>NC_082396.1:20520073-21130073 GCF_031168955.1 Gadus macrocephalus | reverse complement strand
AAAAAAAATAATATTCATGTCGTAGCCTACTAACCTACGGCCCGGTTAGGAATGTCCTGCGGCCCGGAACCGGTCCGCGGTCCGGTCGTTGGGGACCGCTGTTCTAGACATATTACCTGTCATTGTCCGATCAGAATCGTCAGATTCAAGTCGCGTTTCAAATGGTCCCGCCTCTTTCTGGGCGAATTCATTGACGTGGAAAATCGCCCAAGGATTCTCCGTTGACTGTCATTTTAAAAGTTTTTTTTTCGGAAAATTAGCCTTCAATGCATTTTCAATGGGGATTTGGGACTCGCCCTAACGTGCTTGCATCATACGTAACTGGGCAAAGAGCGAGAAGGGATATCTTCGATCAAGTCACTTGCTAATTTCAACATGCGGATGTCTGCAATTCCGTTGCGTCTCTGAAAGAAGTTTATTTTAGTCGACGATCCAATTCAGATAAATTGGCATTAAAACCATCAGGACCTCCAAGACCAAAATTAATAAAAAAGCGGTCGCACGCTGACATTCTGTACCAGAAGCTCCAGAAGAAGGACATTGATGCAGCAGTCTTCATCAAAGGGGCCCTTGAGAGCTTCACAAGCAGTGTGCAGACAATTAGGTAAGATAACATTTATATTATTTAATCCATCTCAAAGCAAAGCTTTGTTATGAGAACATATGCATGAAAGGAAACTGTATTTGTGTTCTTTTTTATAATATATTGCCAGTGGTGTAATCTAGCATGCTTTACTCTGTGCTGGACATCCTGGTTAGGCGAGGCACAATGGATAGCTTAAAAAACTGTGTTTAACACTAACATTATGCATCACTTCCCATTTTAAGTGGGTATATTCAGCATGCCTTCAGTGTGTCTTGAACAACCACACATAAAAGTTTGCCCATATTATATTGATATTTGATCATATTTGTCTAAATGCATACTTGACTGTATAGATGTATGAGTGAGTTACCAACACAATAGATAAAAAACTGTGTTTAACACTAACATTATGTATTCCTGCCCATTTTAAGTGGGTATGCTGACATCTTTTTACTGGATAAAGTGTGAACATGTTCATCACATAGACTACAGGTTTGTTTGCATTCAGAGACTCTGACCAGCGGCAAGAGCCAACAGGAACCGACAGACCAAGGACGGCTTTGACAGAAGAGGCGAAGCAGAGGCTGTCTGAAGAGGTCTGCGACACCATCCTGGCTCACACCAAAACGAGGTTCTCTTTCACTGGCCACCTTGTGAGTGCGACCTTAGTACAAGGGGTGTACGCAGATAGTACAATGCACCCTCTACTTATTTTTGTGTCAAAACAATAAATGCATCAAAGGGTAAATGTAGTGTAAAGGGATACTCTGATTTCCCCGTTTTTTTTGTTGTTTTTTAACAGCAGACCACCGCAAAAACATTTCGTTCTCATGCTCACGAAACGTAATCTAGTGAATCGTGCCCAGAGCAAGATTGTCTGATTTATTTCGTGCTACACAGAACGAAATTCAAACCATTGCCTTTCAATTGGGATATTTTCTTTGACCACGACCAATGCATTCTGAATAGCAGTATGTCTATGATGTTTTCGTGCTACACAGAACGAAATGTATACGAATGCATTTTGAAGGGGAGCGTTTTTTAGACGGGGGAGAGAGAGAGAGAGAGAGAGAGAGAGAAAGAGAGAGAGAGAGAGAGAGAGTACGCAGATAGTACAGTGCACCCTCTACTTGTATGCGTCAAAACAACAAATGCATAAAAGGGTAAATGTAGTGTATTAGGGATAGCCTACTCTGAATTCCCCGTTTTTTACAGCATACCTCCTCAAAAACCTAATCTACCACGAAAAGTAATCTACTGAATCGTATCCCAGAGCACGATTGTCCCACATTATTCGTACTGCACAGAACGAAATTTAAACCCATGCATTTTGGATTGGAGCGTTTCTCAGAATATACACAGGTATTTATATATATATATATATATATATATATATATATATATAGAGGCCCTCTTAAGCCCATCAGTTACTTGGCTCCGCAGTGATACAGGGTCCCTATGGCTCCCTCTCTCTCTTTTCCACTGTGATTCGAGAATTTATATCGATATAACAAGAAAGGATGCAATGATAACGGCAAGAAACTAAAGGCTCCATGGTCATAATAATTTAAATATATCCCCCGATTTCAATCGGGTGATTTTCTTCGACTTCAGAAGGGGGGGTGGGCTGGGCAGTGTACGCTCTAGCATACAGATCTTGTTATAAAGATAATTGAATAAAAGCTACATGGTCTACTTATGATATTATAACTGAATAATTGTATATTTATACATATATAATAATAAAAAAAAAAGTCTGCCACCGTATCAATCGGCATTTGCCAGGTACGTAGTCCGATAACACATCAACCCCAGCGCATTCGGTTGCTAAGCAACGTCAACGGCGAACTATTTCTCCTCTGATCAAGACTACCAATGGTAACAAATAAATTGTAAAAAGACACCTCTTAAAGTTATTTTTTCGTTTTGGCAAGCCGTGTAATAAGCGGGATAATGCTTCAGGTCGAAGCAAGACACCCTCTGCTTCGGTGTCCGTTTCGCCCTGTCGTGGCTTATTTTCCCGATAATGACCGACGTTCTATACATTATCCCTTACTAAACGTCATTATTACTCTGTCTATGGAGGGGAAAATAGCTTTATTTGTAATTAAAATATTCCCACTGGCTCCCACCTAACTCAAACCCTGGTTAGGGCCCTCTTTTTTCCAGAGACCCACAATTAATAATATAGCTAATAGCTAATCTAAATATATAACTAATTTAGATTAATTTCTAGCAACGGCTTGTTGCCAATGCGTTTCAATGGAGCATTTCATGATGCTGTGTGAAACTTTCCTGTAGGGCTGGAGCCCCCAAGTTGATGCTCAAATGCGTCCTTTGACCCCCTGCATGTAAAAGAGACCCCCTGTCTATAGCTTACTTGTTGTCACCTATTGCATCACTTCCTAATTGATCATTGTATATTTGAATGCCCTTTATATGACACCAGTCACACCACCACCACTGGGACGTGGCAACAATTCTCCATATCCATATGTGGAGGGGGGGGGGGGGGGGGGGGGGGGTGCTTTTGGACAGGCACAATCAGGAGGAGGAATGACCTCTCACACACGATACTTAATTCATTGTTTAAAATAACCCTGCCTCGTTAAATCTATAAACTTGGTGTTTTGCTTTCAAGAATTGAGGATGTGTCAACATAAAATCTGTCCATGCGCATCTCTCAGAGTGACGTAACAAGTTACCACACAGCGATTAAAAGGAAAACGAGTCAAGTTCACGACTAAAGTAACTTATTAATTACACGTCTAATCTGCGGAAAATAGAAACATATTCCAAGGTGCCTTTTGAAGGAAAATCAGAATATCTGTCTATTTCCTAGCCAGCTGACCCTAGTTTAAGACAAAAACAACACAATTGACGGCAGCTCAGTTGCCGCCCTCGTTAACATGCTTTGGAGCAGAGCAGCGGTTGATAGCAAACACCATAGCAACCATGACAGTGAAGTTACGTGGATGCAGCCCCATTGAAAAGAATAGGGCATGTCATGATTGGAGTGCGTTTTCCGCGGTGGAGCAACGTAGTTATACTACATTCGGGTGTGAGACTTGGTTTAAGGGACGTGGTTAGTTTCAGTTTTGAGGGGGTCTGCTGCAAAAATCTGAAAAAATCTTTCAGATTTTCTATTGTTTTGACCATCCATAACTAGATGGATTGGTCAAGGGCGCCGCCCTTCTGATGTAAAAAAAATCACGCGATTGAAATGCATTAGTTTAATATTGAATTAATTAAATATTAAAATGTATATATTATAGATATATATATCAGGGCTGTAACGTTACACCGACTCACGATTCGGTTTGTACCACAATTCTTGGCCCAGTGTTCGATATATCCCACGATTTTTTTAAATTTAAAACAAATTTTATTTAAACAAAGCTTATGACAATTAATTTAATGTACCATTAAATAACAAATAATTTGGAACACTGAACAGATTTGAACAGAAAGAATACTATTAAAGTATAGCAAATTGAATAAATAAATAACCAAAGATTGCAGTTGGAGGATGCTTGCAGGTCGGCAAAAACCCTCAACAAGTTTTGTGGTTTAGGCTTATGTATTTGGAAATATTAATGTCAAATAAATAATAGTAATTCGATTGTTTGGTAGCACTAACCAGCGTTCCTGCTAGAAAAAACGGTGCCGGTCAAGGTTTCCCGCATAGGTTTTGTTTTTTCCGTCAAATATCCTATTATCGCTATGTAGCCTAAAAAATGACATAATCAGGCCATATAGAATGCAACATGATTAATAGCCTAACTTTCAAATAGATGGGAAAAAACATGAACGTCTGATTCGCAATAACGAGGCATAGTGTTACGAGTAGCGTATGTGTTTGCGTGAGAATGGCAGTGTGCGTGTGTGTGAGTGACGTCAGCGAGTGAGTGGACGAGGAAGGAGAGCAAGCGGTCTAGTGAAGAAACGAACGAATCCGGTAGAATAAAGTACCCATCCTGTCAATAACAGGATGGGTACTTTATTGCTGGTAGATGAGTGCTGGCAGATAAAGTGGAGTGTGCAACCACATGGAAGGGGCCGACTACAGAGAGCCTCTGCGTGAGCTTCTGTAAACCTTGTATGGCCAAGAGTGCAAGAGACCTGGACCTTGATCGATTGCTTGTGTACCGACCGATTTGTATGAGCACCCTCCCGGTGATGATCCCTGGACACGGACTACACCCCACACCCACACGTGGTGGAGAATGCGTGCTGGTAGCCAAACCAAGTTAAATAGATAGATCGACACAGGAACAATGGAAGCGTTGTTACAACAGCTGGTTGAAGCGAGCGTTACGCAACAGGCCATGCAACGGGAGTGGATGGGAGCGCTGACAGCAGGACAGGCCAGCATGGCTGCAGGCGCTATAGCTTCCCGTCCTGCCCCCAGCAGATTTATTTTAAAGCAGACAGAGACTGCCGATATAGAGGCATACCTCCAAACCTTCGAGAGGACAGCGGTTCGGGAGAAGTGGGATCCGGAACAGTGGGCCAGCCTACTCGCACCTTTTCTGTCAGGTATAGCACAGAAGGCGTATCAGGACCTGACGGACGACCAGGCAGCTAATTATGAAGGGCTGAAGGAGGTGATACTACGGCGGTATGGATACTCATTGAGTAATAGGTCACAGAAATTTCATGATTGGACATATGATGCGACGGCCTCTCCGCGCTCACAGATGCATGATCTGATTAGAATGGCCAAAGGGTGGCTGACGGCTGCCCCACTGACGCTTACAGCCACAGAGAAAGTGGTCATGGACAAGTTCTTAAGATCTCTCCCATACGAAGCTAAAAAGTTGGCCAGCCAAGCTCTGCACCCACAGAGTGCAGATCAGTTGGTGGAGTTGGTGGAAGGTCACCAGGTGGCTGTGGAAGTCCTGCGTAGTGGACGTCCACTGAGGGGTGAACCCAACCCTCACCCTCGGGAGCGGATAAGGACGGAGGACCATGGCGGGGTCCCGGGCAGGGAGACGCCAAAAGCTAGACTCCCGAGACGACGGCCCTTCCTGAACCCAGACAGCAGGAAGTGCTACGAGTGTGGCGAACCGGGAAACATCGCCTGGGCCTGTCCGAATCGAGATGTCTCGATGCCATCGGCATCAGCCAGTGAGGAAGCAACAGGACGTCTCTGCAGATTGCTGACGGCTTGCTGGGCTGAGGAAAATGGCCCTTCCCCAGTCACGCCGGTGAAGGCCAACGGAAGAGACACAACAGCCATGTTGGATTCCGGGAGCATGGTGACCCTGATCCGACCTGACTTTGCCCAATCACAGAGATTGGTGGACACTGTGGCAATAACATGCATACACGGTGAGACTTGGAACTACCCCACTACCATCCTTCACCTACAGACCACAAAGGGGAATAACACAGGACCAGTGGGAGTTGTCCCAAATCTACCTGTGCCGGTTCTTATTGGGAGGGACTCCCCACTGTTCAGCCAACTTTGGGTCAGTATGGCCAGAGAAGGGGGAAGTCGAGGGAACCTAAAAGTAAGAGGACACCGGAGGAGTGCGAGGGACGACAGAAGGGATGTAAAAATGTGTGGCTTGCATGAAGTGGACCCACAGGGGTAAACGGAGCCTCTACCGGAAAGCGACTCGGGGGACGCAAGACAGGAGGAAGAGGAGGCGAGTATGGGCGACCTGTTCCCGATTGACCACGAGGCGGCACCAGAGCCGGCTTCATTGTCGGGACGGTTCGGAACGGCCCAACTGGAGGATCCCAACCTGGCTAATGCTCTCCAGCAGGTGACCGTGGTGGACGGAAAGGCCATCGAAGGGGTAAGACTGGTCACATACCCCCACTTTGCTATTAAGAACAAGTTATTATATCAGGTTGTGAAGAGGAATAACGAATGTGTAGGATTGCTGTTGGTGCCCTGTCCCTTTGTCCAATCAGTCCTGCAGCTGGCAAACTCCCACCTTCTCGGGGCTCATCTAGGGGTGGAGAAGACCTTGGACCGGATCAAGGCAATATTGCACTGGCAAGGGGTGAAGAGGGCAGTGGAGGATTACTGCCGCAGTTGTCCGGAGTGCCAACAGGTGGCACGAAAACCCCATTTCCGTGGCCCATTAATCCCCCTACCCATTATTTTAGTTCCTTTCAGCAGGATCGGCATGGACCTGGTGGGACCACTACCCAAGAGCAGCCGAGGGCACCAATACATCCTGGTGATACTGGATTATGCCACTAGGTATCGCGAAGCCATTCCACTGCAAACCATGGCCTCAAAAGGAATTGCACGTGAGTTGCTCCTGATGTTCTCCCGGTTAGGCATTCCCGAGGAGATATTGACAGACCAGGGAACCCCCTTCATGTCACAAATCATGAAAGAACTCTGCAAATTAATGCAAATTAAACAGTTGCGCACCTCAGTATACCACCTACAGACCGAAGGTGATGGAGGCGGACGGGCGTAACTGGGACCAGCTGCTCCCCTATCTCATGTTCTCGATCAGAGAAGTGCCCTGTTACCACGCTGGCCTTGCGGCGGTGGAAGGATTGGAGGCAGTGAGACCGTTGTTAGCAAGGCCGTTGGCTTGAATTTATTCAGGTACAAAAAATGTCCATCAGGAGGCAAAAAATGAAAAATGAATAAACAAAAAAACCAAATCAATAATTCAAAACAACTTTCAATAATCTAAACTTTCAATAATCTAAAAACAACAGAACTCCCCTCGGCACTAATTACTAAGAGCCAGGTGTTGTCACCCGCTCACCTCAGACCCTTCTGCCCCACCTACATGATTTGGACCTGAATATATCCTACATGGCCCGACCCATACCACTTTTAATTAAATTAACCCTCCCCGACACATTTCCGATTTACCTATCCCCACCCCTAGTTACACACCTTACTCCAGACCTATTTGTCTAAAACCCATCCTTACCCCCTACTTCCCTGACACCTTAAATATTCCCCAAGTACCCCAACTCACCCCTCTCCTCCCACACACTTGATCTCGCCCGTCTGACGTCACCCCCACACCGCACAAATGTTCTTCCGGACTTCACGTCGGGTCCTCCCGCAGCCCCCGGCACCCGGAAGCCAGCGCAACCGTAACGTGAGTGTTTTTACGTCTTGTCCTTGTTTGTACCGTGTCCCATGACCGGCTTCCTCATAACGTACATTTTTGTGTGTTGCAGGTGGTGTCATGAAAGCGTTTGTAAATCCCGGTGTCAGTCCTGTTTGTATCCATTGCCTGCGGTAACTGGCAGCCGCACCGTTACATTACCCCCCTCCCGTACAGACATCTCCTGTCGTTCCAGGGAAGGAAAAGGCCCTTCCAAGCCGGGCTCCATGCTCACTCACTTACTCTGCCTCCAACGAAGGCGGTCGCATCTCTCTCTGCTCCCTCTGCTCGCTCCCGGCCCTATCTCTCCCCTGCTCTTTGTCTCTGTCTCTGTCTCTGTCCTGTGCTGCCTCTTCTCTTCATTCTACCCGAAACCTAAATTATGGATCTGATCGGCTGGTCTCTCAACGCTATTGATCAAATTTTCTCGACGAGAAAACAGGGCCAAGGAGAGCCCGCCTGCCCTGACGGAACGTTCGCAGCGGGATACATGATGGACTCCTGGAAGGAGTGGAGGCCCTTGTGTCTCGCCATACTTTCCGTCGAGGATGTTGAAGACATCTACATAATTGGGATTATGATAACAGGATTCCTGCTGTTCGGAGTTTGCGGGTTCCTGTTCTATCGCAAAGTTAGTAAGGTGATGGCAGCATATTCTGGCAGCCGTGGGAATTTCGTTGCTCTGTAACATGTGCAATGACAACAATAAATTCTATTCTAATTCTATTCTATTCTCCTTCCCCCCCCCGCCTCCGGGATGCGGGAAAGGAAATCCGCCACTCTGTTCGTAGCCCCAGGCCGGTAGGTCATGGTGAACCTGTATGGCTGGAGAGACAGGTACCACCTTGTGACCCGGGAGTTAGTGTCACGCATCCTCTCCAGCCAAGTGCTCTGTAGTCGGTCTCCAGATGAAAAGGTCTCCCCAAGAGGTAATAGCTCAGGGAGTCGAGGGCCCACTTAATCACCAGGCCCTCCAGCTCCACAGCCGAGTACCGCCTCTCCCTCGGGACCAGCTTCTGGCTGATGTATGCAACAGGCCCGTCCACCTTCTGAAGCAGGACTGCACCGAGCCCCACCCCAGAGGCGTCTGTCTGGACAATGAACGGCCTGTCAAAGTCTGCGCTCAGTAGGACAGAGTCGCCGCAGACTGCCCCCTTCGGGTCCTGGAAGGCTGATTCGCACTGCTCCGTCCAGACCACTCTGTTTGGTGCCGCCGCCCTGGTGAGATCAGAAAGGGGAGAAGCCCTCTCGGAAAAATTAGAAATAAACCTCCGATACCATCCCGCTAAGCCTAAAAAGGATCTCATCTCTCTTCTTTTTGGTGGTCGGAGGTGTGCAGTTGCGAATGGCGTCCACTTTCTCCACTTGTGGTCTGATCACACCATCACCGATCACGTTGCCCAGGTAGCTGACTTCTTTCTGCCCCAGGGCACACTTCTTCGGATTTATGGTAAGCCCTGTTCCCCGAATCCGTCCAAAACCCTGCTCGAGGTGGTCCAGATGATCCTGCAGGTGTTGCTGTAAATCACCACATCATCCAGGTACGCTGCAGCAAACTCATGTACTCCTGCCAGTATGGTGTCTATGAGCCTCTGGAAACTGGCCGGCGCCCCCTGCAGGCCAAACGGCATCACCCAAAAATGGTAGAGGCCAAATGGGGTCCGGAAAGCTGCGATCTCCTTTGCTCGCTCCCTCAGTGGCACTTGCCAATAGCCCCGGGAAAGATCGATCGTAGAAATGTACTTCGCCTTCCCTAGGCGTTCCAGCAGATCGTCAATTCGGGGCATTGGGTAGGGGTCCACCTTGCTGAGGGTATTGACTTGCCGGAAGTCTATACAGAATCTGATGGTGCCATCTCGCTTCGGCACCAGCACCACTGGGCTGCACCAGTCACTGGAGGAAGGCTCTACAATTCCCAGCGATAGCATGACATCCAGCTCTTCCCGCAAGACGCCCACCAACCTTTCTGGCACCCGGTAGCTCTTCCACTGAGGGGCACTTCTGGTTGCAGGATGATGTCGTGCTTCACGGCCGTCGTACCCCCAGGTTTCTCCTGGAACAAGTTGGGGTCCAAAAGCTCCTTTACCTGATCCTGCTGGTCTTACTCCAGATGGGAAATGTCCACCCTCTATGAGGTGGGCTTGACCGGGAAAAACTGCTCCTCTGGCTCCTCTTCCTAAGTCACCGCCCGGACAAACAGCGTCTCCACTTGGCCTCTGGAATGGAATTCTTTCAAGAGGTTAACATGAAAAGTCTGCTTCTTTTTACCCTGCTCTGGCATGTGGACCACATAGGTGACCTCTCCCGTCCTCCTGGTGATCTCATAGGGGCCATGCCACTTAGTCAGGAGTTTGTTTTCATCTGTGGGCAGTAGGAGCAGCACCTATTGGCCCGGCACAAAGGTCCTTTCCCTGGCTTTTCCATCATAACAGGTTCTGATTTTTCTGTGCCAGCTCCATGTTCTGATGCGCCAGTGCAGACATCTCTTCCAGACGGTTCCTCATCTGGATGACATACAGTGCCACATTCTGATTCTCTTCTTTGGGCCCCTCCCAGAGCTCCTTCAACAGGTCCAAAGGCCCCCTCACTTGCCGACCATAAAGAAGCTCAAAGGGTGAGAAGCCTGTGGAGGCCTGTGGCACTTCCCTGTATGCAAACAGGAGGTACGGCAGCCACTCGTCCCAATCCTTTCCAGTCTGCGAGACAAAGCGGCGGAGCATGGTTTTGAGGGTACGGTTAAACCGTTCCACTAACCCGTCTGTCTGGGGATGTGAGGCGTGGTCTTGATGCCTTTAATGCCTAACAGATTGTACACCTGCCTCAGAAGTGTGGACAGAAAATTAGTGCCCCGATCAGTCAGTACCTCTCTTGGCCACCTGTCTTGCCTTGATGTTCCTGAGAGGAAATGCTTCTGGGTATCTAGTGACATAGTCACACAACACTAAGATGTAACGGTACCCCCCTTTACTTCTCTCTAGTGGGCCAACTATATCCATCCCAATGCGTGAAAAAGGTCTGTCAACTATCGGCAGAGAATGTAGGTGTGCACGTGGGACTGCTCTACCTGAGATAAGCTGACACTCTGGACATGCGCGGACGAAACTGGATACATCCGTGTACATATTCGGCCAGCTAAACCGGCTCACTATTCTGGCAAGTGTTTTGTATTTCCCTAGATGTCCAGACCATGGGATAGAATGGGCCAGGGTCATCACCTTCTCTCTTATAGGGCCGGGCACCACCAAGTTCTCACACTCCCCTTTTACTTGATACAGGATATCATTCTTCAGAATGTACCTTTCTTCCGGCATACAGCTACTTGTGCTCTGTGTCCCTTTGACACCCCCTGTGGCTTTCTGAAACCACAACTCCAGGGTCTTATCCTATACTCTGGGTATGTCCATCTCCAATGCCATGCTTGGTTGGGTCCACTCTCGCTTCTCTTGACCAGCCTCAACTTTAATTTTCTGTCTGCGTTTCTCCTGCCTTGACAAATGCTTCCGCTCCTATCTACTCTCCACGTCCAGCACCAATTCATCCTCCGCAAAGGGAAGTGCCCTCAACTCACTAGCCCTTTGGACCCTAGTGACTGCATTACAGTGCTTAACCTGGGGGATTAAATCACATAAAATAGGTAGATCATGCCCCAACACAACTTTATAAGGCAGCTGGGATGCTACAACAACATATATAAGATATATAAACAATATGTTTATGTATCAAATGACAAAAAATCCTCACATGGATTTTAGGATATCTGCTTTTATGACCTGGGAAATCAAAATATACTATCCATGGCCTTAAAAACCCTATTTTCGCCATGATTTCCAGGTAAAATGACCCATAAATCTGGCCAGGAACAATTCATAAATAAGTCCATGTGTAGATGTCTTCATAACAATGCTATGTGTGAAACTGGGAAGTGTGGTGTACCTAGGTTCTACATAGGCTGAGAAATGTGCACCTAAAAATGGAAAAACACTCATTTTGAGAAAACGGCATTTAAAGATTCTTATGGCAAAAGCCAACCAAGCTTGAGAGCATACCACGTGATACATTCGAACCAATCGTCCAGTCGGAAATCGAGTCCAGCCAATCAGATATCAGTTTTATGTTGTGCAGCAGATCGAGTGCTTTCCAATGATACCACGGAACACATATGACAGAGACCGGCTGTAATTTGAAACGGTGCGTAATAAAGCAAACGTTTGGTGAATCTTCTGTAAAATTCAGAGGCGCAAGTTGACAAACTATAATAAAACAAACACCTAAATGTTTCGTTTTGACTTTTTTTTTTCTTTTGTGCGAAACATTACATGTTAATGGTGCAAAATAGCCCAAAATATCAAAATTTACCAGTGACTGAAAAATCGATGATTTTGCCTGCCGTGTCTCGCCTTAACCAAAACCTGAACTGAGTGACCTGTGCTGTTGGGTGTATGTTGTGTGTGTGTTCTCGGTGCATAGCCATGTTTGTGTCCTGTGTTTTCTTCTCCTGACAGTTCTATCTAGTGTGACCCGGTTTCCCACAGTGATAACAGTTAACGTCCTGTCTGGTACCATCTGGCCATCTATTATAACTGGTGGACCTACCATAAGACTGACCACGCTTCTCATCACCCCCATCAAATTTCCTTCGGGCTGAGCTCCACCGGCTTGTGCTGGGGCCTCTGGTGCCTAGTCGAGCCGTCTGGAACACTTCTGCCAACCTGGCTGCCTCCTCTGCCGTCTTGGGATCATGCTCTCGGATCTAGATGGCCATATCCGCGCCCAGCATATCCATAAACTGTTCCAGGATGATCATCTCTGTGATCTCCTTCACTGAATGCTTCTCAGGCCTGATCCACTTCTGGAGGTTCTTTTAGTCTGACATAGAATTCTCTTGGGGTCTCACCCGGAAAAATCTCTGACGTACGGAATTTCTGTCGGTAGGTCTCGGGCCTTATATTGTACTTTTTCATAATGGCCTCCTTCACCAGGGTGTAGTCGTCTGTGTCATCCATGTCCATGGCGACAAATGCACTGCGAGCCTTCCCGGTGAGCAGTGGCACCATCCGTATGGCCCATGTAGACTCCGGCCACCTGCTGGTCACTGTCACCCTCTCGAACGTGGCTAGGAAGTGTTCGATGTCATCCTCTTTCGATAGCGGTTGAAGCTTAGGATCCTTAAACCTTGTCTCTCTGGAGTCTCCCGTCAGCGTCAGCAGCTGCGGTGTGTTGGCTCATGACGACTCACTGCCTTGGATGTCTCCCACCTGACCCTGGAGTAGCTGGAATTGGTGGTTCATCACCTTCCAGCGCTGATCCTTGGAATGTACCACTTTCTCCCATCTGCTTTCCCTCACTTCTGGGGCCTGTAGCAGTGTCTTCATCATGCTCGCCAGCTCCGACACTACTCCCTCTGCTGGGCTACTGGTTCCCGAGGGTCCCTCTCCCTCTGTTGGCCTGGTGCTGGTGGTATCCACCCGTTCCTCTTCCTGCTGGTGACGGGCATCGCCCTCTTGGCCGGCTTGGCTTTTGGTCCCATCTTCCACAATGCCCCCTATTGAGGCGCTCCGGTTTCTTCTGACACCAATTGTTACCAGGCTGGCCTTGCGGCGGTGGAAGGATTGGAAGCAGTGCGACCGATGTTAGCAAGGCCGTTGGCATGAATTTATTCAGGTACAAAAATGTCTATCAGGAGGCAAACAATGAAAAATGAATAAACAAAAAAACCAAATCAATAATTCAAAATAACTTTCAATAATCTAAACTTTCAATAATCTAAAAACAACAGTCCTCCCCTCAGCACAAATTAAGCCCTTGGCTGGTCTAAGAGCCAGGTGTTGTCACCCGCTCACCTCTGACCCTTCTGCCCCACCTACATGATTTGGACCTGAATATATCCTACATGGCCCGACCCATACCACTTTTAATTCAATTAACCCTCCCCTACACATTTCCCCCTACTTCCCTGACACCTTAAATATTCCCCAAGTACCCCAACACATCCCTCTCCTCCCACACACTTGATCCCGGTAAATCCCGGTGTCAGTCCTATTTGTTTCCATTGCCTGCGCTAACGGGCAGCTGCACCGTTACATGCCCCAACCGTCGACTGGCCACTCACCCTTTGAACTCCTCTATGGTAGAGGAGCCCAGGATGCACAAGCACGGGTCTACAACAGAGGGGCTCAACAGCGAGACTTCCAGCCCGGAGATAAAGTGTTGGTACTTGTCCCCACAACAGAGTGAAAGTTTCTGGCTCGAAGGAACGGGCCATACAAAGTACTTGAGAAGGTAGGGAAGGTTAATTATAGAGTCCGACAGCCGGGACGTAGGCGCCCAACCCAAATTGAACATGTGAACTTATTAAAGAAATGGAATGCCCGGAATGTACTCTGCTCTATTTCCCCAAAGAAGGATACCAGCGAGACCGGGCCTGCCAAGGTGGCCCTAGGGGAACAGCTGAGCCCAACACAGAGGCAGGAGCTCATGGAGTTGGTCGACCAGAACCAGGATGTGTTCTCCGGTGAACCGGGCCGCACCAATCTGGTACAGCACCACATCATCACTGAGCCCGGGAAAAAGGTGAAGTTAAGACCATACCGCATACCGGAAGCCAGGAGAGAGGCCATCAGGACCGAGGTAAAGACTATGTTGGAAGCGGGAGTCATTGAGGAGTCAAACAGTGAGTGCTGCAGCCCCATAGTGTTGGTGCCGAAACCTGATGGCAACATACGCTTCTGCAATGATTTCAGAAAGCTAAATGAAATATCTAAATTCGACGCCTACCCCATGCCCCGAATAGATGAACTCATAGAACTGTTTGGGACCGCCCGGTATATCATCACGCTCGACCTCCGGACGGGCTGTTCCACTACAGGAAGCTACCCTTTGGATTACACGGGCCCCGCCCGTCTTCCAGAGGTTGATGGACCGGGTACTCAGTCCCCATCGGGGGTACGCAGCGGCCTATATCGACGATATAGTCATCCATTGGAGTGAGTGGGACACTCATTTGAAGCAGGTGAGCGCAGTATTGCAGGCCTTACGGGAGGCGGGACTAACGGCTAACCCAAAGAAGTGTCAGCTCGGTCTGCAGGAGGCGGAGTACCTGGGCTACACCATTGGGAGGGGATGTGTGAAACCCCAGATGAAGAAGGTGGAGGCGATACAAGACTGACCAAGATACAGGTACGCACGTTTGTGGGGCTGACCAGCTACTACTGGTGATTTATCCCCCACTTTGCATCCTTAGCCAGCCCACTGACAGATCTGACCAGGGACCGTATGCCCGCCCAAGTCACATGGACCGAGGGGACGGAGAAAGCCTTTCAGGAACTTAAGGGCGCACTGTGTTCAGGACCCGTGCTGGTAACCCCGGACTTCGCCAATCCGATGGTGGTGCAGACGGATGCATCGGAAACAGGGGTGGGGGCAGTTTTGTCGCAATTACAAGAAGGGGAGGAACACCCCGTAATTTACATTAGCCAGAAGTTGTTGCCACGGGAACAAAAATATTCCACGGTAGAGAAGGAATGTCTTGCCATTAAATGGGCCCTAGAAAACCTAAAGTACTACCTGTCGGGGCGCCACTTTACCCTGGACACGGATCACGCACCACTGGTTTGGATGTCAAGGAACAAGGACAGTAACGCCAGAGTCACCCGCTGGTTTCTATCACTGCAAAACTTTGCCTTTTCTGTTGTTCACAAGTCAGGGGCAGCCCATGGGAACGCAGATGCCCTGTCCAGGAGGGATGCTCTAGGGAGCTGGGGGGGAGGGTCAGTGGCAGACGCCAGGGAGGAGCAAGGGAAATGATAATTGAGGGAAGATATGTGGCAGCACGCTGGCTCCACCCCCAAGCCAGCGTGAGTCCAGGAGGATGAGGAGAGAGGGGAGCCGGTGTCTGCTGCCATCAGGAGGTCATTTGTGACCCTGACCAAGGCTGTTTCTGTACAGTGGCCAGAGCGGAAACCAGACTGAAATTTTTCAAACAAGTGATGTTGTATGAGGTGATCCTGGAGTTGTGCTCCAACTGTTTTTTCCAGAACTTTTGACAGAAATGGGAGATTTGAGATGGGCCTGTAGTTGGAGAGGACTTCTGGATCAAGGGTAGGTTTTTTTAATGTTGGTCTGATGACAGCAGTTTTTAATGCAGATGGGATATGGCCGGCCAGGAGGGAGTGGTTAATGATATTGGTGATGAGTGGAGAGACAGCAGAGATGTTGGCCTTCAGCAGAGCTGTAGGGAAGGGGTCTAGTGCACAGGTGGATGGCTTCATTTTCCTGATGACGTCCTCCACCTCTTCCTTTGTGATGCTGGAGAAGGAGCAGAGGGTCTGGACAGAGTCAATCGGTGGGTCAGCAGTTGGAAGGGGCAGGACAGTAGTGGTGGAGAGGTGTGAGCGGATGTTATTCACTTTTTGTTTAAAAAAGTTGATGTGCATGTTGCACCTCTCCGTGGTGACATCAGATTGGGATGATAAAGGGGGTTTGAGAAGGTGATTGATAGTTGAAAAGAGCTGTTTGGAGTTACCAGGGCTATTGTTGATTATTGTGGAATAGAACCTGGACTGTGCATTATTCAGGGCTTCAGCATATGCCCTCCTGTGTTCCCTGTATGCCTGTTTGTAAACGGTCAGACCAGAGGCCTTGAGTCGCCGCTCAAGGACACGCCCAGCCGCCTTCATTGTACGTAGTTAACTGGTGTACCAGGGTGCGGAGCGCGAGAAGGACCTCGATGTTAAGGGGGCGTGGAGATCCAGGAGACTGATCAGGGACTGGTTGTATAAGTCCACTGAGTCAGCAACAGAGAAGGAGTCAGTTGAGCCAGAGGAGAGATGTTGAAGGTCCAGGGCCAGGGCATCCATGTTGATATTTTTCACATTCCTGAAGTGGATCTGCCGCTTTGGTTTGGTGTGGGAGGAAGGAAAAGGGAGCTCCATTGACACAACTCTGTGATCCGAGACGCCAAGATCATAGACCTGTAGGTTGCTGATGGGGGCGGAGTTTGAGATGACCAGGTCAATTGTGTGTCCTCTGGAGTGTGTGGGGGCATCAACATGTTGTTGTAGGTTGAGGGAGTCGAGCAGCTGAAGAAAATCAGCAGCGGGCTGGCATGAGGGGGTGTCAACATGAATATTTAAATCACCCAGAATGATGGTATTGGCAGAGGTAGTAAAGAGTGTTGTGAGGAGATCAGACATTTCCGGGATGAAAGCAGAGTTGGGTTTTGGGGGCCTGTATATGAGTAGAACAGTCATGGGATGGGGGGGCTTGCATGTGAATGCAAGACATTCACAACTAAAGACAGTCCATAAGCTTGCTTTTCGTCGCTGATGTAGCTTGCAGGGAACCAAGTAGAGATTATATGTCCACAAAAAAGAGGGACACTAGTCCCCTATCTCTCCCAGTCATACTTGGGGCTCCATCAGTTGCAATGGAAACAACATGCTTCAGGTCTATCTCTCGGTCTCTCAACATCTCCATCAGTGCTTCATAAATGACATCCCCTCTTGTATGCCCATGAAGGGTTGTTAGGCCTAACACATCTTCGAAGAATTCCCCCTTCTCTTCATCAAAAAATCGGACAAACACCAGAAGTTGGGCATCATCTGTGTTGTCTGTGGATTCATCCAAAGCCAGTGAAATGCATTTAGCCTTTTTAACAGCAGATTTCAGTTAGTCCAATAAATCATCAGCAAGGATTTCAGTTTGTCTTACTGCAGTGGAATCAGAGAGGGGTATTTGATTTATTTTTTGTATGATGTCATCTTTTTGAGTTCCCTCAAACCGAGCGATTGCTACTTCCTTCATGCACTCCTTCAAGATTTCCGCATCAGTGAATGGTTTTTTGTGCTTGCCTAAGACCCATGCCACTCGCAGTGAGGCTTCAGTTCCACGCTCCTGTTGCCCATGATGAACATCGACCGAGTCAAGTTCATCATGGGCATCGCAGCCCCCCAGGCATTCGGACTCGGTCATCGCCCTTAGGTCCTCTTGCTCCACACTTTCACCCCAGTCGGTGCTCGCGCCCGCTGTGGCTACTTGTATATGGTCGCTAGGAATGGGGGCCTCCGACAGCAATGGGGTCTTCGTCTGTCAGGCTAACATAAGCTCACTCTGTGGACAGTAGCATAGAACCTCGGCACTGAGCAGTATCGTCGATATTTACTTCTGAGCGAGAAGAGGTAATTGAATGACGCTGTATGCACGGTCAGATAGTTATATAGGGGGCTGACCCGGTCGCGTCATTCGTGGCCAGCCAATCATGGCTGGCGTAGTGATAAAGTGCTTCTGAGGGATACGCGGGGAGGCGTACCCATATGTGAGATACCTCACGATTGCTTGAAAGAGAACTCTCTGCCGGCTTGAACACACAAACACACACACACTTTTAAGGAGTTTTTCACCCGCTCCCTATCCGTGCTTGCCCCAACAAGTATGAGCGGCGTACTTGTTGTTTTGTTTCCGGTGTTGCTAGATCCGTTATGGTGTTTTAGTTTTTCTAACGCGACTAGTTGTTGCCAGACATTAGGTGAAAAAACTACGTTTGCCAAGCCAAAAGAGCGTTAATCGTGCGTAAAAAAAAAGAAAAATAATAATAATTAACGCTGTTAAAATTGGTTCGCGTTTAACTGACAGCACTAATTATAACATCTTTATCGAACTATTAAATTGTAAAAGAAGTATAAATACGAATCTTACCAATCTCCAGTCAGTAACAGTAACAAATCACATTGAAAAAAGAAACTCCCTACTGTCGCTTTAATAAAAGACTGTGTTTTTACGACGTCTAAGCAGCGCAAAGCTCAGTCTGCGCTAACCTTAATGAGGTGAGAGATGTTGTTGGTTTTGTCGTCATATTTGAGCATGCTCCTTTCTCTGCTTTGCCCGCCGAGAGAATTAGACAATGAGCTACGAACTTGCCTTGATGCTCAGTGACACTTTTCTTTGGCTCATGCGGGTATGAAAGTTTTATCTGTTCTATATGTAATATCAATGCTGTTCATATTATCGTTTGTGGGAATGCAGCAAATTGCATTAAGCTTTTATTTTCATTTTTTATTAAATATATTTTTCTATATATTAGCGGTCTGCGCTAACCTAACTGAGGAGGAGAATGCAGACCCGTGTATGGGGTACTAGATGGTCAGCGAAACCTTTATTTTGGCTCATGCAGATCTATATGTGAACAGCCAGCCTCCATTGTGGTGCTGTCCTTCTTCCGCACAGCGTATACCAATTTATTCATTACACTGTCATACTGGTGTCATGACAGAAATAATGGTGCCAGTCTATCCTTCCTGATATCTTAATTACAAATCAAAATGGTACCACTTTGCTTGAGGTCAAATAATGTATTCATTAAACAGTCATGATGGTGTTATGACAGCAACTCTTTCCTTCATGATGTCTTAATGACAAATCACATGGTACCACTTTACTTGGGGTCAAAGATTGTATTCATTACACTGTAATAATGTTGTCATGACAACCAGTTTTGCGAAATATCCTGTAGCACATCTATCTGACAAAGTGCTAGAATTGGTCTGTAACCTTTCACATCTTATTATAATCATCATTATGTCAACATTTCATGAATTAAAAAAGAAGTGCATTTTCTGTTTATGTCAAGTTGTCATGACAGAGACATCCTCTGTTGATTCCATCCTGGTTAACGTCAATTTGTCATTATGAAGACATCCCAAACAAATGTAATGTCAACTTGTCATGACCAAGACAACTTCTTGTAATGTCACTTTGATTATTGAGAACTTCTCATGACAAAGACAACTTCTGGTAATGTCACTTTGATTAATGTCAACTAGTCATAATCAAGACAACACAAACAATTTCAACTTGTCATAACAACAACCGAATGACACTTAATGATCAAAGTCATAAATTTATGACGCGTTCATAACGTTTATGACAAGTTCATGACAGTGTATTGTCTTAATGATGACAGTGTCATATTACTCTTATGTAGACACCTTCAAATAAAGTGTTACCCAAGTGCCTTATGTTGTGTTGCTGTTAAAAATGATAGATGACCTCTGCCAAAGAGTTTATGTTTTCAGCGGCCTTTGTGTGTGTGTACATTTAGCCTGTGAGTAAGATATCTAAAAAAGCAATGCATGGATTTGCACCACATTTGGTACAATAGCTGGTCATTGGCAAGTGAAGAACCAATGACATTTTCACAAAGATTGGCAAAAGCCGTCATTTGATCACTAGAAGTAATGCAATTTCAAAGATAGATTTATAGATTTATATGACTCACCCACATATTCTCAGGGTAGTCTTTTAATTAGTTGACTTATTCGATTTGTAACAGCCTCTCTGTCTTCCTCCCACTTCCTCTTACAGAACACCACCTCCAGAAAGTACCAGGTCCAGCCAATCAGGGGCACCTTCAGCAACTCATGTTGGGCTAGCACTTTGGACGCCTAGGAAAAGCACATGGATGGCACTAGAAATGTTTTTTCCACAGTTACAATGCTAGTAGTCTTTACTCTGGAGTAGAGCTGTCCCAAACGATTCTTTTTCAAACGATTAATCTAGCGATTATTTTTTCGATTAGTCGACTAATCTAACGACTAATTTTACGATTCATCTGATGATTATTTTTTCAGTTACCGATTATTTCACATTACTTCATCAATGTAACTTTTCACACAATATGGATATCAAAACATTTGTTGTTAAAATATCAACATTTATTAAATATTTCTTTAACATGACACTTTTTTGTGCAATAACATTGTGCAAACACGGCACTTAAATTGTGCAAACTGCAAAATAGTGCATTTTGATGCCATATGTAGTATCTAACAAATGAACAAAATAAGTCAATGGGCCTATCTCACAAAAAACGGAAATGACGTCACACCGGGTAAACATTCTTCCGGCGTAGTCATTTTTGTATTGCCGTCAATGCAAAAATGGATCGTTTCTTCGCCACTTCCCTGGTGGGTTTTCCGAAATTGCGATTCGAAGATGTGCAGAAGATTGTGGACACACTCAGCAACACCACAGCCCAGGCTGACAAAGGGGTACAAGTTTTTTGTGGAGGAGTTTGTAAACAATTATCAAGGTAAGTTGTCTAAGGTGTTTTGTTGTTGTCAGTAGGCTACTCAATGGCCGCCTTGCTCATTCATGTTTTGTGATGACAAGCAAACCATATACGATCCATATAAATCGTCAGAAATATTGTCTGTGTGTGAAATGTGTGTAAAATGATCATATTTGTTACGTGTAGACTATAATATTATGAATATAATTAGCCATGGTGGCTATGAAGTCTCCGTGTGTAGCGTTAGCATTTTAGCATTAGTTTAGCCAAGGATAGGTTCAGCTAGTTATTTGCTGACCAGTTTTCTTCCGATCAGCGACATATTATTGACATTATGTAGTGTGTGTATAGTGTCAAATATAGTTGATGGAAAGGTGGTAGTGAGAGGTAGATGCAACCGCTCGATGAGGAGGAATGAGGAGCCCCACATACTACATGTTTCTGCTGAGTTAGGGCCCGTTGGCCCAAGTCTGTTAGTTTTGATAGTCTGTCTGGACTAACAACTGCAGTTGCAGTTTTCCTCTTCTTCTGAAGTTCAGATCATTTTCATTGTTCTTTCTTACAAACAGTAGCGTGCTTAAGACTTGGCCCACCTAGCTTGCTGCAATGTTGTGGCTGTACAGACCTATGTATTTTTCTTCCTCTTCATTAAGGCACAAGCCGTAAATAAAGGAAATTTGTTGAGTGCATTAAAAGGACAAACATCTAGTTCATGTTATAACATTGCTAAAACAACAGATGTAATGGTGGCCCAAGAGTTTTGCACGGAAGTTTCCAATGGCCTTATATCAAGGTCCTACCTACTAAGTTCAGTAACTCAATTCTTATGGTGTTCACAGATCACCCTGGAGGCTGTTGGACAACTGGGTCTCTCAGAGCTGTAGCTTTGCTGCGGGCAAAGGCTTCTGTAGCCATATAACCGCTCTGCTGTTCCAGACAGCGCATTATGTGCAGCTGGGCCTTGATGTGGTTCCACCTTCCCTGGCCTGTACCAGTCAACCACAGATGTGGCATCGACCTCGAACCCACGTGTGCTGTTGTGTCCTCTGTTCAAATCATACACTTCAGTATTTGTCTAGAGTATATGAGCATTTCCTGTATTGTTGTTCGCCTCAGGGAATCCATCCAGAGGCTGTGAGTGACCTGGTGGTGAAGAAACCCAAGTCGGTGGGGAAGACTGGAGTCAAGTCCACACTCTACAGAGCGTATGCTGGTAAGACATTTGTTTTGCAATTTGCACTCTGTTAAACTTGCTCATTATGAAAAGATGCATATTAGAATACATCTGTTATCACTACAATATAAAAAAAAACAGTCACATTTTTATTTGACGTTTCGCCCTTTGATGTCCCACATCCTAGAGGGAATATCCAGCTTGGAGTTGGTACCATCTCAGCTGTGCTGACCTGGAAGATGTCAGCAATGACTTGTTCTTTAAGGCCAGTTGCTACTCTACAACAGTAGATGAAAAACTCATCAATGGCTGGAATCTTCCTTGAAGGGCTTGGTGTTGGAATCGCCTCTTGTCCAATCCTCTGTGCTTTGCTCCAATAAAGAATATATTGTGTTGAGGGGCAAAACAGACTCCCAAAACACTTGAAACACTTCTTGAGATGGAAACCGAGTATAATATGTCATGGTCTGATCAGACACACAAAATCTGTTGAGGACAGTTTGTGGCCCCATGGACATTTCTTGCAGCCTTGCCTCCAGCTCAGCAATATACTCCAGGGCATCATCCAGTGCACCTACAAAAAAAGAAGACAAATCAGTCTTCATTACCATTCATTCGTATTCACCCTTTCTTTTTATTGTATTGTTATTCTGTATACTTAAGTTTATTGATATTTATTATTATTAAATTTATTTGTACTGTTTTCTGTTTTTCTTTTTTATGTATTAACTATAGGTTGAGTGT
Organism: Gadus macrocephalus; assembly: GCF_031168955.1. NCBI lineage: Eukaryota > Metazoa > Chordata > Actinopteri > Gadiformes > Gadidae > Gadus > Gadus macrocephalus. The sequence goes on along the minus strand of NC_082396.1, from coordinate 21,107,406 downwards.
TGTACATAGAGTATAAACCAAAGTCCTCGTTTGTTCGCAAACCTGGCCAATAAAGCTGAATCTGAATTAATATGTAACCCCAGTTTAACAGTGCGTCTGATGTTGATTGAATGTTTTAACGTTAACCATGCCATGTTTGGCAAAATTATACAATAGCCCAACAAGTGTTGAACAGAAATAACAGACATAACAGCTAGTTAGCACACATCTACTTACCGGCAGGGGGGCGTGTCGCGTAGTCATGTTCCCCGGTACCTCTCCGGTCCGTTTGTGTTTTGTCCTCTCCTTCAGCTTTTCGAGCTGACACCCGCACCGGGTGTTTTTTTCGGGGCTGTGGTGTAGCTGTTCCAGTCAAAACGACTAGGAACAGCTCCAGTATTCAGCGTAGCACTCCCGTCGTCATAATCAGCCGCTGAGAAATGCCGACTACAGACCAGTGTACTCCCCTTCTGAATTACGAAATTAACTCCTTCATTCCGTCTGATCGCCACTGCTGTATTGGGTATTATTTGGGAAGTCGTGGAAATGTAAATACGGTTGTTTTTGTTTTGAATTGGCGCATAGAGGTAGACAACAGAAGCTTTTGTTTTTTGACTGCGCCATTGTCAAATATCATGGACTACGCGACCGGAAGTCACTTTACCCGGTGAAGGCAAAATCGAACGCCGAACCAGGAAGTTGTGAGATAGGCCTATCAGGAGGAATATACCAAATATAAAAATACTCCCTCTCTCATTGTGCAAACTGAAAAAATAATGCACTGCCACCTCAGAGACCCAACTTCGAAAAAGGATTTATGTAATTTAAATTGTCAACTTGTAGTGTGTGTTTACTACTTAGAACTTGTTGATAGATCGTGGAATTTCGACAGTCTACTGCTAGACTAGAACTACATAACATGACAAAAGTTCTCTTAGTACTTAGAACTGGTTGCTAGATCGTGGAATTTCGACAGTCAACAGCTAGACTAGAACGACATAACATGACAAAAGTTCTCTTTTCACCAGAGTATAAAATCCGAACCCGACAAAGTCTATTCATAATATTGTAATGACCACGGAAGAGGCAGTGAATGAAGTGATTAGACAGCTTATTAGATACCTAATAAACCGTTGGAACACGCAAGACCGGTCACCATAGCAACGCTGGTAAACAAACCCTCGGAGCTCGGCTTTTGGCCGAGTTTTATACCACCAGCCTCTGTGCTCCCGCTACTGCTTGCCGCCGCCATTGTTATGAATTTAAACGTTTGGCGACTAGCGTTCTGGTGCATATTTACCGCCACGACTGGAGTGAGAGTGGGGGGGGGGGGGGGGTTGGGGGGAGGCGACGCGTCGACGCAAATTATTCATGTCGACGAATTTTTGAAGTCGATTATGGCGACTACGTCGACTAGTCGTCCCAGCTCTACTCTGGAGTGACTTAAAGGGGACCTATTATGCTTTTTCGACTTTTATGACCTATAAACGTTGTTATAATGATTGAAAGTCATGTTAAACCATACACAAAAAACTATGTCGATTTTCGGGAAACTCTTCCTCTCATCTGGGCGCTTTCAGCATTCTCTGTCAACGCTCGGTTTCGTCCTTCTCCGCCCCCTCGCCCCCCTCCTGCCAACCCAACTCCGTGCGCGCGCGGTGTGGCATCCCGCCACGTGGTCCTCGGCCTGGACGGGCCCGGGGTACCGTAGAGGACGGGGTGTACCACCCCCACCCACCAGCCGGCGAGAGAGAGCAGCCCTTTCGGCACCCCAATCAGGGTGATTGGGGGACACCTGGCCGGTGGCAGAGGAGATATAAAAGGGCTGACACTTGGACAGCACGGCACAGCACGGGAGGAAGAAGGAAGCGCTCGGGTCCTCGTGCAGCTAGAGGCCCACGGAGGCCCTAGAGACCGTGAGAACCCTGGTTGATTGAAGTGTTTGTGAATAAATGCCCGCAATGGCTTTAACCTTCACCAAACGCGTCGTTTGTACCGGTAACCCGGCTCATTTAAGGAGCGGGTTGCCACATATGGTGGAGGATGCGGGCACGAAGATCCCACTACGACCCGCCGCGAGAGACGCCGCCGCCGCAGCCAGGGACGCCGCCGCCGCCGCCAGGGACGCCGCCGCCGCAGCCAGGGACGCCGCCGCCGCCGCCAGGGACGCCGCCGCCGCCGCCAGGGACGCCGCCGCCGCCGCCAGGGACGCCGCCGCCGCCGCCAGGGACGCCGCAGCCGCCGCCAGGGACGCCGCCGCTGCCGCAAGGGACGCCGCCGCCGCCGCGGGAGAGAAGGCCGCAGCGCAAGGCCGGGACGGGGCTGCGCCGCCGGCCGGCGCGGACGTGCGGACGGGTCGGCCCTGTATGCTGGCGACCTGCTGGGCGCAGGGGACATCTGGTAGTCCGACCATCCCGGCGAGGGTTATGAACCAGGACACGCAGGCCATGGTGGACACCGGCAGCGTGGTCACCCTCCTCCGCCCCGACTTGGTGGGAGGGAGGGAGGGGAAACCCATCGAGGTGGCCTGCGTGCACGGGGACATACGGTCCTATAAGACCTGCCATGTGGTCGTACGGACACCACAAGGGGTGTTTACGGCACGGGCGGGGATTGTACCCAACCTCCCCGTGCCGCTCCTAATCGGGAGGGATTGCCCGATATTTCGCCGGCTTTGGGACCCGGCACTAGAGTCCCGGGGCAGGAGAGATGCGGTCGCCGCCGCGGCAGGAGAGGCAGCCGCCGCCGGCGCAGCGGGAGACGAGGCGGCGGGAGACGAGGCGGCGGGAGACGAGGCGGCGGGAGACGAGGTAGCCGGAGACGACGCTGCCGGAGACGACGCTGCCGGAGACGAAGCTGCCGGAGACGACGCTGCCGGAGACGACGCTGCCGGAGACGACGCAGCCGGCGCCGCAGGAGACACCCGGCCCCGGCGAGATACCATCCTGGGCGGGTCCCTCGGCTACCGGGGGCTTGGACAAAGGGTGGAGGAGTGTGGCATCCCGCCACGTGGTCCTCGGCCTGGACGGGCCCGGGGTACCGTAGAGGACGGGGTGTACCACCCCCACCCACCAGCCGGCGAGAGAGAGCAGCCCTTTCGGCACCCCAATCAGGGTGATTGGGGGACACCTGGCCGGTGGCAGAGGAGATATAAAAGGGCTGACACTTGGACAGCACGGCACAGCACGGGAGGAAGAAGGAAGCGCTCGGGTCCTCGTGCAGCTAGAGGCCCACGGAGGCCCTAGAGACCGTGAGAACCCTGGTTGATTGAAGTGTTTGTGAATAAATGCCCGCAATGGCTTTAACCTTCACCAAACGCGTCGTTTGTACCGGTAACCCGGCTCATTTAAGGAGCGGGTTGCCACAGCGGGCAGTTTGACCAGGCATATGGGGGCACGGCAGGAGTACATCTACGTAGATGATTTCCCGGAAATGTGAACAACTGAATCGCAAACGTTGTCCCGAGTGTTTAGCGCTCTGCACCGCCACCCCAGACTGTCAGCAGGGAATACGTCGAAATGCATGTACGTCATTATTTGACACTTTGGTATGGTTATACATGACTATCAATCATTATAACAACGTTTAAAGGTCGTAAAAGTCGAAAAATCATAGTAGGTCCTCTTTAAGAAAAATAATAAAAATGATTGGATGATGTAAAGAAAGTTAGCAATGATAGAAGAGAAATAGGACTTGACATTTGCAATTATTTTACCCACACTAATGTTTGGCCTATACACAACCTACATTTACAATGTAAAACAACCTAAAGAATTGACTTTCTTATGCAAACTAACCTGCTGGATACAATCATGTTGATGACTACACTCAGTGTTGGGGTAGTTACTCGAGCACTGAAAAAAGTTACTAAAAAAAGTAATTCGTCCCTTATTACTAGTTACTCCTGTAAATTGTAATGAGATTACTTTACTAGTTACTGCATTTGAAAAGTAACTTCACTACTTCCTCGACCTTCCTCCTACTCCACTCCCGACCATCATCCCTCATGGACAGAAGTGGTCATCCGAGGGCGAAAGAGAGGCCCGATCACGGCCTCACCTCCTCGCCTGAGCCTCTCCAACCACTACGCGGCCCTCCCAGGCGACACTCCTGCTCCACCAGTCGATGCCTCTACTCTACAGCCACAGGTGCCAAACAGTGCAGGGGAGACCTGTCACACAGATGTGGGTCCAACCCTACGCTCTGAACCGCGTACGGAGACCTCCGCCTCCCGCCGCAGGATCGTAAAGGAAGCCGTGCTGAGACGCTCCGGTAGACATCCCACTTCGGCCCTGGCGGTGACCCATCCCCCTGGTCCCGACGCTGCTGGCTCTCCTCCCCACTCGTCTGCCCAGTCCCGCAGTGTGGATCCCACACCCAGCCGGGTGGAGACCCGTGAGCCTTTACATTCACCTCATCCTCTGGTTTCCCCCACCACCTTGATAGTGGGTGACAGCATCACCAGGAATATCCGTTTTTTTAATGCCACTACACGTTGCTTTCCTGGAGCCAAAGTCACATCCATCCTGGACAAACTTCCAGAGCTTTTTCATTCCCTTCCGTCCTCCATACATCGAGTGATAGTCCACACAGGCTACAATGATATGGCCCGTCGACAAACCGAGCTGACAAAGCGGGATTTTAACGACCTCTTCTATTTCTTAAAACGCTGCGGAAAGTCTGTTTTTATCAGTGGTCCCCTGCCAATCATGTCCCAACGCCCAGAGCGGTTTAGCAGACTCCTAAATCTCAATACATGGCTCCAGTCCACTTGCAAAATTCATAACTTCGCTTTTATCGATAACTTCAATCTGTTCTGGAATCGCACTTCTCTCTATAGCACTGATGGAATCCACCCAAACACTTTGGGCAGCTCGGTGCTAGCTGCAAACATACAGCATGCCGTACAATCTGCCCCACACAATGGTACTCATAGTTGACTGTTTTCAAATGACACATTCCCTATACAGACCATTACTACCTACAGCGCCTGCAATCCCCCTCGCACATCTAGCCTGCACACTAGGAGGGGAGGAAGATGCGGAGTGGATCCTAGTCTGCTGCGGCGCATCAAAATGACCCGCAAGCACACTACATCTTCCACCGCGGAGCCCACCCTGCGATTGGCACTTATCAATGCCAGATCAATAACCAATAAAACATTCATCTTAAATTATTTCTTCACGTCCAGGAACTTAGATTTTATGTTTTTAACAGAGACATGGCTTCGCGCTGGCGAGTTTACAGCATTTGCTGAACTTCTTCCGCCCGACTGTACCTTCATAAACACCCCCCGGATTACAGGGAAAGGTGGAGGGCTGGCGTCAGTTTTTAAATCCAGCTTCCGCTGCCGCCAAACTCCGTCAAACAGCTTCTCTAGCTTTGAACTGCAACTCTTCGAGATACATGTTCAACCTCCTGTTCTATGTGCTGTGATCTACCGTCCCCCGAAGTTTAATAAGTATTTTATCCAGGATTTCTATGACTTTGTGGCGGGAATTGTCTTGAACACAGATCGCTTATTAATCATAGGCGATTTTAATATCCATGTGTGTTGCGACTCCCGGCCCTTAGTTAAAGAATTCTTGAATCTCATTGACTCTTTTAACCTCAAACAGTCCGTTACTGCCCCAACGCATGAAAAGGGTCATACACTAGACGTTGTTCTGTCCCTTGGCTTAAATGTGTGTATTAGTGAAATTTGTGATGCGCCGATTTCAGACCATTTACCGGTGATGTTCACTCTGACTCTGCCTGGCGCTCAGGCTTCAACGCGCGCCCTGGCGCGCCGCTTGCGCGCGCTGAATCCGTTGACCGCATCACAGTTTTCCGTCGCTTTTATTGACTCTATGCCTCCCACAAGTGACTTAGAAAATATATCTGCGGAGGAGATACTCAGTACTTTTAATTCTACCTGCTCTAATATTCTGGACTTGATTGCACCTTTTAAAGATAGACGCCCCAAACCTGTCACTGAGCCGTGGCTCAATGACTACACTCGTACTCTCAGACGCACATGTAGGCGTGCCGAGAGAAAATGGAAGAGGGACAAACTCTATGTCTCCCTTGGGATTTTAAGATAAAGTTTAGCAAATTACCAGAAAGCCGTTAAATCTGCGAAAACCCAATTCATATCCAACCTTGTGTCCATAAACAGCCATAGGCCCCAGGTTCTTTTTGGCACTCTAAAAAATCTCATTAATCCCTGCAACTCTCCTGCTGTTGTGCCATCACTCCCCTTATGTGAACAATTTCTTGCATTCTTTATCGATAAAATCTCTGCAATCAAATCTTCACCTCCTCTGTCCACCGTAGATCCAGCGGCATCTCCTGTATGCCTTACTGTCTTCGAGCAGTTCTACCCACTGTCGCTCTCTGAGCTATCGCAGGTGGTTACAAAATTGAGACCTTCACAATATCCGCTCGACAGTATTCCTGCCAGATTACTGAAAGACGTGTCTAACACTGTTGGCCCATACATTTTAACGTTAATAAACACCTGCCTTTCCTCAGGCTGTGTTCCATCTGTTTTTAAACATGCTATAGTCCAGCCAATTATAAAAAAACACAACCTCGACCCCTCTGTTCTCTCCAGCTTTAGGCCTATCTCTAAGCTTCCCTTCCTCTCTAAAGTGTTAGAAAAAGTAGTTTTAGAACAACTGCAGGTACACCTGGATTTTAATGACATAACAGAAAAGTTTCAGTCTGGTTTTAAATCACGCCACAGCACAGAAACGGCACTTTTAAAAATCTTTAATGATCTTCTTTTAACTGTCGACTCGGGGAGCTCTGCTGCGCTTGTGCTTTTAGACTTGACTGCTGCCTTTGACACAGTCGACCACCAGATTCTTTTATCCCGCCTGGCAGGCGCGTCGTTAGACCTGGGCATTCGGGGCTATAGCCCCGGATCTTTTGGGATCAGCCCCGGATCTCTGCCGTAAAAAATAAATAATAATAATGTATATATATACATATATATATATATATATATATATATATATAGCTGCTTTCATACACGTAAGTACTGGCTGCTCTTCTGAATATATGCTGCATCGTTGCAGCAACATTGAAGACGATCGCGTTGACTTCTGCGGTCTGTTCTGCCTCCATGCTGTCTGCGTCAAACCAAAACAAACCTGAGTGACAGCGGCCGCACTTATCCCGCCTTCTGCAAATGTACGTAATATCCCTCCCCTTGCAATAGAGTGGCGAAGTCACGCCCCTTCCGGTAGGGCTCATGGGACCTATGAGATCGAAAAATATGAATGGGTGTCAATGGAGAGAAAATAATTATTTTCTGGTCCCAGTCTTTATATGCCCTGGATTACACATATGTTGTTTGTGGATTTAAATGATAATTTTTCATGCAAAGAAAACTAAAAATGTTCGTGAAGAAGTTTGATAATTTTAGGTTTTATGTGAGGCCGCTTTGTGAACTACAGCTCTTCGCTGCTCTCGACGCATATGATATACGTCACCACACCCGCCCTTGGAACTCGGCACAGAGATGGCGATCTCTCTGCCCCACTTCACCGCTTTTTCCAAGGGGAGGATAAAAGCATCGAAAGAGGTGAAAACCATTATAAATCGGGGCACGTGCAGAGTTTCAGTTATGCCGATGGGAAGATTGTCGGTCTTCTCCACGCCAGTCGCAGGTAGCGTGACGTCACATACGAGCCGTGTAGTCTTTCTCGTTGTGTTTTCTCTACAGCCTTTATCTGAACAATTGCACAATAAACGGTCGAACTCTTTGCATGAAAAATTATCCTTTAAATCCACAAACAACATATGTGTAATCCAGGGCATATAAAGACCGGGACCAGAAAATAATTATTTTCTCTCCATTGACACCCATTCATATTTTTCGATCTCATAGGTCCCATGAGCCCTACCGGAAGGGGCGTGACTTCGCCACTCTATGCCGGCGCTGGCACTGGCCGCGTGAGCAAGATGTTATTCAAACAAAAATACATCAATCATTGTTTTATTCTTTAATTACACAATTTCTTTCATTCTTATAAATAAAAAAATATAAATACATATATAAATCTAGCCAACTTGTCAATCAAAATTTGTCTTGTCTTGTCTCTCTAGTGGTTGTTCATTCTAAAACACTACAATCTTTTGAGAAGCAAATGGTTGCAGCCTCTATAGGCTTACTGTGACGCTGATGTGAGTACTGTATGCATGCAATACTACTACTCATAGTAATAATCAGAGAGGGTTGAGAAACAGTGGGTTGACAATCCATTCTGGTACCTCATTTTGAAAATCCCCTAAAAAGAAACTTCACATAGGACTGTCTTTCAATTTTTAATACATTGCTTTGGAGGTTTTCAATCTAACATCCCACTGGTTTGATTTTACCTAAGAGAAAAATGTTTATTTTTTAAAGCATCCAAAGCAGCCATAATAATGAGATTATGAGACAATGAGAATGAAGCGGCAACAGTGTGACTGTACAGAGTGAGAGAGATGGCTTCAATGGATGACCAGGGATTGGTGGTGGCGTTACCCAGGAAGGGCGGCTGTAGTTAACTGCAAGCAACAGAACATGAATAGTGAAGTGGAGGAAGGAGTCGAAATGAGACTTCATTAACAGATTCATGTACAGCTCAGATTTATATGGAGATAAGCTTCTTAAACAACTTGCATACAGCATAAGCAAGTAACAGAAACAGTCTGGGAAGATTATTTTTTCATTATTTAAATCTACATCCTGGTTACACGTCGCGCGATAGCGCATATCATTTCATGCAAGCGAGTGTTTACTTCCTGGTTACAGGTCGCGCGATAGCACATATCATCTCATGCGATCTTAAAGAGAACTTGACGTGAACAGTTTAGGAATGCATATTCCGGGAAAACATTAGAACTCTGAAATGCTGACTAAATATAAAGCATGTTTTTATCTGTAACATTAAACCTACACTGACAATAAGTAATAACTTAAAAATGAAACATAAAAGCAGACCACTACTTACTTGCCGTTGCCTGTCTGGGGGAGAAAGGTCCGTCGGAGCAGCGATGGCTTCTTGACATCGGGTAGGTGCACGCAGGCTATATAGGCTATTCTAATGTCTTATTTTTGCCCTGGCGCTCGGCATAGGCGACCTATGTGTTGGGGGCGCCCTTAATTCATTAATCGATACATTAATTAATTAATTAAGATACCGTAGCACGCAGGAGTCAGGACGGTGCTCCCCCCCGGGCTAAAGCCCCGGATGTTTTCAATTGCTAACGACGCGCCTGCCGCCTGGAACTCTGTGTTGGTATCACTGGAAATGTCCTAAAATGGTTCAAGTCATATCTGTCCAAGAGAACCTTCTCTGTTCATCTAGGCCAGTACTCCTCAGCTGCAGCCCCACTAGTCTGTGGGGTCCCCCAAGGCTCTATTTTATCTCCAATTCTCTTTGCGTTATATCTGCTGCCCCTAGGTTCCATTTTTAAAAAACACAACATTTCGTTCCACTGCTTCGCAGATGATCTACAAATATACCTGCCATTAAAATCAATCAAAGAATCAACAAATGCATTGTCAAACTGTCTGAAAGATGTGAAAACCTGGTTGGAACTTAACTTCCTATCACTAAACAATGATAAAACCGAAATAATTGTTTTTGGCAAATCCGAACTGCTGGATGGCATCGACAGTGTTCTTGGTCCCCTTGCCTCCTACAGCCGCCCTTCTGTCAGAAACCTCTGAGTTATTTTCGACAATGGTTTTAAATTTAACACGCAAATAAGCTCAGTCGTGAAGACAAGCTTCTTCCAGCTGCGACTCCTAGCGAAAGTAAAGCCGTATCTCCCACCAAAGGACTTTGAAAGAGTCATTCACCTGTTCGTAATGTCCCGTCTAGACTACTGTAATTCTCTATACTTTGGTGTGGACAAATGTCTGCTCCGTCGCCTGCAACTGGTCCAAAATGCTGCTGCACGTCTCCTCACTGGAAAAAGGCGATATGACCACATTACCCCTGTCCTGGCCTCTCTCCACTGGCTTCCTGTGGTTTTTAGAATTCAATTCAAAATTCTGTTGTTTACTTTTAAATCGCTACATGGGCTGGCACCTAAATATATGTCAGAGCTGGTCCGCATCCATGCTCCATCTAGAGAAATTCGGTCAGCTCAGCAGATGCTGCTGGATGTACCCAGGTGCAGACAAAAAACAAAAGGCGACAGAGCCTTTGCTGTGGCCGCTCCTAACCTTTGGAACAGTCTCCCCCTGAGTCTGAGATCTGCCCAGTCCATAGAACAGTTCAAAACACAACTAAAGACTCACTTTTTTACATTGGCTTTTAATACAGATTAAGATTTTATTTTATCTTATTCATTGTTGTTGCTAATATGCAATATTAAGCCTTCTTGTTCTTTGTTTTGTTTTTTATATTGTATTTGTGTACAGCACTTTGGTCAACTACTGTTGTTTTAAAATGTGCTATATAAATAAACTTGACTTGACTTGACTTGACTTATTACTTTACTTTCCCGTTACTTAATTTACTGTAGATACATGGACAAACATCATAGCCCTATCATCAATTAGTGTTTATTGTATACATTTATAAAAAATAGCATAAGAAACCATATGAAAGGCATGCAAAGCAACTTTACTTATATAGCACTTTTCATACACAAGGCAGACTCAAAGTGCTTCACATATAAACATTCTCATACAATAAAATGAATTAAAAATTAATTAATAGGAAAGATGAAAGAACGATATCCCTGTATGCACAAAGAAATGCCTCACTTTAAAATCCACAAACAACAGGATAAAGAAGGCTATGGTGAGGTCAATCAGTAGCAACACACAAGTTTCAAAACACTGGCTTTGGGAAACATGAGATCAAAAATGTTGTGGTCAATGAAAAACATAAAAAGGTCACTTTATCCCATACAATAGGCTCATTGCACAAACACTTCCTGATTCGCCGTAATACAGCTTCACAGCTTCCGGTCAAATATGGCGACGTTCTACACCCTGTGTTTACAAGAGCTGCCGACAATAAACATCACTGATGTACATCGATTATGTAGGGAAACGAAAACTCCGACCAGCAAATTGGAGAAGGGGTTTAGGCTGTATGCTGTGACCTATATTCACAGCTACGAAGGTAAGAAAACTACGTCTAACAGACGCTAGCTACTGTCGAAGTCTAGTCTGTCAGTTAACTGTCACTTTCTAACGTGTATTACGATGCAGAAACAGCAAATTCCAACAAGATTTCTTATCCAGTGTTTTATATCAGCCTTGATGTTTGCCTGTTGTGTTGAGTAATAATACTTAAATTTATAGCCACGGTTTTGCGTGCATAAAAGTAACATTACTTAGCTACCTACCGTTTCTTTCCATGTAGTAACATGTTATAGATGTGATGATGGAGTAACCCAGTACAATTGAAGCTTAATGAATTTGTATGTGTTATTTCATTCAGTGTCATAAACAAACACAAGCTGACAGTGCAGGTCAGCGTGAGAGCCTTGTGCTACAGGTCGACGAGGAAGAGTGAGGCACCACAGTTTTAGTCTAGGCAGGAAGCTGTGTTCATCCCTGTTCAGTGGTGTTCGTTCGGTTAAGCAGTAGCTAAGTGTAGAGTGCAGACTACAGTACAGTAAAGACTACAACTTTTCAATATTCAAGTTATTTATTGTCGTTTGCACAGCAGAAGTACAGGTACATTGGAATAATTGTGTGATTCTTGGAGTCCGCTTTAAAAAAAAGCATCTTTATTTTAAGAGGGAGAGAATATAACAGTAAGCATTCAGAATGGTAGGCTTTTTCTAGCACAGTTGAGGTACTTACCTTCATAAGAACCAAGTTGTTTTTTACACCCATGATGCTGAGGTTATATTTTTAATGATTTACCTTTTTCTCTTAGATCAAGCTTTGTGATTCATCACCAGTGATGAAAAAAGAAAGAGTAAGGGCCCGTGTCCACCAAAAGCGTTTTTAAAAGACGGAGCGCTCCGTGAACTGTTTTCAACGCGTTTGTGCGCGCCGCTCACAAAAAGCCGCACGAAGCGTTTTTCGTTTACGTCATTAAATACGCGTCATCGCTTGTATCCATAGATACACAGCTTCTATCTGTTGGCTCCATCATATGGCATCTGACACCTAAACGTCCTGGTTACTCCTACAATTTGCGAAATGAATCCAAGAGTAATAGCGCTTCTTGCCGTGGCAGCGGAGGTTGCGGACGATCCCCCTGCGCCTGTCGTGGTTGCCCGGAGGAGAGTGTGGGTCCACAGCATTAATCGTGGCAGGGGGCAGTACGGGGAATACCACCGGCTGTGCCAAGAGCTCCGCCTGGACGAGGATCGCTTCAAGGTCTATTTCAGACTCAACCGGCAGCAGTTTGAAGGAGTTTTAACATTTATTGGGCCGACCATCGCCAAGATGAACACCAATTATAGGGAGAGCATCAGTCCCGCCCAACGGCTTTGCATTTGTCTGAGGTGAGTAGTATAAACTGAAATGTGTCTTTGTAAATAAACACAACAGTTGCTATTTAACGTTAGGTCTATAGACCTAACGTTAAATACCAACTGACGTTAGGTCTATAGGAGTTAAAAGGAGTTAACGGTTTGGCTTCTTATTAATTCAATAAATTAAATGTAGGCTATTTTCATATTTAATTAATAAGAAGGCAAACCTTTATTAGCAGCTGTGCAGTTCTTTTTTGTTTTCTAATTAGCTGAAGATAATGTAGGCTATCTTTGTTTATGTTGCAGGTACCTGTCAACTGGAGACTCGTACAGGTCCATAGCCTTCAGCTACAGGGTGGGGTTCTGCACTGTGGCGAGGATTGTGAGGAGTGTGTGTGAGGCTGTTGGGAAAAACGGTCTGTCTAGCTACTGGACCAGATAAAATGAGACGGAGAGGTAATAAAGTCTATCGGCACGAGGACCTTGGATTTATTAAGTAAAGTGGCAACGGTTATACAGAGTCATAAAGCGTGAGAGATCGAATATGTCTAAGTCCCTAATCAGCGCTGATGGTTCGTCCGGAGCTTCGCCTCCGTGGAAGGTCTGCTTCAGAAGAAGGGTGAAGAGTCCCTGTGTGATGCAGTCTTATGCTGTATCCTCCTCTCGATGAGGTGTGTGCGTTTGAGGTGTGTGCGGTTCTGTGTGTTTTGGCTCCCAGGCCCTGAGAGAGCTTCGTAACGGGGAGAGTTCCTCGTGTCTCTGGTGTGATCAATTAAATCGGGGGAGTGCCCCCCCGAAGTGTCTCGTGTGTGATAATTTAATGTGGCTCTCAGGCCCCTAGTATGGGCAGAGGTATCTCTTGGTTCCTCCTAACGGGGAAGAGCTCTCAAAATGTCTCCTGTGTGATAAATTAATGTGGCTCTCCCGTTCTGGAGATGATACTGGTGCATTGTCTGAGTGTCCACCATCTGCCTGCCTGGGAGATGGGGCCTTCAGCTCTGGCCTTGACCTGACTATATTATCATGTTTGTGTTATGTGTTCGTTGGGTTTAGAGCAAGAGTCGACTATATATTAATGTGCCTGCCAAGTGATGTGCTCATCAGGTTATTTTTCCCAACATATCCCCCTCAAGTCGTCGCAAGACGACTTTTACTCATTTGGGGTACGAGGGATAGGACTCCAGCACGGGACTACCATTATAACACCATTAGAAATAACAGAAAGAAGGCAAAATGATCATAAAAACAAACAACCATGAGCATGGGACTAAAACAACTCGCTGGACCTGGTGTATGGGGAAACCACGTGGGAGAAACGCTACCCATGCTTCAGACATGGGTATGCCATACACACCCCACCTAGGGGTGGCATCCACCCCGGCCTTACATCGCGAGCAGACAATACCAACAATACTGGCAGCAGATGATACACAACAAAACCAACACCAAACCATAACAACAACAAAATGCAACAACAAAACTAACAGTAAACAATAACGATATAAACAAAAATGCAACAATCACACAAACACTACACAATAACAATCACAGGAAAGAAATGCAACCCTGAAACGTGTCCCTAAATAATAATAATAATATCAGAAAGATATGAGGTAAACAACGAATGGCAATCCCCCTCAACCCATCCCTAGATGACCACACACTAAGGATGTGAGGAGGAGTTAACTGGTCGTGTAACAATAAGCAATCACACGCATGGGGTATTCAGGGTAGGCCCGGGGCACAGGAACAACTAAGAAACCACGGAATAGTCCTGAGCGTCATCACGGGCAGGTGGTCGCAAGGCGCCACCTGAGCATTAGACCCTTTTATTCAACTGCGCTCAGGACCTCATCTGATAAACGGGCAATCAAGGCCCCTGGAATCTCGCCCGTGTGTATCCCCGAGCTCCATCTAGTGGGACAGCGATATAAACAACAACATTTGCGTTCCCGGCGTCGGTTGCGTAGACGCGGGCATAGATATGGGAGCGGCTAAAAACAGTGAAGCGTACAGAAGCGAATACAGCCAGGGGCGCCCTCAAGCCGTAAGGGAACGGGCCGCAGCCCCTGGTACCGGAACGCAGATCCCTGGTCCGGGCGACGTGGGTGCATCAGGTGGGAGGGGGGGTGGTGCCGTTGGCGGGGACGGGAATGGGGCAGCCCACCATGTTCTCCAGCCGGATCAGGTCGGGCCCCTCTGGTGGTCCCTCGTCCAAACTCTCCGGTGCATACTCGATCCCCAGGTAAGCTTGGATGGCACCTGTTGCACTTGTAGCGCCCATCGCTCATTGGGCTCTCCATCCATCCTGTGAAGGGGTCATTAATGCCGGAGCTCTCTGCCAAATCTAATCTGAGGGACTGTAACCCTGCCATCCGGTGCTGTGTTATTGGGGATAAAAGTACAACATGTCGTCTTTATCATCCCACACACCCCTCCTTGCTCTGCCAATAGCATATCTATATCTATATAGTCCCTTGACCTTATCCGTGGAAAAATTGACAAAACGTTGCTGATTATAGTATATATTATTTATCCAATCAACATTTTTGTTAATAGTGGACCACCAAAACAGGACTGATTTAAACCCTGCCGAAATCTGATTGCATCATCCTTGGGTAGTTGGTCGGCTCCGGGCGTGTCTGCATCTGGCTCCTCCTCTGGCCCTGGAACTTTGTGTTTCTCTTGCTGGAATTACAAACTTATGTACAACAGTTAGATGTTCAAACATATTTTCCTTAATTCTATTTCTAATTACTCTTATGGAAGTCCCTTTTGGGACCCTTGAATGTTAGGTGAATGCATGGGTCGACCCTTAAGCATTTCATGCGGGGTTAGATGCGTCGTTCTGTTAGTTTTCATGCGATAACTCATTAGTGTCAACCGTAGTGCATTAGTCCTTTAATTTAGTACTCTAATTTAACTTTGTTAATCTTCGTCTCAAGCGTCCCATTCCTCTCTCCACCATACCTTGTGGTTTGAGGAATGTAGACACAGCCTAATCTTTGTTTGACATGCAGATGTTAAATCACTTGTTTGAGTGTTTTCTGAATAAACGCTGCCCTATTGCCTGAGCTAATTTGTGACGGAATTCCAAACCTTGGCATGACTTCTCTAGTCAGAACCTTGATTACCGTAACCGCATTTTGGTCTTCTGATGGGACTGCTTCTACCCATCTGTTGAACACTGTTTTTTCAAATATTTCACACTCATTTAGCTGGATGTCAATCATTGTTTGCAAGTATGGTGAAGAAAAACCTTGTTTTCTAATTATTATTATTATTATTATTATTATTATTATTATTATTATAATTATATTATTTTTTTATATATATATTATTTTTTTTTAATTCTCCTCAATACCTCCCCCCTTGGGCAATGGTCAAAACCATGCACATTAAATGATAAGCAAATCTAAGAACGCCGTTGGTGCAACCAACGTCGAAACGTCTAACCTTAACCATCAGCAAACTAAAACCAATCTTTTGGGAAGGGAAATCGAAACCAGTATGTCCAAAACCAAAGCCCAATATGGGTGGGTTTACCATCAGCCGCCGGAGACCACGCTGTTCCAAAGTCATGCACTAAACCGAAAAACGTACATGCGTTAGTGGCCTTCTATACCACAAAGGTAAAATAAAATAAAACGCGACATGCCCCGTTCCAAGACCACCTCTGCTGCCAGAGCTGACATATCTGACTCCTGTTCCTCCTCCACCCTACACCCCAGACGGGACTTCCCATGATTGTTGCAGCTCGTCACTTCATGATCAAGTGAGCCAGTGCCCACAGCGACTCTGCCAAGTAATCGTGACTGTGCCTGCCTTAGGTCGTCCCGGGTGTCAAGGTGGGATCTTACCCGTCGTTGGCTAACCAGCCTTCCATACTGGCTCGCTGCAGGATGCCGTACCTGGAATACAATCAACCCCCACCCATATGGTAGTATAGATCGCAAAGTGGAGGGATGGAGACAGAGTCTTCAGCCCCATCTGTCCTATGCAGCCAAGCGTGCGTAATGGATACACATCAGGGGGACTATAAGACAAAAGGTAATTTATCAGAGTTAAAATTATTGCAGCAGCAGTAGTGGCATTTCAAAGGTAAACCCACTACTTCCGAATCCAAATTGACAACATAGCATGTAGGACCCCTTCCCAGCAGATGTGGCTTCAATCCACCTGTCATCCTTGACCAAAGAGATACACCCCATATTTTAATAGGTGTAGTCCTACTTGTACAGTTTATCAAGATTACTTTATTTTATTATTATTCTCCTTCTTTATCATATCCATATTTATTCAATTATTCTTTCCTGTGTGAAAATAATATGAATCACTTAGTTAATAGCAACACCTTCTTTAGTCCAATTGCATTAGATTATCATCACTGTTGTCCTATTAAAGTATCAACGTTATTCTCCTTATAACCTCCTCATGAACTTTGATGTTCTTCATCCTGAATGGTAACTGTGTCAGGATGTTCATCATCCTGAATAAAAAACAAAACTAAAACTAAACTTAAAGAAAAACAAATTAGCCATAATGTGAATATCCACTGCGTGTCTCCCTGTGACTCTCTCCCTCCTTCGGGAGAACACGCTCTCTCTCCCTCCTCAGTACGGGGTGCTGTTTGGTGCAAGACAACAGATAAGGGTGGAATGTGGCTTCTCTCTCTCTCTGCGTGTCTCCCTCCTTCGTTGGGTGCGGCCATAACGCCTTGAAAGCGAGCGTGCTCTGGGGGCTGGGTGTGAGAGAAACCATGGGTAGTTCCTTTTCTCGGCCAGCAGAGGGGTTGTTCAGGTGAAACCTATGGACAGAGACTACAAGGAACTTCAAGCATGGCAGACAGGGAACTACAAATTGATCAAAGCCTGAAAACTCAACAGAGCTCTACCTGCATTCCTTGGATATGTGGTATTTTATGGCGTATGGCCACCACACGCTTTCAGTTGAACGCACTCTATTTCCTTTCGCTGTACTGTGTGTTAGTGTGTCTCTCTGTACTGCCTGAATGGTGTAGGTCGACAAATGGGGGGGGAAATGTGTTCTCTCTCTCTCACCCTTCCTCGCTCCCCTTAGGGTCAAGCAGCAGCTAGGACCGTTAACAGATAAGCCTGGAATGCAACATCCTCAACTCTCCATCATGGAACAAGGCCTAATAACTATCTCTCACACACAAAAAGATCCTTCTGTCCCTTCATTCACAAATAACTTTTCACTTTATTATATATATAACTTAATACTGCTCCCCCTTTCCAAATTTCTATTTACACAAAACTAGAAGCTGACCACCGAAATTGGTACAGGCCTCGTCAGGCCGAACCAAAACAGGGAGGGGAACTACAACATGAGGTGGAGTAGAGGACTTCAAATATGGTGGACGGGGACCTCAAATGGGAGGACTACACATATGGGAAAGGGGATTACCCTCTGGGCCTGAAAACCATACAGAGTCCCTTCTCGTGGTCCTGAAACAGCCGTTCATTGTTAGAAAAACACGCACTCTATCGCTACCTCCAACTGTCTAGAGGGAAAATGGTCCCTCTCGATCGTCCTCCGACTTTAGCTCTCCTTGCTATCTCTCCTTGCTATCTCTCTCTCTCCCTCTCACACCAACACACACACCTAAACAGACCTTTCTCATTCTGTCTCCTCCAAACGCACACACAGAAACATCACCTCTTGCGTACACGCGCACAGAGACGCACACAGCCTTTCTCACTCTGTCTCCTCTAAACGCACACACAGAAACATCACCTCTTGCGTACACGCGCACAGAGACGCACACAGCCTTTCTCACTCTGTCTCCTTTAAACGCACACACAGAAACATCACCTCTTGCGTACACGCGCACAGAGACGCACACAGCCTTTCTCACTCTGTCTCCTCTAAACGCACACACAGAAACATATCAACAGACTTCTCGTTCTGTCTCCCGCAGACGCACACACAGAAACATCACCTCTTGCGTACACGCGCACAGAGACGCACACAGCCTTTCTCACTCTGTCTCCTCTAAACGCACACACAGAAACATATCAACAGACTTCTCGTTCTGTCTCCCGCAGACGCACACACCGAAACATATCAACAGACCTTTCGTTCTGTCTCTCACAGATGCACACAGAAACATATCAACGGACCTCTCATTCTGTCTCTCGCAGATGCACACAGAAACATAACAACAGACTTTTCATTCTGTCTCTCACAGCCTCTTACACACACAGAAACATCACCTCTTGCGTACACGCGCACACACGGAGTCGCTCACAGCCTTTCTCTCACTCTCACGCGCATACACACTGTCTCTCTGTCTCTCTCTTTCACCCATGCTCTCCTATTCTTCCACCCACGCCGACTCTCGTTCTCGACTCCGTACACACGCACTTGCTCTCTGGTCGTGAAGGTGGGGGTGAGAGGTCTCTGCTATCCCTAGTCTGCGTCAGTTCAGGTGTCTGTCCGTCAGTCCCCGCATATGCAATGAATATATGGCCAAGAAATCGTTGTGCTTCTTCGGGCGCCTCAGATTCACTTATCAAGGGCGGCGAGCCTTAGGCCTCGAGGGTGTTCTTTCACCACGCAACGAGCCTAGTTTATCTTATTCTCTCTGTGTGTCACTCATGCCCTAGGCACCGTTTCCTCTGCAAAGGGACTCTAACCCTGATAAAGGACTCTAACCTTCTTACCACATAGAATTATTTAATACACAAACAAAGAAGGGGACTCTAACCCCCCCCCCCCGAGGGACTCTAACCCCCTTTAAGACATAGGTGGGGACTCTAACCCCCCCCCCGAGGGACTCTAACCCCCTTTAGACATAGGTGGGGACTCTAACCCCCCCCCCCGAGGGACTCTAACCCCCTTTAAGACATAGGTGGGGACTCTAACCCCCCCCGAGGGACTCTAACCCCCTTTAAGACATAGGTGAGGACTCTAACCCCCCCCCCCCGAGGGACTCTAACCCCCTTTAAGACATAGGTGGGGACTCTAACCCCCCCCCGAGGGACTCTAACCCCCTTTAAGACATAGGTGGGGACTCTAACCCCCCCCCCGAGGGACTCTAACCCCCTTTAGACATAGGTGGGGACTCTAACCCCACCCAAGGAACTCTAACCCCCTTAAGACATAAGTGTATTTATTACACATCCATTACTTGGCCATCGGTAGTCTTGTATCACTATGCCCGATTCTTATAGGCCCTATGGTCTCGAGGGTATTCTTTCACCATGCAACGAGCCGATATTCGATGTGTCACGCGTTCAGGGTCAATCGGGTTTATGGGGAAATGCTGGGATGCAGTCCTATTCGTCCCCACGAGATATCCCGTAGCGAACCGCTCTCACAGTCTCACCTCCTAATGTGATTCCTATATAACTATGCAGAGTTTGGATTTTATCAACAGGTTCTGCCTACCTTTTGTTGGGCGTACGCGAGGTGAGACTGCAGGAATCGGTCCGGTGCTCCGGGGTCTCGAGGTCGTGCCGCTCTCCGTCTCTCGTTTCCCAGTTGCGTGTTCAATTCAGAAAAAATCACGTCGTGGGTCACCAAATTGTTGGGAAAAACGGTCTGTCTAGCTACTGGACCAGATAAAATGAGACGGAGAGGTAATAAAGTCTATCGGCACGAGGACCTTGGATTTATTAAGTAAAGTGGCAACGGTTATACAGAGTCATAAAGCGTGAGAGATCGAATATGTCTAAGTCCCTAATCAGCTCTGATGGTTCGTCCGGAGCTTCGCCTCCGTGGAAGGTCTGCTTCAGAAGAAGGGTGAAGAGTCCCTGTGTGATGCAGTCTTATGCTGTATCCTCCTCTCGATGAGGTGTGTGCGTTTGAGGTGTGTGCGGTTCTGTGTGTTTTGGCTCCCAGGCCCTGAGAGAGCTTCGTAACGGGGAGAGTTCCTCGTGTCTCTGGTGTGATCAATTAAATCGGGGGAGTGCCCCCCCGAAGTGTCTCGTGTGTGATAATTTAATGTGGCTCTCAGGCCCCTAGTATGGGCAGAGGTATCTCTTGGTTCCTCCTAACGGGGAAGAGCTCTCAAAATGTCTCCTGTGTGATAAATTAATGTGGCTCTCCCGTTCTGGAGATGATACTGGTGCATTGTCTGAGTGTCCACCATCTGCCTGCCTGGGAGATGGGGCCTTCAGCTCTGGCCTTGACCTGACTATATTATCATGTTTGTGTTATGTGTTCGTTGGGTTTAGAGCAAGAGTCGACTATATATTAATGTGCCTGCCAAGTGATGTGCTCATCAGGTTATTTTTCCCAACATATCCCCCTCAAGTCGTCGCAAGACGACTTTTACTCATTTGGGGTACGAGGGATAGGACTCCAGCACGGGACTACCATTATAACACCATTAGAAATAACAGAAAGAAGGCAAAATGATCATAAAAACAAACAACCATGAGCATGGGACTAAAACAACTCGCTGGACCTGGTGTATGGGGAAACCACGTGGGAGAAACGCTACCCATGCTTCAGACATGGGTATGCCATACACACCCCACCTAGGGGTGGCATCCACCCCGGCCTTACATCGCGAGCAGACAATACCAACAATACTGGCAGCAGATGATACACAACAAAACCAACACCAAACCATAACAACAACAAAATGCAACAACAAAACTAACAGTAAACAATAACGATATAAACAAAAATGCAACAATCACACAAACACTACACAATAACAATCACAGGAAAGAAATGCAACCCTGAAACGTGTCCCTAAATAATAATAATAATATTAGAAAGGTTCATCAGGTTATTTTTCCCAACAAGGCCATATGGCAGTGTATGGTCTCCACATACATGCCTGTGCCAGGGGCAGAGGACTGGATGAAGATAGCGGGGGACTACGAGAAGCTGGCGGACTTCCCCAACTGCCTCGGCGCCATAGACGGCAAACATGTGGTTATTATTGTGGTCGCTAGTGTTTACATGTGGTCGATAGTGTTTAAATGTGGTCGATAGTGTGTAGGTGTGGGCGAGAGTGTTTAAATGTGGTCGATGGTGTTTGGATGTGGTCGATAGTGTTTAAATGTGGTCGATAGGGTTTACATGTTTAAATGTGGTCGATTGTGTTTAATTGTGGTCGATAGTGTTTAATTGTGGTCGATAGGGTTTACATGTTTAAATGTGGTCGATAGTGTTTATATATGGTCGATAGGGTTTACATGTGGTCAATAGGGTTTACATGTGGTCCATAGTGTTTAAATGTGGTCCATAGTGTTTAAATGTGGGCGATAGTGTTTAAATGTGGGCGATAGGGTTTACGTGTGGTCCATAGTGTTTAAATGTGGGTGATAGTGTTTAAATGTGGGCGATAGTGTTTACATGTGGTCGATAGGGTTTACATGCGGTCCATAGTGTTTAAATATGGTCGATAGTGTTTAAATGTGGTCGATAGTGTTTACATGTGGTCGATATTGTTTAAATGTGATCGACAGTGTTTAAATATGGTCGATAGTGTTTAAATATGTTATTTTCCCTCACTCTCCACCTCATCCCTAACTCTCCACCTCAAGCTGGTGTGTAGTGAGCGTTCTGGCACCGATTGGCTGCCGTGCATCACCCAAGTGGGTGCTACATATTGGTGGTGGTTAGTGAGGTCCCCCCTTCACTTTAGGCGTCTTTGAGTGTTATTGGGTGTCAAGCAACTATGTTGCGAGACAACCTATTGTTATTGTACGAATTCCTATTATTATTATTATTTACCTGACATGGGAGTCAATGGCAGCCTATAGAACCGCTTGGCGAAAAGTTGTGAAATTTGGCACACTGGTTCAGGACAGCCCCATTAGCCCATTAGGCCAATCTCAGGTTGCTAGCCCAACAGCTCTAGCGCCACCAACAGGTCAAAGTTGGACATGCATTCATGTTCATAACTTTTGACCTATTCGACCAATATTCACAAACCTGGTATCATTGGATTCCTTGAACCAAGCCCAGTTCAACACAACCTATGACGTCATTGCGCCATGACGTATATTTCCGCCATCTTGGTTTATGTCAAAAACCTTCAAAATGCTACTCCTATCACAAATCTTGTCCAATCATCTCGAAACTTGGCACACATGATCTTCTGGCCATGTTTGATGAAAAACATTGAATAGATTTGTCAAATTCAAAACCGTTTGCCCGCTAAAGCCAATCAAATTTGGCCAAACCGGATGTAAGCCCATATCTCAACAGCCCTTTGACATATCATAACCAACCTTGGTATATAGACCCAAGCCCCCATAAAGCTGACACTGAATGAATTTGGTGACCTTTGACCTCTAGGGGGCGCTGTTATTAATGTCGATGTGTTTTGACTCCTCCCTCTTCACATGAG
This sequence comes from Gadus macrocephalus, assembly GCF_031168955.1. Classification (NCBI taxonomy): domain Eukaryota; kingdom Metazoa; phylum Chordata; class Actinopteri; order Gadiformes; family Gadidae; genus Gadus; species Gadus macrocephalus. Next base: position 21,084,662 of record NC_082396.1, on the reverse strand, counting down.
TACATTTAAAACTTATTTTCAACGTCTGGTGATACTATCAAACCTCCCCGTATAGCGAGTATATTATTTTTTGCAGAAATATCTGCGGCAGCAAATGATATTCGACCGCGAAGCCCCCAAACCGGAAACACACCAATATCTCAGCAGCCCTTTGACATATCATAACCAAACTTGGTGACCATTGACCTCTAGGGGGCGCTATAATTAATGAAGACGTGTTTTAACTCCTCTCTCTTCACATGAGTACATTTCAAACTTATTTTTAATGTCTGAAGATACTGCCAGACCTCCTTATATAGCTTATAAATTATTTCTCATTGCAACATCAGAACTTGGCCGCCATGTTGAAAGTTGTCAAAATCAGTTGAAAATTTTCCACAGGCCACAAATTATGTCCAATCTTCATGAAACTTGGCATATATGATCTTCCGACCAAGCTGAACAAACATATCAAACCGCTTTCTCAGATTCAAAACCGTTTGGCCGTGACAGCCAATCAAACTCGAGTGGCTCTCATTAATGGGTAGACACTGCACTCGTGTGGCGACAAGCGGTACTTAATGTATAATGCAACAATGACTATATTTACCATTCCGCCCACCTACAATATAAACTGCAATTCCCACTGGATTAGATGCTTCACGAACCACCTCCAGAACGGATGCTTGTTTACATTGTGTCCCTTTTAGCGATATTGTTCCGAATACCCCCATGTATTTGTGACATTTCTTCTGTCAGGCAGACTGTATTGCGCCCTTACCTCTAGGTGGGGTCCTTTTCCCAATTACTCAACCCACCGGCTGTCGGTATTGCCGATTTCCGAGACGGTCGTCATGACCCTCTGGCCGATTACGTCCATCCGGCAGAATTAGTCTACCGAGTCCCATTATGCTTGACACCCACATTGCTGCTCGCAGCTATATTTAATTATTATTATTCTTCATGTTTAACCTCTGTTTTCCTTTTATTCCTAGTCTGTTTTACATAGTTTTGAATGATGACTATATGCTCTGTAAGGTGACCTTGGGTGTCTTGAAAGGCGCCTCTAAATTAAATGTATTATTATTATTATTATTATCCAGGCCCCACCGTCTACTGGCAGCCAGTACTTCAATTATAAGGGGGCATTCTCCATCGTCCTTCTGGCGGTGGTGGATGCCCGCTATCGCTTTAGGGTCGTGGATGTGGGGGCCTACGGCAGGAGCAGTGATGGAGGCACGCTCTCTTCTTCGGCCTTTGGCACTGCTCTGCGGCTGGGGAACCTGGACCTTCCACCTGATCGACCCCTACCTGGAGCAGACCATCTGGGACCCCAGCCGCATGTTTTCATTGGGGATGAAGCTTTTCCTCTGCGGAGGAACCTCCTGCGGCCCTACCCTGGCCAAAACCTGGGGGGAGAGCGGAGGAGCTTAAATTTTCGGCTGTCCCATGCCCGGAGGATTGTGGAGTGCGCCTTTGGCATCCTCGCCAACCAGTGGAGGCTCTACAGGAGGGTTCTCGGCGTGTCTCCAGAGGTTGCAGAGAGCGCCGTGAAAGCCACCTGTATCCTCCACAACTATATGCGATGGGATGGTGAGGGAGAGGATGGCCCCCGCACTCCAACTGTGCCATCACAGGGTGCAGTGCAGAGCATCCCCAGGGTCGGCAGCAACAACGCCTCCAGGGAAGCGGTCGCAGTGAGGGAGACCTTCAACCGCTATTTTTCATCTCTGCCTGGTCGAGTGACTTGGCAGGATGGAATTTAGTTTATAATTGTTGTATATATTTAAATCAAAAAAGGCGAAAAACCAAAACTAATAATACAATTTCTTAAATCAATCTAACATTCATGTTGTATGCTGGATTACTTCTGAAGACAAAAACACACCTTTAACACCTTCATCATCATCAGAGCATTCATTATGTATCTACTACCTAATGTAATGAAAACAAAACAACATTGTCTTAGCATTAAAATGTTTAATTAACTGATTCATTAGAAAATGATTCCAAGATATTATGTACACATTTGAAACATTTCTTATAGCTTGTACTAAATCTAAATAGAAAATGATTCCAAGATATTATGTACACATTTGAAACATTTCTTATCGCTTGTACTAAATCTAAATAGAAAATGATTCCAAGATATTATGTACACATTTGAAACATTTCTTATAGCTTGTACTAAATCTAAATAGAAAATGATTCCAAGATATTATGTACACATTTGAAACATTTCTTATAGCTTGTACTAAATCTAAATAGAAAATTATTCCAAGATATTATGTACACATTTGAAACATTTCTTATAGCTTGTACTAAATCTAAATAGAAAATGATTCCAAGATATTATGTAGACATTTAAACAATTTTTAAAGCTTAAACTAAATATAAATATAAACTGATTACAAATGTTATTTACACATTTAAAAAAATCGTAAAGCTTAAACTAAATCTAAATAGAAACTGATTACAAATTTTATTTACACATTTAAAAAAATCGTAAAGCTTAAACTAAATCTAAATAGAAACTGATTACAAATTTTATTTACACATTTAAAAAAATCTTAAATCTTAAAGAGCCCATGCCATTAAAATCACATTTTTCCTATTGTTTGTTAAATAACATAGGTCTGAATAAGTTTGTGAGCTGTGGTAAGTTTGAAATATATGCAGTTTGTCTGCTGAATGCAATAGGCAATGAAAGGAAAAAGGCAGAAGAAATGAGCCGATCTGGATAAGGTGACACTGTGACGTAGGGTTGTCAAATTATTATTCATGGCCCTGCCCACTTGGTTGGTTCGTAACCACCCACAATAATTCTGAAGGAGTCGTGATTGAGCTAGTGCTAAATGCTAATACGTGTACGGTAGTTGCTTAGTTCGTAGTAACAGGCTAGTTACAGAATTTTGAATGCAATGGCAGAACGACATCGAAGTACATGAACTGCGACATGCTGCCTGCCGCCGGTTGCCGCGAGGCACCACCGCCGCGAAGCACCACCGCCCGGCAGCGGGCAGCCGGGCGGTGGTGCCTCGCGCCGGCAGCAGGCAGCGCGCGGTTCTGTCTACTACAGATTGATGTGGAAGTGGAAGAACATATCAAATAGATATCTATGTATTAATATCAAATAATACATATTATCACAGCCAAAAGCTGTGTGCACCTCCAGACGATATAATGAATCACAAAGGACTTCGTCGGGTTCTCCGACGTCTCTGGTTCTTCCACTTCCACATCAATCTGAAGAAGACGCGGTCGTTTGAGATTCATAATAGCCTATCGTCTGGAGGCTCACACAACTTTTGGCCGTGATAATATATATTATATATTATGATATAGATATCTATGTATAATATGGGTTTCTAAGAGCCATTGCGATACATCCACCGTAAACAGCGCATGGTACCGTGGCTACAAGCTGCTCAGGGCCAGGTGATAATATATATTATATATTATATGATATAGATATCTATGTATAATATGGGTTTCTAAGAGCCATTGCGATACATCCACCGTAAACAGAGCGCATGGTACCGTGGCTACAAGCTGCTCAGGGCCAGGTGATAATATATATTATATTATATTATATAGATATCTATGTATAATATGGGTTTCTACGAGCCATTGCGATACATCCACCGTAAACAGAGCGCATGGTACTGTGGCTACAAGCTGCTCAGGGCCACACCCCCACCCCCCTCCTTGACCTGCCTTGACACGCCCACCGTAACCAGAGCGCATGGTACTGTGGCTACAAGCTGCTCAGGGCCACACCCCCACCCCCCTCCTTGACCTGCCTTGACACGCCCACCGAAACAGCGAGTTCGGGGGAAGCTCAATGTGCGACTGGTTCGGAGTGGCTGTAACTCTGCACCGCGGCTGAATTTCGGGGACGTCTTTGAATACTGTGTTTGTGGCCCACTAATACCTATATTAAAGCATCCATAAAATAGCATGGCATGGGATCTTTAAAACTAAATCTAAATAGAAAATGATTACAAATTAATTACTCTCCATTACTCACATCGTAGAGGACCTGCTGCATCCTCATGCGCGCCTGGGCCCTTTTCTGGTTTGACAGCCTCCTCAATGATGGGACGAGGCTGAGCATAAAATGCTCATCCTCGTCCAGAGCCAGTGTATTCTCCTTTTCTTTTTGGAGGGAGGACAGGATTGATTGCTGGAACACAGACAGCGGCTGCTCCAGCTGTCTCCTGCGTGGTGGTGGAGGTACAGGACGCCGCGGTGTGACCAGAGTCACCGTAGAGGTAGTGGGAGGAGATGGAGGAGAGGTGTCCACAGCGGACTCTGATAGGCTGGGAGAGGGAGGAGATATCTCCTCTTCACTTTGAGCCACCACCTGTGAAAGAAAGCATACATTTGTTTGTTTAAAATGTGCAAATTAAAATGGTGAATTCTTATAAATATCTCTGCATCTGGCTTCACCCAACAAAAACCTTAAGAACACTAGTATGTTAGGGTATGTTTTTAGCATATGTTTTAGGCTACTAGCTTTTGTTATAGGCCTACCTCTCGTTGGGGAGACATACTGGGCGCTAGCAGGGCCAAGATCTCCGGTGCTATTTCCTGGCTATAATCTCCCTGCTCCATATTACTAGACGATACCCTCTCCTTCACATGGCGCTCCAGGAAGCCCATGATCGCCATATACTTCCACCTCTTGAAAGAGGTGGCACCGGCCCCACTTTTCTTCCTGTCCCTCTCTGCCTTCCTCTCCCTCAAATATTTATCCCACAAGTATTTCCATTTCTTGCGGGACACTTCAGCTGTTGATACAAGATTATGTCTCTACAATTAGCAATTCACACAACCTACAAGGTTAATATCAAGCCTACCTATCAGTAACGTTAATACTAACTGCCAAGTTAACGTTAATACTAACTGCCATGTAAACGTTAATACTAACTGCCAAGTACGGGTGGCAGTTTGTACCTCACGGCTAATAGTTAAAAAGGCAGTCACTGATCGATCAAAAGTCTGAGAAAGAGCAAGAGAGAATATACGTAAATAGAAAAAGTATGGACATAGTATGTAATACCTTTCACTGCTTAGTGATTGGAAGGTGCGACTGAGATGGGGAGATGGAGAGGGTGAGAAGGAGCCAGCTAGTTCTGCAGGGCTAGAGACAGAGAGACAAGTGTATTGGCTACGATCTTCGTGAGCACCAAAAATAAGTAAATAGCAACATGGACACAGTATGTAAACCTTTCAAGCATAAAGGTCTCCAACAGCTGTCCAACCACCACCTCCTGATAGAGAGCATGTCCCCCTGAAAAGTAAAGTTATGCTTTTAATGACTTCATAGCCTAATACAAATCCATGTAACAGTACTGTTTAGCAGTGTACTATGGCAGTGTAAATTATTGTGAAGATGTAGCCATCTCCTCCCGTAAGTGCAGTACCTGAAGACAAAGTAATGTGTATGACCTATGATGCATGTTAATTGTAGCCTCCAGTAAGGATGACTAAATTATTAAAAGCCTTATATTTCATGCTACACATCTGATTGAGATTTGAAAGAACTCACCTCACTGAAATCATATTGCTTTTGAGGGTAGAATACATTGCGTACTGAAATTAACATACAAATGAGTTAGTTGTTTTACAAACTAGTCATCAGTCATCATTTCTGAAAATAATGCATCTCACCATCAGCATAAACACCCCACAGCTGTTGCTCTGATTCTGGTGAGGTGCGTCCTGTGGTGGTAAAAGGGGAATGTGATTTGTCAATGATTCTTATTAGTATATAATGCTTATAAACTATAAAGTGATATCCACCCTCATTTTGTAGCTACATACAAAAAGTGCACAATGCACTTTCAACAAGCATTTAGCAGCAACCAGGGCCCATCAGCGTCACATAGGAACACTTCATTAAATCATAATAAACAATCTAGAGGCCTGCCTGTCTACCAGTGAATGCTACTCTACGAGATGCAATGAATCGTGCGCCAGCCACACGTTTTACCTCGTCAGCCAAGTAAAGTCCCTTCCATGGTCCATTGGACAAAGCATGTGCCAGGGTACTGAAAAGGTTTGGAAGACGTGTAAGTTGCAATTCATATGCATCATCATCAACACGCATTCAGTACACACTACGCTTCGGTTTCACCCAAGGGTGAATTAAAAGTACATGTTTTCCTAAACGTTGGTCATCAACGAGGTAATAAAGTAGTAACTAAGGGCACATCTGTCATCTGTTTTTCAGAGTGCTAACGATCTTTATTCATTCGTTGCGCCGCGACCGAACTGACAGAATTCTCTGATATGCCATGCATGTAAACATACTAGTTAGTTTAGACGTACTAGTACGTTTACATGCACAGTTTAATCCGATGCGTGTGTCACCACAACGAAGAAGAGTGGCCGCGATTTCATGCCTCTTACCATGCCAGCTGACACCTTAACATCCAACTTAACAATGTACTTTGGTAATGTTAACCTCACAGTAAAATAATCGGCAAAGCCTTCGCTGCAAACTTCACCCTCTACCTACAAACCGTCTTAAACGTTGCTGATTTCTGAATAGTATGCAACGTTTATGGACGATAGCATAGCATTCGCTGCTACCGAACCATGCTTGTCACGAGTATTTATATCGGATTCAAATTCGGATACAACGATACCACAGCTAAATCAGTGATTTAAATGAGAATACTTCACAGCCAATGTTGTCAAATAAACAATATCATACTTACTGACATAATCTCTCATCATAACCCTTTCGTTTTTCTGGAAAGTTACTACGAGGTAAAACCGCCAAAAAAGGAAGGGTAGCATACCTTGCGAAACTCACTCACCTCTTCTTGATTGATTGAAACGCTACAGGAACGCCTGATGGGCGTTTTTGTGTCATGACGGGAACGCCCAAGCCTGCAGCTGGACCCTTCTCTCTAATTGCGCTTTTCCACTAGGGGTACTGACATACTCTTAATCCGCCTTTTGCTTCGTTATCCAGTGGAGATTTAAGTACCACTCGATAATAATAATACATTTAATTTAGAGGTGCCTTTCAAGGCACCCAAGGTCACCTTACAGAGCATAAAGTTATCATAAATCGTTTAAAAACAAGACATTGTGGAAAAATAATAATAATAAATAAAAAATAAACAATCAAGACAGTAGCTGTTTGTCATGGCGACGCCACATGAAAGCAACGCCTCGCATTCCCTGTTCGTCAGCTACCAATGAGAGGAACGTCTGCACCTCAATAGCTAACCACAACATGTTTTTTTCGGTTTGCCATATTCTTGCTCCAGAGGGCACATCGTCATCATCAGGGGCAACCTAGGGCACTCATTAATTTTTGTTCACGTGTAAAGGGCAGCCAATAAGGCACTTTCTCTCATTTTCACCACCATAGAGGGCACTTTAGCACACTTTTTCAACCATGGGGGCACCAGACGGGCAGAAGGGCACTAGAAGGGCACCAGATGGGCAGAAGAGCACTAGAAGGGCACTAGAAGGACCAGACGAGCAGAAGGGCACTATCAGGGCACTGGAAGAGCACTGGAAGGGCACTAGAAGGACCAGACGGGCAGAAGGGCACTATCAGCGTACTAGAAGGGCACTAGAAGGGCATTAGAAGGGCACTAGAAGGACCAGACGGGCAGAAGGGCACTATCAGGGTACTAGAAGGGCACTAGAAGGGCACTGGAAGGGCACTAGAAGGACCAGACGGGCAGAAGGGCACTATCAGGGTACTAGAAGGGCACCAGATGGGCAGAAGGGCACTTGAAGGACCAGACGGGCAGAAGGGGAATATCAGGGCACTAGAAGGACCAGACGGGCAGAAGGGGACTATCAGGGCACTAGAAGGGCACCAGACGGGCAGAACGGCACTATCAGGGTACTAAAGGGGGCACTTAAAGGGCACCAGACGGGCAGAAAGGGACTATAAGGGCACTCATTAAGGCACGTCATTGAATTTTCTTGTTCTAGAGGGCACATCATCATAATTTATTGCATGAAGGAGCACCCTAGAGGGCACCTAATCATGTTTTGCACGTGAAAAGGGCAGCCAATAAGGCATTTCCTCTCGTTTTCGACACTCTTGAAGGGCACTTTAGCGCGCTTTTTCAACCATTGAGCCACGAGGGGGGGCGGCCCCCCTCCTGAGTCCGCCACTGGGTGGACACATGATCCAGGGAGGACTCGAAAGTTATTTTGAGCTTCAATTCCATGTCGGTATAACACTTGCGAGTCGCGGGTATTTTATCTAGATTTTTTCTAAATCTGGGCGATTCAATAGTTGACAGGGGAAGCATGTCTTCTACAATGAACCCTGTAACCAGCCGGTCTTTTTGTGTCACCTGCTTTTGCGCTCCAACACTTGAACACTCCTTCGAACAAGCAGCTACGTCACTCAAATCGATCGCTATGGCAACGTGCCGAGGCAAGCAGGCGCTGCAGACGCAGAGGCAGCCCGCATGCACCAACCCGGTATCACGCGATTGCGTGCTCATGCGCACGAACGTTAAACTATTGAAGCGTGTTCCAGAGCACGATAGTCCGACTTTTCTCGTGCTACACAGAACGAAATGTAAACCAATGCATTCTGAATGGGAGTGTTCTCAGACAATTAACGTGCTCCACAAAACGGTACGAGAGCGAGAGAGAAAGAGAGAGAGGGAGGGACAGAGAGAGAGAGAGAGAGGCTTCAGAAAGGGTGTTCTCAGATAGTACAGTGCACCCTAGTTATGTTTATGCCAAAACCACAAATGCTATATATATATACATATATATATATAGCCTAATTATATATATTGCCTATATATATATATATAGGCTATATATATAATTAGGCTATAATTATATTATTTAGCGTGTAATGAGACAATCTATAGCCAAATTGTCGAAGATGCCCGAGAATATCCGGAGATATCAGCATGGTAAATCGGCGCATCAGACCCATGAACCTATAAAGAAAGACGTCATCTCAAGCGGGAGAGAACGTTTGCGGTGCTGGTTTGTGTCACGTAAGTACAGGGCTCTCATGTCTCATGCATTCGGCGTGAGACACACGCAATTCAACCCATGCACACGCTCGAACCTGGTCTCACGAAAATACGTGACACTGTCACGTTATTTAATCTATTGAAACGTGATCAGGGACACGTAGGCCTATTTTCTAAATTTTGTATTTCAATTGGAAGTAGGCTATTTGTCGTGTCACTAGCACGACTTCCAAACTAAGGTTCTGTCCGGGAGCGTTCTCCCTAATGTCCCTTATGGAGCTCCGTACAGATCATTCATTGTTGAAAATTATCTGTGATAACTAACAAATGACAGCTTTTGGCCACCCGTTTCTACTTAAAATTGTCTGTGATAACTAACAATATGACAGCTTTTGGCCACCCGTTTCTACTTTCACCTTTGATACTGAGAAATTGTGACAATACACGGATATATTAAATGCAGGTGCGCTGCTCTGTAGGCAAACCGCGAAGGAAAAAAGGTACTAGCTGCTTCATCTGTTCTTTTTAGAATTGTATGTCTTGATGTTTATTTTATCTAGCCATCTATTCTCTTGTTTTTGGCTATGTGAATGAACGTCCGCGTCGATGCCTCGTAAGTCCAGTGTCGCGAGCGAACGTTGCCATGACATCTAGAAATCATACCGTATTTAATGGGTTGTAGTGAGTGTAACGCCTCGTGCCCACTACCTCCGTCCGTTGACTGATCCCCATTGACTTTGAATGGGGACGGACGCGCAATGCATTGTGGGTCCGTCCGTTCCGTTGGAGCCTTCGGCTCCGTCAAGAAGTTGAAAATTGTTCAACTTTTTCGGCAGCGACGGATCCGTCATCTAATCAGATCGCGTATGCAAATTTAAGCACTGTGACGCGACTCGGGCTCTGACGATACTGGAAAGCGGGAAATCGGGTAATCTTGCCTCGCAACAAGCAGGAAGAAGCGGGAAGAACCCGGCGAAGCGATTTGATTGGCTGACGGATGCCTCTGCAAAGACTACTCCCCCATCAGTCAGCCACGCCTTCCCACGTCCGTTGACTGACGGTGCAGTGGGCATGTAGCGTAACATAATTCACCTACAGTGTATTTTGTTATGTGTTGTTCTTTCAATTGTGTTAGGCATGTCGTTTACTGTCTTGGTGGTTCAGGGATCGCTGTCCCTTTAAGGATTACGAGCGTCTCATGACGTCAGAGCCCATGCGGGATTTGTTTACTTGCAGCACGTTTTGATTTCCTGTTTCTCTCTTACTAAATAAACGAGTCACACAACTGTGTGCTCAACGTGCGAAATTGTATCTCTCACTTATTGCAATTTCCACAGGGTTATCATTAATATTGATGTGTAGGGGTTGATTATAACTCGTGAATAATATTGTTTAGACCACGGTCTGGGGGAATACTCGTATTGTGATTTGCTGCAGTGCGTGCATTAACTCCTGATATAGCCCTACAGACACCTGCTAAGTAGTTCCAGTCAGTGTTTAGATTCCCTCCCCGAGCCCGACGCGGGCCGGGTCGGGCCGATATTTCCCACCACTATACTCGGGCCGGGCCTTTGATCGCGTAGCGTTGAAGCGTGGACATTCACCACGGTTAAGGTAAGCAAGCACAAATCAATTCAATTTTCGGGCTTCGCAACTTCATTTGAACGCGTTTTGGACTAATGAAATATTGCAGCATCTAGAAAAGGCTAGGCTAGGCTAGGCTACATGGCTACATGGATAATAGGATGGTATCTGGGTTTTCGTGGTATTGATGCGGCGATTTGTCATCACTGTTGCACTAAAAGTAGGACAGTGATACTAACTACGACGTGATTTTGGGTGGAATCATTATTATTTTAACAATAACGGAATCAGGTGAGCTGTTTTGCGGGTGGTTAGTTAGCTGGTGGATTTGCTAGCAAGCCAAGTGTGTGCTATCAGTTAATTACATAGAGCCGTAGCCGTTTATGAAATGGCAACCATATCGCAAGGCTAGCTAATATCTGGTGGTCAGAGTTATTATCAATTTCAAGTCAGTTCAAAGTAAACATTTACCGTTCACCTATTTAAGCTCGGGGTTTACGGGAAAGACTATGCCTAGACTTTGTTTTAACATTGGGCAAAGTGTCTGAAGTGGAGCCGTCTGAAGTGAACAGTGAGCAGAGCACGGCTCTGATTGAGGATATATTAAACAACTTGGGTTTGTATAAATAGCAGGTGTTAGTCGTTAAATTGATATGGAGTTAGGGTTGAAGAAGTAGAATTATCTGAGCCATGAATACGCTGCTTTAGAAACCGATTTTATATATTTTTTTAACCGCTGTGATCATAGCAAGATGGCGCTGGCCTCGTGGCTATGTGTCTTCACAAACATCGATATTGTGATTTTAGTAGGCTAAGTCCATGCCATTTTGTGTGCTGTACATGTTTACTGAATTAAAAACATACAGCATGCAATATTAAGCTTAAAGAATAAAGAAATACCACAAGTATTCATAAAATATCTTAATATTTAATTTAACAAACACAATGCATTGATTGAACTCTGGGTGGTTATTGTGCAAATTATTAATTCATGGTACATTGTTTTAATTATTTCATAGGAAGAGCTGGAGGACATTTTTACCCCTCATCAGGCACCCTATTAAGGGTAAGTTGAGCACACAGTCATTCACAATACAGCTGTGTGTGTGTGTGTGTGTGTGTGTGTGTGTGTGTGTGTGTGTGTGTGTGTGTGTGTGTGTGTGTGTGTGTGTGTGTGTGTGTGTGTGTGTGTGTGTGTGTGTGTGTGTGTGTGTGTGTGTGTGTGTGTGTGTGTGTGTGTGTGTGTGTGTGTGTGTGTGTGTGCGCGCGCGCGCGCATCAGAAATGTAATTTTACAAATTGTTTCTATTTATTTTTTTGCCCTAGGTGTCCCACCATGAGGTGGCTGTGTAAAAGTTGTAGCTTTGCCTCAAATAGAAGGGTTGATCTTTTCAAGCACTACAGACTCAAACATGGAAACAGTGGCCGTACTCAATCCATACCTTGCCTATATGCTAATTGTCCTTGTTCATTTAAGATGTTTAATGCTCTCAAGATCCATCTATCCCGTCATCATGTGGAATCAGTTGCACCAAACGTGGTTGTTTCGTTCAGTTGTCAGCGCTGCAATTTAGCGGCCTTCTCTTCAGAGAAACAGTATTTTGAACATTTACACAGTCATTTGAAGAGGTTTGAAGTTGTGCAGTGTGTATTCAAAGACTGTAGCTTCAGCACAAACATCTATTCAACCTTTTGTTCTCATAAGCACAGGAAACATGGTCAGCACTCACATGAAGACTTTAAACCTGAGGTTTTGAAAACGCTTTCAGATACTCCTGTCTTCCAGTGTTTTCTGAACAGGATCCAGAGGTTTTTGTTGAACCATGTGAGGATTTGTCTGAGGTTATAAAGGATAGACTTGGACTGCTGTTTCTAAAGTTGGAGAGTTGTTACAATGTGCCGAACAAGTGCATTGATGAAATTGTAGATGAGTTACAGTTCTTATCCTGCTCCTCATCTGGACCAGTTTTGAGACATGTTGTTGAGTCCCCCTTCAAGAAACACAACTATGACTTTGATTCAGCTCTTTTAAGCGATTTGGTGAGCAACTTATGTGAGTCACATCCTATTAGTTCAGCTGTAGGGAAAGATGGTCCTTTTACTACATCATATAGGAGGAGGCAATATATGAAGTCACATTTTTCAGTTGTGGAACCAAAAGAGTACATTCTGAAGAAGAGGGAGAATAAAACATTCCAATATATTCCTATACTGCAGTCTTTGTCACAGGTACTTAAGAATTCTCCAGAAAAGCACCTAGTTGCTACAAGGAACTCGGACAGGGCATCGAAATATCAGTCATTTGAAGATGGGTCTCATTTTCAGAAAAATATTTTTTTCTCTTCAGATGAGGATAGATTAAGTCTTATCCTGTACATTGACGACTTTGAAGTCTGCAACCCCCTTGGAACATCCCGGAAGATACACAAAGTTACTGCTGTGTATTGGGTCTTAGGCAACATCCCAGCACATGCAAGATCGGCATTGACGAGTATATACTTAGCCATTCTCTGTAAGGCCAGTGACACCAAACAGTTTGGATTTCAGACAGTGCTAGAGCCACTATTGCGGGATCTTCAAAGCTTAGAGAAAGATGGTCTTTTCATTCCAAGTTTTGGGAAAGTGATCAAAGGCACTGTGGTGAGTGTAGTGGCTGACAATTTGGGTGCTCATGCTGTGGCAGGACTTGTTGAAAGTTTCTCAGGACCTCATGTCTGTCGATTCTGTCTGGGAGAGCGCTCTATGTTTCAGACAACAGATGTAAGATCAGGAGTTTTTCAGCGAAGAAGGGAAGAGCAGCACACCTTACATGTTCAAACAGCTTTATCGAGTCCTTCTCTTAGTCCGTGCTATGGGGTGAAAAAACGGTGTGCACTATCTGAAAAGCTGTGTTATTTTGATGTAACGTCTGGTTTCCCTCCTGATGTGCTACACGACCTTCTTGAGGGTGTTGTTCCCCTAGAGCTGGCATTGTCACTGAATGCGTTCATCAAGAACAAGTATTTTTCCTTGGTGGAATTCAATGACTTAATTGCTCAGTTCCCTTACAAGTGGACTGACCGAACAAATCGCCCACATTTGGTCACTGCTACTTTCGCTGCAAAAAGATCAGTAGGAGGGAATGCCCATGAAAATTGGTGCCTGCTGCGTCTTTTGCCTTTTTTGATTGGGTTGAGAGTAGGGATGTAACGATATGACATTTTTAGTACGATACGATACGATACGATATCAAAATTAATATCACGATATCACGATACGATATATATATTTTTTTGAGATGGCTACATTTAGATTGTTCCCAAAACACCCTAACCACACCCAAGGATGTTGGTCATCTTCAGATGCCTTCCTCATGTTGGAGGCATTATCTGTTGTGAAACATACAATGTTCTCTTTTGGTATTTTCCAAGCCTGGAGAATACTGTCAATCATTTCTAAAATGTGGGCGTGGGTGTGGTCTTCCAGGAAATACATTGTTTTCAAGCAGTGGGACATCAGCTTCCAATCTGGGGGGATGTAGTGGATGGTTAAACTGATGTAGGATTCTGCTCGTCCACAGGTCTCCCTCAGACACCTTTTTCTGAACAGTCGCACACACCTTTTCAAACATCTGGGGAATCTCTGAATCCGAAAAGTAAACCCGAGATGGCAGCTTGTAGCGTGGTTCCGTCTTCTACATCAAATGCTTAAATCCAGGCTTTTAACCACTTGGAAAGGCATCATGTCCTTTGCAATAAAAAATGCCACTGCTTCATCTAATTCCTTTGCCTTTTTTGATTTGGGAGCATATTTTGCTCCCTTGGCAATGGACTATTCTATATTAGGCTGGTTGCTTGATGGCGCACTTGAAGGACTATAGAATCTATTTTTATTTTCAGTTTTTATCTTAATACATTCTGACATAATGAAATAAAAAAAAGGATAACGATATTTTTATTTATAAATTATTATTTTAAAAAATCTGTCTCAAAATGTATGTTTTTACAGTGCACTCTTCTCACCCCTCCCTCCCTCTCACCATCGGATGTGGGCAACGTCACCTAAGTTTGACCTAGTAATGATTCCATACTTGTGCGCAAAATGCCGGTAGTACACAAGCTAACGTAAAGTTATGGTGAACATATTAAGGATCATTGGACATATTTATATCATCTGTCACGGATGTTCGCCAACCGTACCGTGGATTTGACGATTTTGGCATGGTCTTGTGGAAGTTTCTCACGGAGATGATATGCAATGTTGGACGTGTTTGCCGCTTTGCAAGGCACTTTTCTCTTGCAGCGTTTGCAAGTCGGCATTCCATCTACAAGAACTTTGCCGTCTTCATCCTTTAGATAGCCGGAAAATTCCCACACTGCCGACCTGGTCCGTTTTGGTTGCCTAAATAGCGGAGATGCGTCCTCTCCTTCTGCAATTTCTTGTTTGCCTGGATTCATAATTACTGACCCGTGATGAACCACTTTCTGCTCCAACAGGTAAGCTAGTTTCAATCGCTTTTTTTTCACTTTTTCTCTCCTCCAACAGGTAAGCTAGTTTCAATCGCTTTTCTTTCTCTTTTTATCTCTGCTAGCGTTTTCTCTTCTTGGCTGCTGTGTGCATAATGTTGTTGCAACGGACAGTGCAACACTGAGCTGGTTAGTGTTTACAAACAAAGGTCCACGTGAGAGGGGACCGTTGATTTTCAAGTTAGGCGTCATATTTCAGTGGTGTTGTGTCAATGCTTTATTATTATGTGTGGTGTGGGCTGCCTGGGCATACCGTGTTAAGTTGAGTGCAACGTTTTAATGACAATGTCGCTCACCAGACTCCCCACAAATGACAGTTCGCATTTACCATGCAATCTCGCGGCTATACCGCGACACGGTATTACATGAAAAAACGTACGGTTGACATTCGTGGCCTTTTCATATCGCGATATACCGTTTTACGGTATATCGTTACATCCCTAGTTGAGAGTACCTGAGAGTGATCCAGTATGGCAGGTGCTAATGGTTCTGAAGGACATAGTGGAGCTAGTCATGTCTCCAGCTCACACAGAGGAAAGTATCTGTTACTTGGACACCAAGATCGCCGAACACCGGCAAAGATTTCTGGATGTATTCCCCCAAAACAAACTAATTCCCAAACACCACTTCATTGAGCATTATCCTGAGCTCATAAGGGAATTTGGACCATTGTCTGCCTTGTGGACAATGCGCTTCGAAGCGAAGCACAGCTTTTTAAAAAAAATTGTCAGACAGACTGGCTGTTTTAGGAACATACTGTTGTCCCTCGCCAAAAAACACCAACTCATGGTTGCACTGTGTCTCCATGAGAACAGTGCATTCAAACAATCTGTGTCTGTTACCAAAACATCACAAGTGTCATTAGATGTACTAAATGCGGCCATTAAAGACTTGGTGCTGCGCAAGTATCCAAACATCACAATGGTCCATGTCTCAAACAAGGTGGCCATCTCAGGTACAAGCTATGCGCCAGGAATGTTGCTGTGTTATGGTTCAACTGGAGGTTTGCCTGACTTTGAAGTTTCTCAGATCATCTTGGTTTTGGATAGCATAGTCTTTGTTGTCAAACTACTAAATGGATGGTACAATGAGCACCTCAGGAGCTATGAGCTAGAGTACACAGGCAACTTCCAAATAATTGAGCCGAAAGAACTACTTGATTTCTATCCCCTGGCTATGTACACTATTGCAGGACGACGAGTTGTTACCTTAAAACACCACATCAACACCCCCTTTTAAATATGCAATGGATTTTTTTTTTTTTTTTTAAGGGTTTTCTTTTTTTCCAGTGTCTTCCTGCCTGCTCAGATGTCCACCCCAGCAAAGCTACGGATCATTTTTGATGATCATGCAGTGCACAAATTGCTTCTGCCATCAGGTATCCCCAGTACTCTACAGGATCTCAAGCTTGTCATCCAGAGCACATTCAGCACTCCAGATGGCTTTACTCTGATGTATCAAGATGTGGAGTTTGGGGGTCAGTTCTTCACATTGACGTCTATAGAA
The DNA here is from genome assembly GCF_031168955.1 of Gadus macrocephalus. Taxonomy (NCBI): domain Eukaryota; kingdom Metazoa; phylum Chordata; class Actinopteri; order Gadiformes; family Gadidae; genus Gadus; species Gadus macrocephalus. The sequence continues at coordinate 21,068,102 of NC_082396.1, read as the reverse complement.
GATGTGCAAGACATGGGTACCCTGAAAGTTGTCCAAGTTGAAGCAGTCATTTTAAATCTCAGCGCTGTGGAAGAAGAAGATGACAACTTACCAGAATCAGACGTCATGTCATCCACATCTTTAGCATCCCAGGACACCGTTTTGCTTTTCTTCATCATCTGATGAAAGTCCTGCATCATACCGTTCCCGACCATGGCCAAGACAGTTCGATATTCCACCATTTTCCTTTGAAATTCAGCTCTTGCTGGAGGCAGGAAACCAAGCTTACAACGCCAATGGAACTCTCTTAAACAACCCAAAAGTGACAAGAAGCGTTCTCGAGAAATTAGCTGAGATAATGTTTCAATACACAGCTTACCCAACAGGAATCCAAGTGATGCACGTAGTTGAGGCCTTGGCTGAGAAGTATCCATGCCTCAAAGAGCCAGGCTCATTCAATGGCATGTATGGATGGCAACAAAGAATCAAGTATAAAATGGCCAATTATCGTGCAAACGTAAGAGAGCTCCAAATTGCCTGTCCAGAGCTAGAGGTGAACTCTTCAAGAAAGATGACTTCCTGTCCCAAAGGCCTCAAAAGACCCAAAAAGGCTGAAGTAAATTATTTGCCGCCATTGCCACATGGAGAAACAAAATAAACAATGGAAGAAGAGAGGGTGGTTCTACTCACAGAAGTGAAAAAGACCAACAACAACAAGATTATCAGTGAGAAAATGGAGAAGACCTTTTCATATCGGCGATTGGAGGTTGTCAACCAGATGCCTGCTGTCCCAGATGTCATGGAGAGATGGCCTGCCCTTTTCTACGAATCTCAGGTAAACGTGAACGCTTGTGCCAAACTTTCATGGCAGTTAGTAGGTCATTAGATATTTTGAAGTAAAATCATTGAGGGTCTTAAATCCATTGATGTAGCTTTTAAATGTATATACACACAATTATATGAAATCAACTGGTACATAAATACAATAATAAGTAGAAGTTAAAATATGAGCTTGTAAAAAAACATTCACATAATATGTGCCATTTTAAAGCTTTTTCATTTCAATGTGTGTGCCTTTGTGTTGTGTGCTTTGTGTCTTTGTTTGTTTGTTTTTTAGGTGAAGGAGTTCAAGAGGATCACAACTATCAACCTGGACCGAACCTTTTTGACTAAGATGGATTTCTACACTCCAAAACTCCTGACTGTTTTCAAGACAAAGGGTGGGACTTCAGGCACAAAAATAAAAAGTGTGTTGGAGTCACTCAATCAGGTAGGAACAGTCCACTGTACTTCCTTCATGAAAGGTGGTGTTCTCTGAATTGAGACGAGCTGAGCCATATCTCTGAGCTTTGTGCGTCCTCCCAGTCAGTCAGATGTGCTGTTAGCATTTTGCTTTCTTTTACTTAAGTCCATCATTCCACCCCTTGAGACATGGCTCAACTTCCCAAGTGGACAGGCTGATTTCACAGAAGTATAATTGACTCGTAACAGTGTTTCGTTGTGTTGGTGTTCCCTTAATTTTTTGAGCATTGAAGTTATTTATGTCTTATCTTGTTTTTATACAGCAACAGATCGATAGCCATGATGAGGTCATCCGTTGTCTGATCCATTTCCTGGGAGAATCGACAGAGGAGCTCATTAAGGACTACCAGGTGTGTGTGTATCCTACCCCTTTTAACCCATTTAGGCCTAAAGCGCCTGGAAAAAATGCCTGTAAAACCTATAGGCGATTTCAGAAAAGCCCCCAAAACCTGAAGTTTTTCTAGAAATTCAGCAATTGTGTCAACGCCTACTAAATTACTGATTTCTCAGCCCCTGTAACAGATAGGAACACAATTCAAAAAGTATTTGAGAGCTGACACCTGTGGCTTACATGGGAAATTTGAGTTTTTATTTACAAATATTTACAATATTTACATACAGGTAGAAAAGTAAATAAAAAAGTAAAAAAATATGTAAAAGTGCAGGAACAGCACAAAACAGTAAAAAAAATAAAGTATAATAAAGTGAAATAAGTATATAAGAAAGTAATAAAGTATATAATAACAAACATGGGAAGGGGAACAGACTGGGACTAAAACTGTAAACAGTCTGCGTTTTAAATTACATGCACTTGTATGTGATGACTACTGAATAAAAGTATTATGCATAATACAAATACAATTGCATTCCATCCTAAGAAGTAGCGTAATTAAAAGATACAGGCTATAATTTGGGAATGTATAGTAGCCTAGGCATTATTGTTCTGGAGATCGCAGTTAGGTGTGAAATTCCAAAGAAGCTCTATTCTTTGGAAGAGATGTATTGCTAGTCTGGAGATCGCACTTAGGTGTGACATTCCAGAGAAGCTTATCTGGTTTTACGGGTGCTTTACGCATCTCCGGGACAGTAATACATCTCTTACATATAAACTGTCGTAATTTCTTATTACAGCATCATCACAATCAATAAGTATTACTATTGATAAGTATAAGTGACATTCCAGAGAAGCTTATCTGGTTTTACGGGTGCTTTACGCATCTCCGGGACAGTAATACATCTCTTACATATAAACTGTCGTAATTTCTTATTACAGCATCATCACAATCAATAAGTATTACTATTGATAAGTATAAGTGACATTCCAGAGAAGCTTATCTGGTCTTACGCACCCGGGTGCTTTGCGCATCTCCGGGACAGTAATACATCTCTTACATATAAACTGTCGTAATTTCTTATTACAGCATCATCACAATCAATAAGTATTACTATTGTCCTTGCCTCCAGATGGCCGCAAATCTGTCCCGGGACATATTTCTGGCGAATTGCGTCCGAAAGAGATTCTTACTCTGTCGCCAGTAATCTCTTCGCACCGGCAACACAAGCAGCCCCATTCCCATAGCCCCATTCCATACTTCTTCTTCCTCGTCGTCATTCACGAACATGTGCCTTAACCATAATTCCCGGTCAATCGGTTCGTATTCGTCATCAAAGTACTCGGCCTCATCAACATCTTCGAAGCCGAGAAACTCCTCGAAATCGCTACCGTCAGAAAAGTCTTCAGTCTCAAAAATTCCGCCATACTTGCTTGAAGAAATTTCTGAACTAAACTCACGAGGAACAAGTTGACACCTATATGTGTCTATTATGATGCATTTCAGTGGCCCAGAGGCCGACACTTTGGGCAAAAACCCCCCTTATACAGAAAAACGACGCAAACGCTTTCCCGTCCTTAAAGGTAGAATGACGCAACAGCGCCCCCGGCTTTAAAGGTAGAACAGCGGCAATGCTTTCCCGGCTTAAATGGGTTAAAATGGCAGCAGTTGAAGTATTGGGATGTGTGGGTTGTGCAGTTTTTGACCACTATGGCACTTCTTTGTGTTGTGTTTAGCAGGATGTTTCCAAGGATGTCATCGAACAAGACATCAAAGACGGTGTGATCAAGATCCTTGTGCTGGGCAGTGCTTCAGAGGGTGCCCCCCCAACTGATGTCATCATTGTGGTTGATGGTACAGAGGTATTGGGTGGTTGTAGAACACTCACCAATGCTTGCATTCTGCTCATGGGCTTTGTGTACTCACTGAATCTCAGTTATCCTCCAAAATTGAAATACACATTTGAAGTGTTTCAAAAGTTGCTTTTGGAGTTGGATGATTTAAAGTTCTCCCCCAAAGTGGATTCTCTGAGAAGGAAACTGTTACAGTAAAAGGGAAATGTGACTACAGCTCATGCAGCAGATGCAATTGACTTAATTGCGAAGTTGTTCATAACTGTTCATGAAAGGCTTTTAGTTATGCACCTTGTTCTTTAGTGTAGGTTTGTTTCATGACTTGAATTACAGGATGTAAAAATGGACCTGTACAGGTTGGTGGCTTTTATTTTATTTTTTAAAGATTTGCATTCTTTCTTGACTTTGAATTTTATTACTGTGTACTTATAGGTCCATTTACTAAATTCCACTCACCAACGCTTGCATTCTGCTCATTATTTTTTTTTCTGCTTTTTTTATATCTTATGATTTTATATTTTCATGTAGAAAATGCCCATTTTGTTTGTGTATGTGTTTTGTGGTTTTGAAAAATAAAAAGCAAAATTCTGGATATTGTGCGTCTTCATTTTTTTTTGGGGGGGGGGGGGGAGATTTAGGTGTGCCCATTTTTAACATTTACTTGGAGTTTTTATGTGGAAATCGTGTACTAGATTTTTACCAGTAATTCTTAATCAAAATATAACTAAGTTAAAAATACTTGCCTTCAGAGGTAAACATTACTTTGGTGTTGCTAATAAAAGCTATAAGGAGATCAAAATATAACTAAGTAAAAAATACTTGCCTTCAGATGTAAACATTACTTTGGTATTGCTAATAAAAGCTATAAGGAGATGCAAGTAAATTTTACTTAAAGATTTGCTGTGTTAAATTTACTTAGTATTTCTGTGTGCAATGGGTGTACAAAGTTTTTTTAAGTAAACCCAGCTCCATATTTTTTTCAGTGCACCGTCTTTGCGGACAAATTATTTCTCTGCTGATCAACACTACGAATGGCCAAAATACTTGTATCCCCCCCCCCCCCCCCCTTAAATAAATACTATGGCAGAATTATTATTATTATTATTCTCATTCAACTTGAACATGTGTTTTTACAGTAGAGTGGTGGGGGGATGACGTATGTTGGCCAACCCGGAAGTGAGCGTCGCCCTGGATTCCCTCGACCAAAAGCCAACGGCTTTTGCCATTGGATTTTGGATTATTGCAGAAACATTTGCATCTTTGAAGCACCTCCTCAAAAACTGAAAATAAATAAATACATAAAAATAACCGTGCTCCAAAGAACGAAATGTAAACCAATGCATTCTGAATGGGAGTGTTTCTCAGATTTTTCCATGCTAAACGAAATGTAAACCCATGCAAATAAAGACTTAAAGGGTAAAGGGTGGTATTCTATTTTTTTCAACGGGGCTGCATCCAGTCACTTGACTGTTATGGTTGCTATGGTGGTTGCTATCGACCGCCCCCTCTAATCCTTACATGGCTCTAAAAACCACGCGGCAAAGGAGCTGCCGTCAATTGTGTTGTTTTTGTCGTAAACTAGGGTCCGATGGTTAGAAAATAGACAGATATTCCAAGGTATCCTTAAAAGGCAGCTTGGATGTTTTTATTTTCTGCAGTTTAGACTTCTTCTATAACCTATTTTTGAAAGCAAAACACCAAGCTCATTGATTTAACGAGGCAGGGTTATTTGAAACAATTTATTAAATAAATATTTGTGAGGTCATTCCTTCTCCTGAGTTTGCTTCCTATTTATGTCTAGTGTACACCCCTACTGTCCACTAGCATCACCCCCCCCCCTCCCCATATGTGAAAAGAGGGCATTCAATTATGCTACAATGATCAATTCGGAGGCCGAAGCCCTAAAGGAAGTGATGCAATAGGTGACTGGGTCGACAACATTTAAGTAAGCTTGGGGTCTCTTATATATCAAAGGGGGTCTCAAAGGACGCATATACGCTTCAACCTGTGGCTCCAGCCATACAGGAAATGACTCAGCAAGTGCTCCATCTCGTTGCACCTCACCCAGCGGATCGCTTGCAAGATTTTGGCCTGAAGTTCTTCCCAGACCTACACCGTAGCCATCCAACCTGCATATCTGAGAAGGCCTCTCTTTAATAATGACAAAAAGTTATGAGAGAAATATACATTAACTCTTGTTGTCTCATAAGCGGCGTGGTGCCGGCTCCTTTTGACCTTTTGACCCCAGACTTCTGGGGGAATAGCTGAATCAATTCATTAGTCAATCAGAAGCAGGCTATGTAAATATCTTCCCGGTGGCGTAAGAGGGCGAACAAGGTGTCCTTCAACATCTACGCTTCCAGGCGATTGCAACGGTGCCACACATGAGCATATTCCAACATGTTTAATGGTAGTAATTAGCTGTCGAAATTGGAGGCCTTAATCAATAATGAGCAGCTATTGATTTGCTTCCCGATAGAAATTTGTGACAAATGACATGTTATTTAGCATCTACACGTTGAGCTGAGTCCAATGACACCAAGCATGACACTCTAGCAAATGGTAACATGTATTTTACATGCCGACCTATGGTCTAGGACATGATCTCGGTGTAGCAAGAGAGCGAGCTTGATCTCATTGGACTCAGCTTAACGTGTAGGTCAGTGCTTAATTTGTAAAGTGGGAGGTCCCGGAACGCAGAGGGGGGGTGGATCCGGCGACTTAGTACGGGGGTTAGAGGTAATGGAACAAAGAAAAATACACTGCCTACTAGGGTTGTGCCGATGAACGATGTCATCGTCCGTCGTGATGGCTGACTGACATCAGGATGGAGGGCCACCATCGTGATGGCATGCCCCCCCCCCCCCTTTCAGACGCACACTAATCCTAGTCTCTTATCGAGTTAACCTAAATACTTTGCTGGGATTGCTCTGTAAATTAAATTGAGAATATAACTGATGCATATGCATGCTATTTTAAATACGGCAGTCTTTTCCAGAGATGTGACGTGTTAGTCGACTCTTCCGCGATCTGATCGCATTTCTCGAGTCAGATTACGCAGTGCCATGTCGCCAAACTAGGACTGTGCGGCTGGAGAAAATGTACAGCGAAGCAGCAGCCTCCCTACGTGAGATCCTGTCCTTAGCGGAGAATGTTGCCATCACCACGATGCTTGGAAAGCGTCGGTTACGGAGTCGTGCTTGACCGTGACTTTTTCAACGACTGGGTTGTGCAGAGTGCGATCCTGAAGACCCGCTCAATGCCAGAGAGGCACACTGTGGGAAACATGAATTTTAGTTTCCAACTATTTATTTAAAAACTAAGACATCTGTTTTAATGTGTGTATGTTCAATCAAATGTTTTTATATCTTAAACAAATTCCGTTGCAAAGAGGAGGCGCGGAGGTTCAATATCCTAATGAAAAAGAGTTAGTCGGCCAACGCTGGCACATTTTGCCGATTGTAAATTGACAAGAGAAATTGTAAACGTTCACAATCCTGCTCTGTGATATTTAATTTATCGTAATTTCTATTAACTTGTGCGTGGCGCACATGCATGTGTTCATGCATCGTTTTTTCCTCGCTGCTGCTTGCTCCTCAGATGCGGCGAATTTCAAAACTGTCGGGCGTGGTAAATGTTGGCCCGCTCCTTTCAGTGCGTCAACAGATCTCCGACATTTTCAAATGACGTTAAATCTTAATAAACAACATGAAATTCTTAGGATTTGTTCTGTAAATGTATGTGTGCATATTAAAAAAAATATATATATTTTTTATTTTTTATATGAGCGGTACCGGATCTGCCCAAATAAGTACCGGAACACAGGGAGGCCAAAATTAAGAGGTGCCGGATCTTGTTCCGGCAGGATCTGGCTCAAATTAACCACTGGTGTAGATGCTAAATAACATGTAATTTGTCAAAAATCTCCATCGGGAAGCAAATCTATAGCTGGTCATTATTGATAAAGGCCTCCAAAATCGACAGCTAATTACTACCCCGAAACATATTCAAATATGATCATGTGTGGCACTGTTGCAATCGCCTCGAAATGTCGTAGATGTCAAAGGACACCTTGTTTGCCCCGTTACGCCACCGGGAAGATATTTTCATACTTCTAATGGATTGATTCATATTTTAAGGTTCTCGGAGTGAGACTTTAAGCGGCTGCAGCAGAAGTGTTGAGACGAAAGATGATATCAAGACATTTATAGAATATTCCCATTCACATTATGATTCTTCGTAATAACATCCGACCAAACATCCTTCACATTCACCGAGCGAAGATTATGAAAGTCCAGGCCCCCCCTTCCTCCTGCCCTACAGGAAATGACTCAGCAAGTGCTCCATCTCGTTGCACCTGCACCCAGCGGCTCGCTTGCAAGATTTTGGCCTGAAGTTCTTCCCAGACCTACATCCTAGCCATCCAACATGCATATCTGAGAATCAGGCCTCTCTTTAATAATGACAAAAAGTTATGAGAGAAATACACATGAACTTTTTGTTATCTCATAAGCGGCGTGGTGCCGGCTCCTTTTGACCTTTTGACCCCAGACTTCAAAAACGTGGCCACAGGCCAGCTGTGTCTACACACCTTAAGCCACAAATGTACACCTCCATCCCACAAAAAATGGGGTTGTACACTAGACATAAATAGGAAGCAAACTCAGGAGAAGGAATGACCTCTCATAAAAATTTATTTAATAAATTGTTTCAAATAACCCTGCCTCGTTAAATCAATGAGCTTGGTGTTTTGCTTTCAAAGATAGGTTATAGAAGAAGTCTAAACTGCACAAAATAAAAACATCCATGCTGCCTTTTAAGGATACCTTGGAATATCTGTCTATTTTTTAACCATCGGACCCTAGTTTACGACAAAAACAACACAATGGACTGCATCTCCTTTGCCGCGTGGTTTTTAGAACCATGTAAGGATTAGAGGGGGCGGTCGATAGCAACCACCATAGCAACCATGACGGTCAAGTGACTGGATGCAGCCCCGTTGAAAAAAATAGAATACCACTCTACACACTCAGGAGATTAATGATATTTAAATTATTATGAACATGAAGTCTTTATTTGCATGGGTTTACATTTCGTTCTATGTAGCATGGAAGAATCTGAGAAACACTCCCATTCAGAATGCATTGGTTTACATTTCGTTCTTTGGAGCACAGATATTTTTATTTATTTATTTATTTTCAGTTTTTGAGGAGGTGCTTCAAAGATGCTAATTCTTCTGCAATAATCCAAAATCCAATGGAAAAACCTGTTGGCTTTTTGTCAAGGGAAACCAGGGCGACGCTCACTTCCGGGTTGGCCAACATACGTCACCCCTCCACCACGCTATACTGTAAAAACACATGTTCAATTGAATGATAATGCATGAATTTATTCTTTATTCTGCCATAGAATTTATTTAAGGGGGGGGGCATACAAGTCTTTTGGCCATAGTGGATCCAGATCTGTTCCGGAGCATTTCTGCACCTCGGGCAACAGCGCAGGGTTGCCAGGTCCTGCAAAAAACGTCCTGCCCACATACCGTTCAAAATCCACCCAAAATGTCCTAGAAGCAGCCCAAATAAAAAGGATATTCCACCTTGGCCAACGTTTTGAAAGTAATAATAATTGAGGGAATATCTGTTGTTGTTTTTTTAGCAGCGAAATGCATTGTGTGTGTGTGTGTGTGTGTGTGTGTGTGTGTGTGTGTGTGTGTGTGTGTGTGTGTGTGTGTGTGTGTGTGTGTGTGTGTGTGTGTGTGTGTATAACACGCTATTTTATGTTGAAATGCGACGTAATCCAGTGTTCACGAAAACGTACACTGTCAACGTATGCTTTTGGCGACTGGGTTGGCTCTCAGATATACGTGTTTCTAACAAGATGATATCATTAAAAGTTAGGCTACATAAAGTAACGGTTTAATAACACAAACGCAGGAAACACGTGAGCTGCTAGTTTAGCGAAAGCAGCGTCCCGAGCAACCTGATGTCGTTGAAACATGCGAGCGAGCCGATAAAATCTTCCTAATAACTATAAAACTAAAGATCAGACGTTTTCACTGGCTAAAGATTATGCAAGTAAAAAGTATATTTCTCGCTAGAAATGTTATTAGAAACAAGTTTAACGGTGATTCGGTCCTAAAATAGGCCTATTGCATTTCCCATTCGATTAATGAAGAAAACCAAGCCCGAGCCCGTGCATGTTCTGTCCGAGCCCGGCCCGCCCCGACAGATTAACTGTAATTATGAGCCCGAGCCCGATTTCAACCCACATTTTTTTTTAATACATATGTAACTTTGTTCACATTTAGTCTACTCTGCTAAATATATATGTAAGGGATAATGCATAGAACGCCGGTCATTATCGGGAAAATAAGCCCCACCAGGGCGAACAGTACACCGACGCGCAGCGAAGATGTCTTAATAATAATAATAATACATTTAATTTAGAGGCGCCTTTCAAGACACCCAAGGTCACCTTACAGAGCAAAATGTCTTGCTTTGCCCTGAAGGGTCTTATTTTCGATATTGACCGGCGACGTTCTATACATTAGCCCGCTTATTACACGGCTACTGCCAAAACGAAAAAATAAAATGCTGCGTCTTTTTTACAATTAATCGTTACCAGCATTCGTAGTGTTGATCAGCAGAGGGGTTGACAAGTCACCGGACCCATGCAAGTGAACGGAGCGTTCCACGGCATTGAGAAGACCCGTGTAATAAAGACCTATAATATTTCTGTTTATGGCATAGATTTCTCCTCAAATTAGGCTAATAAACCAATGATAAAATAAAAATAAAAACGCTCGATCAAAGGCCCGGCCCGAGGATAGTGGTGGGAAATATCGGCCCGACCCGGCCTACGGGTCGGGTCGGGCTCGGGCTCGGGCAGAGAATCTAAACACTGACTGGAACTACTTAGCAGGTGTCTGTAGGCCTATATCAGGAGATAATACACACCCTGCAGCCAATCAGAATACGAGTATTCCCCCAGACTGTGGTATAAACAATATTATTCACGAGTTATAATCAACCCCTACACATCAATATTAATGATAACCCATTATTATACGGTATGATTTCTAGATGTCACGTCCGCTCGCGACACTGGACTTGCGAGGCATCGACGCGGACTTCCATTCACATAGCCAAAAACAAGACAATAGATCAATGGCTCGATCAAAACATCAAGACATACAATTCTAAAAAGAACAGATGAAGCAGCTACCCTTTTTTCCTTCGCGGTTTGCCTGAGCAGTGCACCTGCATTTAATATATCCGTGAATTGTCACAATTTCTCAGAATCAAAGGTGAAAGTAGAAACGGGTGGCCTAAAGCTGTCATATTGTTCACAGACAATTTTAAGTAGAAACGGGTGGCCAAAAGCTGTCATATTGTTAGTTATCACAGACAATTTTTAACAATAAATGTTCTGTACGGAGCTCCTTAAGGGACATTAGGGAGAACGCTCCCGGACAGAACTTTAGTTTGGAAGTCGTGCTTAGTGACACGACAAATACTCCCAATTGAAATACATGGGTTTGAAATTTGTGCTTTTTGACACGAAAATTTTGAAAACACGTGTCCCTGATCACGTTTCAATAGATTAAATAATGTGACAGTGTCACGTATTTTCGTGAGACCGGGTTGGATGTCGGGATGTACACAGAAGATGATGACGTTGGTTTAAAATGGAAAGTTGATTTGAATACCGGCGATCTGTGGATGCAAGCAGTGTAATAGGATACGGTGTTGCTGTATAAATGTCATTAAAGGAACAGCGCACACTTCGTCCCTGACACACGCCATAAAAAGAAATAAAACAACAACTTCATAATAAAGTGTGAATATGTCGGACATAGGCCTACTTGAGACTGCTGCTGACGCAGAAGCATTGTTAAAATCCCTCAAAGCCACACGCAGAGGGAAACTGGGATCATGCAAAAGAAAGATGGATGAAATAAAAGCGTTGCTCATTGATGATGGAAATGTGGACATTGTGGAGGAAGGTGTGGAAACATTTATTCAAGCTGTTAATGATTTTAAAAATGTTCATCATTCTGTGCAAAAGCTTCTATCAATGGAGGAGAGAGAAGAGGATTATGTGGACTGGTATGAGCCACGAAAAACTAATTTCAAATACTTTGAGAAAGAGGTCAAAGTGTGGAAAAGCGAACAAATGGCTCAATCAAGGATCAATCCCCTTGACAGTATTTCCAATGTGTCTCGACAATCAAAAGGATCAAGGGCTCAATCGTCAGTGTCATCTGCATGTAAAAAAGCAGCTGCTGAGAATGTGGCTCTGCTGACCCGAGCGGCAGCATTAAAGGAAAAACACGCTCAAAGACTTCAAGAAGCTGAGCTGAAAGCAAGATTGGAACGAATGGAGCTGGACACAGAAATTGCAGCATCGGCTGCTCAAATAAAAGTTCTACAAATGGATATGGATGAGGAAACTCAACAGGATGCAATGAACGATTATTTTGAAGCCAGCAAATTGAAGACCCTTGACTTTATGGATTCTGAAGTCTCACCAGTGGAGTTCATGAGAATGGGTGCAGTACCCAAAACACCTCTCCAGCACACTGTTGAAACCTTTGGCTTTAAACAAAATGTACAGAGCCAACGTAGCCCTCAGGCTCCAATAAAGCAATCTAAGCCTTCAAGAATATGCATCACGGATGAATTAAGCCACAGTCATGAAACTCATGATAACCTCAGCACGGTGATAAAAGGTCAAGGAGATCTTGCTGAACTCATTATCACGCAGCAAAAGCTAGCCTGGCTACCGGCTAGGGAGATCACAGCATTTAATAGTGACCCGCTAAATGACCATGTTTTCATGAGGGCATTTGAACGCGTCATTGAAGATAAAACTAGTAGCAGTCAAGACAGGCTCTACTTTCTGGAACAGTACACATCAGGCCAGCCAAGGAGCCTTGTGCGCAGCTGTCTCCACATGGACGCACGTCATGGATATGTCAAAGCCAAGCGGCTACTAGAGGAGCACTTTGGGGATGAAATTAAAATAACCAACGCCTATATGGAGAAGGCTTTAAATTGGACAGCAGTCAGAGCTGATGATGGAAAAGGGCTCCATGCCTATGCGCTGTACCTAAGAGGATGCTGTAATGCAATGAGAAGCTTAGAGTATATGGAAGAGCTCGATATGCCATCAAATTTAAGGTTGATAATTTCCAAACTTCCCTACAAGCTGCGAGAAAGATGGCGAACAACAGCCTATGACAACAGAGAACGAAGGGCAGAGCTAGATTCCATAACCTGGTGGAATTCATGGAAAGGCAAGCAAAAATACTCCTGGATCCACTGTTTGGGGATATACAAGACCACAACCCCCCTATCAGGAGGATAGTTACAAGGAACCAAGCAGTTGTTCCCAAGTCACCCAAGAACAGAGGCAGCAGCTTTACGACCATAGTGGAACCATCTAATGAAGAAGACGGCATCGTACCTTCAAATACACCAAGTTGGGCCTCTAAGCAACAGCTTCAATGTATCAATCCTACTTCTTCATGCAATTTCTGCAAAGCCAAACATGCACTCACTGATTGCCGAAAGTTTAAAGCCCATCCAAAGAAAAGGTAGACTTTCTGAAAATAAATGGCTTTTGTTTTGGATGTCTGCTAAGAGGTCACATGAGCAAGAACTGCAGGAGACGGCTGACAAGTGTCAAAGGACTCACCCAACCATACTGCATGTAGAGAACATTGAAAACACAAACCTGGAACATCAGCCAACGTCCAGCCCAGCTGAAAGAAGAACAACTGTCAACAGTGCCCTTATATCAGCAGATGAATCAACTGGGGCCGGTAAGAACCTTGCGCTTGCCATTGTTCCCGTCAAAATCAAGGTTGACAAAGGAAATAGGATCATCTCAACCTACGCTTTCCTTGACCCTGGCAGTTCTGCGTCATTCTGCACCGAGAATTTAATGAGGCAGTTGAGTCCAAAGGCTTGCAAAACAACAATTCTCCTAAGAACCATGGGTCAGGAAAGGCCTGTTAGGACTTACGAGATATCAGGATTGGAGATAAGTCACTTGGATGGTAGCACACATCTTAATCTACCAAAGGTTTACACGCAGGACGAGATTCCTATCTCCAAAGAAAATATACCCACCAAAAAGGATCTTGAAAGATGGCCTTACCTGAGCCGGATACAGCTGGACGAAATCGATGCGGATATCGAACTGCTGATTGGGATCGATGTTCCCTAAGGCAATGGAACCCTGGGAAATAAAAACAGCGAAGGCAATGGCCCATATGCAGTCAAGACACTGTTTGGATGGGTGGTAAATGGTCCTCTCTTCTTGCTCTGCTGTCGAACTTGGACCCAACGTGGTGTAAGCCAATCGAATATCGGTCTCCAATCTCAAGGACCTTCTCCTTACGCAGTATAACCACGACTTCTGCGAAAAGGAGTATGACGAAAAGGAAGAAACATCGGATGAGGATAAAAGGTTCATGACGATGGCACGTAATTCCTTTGTTCTCAAAAATGGACACTACCAGCTGCCTTTACCTTTTCGCAACAAGGACACAGTTATGCCAGACAACTATGCAGTGGCTCAACAACGTACTCTAAGGTTGAATCTCATTCCTTTGCTCCAAGGAAAATCTCAGCCCTAGCTCTCGCTGTTGCGCGTTCACGCGCCGTGAAGCCATGTCCCAATACCAGTTTAACGGTAGCTTAAGGGGTAAGGGGGAGGGCTAACATCCCCTCAAAATTGAGATTTTCGATGGGCACACTCAAAGCGCTTCAGTTCTGACTTGCTCCCACAATACCTTGCGAGAAAACGGAAAATCAAGAAATATCCTAGACAAGATGGAGGGCGAAAAGATGCGACAGGATTGGAAAAACACAAATGTAAGTGTTTTCTCTGTAATTAACTATTCATTATTTTATTAATTATACTCTGCAGCCCGGCCGCGGGCTTCGAAGCCCGGCCGCGGACTCTCGGAAGATCGCGAAAGTCTCTCTCTCTCGGCTGGGCTGCAGAGCCCGATCACGGTCTCTGCAGCCCGGCCGTCGACCGGGGTCGGGCGGCCCGCGGTCGGGGAGCTGCGGGGCTCATGTCGTATGATATCAAGATCTTCCATGTTCTAGTGACTCCAGGTTAAAAAATAAGCTTTATACTAATATATTATATTATATTAGTAATATTCTATAAGTATTATTATATATAGCCTACTAATATATTATATTATATTAGTAATATTACATGGTTAATCAATGTATTTTTTGGCAGTACTATATTGTGTACATAGCTATTATATATTGTACATAACATATGGCCATATCACCCAGTTCTGGCATATAATTCCTAATTCCTTCTTGTTCGTTTTCTTTCAGGACATCGTTGAGTCCACTGCCACCAGCCCCCCCACCTCTCCCTCATGCTCCTCCACCCCAGGCACCTCTTCCACCACCCCAGACACCCCTTCCAAGAGGAGAGTGCCAGGGAGCAGGCGAGGACTGAGGAGAGCGAGGCAAAGTTGGCGGAATGGTGGAGAAGATGTGATTCTCCACCATTCTCTCAAAAGCTGAGAGAGAGTGTGTGTGTGTGTGTGTATTTTTAGGTGTGCGTGTGTGTGTATTTTTAGATGCGTGTGTGTGTATTTTTAGATGTGTGGTTCAGTGTTTCTTATTTAAATAAAGTGTTTCTTCTAAAGTGTTCTTGTTCTTAACCGATTATTATCTAAGGGTGCACTCACGCTAGGCCATCTGGCCGTGGCCGTGGCCGTTTTAGCACCTAACCGTGCTCAAATCTGCCAGTGTGAGTGTGGCCAGTCTGGCCAGGCCGGGCCAATTTGGCCACTTGGGAGAGGTGTGCTGCTACGGCACGGGCCGCTACGGTACAGATGCTAATGAGCCGACACACGCACGGCTACGCAACCTGAGCTGGATGACGTATAGTCAATGTGACGACCACAGACATAATAAAGGCGACAAGCCTTCTTTCCCATTAAACGGTAAACATCGCGTCAAGCGGTTCAACTGTTGGTGTGTTCTCTGTGTTGTTATCCATTGTTGTTAAAACTCTGACTGCTTGGTGATGACGGGTTACGACGTGATGACGTATGTACAAGAGCCTTCCGTTGCCAGGCCACAGCTGCGACGGCCAACGGCCACGGCCAGATGGCCTAGTGTGAGTGCAGGCCAGAGAACAATGGGGCCATTTGAACACGGTTAGGTGTGAAAACGGCCATGGCCAGATGGCCTAGTGTGAGTGCACCCTAATACCACCTTTAACATGTAGCTGAGTGACATTCAAAATAAAGGTATATTACAAGGGACAAATAGTATTAAAAAAATCCTTTATTTAAACATGCCAATTACAAAATATAAATACCATTTCAGGTTAAACGTCTTTACAATGGGTCTTGCTCGTTGCCCGAGACAATGGCAGCCAGTCTGTCTCTTGTAACATTACCAGGGGTCTGGTTATCTGCTAGGGGGCAGGGGGAGGCCATGATGACGTCACAGGGTAGGGTTGTCCCATTTGGTAGGGGATCGGTTAGGGGACCTAAGGAAGTTTAAGAGGGATGCAGGATATGCCATGGAGTATAAAAGGTTCATGACTGAAGTGCTGGAAAAGGGATACGCAGAAAAGGTGCCAATGGAACAGCTTAATCGTAAGGATGGACAGGTATGGCACATACCTCACCATGGTGTTTACCATCAACAGAAGGGTAAACTAAAAGTTGTGTTCAATTGTGCTGCATCTTTTAAAGACACCTCTCTAAACCAGAAACTCCTCCAAGGACCCAATTTAACAAACACCCTCATAGGAGTCCTCCTCCGGTTCCGCCAAGAACAGATTGCCTTCATGGCAGACATTGAATCAATGTTCTACCTAGTGCAAGTCCAAGAACATCACAGGGACTTCCTCAGATTTCTATGGTGGCCAGGAGGAGACACCAGCAAACCCTTGGAGACCTACAGGATGAATGTCCACCTATTTGGTGCAGTGTCTTCTCCTAGCATCGCTAATTTCGCTTTAAGGCAAACTGCAGAAGACAATTGCCACAGGTACGACAGAGAAGTAACTCAGACAATCAGGAACAACTTCTATGTTGACGACTGCCTGACGTCTACAGCCACAGTGGAAGAAGCTATCAAGCTTATCAGTGACTGAAGTCTCACCAGTGGAGTTCATGAGAATGGGTGCAGTACCCTGTGGTGATATCTGTAGTTCCACATGTTACCACAAGGTGTCGGTACCGGTTCTACTAATGAGTGATTACTGTTAATACAGATCAGATTTAGTACTGAGTTCATACAGTGAAGTCGCATGTAAGATGCTCCGTCTTTATAATAAATGACAAGTGCTAAACAAAGATTCTTTATTGAAATGAAGAACAAAACATGGTACCAGGAGTAAAAGACATGAAGTGAGTGAGTTTCGGTTCTGGAAAAGCGGACAGTCGCCTACAAATTCGACGATGGAGAAGTTGATGAGACCTCCCGGACACCTAAAGCTAACGGGAAACGTCGACAGTATTTGGCGCACATTTCAGCAACAGATTCGGCTCTACATCGAGGCAGTGGGGCTGGACAACAAACCGGACGCAAAAAAGGTAGCGTTATTACTCACTATAGCTGGGCCACAAGCCATTGAAGTATACAACACCTTCGTATATGAGGATGGGGAAGACCAATCCAAGTTTAATACTGTGCTAGCCAAGTATTGTTCACCAAAAAAAAACGAGACATACGAGAGATACGTATTCCGTTCAAGGCTGCAGCAGCCAGGGGAGAGTGTTGACGGCTTCGTCACAGGCTTGAAGATAAAAGCACAATCATGCAATTTTGGAACCCTCAAAGATTCGATGATAAAGGACCAGATCGTATTCGGAATTGATGACAAGAAGGTTAGGGAAAGACTGATAAGGGAGACTGAACTAAAGCTAGATGGAGCGGTGAAAATAGCCCAGGCTAGCGAGCTAAGCAAAAAGCATGTGCGAACGTTCAGTGAAGCAGCGACTAGCAATGCTAACCTGCGAGAGATGGCAGATGTTGGCGCCATTTCTAAGCACCACAATGCACGTCGAGGACATTCCAGTGGACAGAAAACGGGACAGTTTCAGTGCAAACGGTGCGGCACGCAGCATAAGCCCAGAGAATGCCCTGCTTTCGGCAAGCAATGCAGCAACTGCCAAGGCAATAATCACTTTGCCAAACAGTGTTTTTCGAAACGAAAAGAGAAACAGAGAGGAAGATCGGTGAATGTCGTGGAAGATCCGGAATTAGGTGAGACATTCTTTATTTCCACTGTGAACTGTGAAGATTAAACAAAAGCACAGATAAACGCTGTTAAATCAGACAAATGGATAGCACCACTGCAAATTAATGGGACTGTAGTTACAATGAAGCTAGATACTGGTGCAAAAGCAAACTTGATCAGCATGTCAGATGTGAAGGCAATGAGAGAAAAACCAAAAATACAGAAGAAAAACACTCGCACTAAAAGACTACAATGGACAGAGCATTGAGTGTTTAGGCACATGCAAGTTGGAAGTCACAGTCAAGGATAAAGTGCATCACCTGCTCTTCTCAGTTGTTCCTGAAGGACTTGATTCACTGCTAGGGGACAAAGCCTGTGAAAGCTTGGAGCTAGTGAAAAGAGTGTACCGGATCAACACCAGCATGACTGACTCACCTGACTCTGCTGACACGATCGTGCAGAACTTCTCCGACGTCTTCAGAGGTTTTGGTATGCTGCCATGTACATACAAAATTCAGCTGAAAGACAACGCACAGCCAGTTGTTCATGCCGCAAGAAGAGTTCCACTGGCACTCAGAGACAGCTTGAAGAAAGAGCTGGAGCGGATGACGGCGCTTGGAGTGATAAAAAAAATCGAAGAACCAACGGAGTGGGTTAATTCCATGGTCTGCGTAAAGAAAAAGAATGGAGAGCTTAGGATATGCATGGATCCAAAAGACCTAAATGAAAATATCAAGCGTGAACACTACCAAATACCCAAGCGAGAGGAGATCACCAGCGAGATGGCAGGCGCCAGGTACTTCTCAAAAATGGATGCATCACAAGGTTTTTGGCAATTGAGGCTGGATGAGAGCAGTACCAAGATATGTACGTTCAATACACCCTTTGGACGATACTGTTTCCAGAGGCTCCCCTTTGGAATTATATCCGCCTCTGAAATCTTTCATAGGGCAATGGAGCACATCATCGAAGGCCTGGATGGAGTAAGAGCCTATGTAGATGACATAATTATATGGGGGTCCACAATCCAGCAGCACAATCAGAGACTGACCAGTGTTCTAGAGCGAATACAAAAGAATGGATTAAAGCTCAACAAAGACAAATGCCAGTTTGCTGCTCAAGAGATCGTGTTCCTCGGAGACAAGCTCTCAGCTCAGGGAATACAGGCAGATGAAGAAAAGATCAACGCCATAATGAACATGCCAAAGCCCACAGACAAACCAGGTGTCCTACGCATCATGGGAATGGTAAACTTCATCGGGAAATTCATACCCAATCTCTCAGCGAAAACAACTTACCTGCGTGAGCTCCTCCACAAAGAAAACAACTTCAACTGGACAGCCAACCATGAGCGCGAGTGGCTAAAGCTCAAAGATGCACTCACTGCCACACCCGTGCTGACATTCTTCGACCCAACCAAAAGAATAAAGGTGTCGACAGATGCTTCGAAAGATGGAATCGGTGCAGTACTATTACAAGCCGAAGGTGAGCACTGGAAACCTGTAGCATATGCATCTAGGTCAATGACAGAGACTGAGTGCAGATATGCACAAATTGAAAAAGAATGTCTCGGATTAGTGTTTGGCCTTGAAAAGTTTCACAGCTACATATACGGCCTACCCACCTTCACAGTTGAGACTGACCATCGTCCACTCGTTGCAATAATGAAAAAGAACCTGAATGAAATGTCACCACGGATACAGCGCATGATGATGAAGATGCAGAGGTATGACATTGAACTCATCTACACACCAGGCAAGCACCTCATTCTCGCCGATGCATTGTCAAGAGCTCCTATCAAGGGTTGTGCGAGCACGACTGAAGAAGATGTCCAGGTGCACGTCAACACTGTGTCCGCAGCGCTTCCTGTGTCCGACGCCAAGACCCGGCAGATCATCGACGAGACGGTGAAAGATCCAGAGCTACAGCGCGTCATGGAGAACATGCGGAATGGATGGGCTGCAGGATCCTGTCCACAGTTCTTCCACGTCAGAGGTGAGCTGAGTGTAGTCAATGGACTGTTGTTAAAACAAAACAGAATAGTCATTCCACGCACACTTAGAAAAGAGCTACTGCAGAGAATTCATGAAGGACACTTAGGTGTCGAAAAATGTAAAAGAAGGGCAAGAGACACAGTATACTGGCCAGGACTTAACAAAGACATTAACAACATGACAGGCAAATGCGAGACATGCCTGAAATACAGAAACAAACAAACAAAAGAGCCAATGACGGTAACTGATGTGACAACAACACCTTGGCACAAAGTAGGAATAGACTTGTTCCACCTGAAAGGAAAGGATTACTTGGTAGTAATTGACTATTTCTCAAATTACCCTGAGATGGCATTACTCTCAAGCACATCATCCAACTGTGTCATTACACATGCCAAGTCCATCTTCGCCAGACATGGCATTCCGCATACAGTAATGAGTGACAATGGACCATGCTTCAGTAGCAAAGAGTGGCAAGACTTCGCAAAAGTCTATGATTTCAAGCATGTCACATCTAGCCCACTGTATGCACAGTCTAATTGCAAAGCAGAGAAAGGCGTTCACATCCTGAAGCAGCTGTTGAAAAAGGCTGCAGACAGTGCTTCCGATCCTTACCTAGCTCTACTGAGCTACAGAGCATCACCTCTGGAATGCGGACTGTCACCTGCTGAGCTGCTGATGAATAGAAAGCTTCGAACAACACTTCCAACCTCTGCAAAGCAAAAGAAACGCCCAAAGCTGGAACAAAAGCTGAAACATCAGAAAATGAAACAAAATAATTTCTATGACAGAACAGCAAAGCCGCTTCCACCACTGTCCAGGGACGACGCAGTCAGGATTGAAAGTCCTGAAGGATGGACGACGAAAGCTACTGTTCTTCAAGAGGTCGCTCCACAGTCCTACACTGTGAAAACACCAGAAGGACAGATCATCAGGCGAAACCGGCGCAGTCTCCTGAAAACACCAGCAACACCAGAGACTGTTCCAGACCAAGAGCTCAGTCAAACCCAAGCTGAGTCCGAGTCAATCTCCACACATAATGCACACTGCAACACAGACACAGACACTGATAATCTAACCAATACTTCTCTTCCAGGTGAAATGCTGATAAGAAGATCAGCAAGACATATCAAGAAACCTGAGAGACTTGACCTGTAAAAAAAAAAAGAAAAGGAAATGAGTTAATGTGTTATGTGTTATGGCATTAATGTTTGAGTTTAGTTACAGTAATTAATTAGCCATTGTGTTTTTCTTACATAACTAAATACCAAGAATGAGTTTGTTGTTACTATCTATAATGAGAAAAGAAGTCCATGCAGTTTAATGGAAAAGTTGTCTAAGGTAATTACTGACACTTGTGATGCGTTTAGTTTTTCATGCTTCAGAGAAAGGGGGATGTGGTGATATCTGTAGTTCCACATGTTACCACAAGGTGTCGGTACCGGTTCTACTAATGAGTGATTACTGTTAATACAGATCAGATTTAGTACTGAGTTCATACAGTGAAGTCGCATGTAAGATGCTCCGTCTTTATAATAAATGACAAGTGCTAAACAAAGATTCTTTATTGAAATGAAGAACAAAACATACCCAAAACACCTCTCCAGCACAGAGAGGTGTTTTCCAGCACAGAGAGGTGCCTCAGAGAGGCATGTGCCCAAGGGGGCTTCTCATTGACCAAATGGGTCAGTAATAGCCGTCGGTATTGGGGTATATCCACAACAAATCAAGAAGATACCATACCTTTGTTGCCAACAGAGTTTCATTGATCTGTGAACTATCTCAAGACAAACTATGGAGATATGTTAACTCTAAGGACTACCCAGCCGATGACGCTTCATGTGGGTTAAACATAGAGCCATTCTTGAAGTCGGTAAGATGGCTGAAGGGTCCTCAGTTTCTAGAGAAGGAGGAAACAGACTGGCCTTAAATCCCAGAGAGGCTAGGACAAATCCCTCTAGATGATCCCGAGGTCAAAGAGGAGGTCTCTGCAACCATCGTTAGTGTGGACACTAATCCAACCAGCATGTTGATTGAGTATTACTCATCATGGAACAGACTGAAGAAAGGGATTGCATGGATATTAAGGATGCGGGCACTTCTCCTTTTACTACAGGAAAGGAAGAGAGCAGCAAGTGGAAACCTGAGCCCAGATTGGACAAAATTAAAGTCATTGAAAGGATAGATGAAGTATCTTAAAGGTCCCATGACATGCTATTTTATGTATTCTTTAATATAGGTATTAGTGGGCAACTAACACAGTATTCAAAGACGTTCCCTAAATTCAGCCGTGGTGCAGAGTTACAGCCACTCCGAGCCAGTCGCACATTGAGCTTCCCCCAAATGCGCTGTTTCGGTGGGCGTGTCAAGGAGGACGGTGGGGGTGTGGCCCTGAGCAGCTTGCAGCCACCTGC
This sequence comes from Gadus macrocephalus, assembly GCF_031168955.1. Classification (NCBI taxonomy): domain Eukaryota; kingdom Metazoa; phylum Chordata; class Actinopteri; order Gadiformes; family Gadidae; genus Gadus; species Gadus macrocephalus. The sequence goes on along the minus strand of NC_082396.1, from coordinate 21,045,984 downwards.
GCTCTGTTTACAGTGGATGCATCGCAATGGCGAGCCGCACACAGCCTTTAGCCGTGTTCTGTAAATATTCTAGAACACACGGGAGTCCTGGAGCTCTATATCTAAATATTATCATATAGCCTACACAGATATCTATATCATATATCACGGCCAAAAGCTGTGTGAGCCGATATTATGAATCTCAAACGACCGCGTTGGGTTCTCCGACGTTCCTGGTTCTTCAAAGTCCACATCAATGTGAATACACACACTGTAACGCAAGTGTTTCTTGTCGGTTCTTTGACGTGTCTTGTATTTCCACAACGAGACTGTCGTGGGGGTTATCTGAGCCATGGTTGAGAAGGAATTGGGGGAAAGGAACTTTGATTTGACTCGCTGAAGTACATGAACTGCGACATGCCGCCGGTTGCCGCGAGGCACCATCGCCCGGCAGCGGGCAGCCGGCCGCAGGCAGCGCGCGGTTCAGTCGACTTCAGGTTGATGTGAAAGTGGAAGAACCAGAGACGTCGCAGAACCCGACAAAGTCGTTTGTGATTCATAATATCGTCTGGAGGCGCACACAATATGTTATATGATATAGATATCTATGTATATGATATTATTTAGATATAGAGCTCCAGGACTGTAACGCAAGTGACTCGAGACACGAGACTCGTATTGGGGGTTATCTCAGCCAAGGTTGTGAATGAATTGGGGGGAAGGAACTTTGGCTTTGACTCCCTCAAGAACATGAACCACGACATGGAGGAGAAAGGGATTGTTGGCGGCGAATGTCTCCCGCTTGAGCCCCGCTGAGGGACCACCGCCGGAGGCGGAGGTGCATAAGCGCTGCCCGGCAAAGATCCCTTTCTCCTCCTTGTCGTGGTTCATGTTCTTGAGGGAGTCAAAGCCAAAGTTCCTTCCCCCCAATTCATTCTCAACCTTGGCTGAGATAACCCCCAATACAAGTCTCGTGTCTCGAGTCACTTGCGTTACAGTCCTGGAGCTCTATATCTAAATAATATCATATAATACATAGATATCTATATCATATAACATATTGTGTGCGCCTCCAGACGATATTATGAATCACAAACGACTTTGTCGGGTTCTGCGACGTCTCTGGTTCTTCCACTTTCACATCAACCTGAAGTCGACTGAACCGCGCGCTGCCTGCGGCCGGCTGCCCGCGGCCGGCTGCCCGCTGCCGGGCGATGGTGCCTCGCGGCAACCGGCGGCATGTCGCAGTTCATGTACTTCAGCGAGTCAAACCAAAGTTCCTTTCCCCCAATTCCTTCTCAACCATGGCTTAGATAACCCCCACGACAGTCTCGTTGTGGAAATACAAGACACGTCAAAGAACCGACAAGAAACACTTGCGTTACAGTGTGTGTATTCACACACACACATGTGGCGCTCACACGGTCGAGTCTCATTGGCGGGCCAACGTCTCTGGGCGGGCCAGGCAGAGTAAGGGGAGGAGCTGAGATTCCTCATGACGTCATGAGCACAGATTTCCAAATCAGCGCGCTTGAGCCTCCGTTTTTTCAAAGGCGAGCAGAACAGCTAGTGCTCGTTTTACACCAAACGCAAGTTTTAGCCACTGGGGGACCATAGGCAGGCTAGGGGAACTCATATTTATGTTAGAAAACCTCATAAATTGAGATTTTCATGTCATGGGACCTTTAAGATAGAAGCTGGGGCACAGGAGCTGTCTGTGGAAGACATCAGAGAAGCTGAAAATTTCATCATTCGTTCCGAGCAAAGATGCTACCTCTCTCAGGAGCTTGCTCACTTGGAGAAAGGTATACAAGTGAAGGCAAGTAGCTACATTTGTAAACAAAATCCAATTCTGGATGAGGGCATGTTGAGAGTGGGAGGGCGGATAAGCAGGTTGGCAATGCCGATAGAGATGAAGAATCCGATTATCCTTCCAAAAGGTTCTCACATATCCATGCTAGTCTTACGCGACATTCATCAGAGAGTTGGGCATTCTGGAAGAAGTCATATGCTCTCCAAACTGAATCAAAGATACTGGTTGCCTAGTGCCAACTCCTCCGCCAGGAGGATCATCAAGAGGTGTGTTTCTGCTGGCGGATGCAAGCAGCAGCTGGAGAGCAGAAAATGGCTGACCTTCCGGAAGATCGTGTATTGCCGGATCTCCCACCCTTTACGCATGTTGGGATTGACTATTTTGGACCCATAAATGTAAAGCGGGGCCGGGCACATGTGAAACGCTGGGGAGTGATCTTCACTTGCCTCGCGAGCCGGGCTGTGCATTTGGAAGTAGCAGGCTACTTGGATACAGACTTGTGCATTAATGCGTTGCGCAGGTTCATGTGTCGCAGAGGACCGGTCACCAGCATACGCACAGACAATGGGACCAATTTTGTTGGAGCGCAGAAAGAGCTACAGAAATCTCTCAAGGAAATGGATCACCACAGGATTCAAAATGCACTGCTGAAAGATGGAGTCAAATGGACTTTCAACCCGCCATTTGGAGCCCACTTCGGTGGAGTTTGGGAAAGGCTAATTAAGCTGGTAAAGAAGATTCTGCATTCTGTCCTCAAGGAACAGGTGTTGGATGATGAGACTCTGCAGACTGCTTTGTGTGAGGTTGAGTCTATCATGAACGACAGACCACTAACAACAGTGTCCAGTGATCCAAACGATTTGGAACCCCTAACCCCAAATCACCTCCTGCACCTAAAGGCCAAACCAGTTATGCCACCGGGACTATCTAAAAAGGAGGATATGTATTCTCGGAAGAGATGGAAACAGGCACAGTACCTTGCTGACCTCTTCTGGAAGAGATGGATAAGAGAGTATCTCCCTATCATGCAGCAGCGAAGCAAATGGCACAATCCTAAGCGGAACCTTCAACCTGATGATCTGGTCATCATAGTCGACGACACAGCACCAAGGAGCACTTGGCTCATGGGCCGTGTGGTGAAGGCACTGCCTGGGCCAGGAGGGCTCGTTCGGAGTGTCTTGGTGAAAACTAAGTAGCATCCTGCAGCGACCCATTGACAAGCTCTGCCTGCTCCTGGAGGCAGGTGATTGAGTGTGATGGAGTCGTGATTGTGAACAGAAACACACACCTGCACACATACCCCCTGAACCTTGAGTTTCTCATTTCCCATACATGCACGCACACATTTCATTGACTTTTGAACCCCTCATTGCCCATGAATTCATGCATGGATTTCCAAGGATTACTTTTCCCCAAAGGATTACTTTTTTGTTCCATGGATTACTTTTTTCTTCCCAAGGATTGGATTATAATGAACTATGAAATTATGAAATTATGATTTTATGGACTCTGATGGGCTATGAAGTTTATGCTGTGTTTGTCTATTTATGAAATTGTTATCAAGACGAATCATTTAGTTTGAAGCTTTATTTAATAAAGCATTTTTGATTGAACTTCGGATCGGATTGCCTACTTTGTTCTTTGGATTGGGCGTCGTCTACCCCGCTCCTATAGTGGCCTTTTAATCTTGGCAAAAGGCCACTACAATGTGTGTATTAACTGATGTAAGTCGCTTTGGATAAAAGCGTCTGCTAAATGCCCTAATTGTAATTATAAACACAGTAAACAAAACAATGTGATTCAATACGATAGCCATATGACTTTCCAATTCCCAAAATTTAGCTTGCATTGTGGCAACCCGTCTCTGGCACAGCGCCCCTGGAGGCCAAGGGGGCAGGTTGTGGAGGCGGTGTACCACAGATTTTCGACAGATGGCGCCAGTAAGAACATCAGTGCCAATCATTGAAATGCGGAGCACCTGAGGAGCAGGTTGGGAAGCATGCTTTAAAAAGCATGCTTCCACAATCATTCAGGGCTCTCCTGGTTTGCGTGTGCGGAGAGACCAGTCTCGTGGGTGATGGAAAAAGACTGCACACTCCTCCAAAGCTGAGTTTTTTGTTTGCTTTGTTAGATATATCATTTATGAATGAATAAAAGTGCAATTTTGGCTTTAAGTAAGCTCCAGTTGGTGTGCTTATTGGAAGGAGGCGGCTCACTCACCAAGCCGGGTTGCCACATATGGTGGAGGATGCAGGCAGCTCGACCAATCTACGGACCATTTTCTAAGTAAACGCCGACTTCCAATGGAGGCAGCTCGACCAAGTTACAGGTTTTCCTTTTCAATGGATGAACGAACCCCAATGCAGAGCCTCGACCAAGCCACAGGTTTTTCAGTGGATGCCAGAACCCCGATGCAGAGCCCCAACAGAGCTGCAGCTGCCAGAGAGAAACTGAACTCCTCCTCCGAGAGGCAGTCCAACGGCTCGAGCAGGGGCCCATGTTCAACGAGAAGACCAAGTAGATCCAGGAAAGGATCTAACCGAGGAGAAGAGCACCCTGAACAGGGAGATCCAGGACCTCAAGGACATGCTGGAGGTTAAGGAACGGAAGGTCAATGAACTACAGAACAGGATGGAGAACCTGCAGGAACAGCTCGGGACAAGGAGAAGCAGATGGGCAGCCTGAAAGGGAGGATCAAGTCGCTGCAGGCGGACACCTCCAACACAGACAGCGCCCTCACCAGGTTGGTGGAATTCCTCGCTGAGAAAGAGTATATCATCCAGCGGCTGAAGGAACAAAGGTTCCAGGATGACCAGGGGAAAGGTGAGGAGCTGGACTATGCTGGAGAAGTTGAAGGTGGAGCACAATATGGCCCTGGAGGAGACTGCCGCCAGAAACGAGGCCTAAAGCATGGACTGGTTCCGGGAGAGGGAGGCACTGAAGGCCCAGCTGTCGGGTTTGATGAAGGAGCTGGAAGTGAACCGGCAGGTCGCCCAACAGCTGAGCTTCAACGGCGGACCCCAGCCCCAGCCAATTGAGACTCGTCAGGACAGACGGGGAACAGCACCACCTGGACGGGCAGCCCAGCCGAGGCGACGCGTCCGAGATGTGGAGAGGCGGGATCGCATCCGTCAGTTCCAAGAAGGGGAGGAAAGGGAGCACCTGATCCGCAAGAGGAACTGGCAGGAGGTGGAGAAGCGGCGTCTGGACGCCGACTGCATGGAGCTGCAGTTCCTGGAGAGTGAGCGGCAGCGCATCAGGTTTGAGCGCCCGCCTGAGCAGTACGGCATCCAGCGGGAGTGGGTCGAGCTGCGCCGGCAGCGGGAGCGGGTCGAGCTGCGCCGGCAGCAGGAGCAGCTACGCTTCGGGCAGAACTACCGCTCCAGAAAGAGGGCCTACAGGTTCCAGGGGGGTCCCCTGCCGGGGCGGACCAACGCCAACACCCTATCCAGACTTGACGCGGGTTGCTGGTCAGTCAGAGTTGCCCCGAGCCTTCATCAAAGGGTGGAGGAGTGTGGCAACCCGTCTCTGGCATAGCGCCCCTGGAGGCCAAGGGGGCAGGTTGTGGAGGCGGTGTACCACAGATTTTCGACAGATGGCGCCATTAAGAACATCAGTGCCAATCATTGAAATGCGGAGCACCTGAGGAGCAGGTGGGAAAGCATGCTTTAAAAAGCAGGCTTCCACAATCATTCAGGGCTCCCCTGGTTTGCGTGTGCGGAGAGACCAGTCTCGTGGGTGATGTGATTCCACCCGGAGGAAAAGGACTGCACACTCCTCCAAAGCTGAGTTTTTTGTTTGCTTTGTTAGATGCATCATTTATGAATGAATAAAGGTGCCATTTTGGCTTTAAGTAAGCTCCAGTTGGTGTGCTTATTGGAAGGAGGCGGCTCACTCACCAAGCCGGGTTGCCACAATATCTACCTCATTATGGCATTAACTTTTTCTCCAACTCCAGCCATACTGAAACTAAAATGTTATCTGAATCCTCTATTTACCTCATGTCCGCCAAATTAAAGAAACAATTGCCACTTACCTCAGATAGTTGGGACCCCGCACCTTAGGGCAGTAAGATTGTGTGTTATTGCAGTACTAGGTAGTGATTACTGGCTACACTCGCTATAATATGGTCCCCTGAGGTCAGTAACAGACTGTCTCTATGTCATGTCATGCAGATACAGAGAGCATGACACAGCTGAAGGAGTGCAACTCTGGACCCTGTTGCCACATGGCCACAAGTATCAAAACTATAGTGAACTTTGAAACACACTCAAGCACATACACATGCACGCACACACACACACACACACACACACACACACACACACACACACACACACACACACACACACACACACACACACACACACACACACACTGGTTTGTATTACCATTTCATTATCTTATTATTGTTCATGTGATGAATCTCCTTCTCATAGTAATCGTTATTATTATTATTAATATGAATATTCTACTCAGTATTTCTACTGTGTGTTTCTTCTTTTGGTTGAGGATCTTGAGAGCTGAAGCTTTTTTTTATCAGCTGCACCGTTAGAGCGTGTGTGCAAAGTGGGGTGTGTCTCAGACATGGCCTGATGTGTCTGCCCTATCAGGGAAATTCTCTCAAACCAGAAAGCCCTGCAACCCGTTTGTGTTCATCACAATTGATCTCAAACCCCAGTCCACATGGCCCTGTTCCCCAGCTGATTGACAGTCTGTCTCTGACTAGTAGAGTCAGGGGGAAAGGAACGCAATCATAAAATAACAAAACAGTAACTGACCTGTCTCCAAAACCCCTACTATCACATCCTAAATAAATGTACAAAAGTACAGAACTGAATACCAGTGTGTGCTCAAAAAAACTCTCTTGAGTCAATATGTCATGCGGCTTGAGGTAATAAGTATTGAAGTCTGCATTTATCTCATTCATTTATAGAGCAGGTTGAGCCTGATGAATAGTACAATGCACAGTGCATTAGATGAGTCCCTATACAGGTTAAGCACACCCTATGCACGCATGACCTCTCAATGGCTGATATGGTTACCAGGGAAGCTGCTTGTTGAGTGTTGATGTGACACCTGTCCTCTCCTTATGGAGAGTGGGTGAAGGGCTGTTTACAGGGGAGCCAGCACCCCCACAATAAAACGGTGGCTCATGGGGTTGGGGTTTCTCCTAAACATGTGTTAGGAGGCTCTGAGATAGTACTCAATTTCCAAAGGATATGAATAAATGGAGTTTTGTCTCTTTTAGATCTCAGTAACTAGACTTCAGTAAAGTTATTTTCAGGTTTCCATATAGATTGTGAATTAGCAGAACTTAAGCCCTGTTTCAGTCATAAAGACACTCAATAAACACAGGTTTCACAGATTTCTTTACTCTTAGTCTCTTTATTGCATCAGAACATACATTTTTCATATATATCTATACATAATATAATTTATAAATGTAAATTTGTACACTACAATCTTTTATTGTAACATGTTAGAAAATACTCGTAACGCTCCAAAAACAAAGCACTAAAAACAGCTACCAAACATTGATTATTACTTCTCTTCATTGAATTTAGTTTTTTTTTCAGTTTTAAATTTTTTCACAGTTATTTTGCCACCAAGAACAGGAACAGGATGGCAAGATGCGTTCACACCAGAGGAGACGAGGAGAAATGATCAAAACAAAGAAGAGGAGGAGACACAGCGAGACAGAAGTAGCTATACCTGGCCCATGTATGATATGTGAATTTATTGCTAATTGAATAGACATCTCATTGGATTTTCATGATTGCAATGTCTTTGCTGTTCTCTATTTCCTTCATCAACACCTATTGCTGAAGGAGATATAGCTGAGATGCAGCCTCTAGCTGTTTACCAAGAGACTGGTATTTATTAAATTCATTGTTTGTAAGATATCATTACCACCTTGATTCTCGTTATGTTAAACAATAGCTAGGACATGCAATGTGTTTCGCCTTAACGCCATACTTTTAGTCAACATTTTACCCTGGCAATATGGGAATTGATTAAGGACATTATATTAAATACATAGTAAAATGAGGCCCAACATATTCTTAAGGTCAGTTACAGTGTGGGGAGCTAAAACAGCGGAAGATGGAGAGAATAAAGAGGGATGATGAGTTTCAGCCAAAACGTGACGAATACTTCAGATTACAAGATCAGATTTAAACTGAATAGTTTCTGTATTCCAAACCTATGGTTGTAACCATGAAAAGGTATACACGTACTGTATATTGTGTCAATTTTAACAAGCTGCACAAAATGCTACACAACAATCTGTAGCACAGAATGATTGTCCTCTGGACGCTCCTCATCACTCACTTTAACATCCCCTCCCTCATTATATCCCTTCTCCTCTCTCCTCTCCCACTTTATCCATGTATCCAGCAATTTCTCAGCTCTATCTGTCCCATGAACAAGCAAACGCATACACAACCACACATACGTACATAAAAATGTACACATTTAACAAACCCTGTGAGCATAATTAGTTAGGTATTCAGATACACACACACACACACACACACACACACACACACACACACACACACACACACACACACACACACACACACACATACACACACACACACCTCGGACAGGCACATATAAATACACACTAACAGAATAAAAAAATAACATTCACACCTGCCCCAAAAAGACCCTCTTTAATTACAAAGTTTGACATGTTTTGGACCCAATCTAGCGGTCATCATGAGAGCTGGTTGGTGATTGGACCACGCACGTGTCTTTCATTGGCTGGACAAACAAACACTGCTGACTGTTTTTAATGTGGCAGTCACTGCTGGCGGGGCATAATATGATATGATTATCAGAGTCACACACACTGCCTCCTGCTATTTTAGAGAGCCTTTAATTTATTTTCCATTAGACAAGGGTGATTTAGTATCACTTGGGTACAGCTTGAGCCTACCCTGACACACAGAAAAGGACTTTGAGGTTATTCAAATCCCGATTTGTTCAACAGCAATTCAGATAGAACATTTTCTCTTTTCTGAGTAACGACTTGGTGATTTGTAGTCAAATCTGAAGTGAAGCTATGCTTACTCTCCTCCTCTTAGTCTATTCTCCGCTCCATTTTCCTCCACTCTGATGGGTGACTGGTGTATTGGGCTGCAGGAGTCCTTGATCCCAGTACAGTGGATGGAGGACCAACATAAGTACAGAGGGGTCTTATCACTGGCACACCCATTGCCTGCCACTGAACAGAGCATCAAGGGAAGGCAGATTTAGTTTGTCTGAAGCCTGAAAATTTAGTTGAGTCTCATGAGTCTTAACCCTACAGGCTGGTTTTCTTTATATTTTCTTTTAGGAAGGAAGGAACGAGAATAAGAACTTAAGACAGCCAAAGGCTTACATCTCAAATGTGCATTTTGGCACACAAAAACAAACAACTGAAACAGGTAACTGATGATCCGAAGGCATTTAGTCAACACATAAACCAGTCAGTAAGGAAGGGATGCAGGGGAGTTCTATCTGACGGTTACCATGCCAAGAGTCAAATCAGTCAAATTTAAATTACCAGGTTGCCCTGGTAGCATGTTGGATAAGGCACAGGCTGTGTCTCACGACATCATGGGTATCAAACTTCCCACCGTCCTATAACTCCCCATCTCGCTCTTCTCTGTCACCCTCCACTGGGAATTATTCTAAATGAAGCAATGTTAGAAAATCAACTGATATTGTTGTTGTTTTTTGCTCATGGATCAAGAATAATGAGAATTGGCTTTACTTTGAGACATTTGTGAATAGGTGACATATCCTGGTTCCAATGATTTAAATGTACATACAGATTGGAAAAGCCACAAGTATTGACAGATTACTAGCTCGCTTAGCGGTTGTTCTGAACCTCGGACATACCTCTTCAAAGCAAATCTGCACCAAATGACTGTCAATGGAGCCCTTTATGAAGAGGGCCCAGAGTGCATGCGTGAATAAATGTTTGACTTCATAGAACACCACTTCTTCCTACAGGGTCTGAAAGGGGGATTATTATGCTTCTGCGTCGTAAGGAGGCCCACTGACTAGCCTGGTATGTCTTCCGGTTCATTTCTGCAGGCCGTGAAATTAATCAGGAGCTTTTTGTGAAGAGAAAACCTTTTGGTGGCACATAACCATCGACGCACAATCATAGATACACCATAATAGAGACCCGCAAGTACTTGAATTACCCCTTCTGGGCCGATCTGATCTCAAGACAGCACTGCACATGGGGCGGGTCATGACACAGACAAAGCAGAGTTTTGATTGGCTTATTCAAGATAAATTGACCAATGAGGGCTCAGGTAACTTTTTTTTGCTCAATGGGGTCTTCCTTAAGATGTGCTGTGAGAGGACTATGCTCAGAACTAGCATTTTTCACAACTATGAAACCACAAAACCGTATTAACTAGTGACTAGTGGAACACCCGAGCCTCAGTACATCAGAATGGCAGATCGGTCCCCACCTGTCTGGGTGTTATTGTGTATGTGTGGTCTATAGTACACTAGCATCAATGGTCCAACAGACAGATCTCATTGAAGATACAGAAATGGTCCAATACAGTTATAGTACAACATCTATACATCAACTATACATTGTGCATGTATTTTTCTCCTTTTTTTTGTTGTGGTTAGGATGAGGAGTGTGGAAATTGGTCATAATTTCTTCTTCAGGGGTTTAAAACGGGTGGGGAGGTATTGGTCAACACAAAGGATAGACACCATTAGGACCGTTTTAGTCTTCAGTTAGCGACTGAACTAGCGCCTCCGCTCCTGAACCTCAGTCCTGGCCACTGGTAGCATCACCAATGTCTTGGAATGTGTAAAAAGACTGCAAAAGACATTGCAGTCAACTTGTTGCAATTTTCACACAAGAATGGTGGCACAGCTACGATGGGTTTACTTCACTACAACCTCTTCAGCTAACATTGAATCTACGGCACTGCTTAAGGATTAAGTGTCACATAAGGGTGCTCGGAGGGGAGCTGGTGTGTGTGTGTGTGTGTGTGTGTGGGGGGCTATCTAAGGAAATAGGGGGGTTTAGGGTACCACAGAAGGAAAGGTTTTGTAAGGGTGACAACGGACTGAAGGTGTTCTACTATCGGGGGTACAGAGAGCGATCACTGATGAGGAACATCAGGTGTTCTCTTCAGGGCTATAAGGTGGAGCATGAGTCTGAGGGTGTCGATGTTAGGATATGACGGTGGCCCTCATGACGATAGCTGGGTCCTCTATGTCAGCCTTGCTCTGGACCATCCGCAGCTCCAGCTGGGGCGGGCTGGGCCGCCTCCCAGGGCCGGCCAGCTCTGGATGGGAACAAAGACATCATGTGACTCCCTGCTGCTGTTCTTAGTACAGCTCAATACAATGGATCAAATGAAATGTAATCATGACTACCTCAAATATGTTTGTGTATTATATATATAAACTATAAAGGAGATTTGTGTTTGGTAGATTTTATCGTTGTTGTAACAATGCTTCATGGCAAGGAAGACAGTAGGAAACAGTAGTGCATCATTTGTCCGAAGTCAACTAAAACTACACTAGACTAAACTAGACTAAAAGTACCTGGATGGAGTACTAGTTCTTGAACCCGTAGCGTGTAAGCCGTGGACACTGGTCACTTGGATGAAGCTAAATTCACAGTTCTGTGTCTAGCAAGTCTGCAAAGTTTCTGTGCAGAGCTTCCTACATTTATACTTCAACATCATATAAACATATACAAAAGGGCTATACTCAAAAATCTTAGATATACCTATAGAATCTTAGACGAGGACCTACATATATTTACACAAGGTCCTCAAAGGTCCTTTGACAAGGACCAGCTGAAAGTCAGTACATAAAATACATTTTTATTATTATTATTTATTATTATTACAAACCACCCTGGGTCTCACCGTGTGCGTAAGATATGGTCCTCTGGATGACATGGTGCATAACTGAGAAGGTCTTCTCACAGGCTGTCTACAGAACACAGAGTACCAGAGAACCATTATAAACAACACAGAGCACCAGTATGAACAACAACACAATGAACTATTATAAACAACAACACAGAGCACCATTACAAACAACTAAACAGAATACCAGAGAACCATCATAAACAACAACACAGAGTAGCATTATAAACAACAGTAAAGAGCCTCACAGAACCATTATAAACAACACAGAGAATCAGAGAACCATTATAAACAATAACACAGAGTACCATTTGTGGCAACCCGTCTCTGGCACAGCGCCCCTGGAGGCCAAGGGGGCAGGTTGTGGAGGTGGTGTACCACCGATTCTCAACAGATGGCGCCAGTAAGAACATTGGTGCCAATCATTGAATGCAGAACACCTGAGGAGCAGGTGGGGAAGCATGCTTTAAAAAGCATGCTTCCACACTCATTCAGGGCTCTCCTGGTTCGCGTGTGCGGAGAGACCGGTCTGGGTGATGTGATTCCACCCGGAGGAACAAGATTGTGAATTCCTTCAAAGCGGAGTTTTGTTTGCTTTGATAGAAAAATAATTTAGGTTTGAATAAAAGTGCCATTTTGGCTTTAAGTAAGCTCCAGTTCTTGTGCTGATTGGAAGGAGGCGGCTCACTCACCAAGCCGGGTTGCCACACATTATAAACAAAAACAGAGAGAACCATTATAAACAACACAAAGCACCATTCGGGTGCCTCACACCAAAGACGACGGGGCGACAAGATCCCATACAAAGTGAACGTAGAGGCGCGTATCGGGTAATTATTCGCTAGAGAAACCGGCGACAAGTTCTTGTCGCGGCACACTTTCGCCTTGCACAGGCGAACGCGTTCACGAGGATTTGTGGCGCGACAAATTTGCTCGAGTTGAAATATTTAAACTTTGACGAGAAATTTGCGTGATGACAGCCAATCAGCGTTCAACAGTGTGGCCACTGAGTGACATGTGTAACGTAACAGCCAATCAGCGTTCAACCGGCAAACTCAGTGCAGTGCAGTCCGGGGTGAACTGCAGCATGGTGGAGAAAGTGATTGTTGCCGTTTGCGACTCCCGGAGCTCTATATATAATAGTATATAATTGTATATATAATATCACGGCCGAAAGCTCTGTGCGCCTCCAGATGGCCGTAGCGCGGGGAGCTCCCATAGGGATTGGGCTTCTCGGGGTTTGTTTACCGGCGTTGCTATGGTTTCCGGTCTTGTGTGTTCCAACGGTTTATTAGGTAGGCCTATCTAATAAATCTCTGTCTAATCAATACTTCATTCACTGCCACTTCCGTGGTCATTACAATATTATGAATAGGCTGCGTCGGGTTCTCCGACGTCTCTCCCTCTTCCACAAAAGGTAAAGACATGCAACGGTGTTATCTCGGCCATGGTTGAGAATGAATTGGCTCCCTGTAGTACAGTGGTTCTCAACCTTCTTTGAGCAAACGCCCCCCTGACCTTACCCTGATCCTTTGGCACCCCCCCCCGTGTTATATTGCTTAAAGTTGTCAATGCATAATTTTCATTGATTTTGCGTTGGTCACTAATAGCAATGAATGCCCTCTGAGTCGGTTTTGGTGCAAAAAATAAAAGAATATTAATGAATATTCATGCCATGCAAATGTGTCACCTCTGACTGGCTAACAGCACTGTCCATCATTGTAATAAACCCAATTAAATGTCGATAGAGAGAGAGAGAGAGAGAGAGAGAGAGAGAGAGAGAGATCTTATTGGACAAGAAAGAAGAGTTGAGGAAGAAATGGTTGGATTGAACATTCATTCACCGTGACCGCGGTGCGAGCACTCCCGCGACTCCCGGCCGCCATGGCACCCTGCGGCCCGGGCACCGTGACCTTGGGCACCGTGAACACGCCCGCGACTCCCGCCGTGCCCCGTGAACGAATGAATGAAAGGCCCGGGAACCATGGGAACCGCGGCCCGGGCATCGCGGACACCGCAAAAACAGATGTTAGAGGCAGGGGCCTAATTAGCTCCCTGAGACCGAGCTCCCTGCCGGTCTCAGGACCGCAGAGTCGCTCACTATCTTCCGAAAAAGGCTCAAGACTCACCTGTTCAGAGTCCACCTTGACTCTGCATAGCCACCCTCCCCCTTCTGGCCACCATTGTACATTGTATTGTGTTGTATTGTATTATAGTACTTAACTGTGTAGCAATGTTGTGTCGCAACATTGTATTGTATTGTGTTGTATTGTATTATAGTACTTAACTGTGTAGCAACTGCAGTAGCTGCTATCATTGCTGTAACACGGGGAATTGGTTAGCCTAGCGATTGTTGTACTTGCACTTGGTTCTATGAAAATCCTTACTGTACCGACAGCGATATATTGTTAATGTTCTTATTCTAAGTCGCTTTGGATAAAAGCGTCTGCTAAATGCCCTAAATGTAAATGTAAATGTAAGAACCGTTGGTGACCAAAAGTTGTGGCGCGACAAAACATACTTAGTGAAGCAAAGAGAGCCGACTTTGTCTGATTCCACATAAGGTTTCATTGATTGGCGCGCAATCTCTAGTCTAGAATATTTGTAGACATTAAAAATGCAACGTTCCATTCATTCATTATCATTCAAACGCGGAGGCTAGGCATTGACACACGGCTATTGCTGACCCGATTAGGAGAGCTTGGTCTAGAAGATCCTGTCCATATTGTTGGGCAGGATGAAGTAGGCTATAGGTCTTTTTAGACTGCCAAGCCGGTTCGGTCGCAGCTTGGGACGCCTGGTGATTTCACCTTCTTATCTCAAGTTTCCTGTGTTAAACCAAGGGGGTCAAATCCCCCGTTCGTCACGGCGCAGGCTTTCTTGGTTCACTGGAGAAGGCCTGGCTGCGCACGGAGTCTAGACCTCTTTAGAATAAACAATACATTTAAATTTTTTTATGAATGAAGACACCCGCATGCAATAATGAGTTCACGTCTGAGTGTAGACTACAAACGCGATTAACTATGATCAGGGATGTTTGTTACTGTCTAGACACGGTCCAAGCCTAAATAGTGAACTCCATCACAGCCTCACCGAAGCGCCTACAGTGCTTAATGCAAACAATAGCAACAAATAACGCCAGCAGAAATTCTCCAACATCCGCTGGTCTCAGCATGATACATGTCTACTGTAGCCTATGTCTTCTGTCATTGATCAATATGAAGACATTTTAAGCACGATGGTTGAACTAAAATCAGAGGGAGACGGCAAGTGCAGCTATAAAGCGACCTCCCACACAAGAGCAATGGAATCATTTGATTTTATTATATGCCTAAAATTGCTGCAATAAATTATTTTGTTGTAGACTTCATCTTTGCTGTTTAAATCTAACAGTAGTATATGAGTAATATATCGGCAAAAATATAACTGTTTTTGGTTGCGAAATTGCGCCAGCTGGGCATTCCGTGGTATTGGATGTCTTTTAATAAAACGCATCCAATACACAGAATGTCCGCTCGTGACGCCACTGAGGCTATAGTAGGCTAACGATGCTCTTAGCATCCTACGAGTACCCCTGGAGTCCTCGTTAGCTACGAGCGTTTTCACAACGTTCATTACCAACAATGCGTTCGGGAAACGGTGTGACAACTGTACGATGCTCGTACGACGCACTTCTCGATCTTAGGCTAACAATGCTTTCGGGAAACGGGGCCCAGAGCACCATTATAACAAATTAACAGAGCACCAGAGAATCATTATAAACAACAATACAGAGAACCATTATAGAAAACAAAGTAGAGAACCATTATAACAACACAGAGGACCTGATTAAACACACATTTTGTGTGTTTAATGTTTATAACGTGTTTGTGTGTGTGTGTGTGTCTCCCATACCTTCAGATCATTGGGATAGTGGTGTGTCCATGCTAGCAGCATAGCAGCGAAGAGATCTCCAGTGCCCACAAACACAGCATCCACCTTGGGCACGTCCATCCGCACCCTCTGTGTGGATCTGCTCCCGTCTGGGTGAACTGGTGACATGCATCACACATCAACACACAGTTGAAACCCCCTCTAAGGAGTCCTGGAGCACATGCTCCCACAACAGGAAAGGCCAGATCTGCCTACACGCAGACACAAAGAAGCATTTAAGACAGACTTACTAGACACCAACATTAACAACATTATTCAGTCCTCAGTTATCCTAAGGGCAACAGTCTAACAAAAGACATATAGGGAGGCAAACATCCAAATGTACAAAACAAAGCATGAGAAAAAGCAAGGTTGACTAGAAACACATTGATGAAGACAAGCAGGAAACTAATTACCAGTGCGTTGGCTTCCAAGAGAAACCAGGAACTGGTCTCCCAGTCTGGAGGGCAGGTCAGACGAGGTGATGACAACTGTGTCTGGACCCATCGCATGGAGCAGATCCATCACCTGGGAATAGAGTCACATGGTCACTACCAGACAAACCAAACTTCTTTGTCTACCTAGTAGGTCACTACCGGACAAACCAGGTAAACAAAGATCCCATGGAAGATCAAGAAAGAGGAGGAGAGACCCTGCCGGAGGAAGCCCGGGGCACAGGCCCAGACGAGCGCCTGGTGGCCGGGTTTGCCACGGAGCCCGGCCGGGCACAGCCTGATGTTGGCTTCTCCGTCCTTTTGGCCCAACACTCAAAGGAAAACCTGTTACCTTGTTAGTGAGTGAGGGGAAGATGAAGCATGAGATTGGCCGGAAAATCTAAGTGGTATTTCATTCGCTTTACTGCACTGCTGTGACAAAAAGAGAGCTGAGCTGGAAGGCAGAAGTCTCTATATACTGGTCAATCTTCGTGGTCATTAAATATGGGCCATCATGACCGAAAGAACGAGATTACGGGTACAAGCGGCCAAAATGGGTTTTCTCAGGAGGTTGGCTGGCTTCTCCCTTAAGGATAGGGTGAGAAGCTCAGCCATCCGTGAGGAACTCGGATGGCAGCAGAGGCAGCAGAGAGAGAGGTCATGTTTCCCGAAGCTCCGCTAGGCATTGGAAAAAACTACTTGATTCATCGTTCAGATCTACTTTATCTTATTTTATTTCATGATCATAATACCTAACAATATATTGTTTGTTTCCGTCATCCTCCATCGCTCGATTCAACAATACATTTTGGCACTTTTGATGACTCCCGGATCAGACCGCAGAAAAAGCCTTGGACTTTCCTATCGCCAACATGCCTCTGTACTATATCTCAGGCACGGAGACTGGGAAATGCACAGACTGCACCAAACTGCAACAGACAGTGGCTTTATTTTAAACGAGACTAGCAGCATTAGAAAAATGCAAAGGACTCCTCCAGGATACAGTGCCGATGGGTGAGTTTGCTGAGCTCACTCAGATACAGCAAGATGATCAAAGCTACACTGTATCCTTCCCGAAGCTGGACAAGAGAGAGACAGTTCCAGCTGCGTCTCACTGGCACAGAGTCGGCGCTAAGCCAAAACAACATACCAAAGTGAATCAACAAGTTCACTCAACGCCAAATGCTAAGCTACCCAAAGCTAAAGTTACATGTATCAGCCGGATTAGCCCGTCACTGAAATTAACCCTGCCACTGAAGAACCGGTTCCTGCCACTTCAAGAGTCCACGAACGCGCCTGCCACCGATGCACCCCTGAGCCCCGAGATGCGTCCGGACGGACAGTGCGGACAGAGACGGTACGGACAGAGCAACCAGTCGCCACGGAGGCGGGCTGCGCATGTGTCTGCCACCGTCCAACAAGGGCCCATCTCAGAGAAAGCAGATGAACCAGACACTCTGATTATAGGAGACTCAACCATCAAGGATCTAACCGGTAAGAAGATCAAAACATGCAACTTCCCATATGGAATGGTTAGTGATATCAACCATAAACTAGCCAAAATCATATTGGAAAACCCCAAAATCTCACAGATTATTGTGCATGCAGGATTTAATGATATTCAAAGAGAACAGTCAGAACTTCTGAAGAGGGATTACACTGATCTATTGGATACACTGGACAAAATACACATCAAGTCATTCATCAGTGGACCCATACCAGCAGTTGACAGGGGAATAAACAGATTCAGTCGTCTACTTGCACTGAATACATGGCTTTCCAGAGTCTGCAATGAAAGAGGAAGGGGCTTTATTGACAATTTCAATTTATTCTGGGGGCGCAAATATCTTTTCAGAGCAGATGGCCTACACCCAAACAGGTTAGGCTCAAAACTGTTGAGGGACAATCTTCTCTTCTCGCTTTCCCACAAATCTCCATGGTCTGACGCACAGGCCACAGTCAGAGCACAGGTTGAGAAGAAGCGAGACTACAGCCTCCCCCACACATCTACTCTGCCACTATCTGACACACAGATAGCAGACAGCCCACAGACCTTGAAGAGAGACAACAGCCCGCCCGACGCCATCAACACTGTGCCTTCCCCCATCGCGGATGCTGGCTTGGCGAGGAACGGCCACCCCCCTCCTCTGCATTCCCCCATCGACAATGACCTCCAGCCTCATCTCTCCCATAGCCACAACAACAACTCCAGCTCCAATGTCTCCTCCCTTTGCGATTTTCCAGCCGAATTTAAGAAACTGGAATATGTTGGCATCAAACTTGCATCTGTGTCAATGATAGCATCGCCACGTCATGGCCACAGGCTGATAACACCCAAGAGGATGGCGCCCCAGCCCCCCCCCCCTGTACTGATAGTAGTCCTGAGTATTACTGAGACAAAAAAGGGTTCAGCCGTAGACACAGCATAAAGGAAGTTTCACATAATCTGCTGAACCAAAGGTTGCCTACGTCAAAGCAGGGCAACTTTCCCATTCATGCTGTAATCACTAAGAGAGTAAACAAAGGGAAACTTAGACACCCTGCTAACTTCACAAATCTCATATCTATTGCCTCCAAACCAAAAACAACCTTAAAGCCTATCAACAGCACCATCAGGATGGCTCTATTTAATGTGAGGTCTCTTTTTTTTTTTTTTTTATCCCACCACCTCTTCGGAGGACAACTTTATTTTTATTCAACAAAATTTGATTTACAAAAGTAAGAAATAGGAGAGAATAATAATAATGATAATAATGATAATAATGAAAAAGAAAATAAAAATGAGATTGAAGTGGCTCCGAACCCATATACCCAAGTGCGCAAGACACACAAAAATAAAAAAAGTAAAATAACAGACACAAAGAAAGAAAAACACAGAAACAAGCTTTAACATACATACTGACAGACAGGCACAGGGACGCACAGTCAGACAGGCAGACAGAGACAAATGGTGGAGAAATGAGTGGTAGATGTGGTCTAAAAGGAGGAGTATGGTGCTATGTGTGTAGGGTAGGTATATGCAAGTGTGTAGCTATAAGGTGTTGTTTGGGGAAAGGGAACGTGTGTGTGTGGGGGGGGAACTGGAGAGAGTTAGGAGGGGAAGAGGGGGGGTGAGGGGGGGGGGCTTCAAATGTACATGGCTTACCTTAACTATTGAATTTGTAGAAATGTTATGAGGGGATTCCAGATTTCTTTAAAGGCGGAGATATTGTTCTTTTTACATGCAGCAGTTTCTTCTGTCAGGATGAATTCTGTGATTAAGTTGGTCCAATGGTTGAAGTGGCAAGATGATTTAGATTTCCAGTTTTGAAAGACTATTTTCTTGACCTAATGTGAGGTCTCTTAATAACAAATCATTTTTAGTTAATGATTTTATTACCACTTCTAAACTGGATTTTATGTTTTTAACTGAAACATGGCTGGAACAAAATAACAGTGCAACCGTTCTGATAGAGACAGCTCCTCCCGACTATAACTTTTTTGATGCATTTAGATCTGGAAAAAGAGGTGGAGGGGTTGCTGCTATATTTAAAAATGTATTTCAGGGGAAACGGATGTTATTTGGTGATTTTCCATCGTTCGAATACCTTAGTGCTGTATTGAAATGCTCCCCCAGAGTTCTCCTATTAATTATTTACAGGCCACCCACATATTCTGCAAATTTTTTCGATGACTTCACAGAATTATTGTCTAGCATCTCCACAGAATTTGACTGTCTAGTTATAACTGGTGACTTCAATTTTCATACTGATGATTTGAATGACAAGTGTACAAAAAAACTTTTTACCATTTTGGACACATTTGAAATGTCTCAACATGTGAAAGAGACTACTCATTGTAAGGGGCACACTCTAGACCTGGATCACAAAGGGCCTCAATGTTTCTGATCTCTCTGTGACTGATCCTTCCTCGTCTGACCACTTTTGTGTTTTCTTTAACATATCTTTTATTCCCAACATAGACAAAATCAAACACTGTCAAAAAACGGTATATCAATGAAGATTCTAATGTACTTTTTTAAAAAGGCCATCTCCTTGCTACCACCTCTAAACCCATGTTCTGCTGATGATCTTGTAGAAAACTTTAATTTGAAAATTTTGAAAGTCATAGATGTCATTGCACCTTATAAGGTTAAAACGATTTCTGGAAAGCAAAAGGCACCCTGGAAAAAAGCTGCTTCTGTAACAGCACAGAAAAAAGAATGCAGGAAGGTTGAACGCATCTGGCGTTAAACAAAACTTCATATTCACCATGATACAGTATCTATAAAGAGAGCCTCCGTGCCTACAATTTAGACTTAAAAAATGCTAGAGAAACATTTTTCTCCAATATCATTAAAACCAACACTAATAATGCAAAAACCCTATTTGCAACTGTTGACAGACTGACCAACCCCCCCAACACAAATTCCACCTGATCTCCATTCCACGCAGATATGCAATGAGTTTGCAGCTTTTTATACTGATAAAATTGAAGGTATCAGACGCGCCATCAATATCTCCACTTCAAACAAAAATGTTGGACTACCACCCTGTTCAGGCAAAAATAACGTGGCAAGGATGGCATGCTTTAATGTTATAGACTCTCAAAATCTTGTGGAAACTGTGACACAACTAAAGCCATCCACCTGTTGCCTTGATACTATACCTACCAACCTCTTTAAGAATGTTTTCGACTGCCTAGCAGTAGACATATTGCAGATAGTTAACAACTCTCTCCAGTCAGGCAATTTCCCAAAAGCTTTGAAAACTGCAGTTATTAAACCCCTTTTAAAAAAGCGGAGCCTAGATGCCTCTGTTATTAACAACTACAGACCAATATCAAATCTACCCTTCATAAGTAAAATCATTGAGAAAGTTGTCCTCCAGCAACTTAATCACTTCCTGGCATCAACTGGTTGCTATGACACCTTCCAATCAGGATTTCGACCCATGCACAGCACTGAGACCGCCCTTATTAAAGTTGTAAACGACATCCGTCTTATCACAGACTCTGGCAAAACCTCAATACTAATGAAACTTGACCTCAGTGCTGCATTCGACACTGTAGACCATACATTACTTCTGGACAGGTTAGAAAACTGGGTGGGGCTTTCAGGCACCGTCTTAAATTGGTTCGGGTCCTACCTAAAAATTGGAACTACTTTGTTTCCATTGGCGACTTTGTATCAGAATCAACCAACGTGACATGTGGAGTCCCACAAGGTTCGATCTTAGGACCCTCTTTATTCAACATCTACATGCTCCCACTAGGGCAAATCATGCAAAATAACAATATTGACCATCATTGCTATGCTGATGACACGCAAATCTATGTATCGCTATCACCAAATGACTATCGGCCCATAGATCTGCTGTGCCAGTGCATTGAGCAAGTGAAAGAATGGATGTGCCGAAATTTCCTTCAACTAAATGAGGAGAAAACAGAGATAATTGTATTTGGTTCTAAAACGGAAAGGCTTAAAGTAACCCAACACCTTCACTCTCTGTCCCTGAAAACCTCAATCAAAGCCAGAAATCTAGGGGTTATCATGGATTCAGATTTACATTTCGACAGTCACATCAAATCAGTTCCTAAATCGGAATATTATCACCTTAAAAATGTAGCAAGACTTAGAGGGCTCATGTCCACCGAAGACTTACAAAAACTTGTACATGCCTTTATCACTAGTAAGCTTGATTACTGCAATGGTCTCCTTACAGGTCTCCCAAAACAAACTCTGAGGAAGCTTCAGCTTGTTCAGAATGCTGCTGCTAGAGTTCTAACAAAGACCAAAAAATTTGATCATATTACACAGATTCTGAAATCGTTACATTGGCTTCCTGTAGGTCAGAGAATTGATTTTAAAATCATGTTGCTAACCTATAAATCCCTACATGGTTTAGGCCCAAAATATTTAACTGATATGCTTCCACTACATTAGCCTTCTAGACCACTAAGATCCTCTGAGATCAATCTGTTAATTATCCGCAGAGTAAACACAAAACATGGGAAAGCAGGATTTAGTTACTATGCAACAAATAGCTGGAATAAACTCCCAGAGGATTTAAGACTTGCCCCAACTCTGAGCACCTTTAAAACAAGACTGAAGACTTTTATGTTTGCTATAGCTTTCTGCTAAATCTTAAATACATTGCACTTTCTAAAAAGCTTTTTTAACTTTGCCTTTATTTTCTATAAAATGCCTTTTTCTATTTTACCCATTTCTTTGCATTTGTTTTTCTTTTACTTATCTATTATTTTATTTTATTGTATGACAATGTTTATGTGTGAAGCACTTTGAGTCTGCCTTGTGTATGAAAAGTGCTATATAAATAAAGTTGCCTTGCCTTGCCTAGAGCCACAGCTCCTTTGCGTAAAAAGGAGTCAGTTAAGCCGGGTGGGTCGGGCATCTGCTAGGTACGCCCACTGGGCGCCTCCCTAGTGAGTTGTTCCTGGCACCCAGGTCTACTACTACTACTACTACTCTTCGTCCCCTATGGGACATAAGGCTTCAATGAGCAGTCTCCATTCCACTCGGTTTTCTTTTGCCTAGTGGTGACCATCTTAAGGCGACCTTTGTGATGCTGTCCTGTTGTTTTTTTGTACAGGTCATTGTTGGAGATCTTATTAGGCAACTTTGTTTTAAGGCTGTATTGTTTTGATTTCCAGATGGGATGGAGTTGGGAGAAGGCACCCTGAGCCTTTCCCAGCCTTGCTTTGATGTCTTTTGAAGCCCCGCTGTCCTTGCTGATTAGACTGCCAAGAAAGGTCAAATCTTCCACAAACTCAAGTTGTTCCTTATTAACAAGGATGGGTGCTGTGGGGATGGAGTTGACACACATCACTTGTGGTTGGAAGTGTTGATACTGAGCCCAACTTGTCTGGCAAAGTTGTTCAGCTTATCAGTGTTAGCCTGTATGTTGTACTGGTTGGTACAGAGTTGGTAGGAGAAGAAGATAATCAGCGAAGTCAAAATCTTCCGGCTGGGAGAACAGAGTCCACTGGATGCCTCTGGGTCTGTCTGCTGTGGTGTTGGATATGATCCAGTCTGTGGCAACCAGGAAGAGGATAGGGGAGATGATGCACCCCTGTCTCACACCGGACTGCACAGAAAACCACTCAGAGAGGTAATTTCCCATGATGACAGTACACTCAAATGTTCATAGTAGTTTTTATGATTGAGAGGATCTTTGATGGTATTCCTTATGAGTGCAGTATCGTCTAGAGCAGTGGTTCCCAAACTTTTTGTGCCCAAGGCACACCAAAGGACAAATAAAAATGTCAAGGCACACCTATTGTGCAAAATAGCCTTATAACACGTGTTATCACTAATATCATCTGTTTATCTGTTAAGTTTATAATTATTTACTAATGCCAAATAAGATGTGACAAAGACAACTATTCTAGTCATGAAATATTTATCAACAAAATAAATCACAAAAATATTTAAACTTTATCAAATTGGGCTTAATCAAACACACCCATTTCAACCAGACAGGTGAGGCAAAGGAAACAGAAATTCAGCAGAGAACTGTCCATGAGAAAGCTGCATGGTCCTGAATCTGACCCACAAATTATAACTGTAACATTTAGAATCAGGCTTTTTTTGTAAATATTCTGCCTACTAACAAATCAGTGGGACACATGTGCCTGTCGGGGCGCACAGATTTTTTTAATCCTTGGTGGCTCGGAGGAGAGGGCCACTCGCAAGTCCTGCTCAACAGAGAGCCGTGACCTGGTCTTGTTCTTCATGTAAACAAGAGTGGAGAACGCCAACTCACACAGGTAGGTGGTGGGGAAATGAAGAAGTTGGTCGATAGCGTGGTGGGAGATGGTTGGATATTCTGATGCACAAACCAACCAAAACTGATCGAGTGTGAGCTCACTAAATTTCAGTTTCAGCGTGCGGTCCGCACGGAGCTCTGCGCTCTCCTCTCTCTCCTTCATAGTGAGCTTCTCGTTTGAGGACTCGGACTCCTGGTTGAATGGGTCTCGGATCCAGTCATTGTCCTCGATGTACGCCACACGTGGAAAATAGCGCTCAAACCTCTCTTTTAAGGTCTGAAGGTGTTCGGCATATATAGCGCGCTCACTGGCTTTGATGTGTCACAGTCTAAATTAAATTCCCACCTGCGCAACTGCGCGAACAGCGAAATGTGGGATCCTCTTTGAGGATTTTTTAAATAGTTTTTAGATAAAGAGTTTGCCTCTGTATTATGGAATGAGTGCATTCAAAGTAGTATATAGTAGGCTAAATTAAAACAATTATTTTTGTATAGTTGTATACTATATTGCAGTAGGCTATGGTTGTCACAAAATCCCACGGCACACTTGGACTTGCCTCACGGCACACCAGTGTGCCGCAGCACACCAGTGTGCCGCGGCACACAGTTTGGGAACCACTGGTCTAGAGTGTGTTTCGGTGGACACTGTCAAAAGCCTTCCGGAAGTCCATGAAGTTGATGACACTGTTGTATGATGTTACGCAGAGCAAAGATCGGGTCCATACATCCTCTTTCCTTCCTGAAGCCTGCTTGCAGGCTTCAGGAAGTCGCTTTGTGAGTCGCTTTGTGATTTTGTACACTGTGCCGAGGTTTCCATAGGCTGCAGCTTTCTCGGCTTCACTTGCCAGGTGTTCAACAAACACCCTTTTGTCTCTCCGAGCACTCCTCTTCACCTCTCTGTCCTTGTTTTCATAGGGGATCTTGGTTTCTCGAGGAGTCGTTGGGACTTGGTGTTCAGCATCTTTGTCTTCAGTTGCTTCCTCTCTTCAACTTTTGCCAAGTATTAGCTGATATCCATTCTTTGGCTCCTTTCTGGTTGAAGCCCAGAACCTTTTGTGCTGTTTCAGAGTATATGGTCTTGATAGTATTCCATTTGCTGTTTATGGTGGGTTCTTCTTCCATTTCAGAGGTAGCCTCTGGCGTGCTGAAGCAGTTTCTGAGTTCCAACACAAACTCTTTTCTTTGGTTACTGGAATTTTGGGATTGACTTCTTCAACTTGAGTTTAATAGTGGCAGCGGTTAGGTGGTGGTCGCTATAGGCATCTGCACCCCGGTAAGATCTAACATCTTGCAGTGACCTGTGCCATTTATCATTAATGATGATTCGGTCGATTTTGGTTGATGGTCCTACCATCAGGTGACTGCCATGTGAGCTTATGGATGCTCTTGTGGGGGAAGATGGTACCACCGATGACCAAGTTGTTGTTCATGCAGAAACCAACAAGGTGTTCACCATTGTTGTTCCTTTCGCCACATCCATGCCTGCCCATTGCCATCTCGTTGTTTGAATTGTCGGTTCCCACTTTGGCATTCATGTCACCAGTTAGGAGAAGAACGTTGTGTTGAGGCAGCTTTGAAACCGCCATTTGCAGTTGTTAATTTCAGTCTTCTTTGACATCCTCCTCAGCCTCGTTGGTTGGTGCATAGCACTGTAAGATGGTGAGTTCACAGTACTTGAACTCACCTGAGTTGAGGCATACTGGGATCAGCCTTTCATTTACTGGTTCCCACACCAGCAAGGTTTTGGCCTTCTCCTTGGAGATTAACATGGCTACACCATGTGTATGGGTGTTCTCGTGGCCTGAATGGAGGATGACAGACCCATCATGCAGGATTTGACGACCGGAGCCGGTCCAGTGACTCTCACTTATCCCCTATTTCGCACCCTATTTTTTGCCAGCCAAAGAGTTCGGTTGGCTGGGGTATACAATGGGCCTGATGTCAATAGGATTTCTCATTTTAGTTTCTGTAACAATATTTTTTTACGGGGTGGAGTTGTTGGCGCCACGCCCAACCCCCAACCTGGAGGAGCAGATGCTGCCTTTTGTCTCACTCCTCACCCAAGACCAGTCTGGTATGATTGAACCTGCCAGGAGCCATAGGCTCCCTCCAGCATAGATCACAGGATCATAGAAGCATGCAAGCCTCTCCACCACGGCAAGGTCACAGCATGCGGAGAGGAGACATTATTATATTTCCACAATGGCCTTTGAATGCCTCGGGATCCCCCCGTCAGAGCTGGTCAATGTGGCCCGGGAAAGGGAAGTCTGGGGTCTCTTGCTAGAGCTGCTGCCCCCGTGACCCAACGCCAGATAAGCAGTTGAAGATATGACGACGTGATGGTCACTAACGGACAGAATACTTCATTATTTAATTAGTAGATAACTACCGACACAAACCACTTAATATCTACTTAGTAGGTCACTATCGATATAAACCGGATCATTATCTACTTCGTAGGTCTCTATCGTTATAGACTTTGATAAATAAGTATTTATTTATCAAAGTCAAAGGTAAAGCCGTGTGTTTAGTTCGCAGAGAAAAGATCAAAGTGTTTAAGGATTACAACTTGAATTGCCATTACCAGAATAAACACGCAGAGATATAAATACAGATACAGAATCTTGACCAACTCAGCGTGAAGGACATCTGAAGCTTTGCTAACTAAGCTGCAAAAGCAACTAGGCCTATTAACCAAGCTTTGCACATCGAGGAATACAGAAGCCAGGACCAGCTTTCTCTGATGGGTTTATCAAAGAGCGTTTGGTGGACTCTGCTGCACTTGCTCTGAGAAAAAATTAGGCCTTCGAGATCAGCCGCTCTGGTGAAATGTTACGAGAAGAACTGAGGCCATTAATGGAAATCTGTAGCTTCAGATGCCAAACAAAGCAGACAATTTTAAACTTTTCCCGCTCTGGACAAGAGCTGTGATGTCGACATTTGACATTATGGAGGAGCTGGCAGCAATTTGGTCAATGAAATATGATGAGGAGTGATTTGCTCAAGGAGAATGTAAATGCAGGCTTTAAAAAGCTGTGACTGAAATGGGACACACTTGGATGCGTTACAACCAATGGTTGTTCCCACTGACTGTCAGACTGTGTCTGACAGAAATGTCAGATTAAAGTGAGAAATGAAACCAGACATTTTTATTTTTGCATTGTATTATACCACAGAATTTGTTGTGTAAGTCATTGATGTTGTAACCAGGGCTGGAACGGTCAATTTTTTTCAGTGGTGGAAGATTTAAATAATTGAACAGCGCAAAACTCTTACTATCCCTTTTTATTGGACATTGGATCATCATTTGCCAAATGAAAAATCCACCTCAATGATCAGTTTATAAGAAACAAATATCAATCAAAACTATCAATTATAGATTAAATATACAATGTTAACCCATTACATATTTGGGATCATTTAAATGCATCATGTCAGATCTATGTGTGGGTTATCTTATATAAAATAATTTAAATATATTCTTTACAATCCTCTCTACCTGTCCCCTCAGACTTGGCCTCTACATGTCTATGGTTCAACATCAGACAGGCTGGAGTGCTGCTCTGAGGTTACAAAATATTTCATTATTGTTTTTTTTTAGCTGCATAAGATGCTTGAAATATATTTTTTTATGTAGGCATTTTTTCTTCTTTAAATGATTATCAGCACTTCACAAATTAACCTGAACAGGCAATTTGCTTAAATTGCTTTAAAAAAATAGACTAATGATGAATTGGTTTGAATTTTAATGCTCAGGTTGGCATTGTACACGTAGCACAAATAGTTTATTATTATTATTATGATTATTTACGTTGCTAATTAATCATTAGATACACATCTCTCTTTATCGGGTGCCACTTTTGTCTTCTACACAGGTCGGTTATTTTGGCACTTTTGGCAGAATCTTCCTCCAGTGCCCTTCTTTTTTTTAAATCTGGCCTTTTTGGCTCCTCCTGGCCTTTTCCTGACCTCCATAATCAATGACCCTGGTTGCTTCTGTTCTCTATTTCTCTTCTGTTACCACTCAAGAAAAGATGAACCATGGACAAAACCAACTCAAATATTTGGGAGGAAAGAACTATCTTAAAATGTATAATCCATATTATATATACTGAGATGCAGGGGCTGATATGTCAGATGAATGAAGAAAGTCTACTTTAGGAGAAGATAAAATAATATAGATTATTCCTACCCAAGCGGCCCAAAAGACATTTGAAAGTGAACCGGCCTAAAGGGAATCCTCCCGAACGGCCCGATGGCCAAAGTCTGGTTGTTAATGAAATAGTCAAGTTCCTCAGGGCAAGAGCATTAAATTATGGTCAGTTTGTCTCACTCTTGGAGGAGCATGACACTAAACATAGTGGCATAGAATACAACCCAACTGTCCAAAGACTCAAGGGCAAAGTTCTTAAAAGAATTTGGGAGTTTTGTGAGATGAAAGGCAAGGATGGCAGATATTACATTTATTGTCAATATTATGAATGCACTGATGAATGAACTACCAGTTACCAAACTGCAAGGCAAGGGGCTACTTGCACATGACATGTAGAGCCTGGTGAAAGCTTTCTTGAGAACGTTTCTTTCAAGCCAAGGGTAACATTCTCACCCACATGCAGACCCTGAAAAAAGCCAAAGCATCAGCCGATCCCCTCCAGAGGGTCTCCTCCATGTTAGGAGCCAGAGGGACTCGTCCATGTTAAGGGCCAGAGGAACTCCATCATGTTAGGAGCCAGAGGGACTCCTCCATGTAAGGTGAAAGAAGGACTGCTCCATGTTAGGGGCCAGAGGGACTCCATCGACACTGCATGGTTTGTTTACAAGCCAATTTCAAGACTTTTGAGAGTAAATACACACACATACGTATACACGCATACATATATATACATACACACATACACATATATATGTATATATATATATACACACAAAAACATATATACATATATATATATATATGTATATATATATATACACACACACACACACACATATATACATATATATATATACGCATATACACACATACATATATATATATACACACATATATATATATATATACACACATACATATACATATATATTATATATATTTATTACACAGGTCTTTTCAACGTTCCGTTCACTTGCATGGGCACTTCACAACTTCCGGCGGTCAATTATTTTTGGATAATTCATTGGCAACGGATGAATAATGACCGCTGTCAAGGTAAACAAAAGGAATTTTTGCCTTTGGTAACACTCCGCACGTAGTCCGGTAACTTGTCAATGTAATAAGCGGGATATGTATCAACCCAAGCGCTGTCGGTTGCTAAGCGCGACGTCAACGTCTTTCTCTGCTGATCAACACTATGAATGCTGGTAACAAATACATTATAAATAAATTGTTTCGTTTTGGCAAGTAGCCGTGTAATAAGCAGGATAATGTATAGAACTTTGCCGGTCATTATCGTAAAATAAGTCCCTTCATGGCGAAGCAAGACACCTCTGCTGCGTGTCGGTGTCCTGTTCGTCTGGGCTTATTTTCTCGATAATTACTGGCGTTCTATACATTATCCCTTGCATACTTTTATCCTACTAAGCCCTTTCTCCCACAGCTCATAGGATATTGCTTCACCAGTGTCATTGATCCATGCCTCTTTAATATGGAGAGAGGGGGTCGCCATGGAGAATAGATTTACAAACCGAGATTGTATCAAGGCGAGGAAAAAAATGCTTAACAAAATTCCTAATTTGCAAATAACAAAAAAAATGACTAGAAGGGAGATTGAATTTTGACTAAAGCTGAGCAAAAGAAGCAAAACAATTATCTATATAGAGATCCCCGATAATTATTAAAGGAGATTTTTTATCTCCTCTAGGGTAAAGTCAGAGTCCAGTTCCTGTCTTGCAGGCTCTGATAGGACTGGGATATCTAATGTATGGAGAAAGCTAGCAATATCAGAGTCAGTTGCAGCAGATTTAGAGGTGTACAGCTGGTTATAAAAGCTAAAAAATCGTTCATTGATCTGCTTGTGATCGGTTAATAGCTGTCCAGTGGATGAACATATTTCATGCATTGCTCTTTCAGCTTGGACGACTTTCAGTTGCCTGGATAACAATTTATCAGCTTTTTTCCCCAACTAGAAAAGCTTCTGCTTTAGTTTGCGAACATTGTTCCCAACCTGCTCGCCAAGGATATGGTTATATTCATATTTTACTTTCAAGATAGCACTAAGGTTGTCATCGGAACCAGTGTCGCGGTAAGAATCCTCCAATGCTGCCAGATCAGCTTCGGTGTCAGTTAAACGTCTAAGCCTGGCCCTTTTACGAGACGACTGAAATGAGATGACATGGCCTCTTATAACGGCCTTGAAGGCCTCCCACAAAGTAGAATCTGAGACAGCACCATTATCATTTATGAGCAGCTTTAGTTCGCAAACTAAAGCAGAAGCATTTCCAGTTGGGGAAATAAGCAGATAAATTGTTATCCAGGCAACTGAAGGTCGTCCAAGCTGAAAGAGCAATGCATAAAATATGTTCATCCACTGGACAGCTATTAACCGATCACAAGCAGATCAATGAACGATTTTTTTGTTTTTATAACCAGCTGTACACCTCTAAATCTGCTGCAACTGACTCTGATATTGCTAGCTTTCTCCATACATTAGATATCCCAGTCCTATCAGAGCCTGCAAGACAGGAACTGGACTCTGACTTTACCCTAAAGCAGTTATTCTTAACCATAGGGCCGCGGCCCAAACTTGGGCCGCCAGCGCCCCCTAGAGGGCCGCGAAAAGCTTTCAGTTTTGCACCTGTGGGCCCCAAGGGCCGCGGGACTTTGTAGATTATCAAGTGAAGACAGAGATATGTTACGCATGAGACGCTCGGTAACTTACAATGCCGTTTTCGACCACGCGGTGGCGGTAATGCATCACGCAGTTGTGGAAGCGGGAATACACAGAGAAGAAGAGTCTTCTTCAAGTTCGCTCGCTGCGGCAAATATGGATACGTTTTTTAAAAGAAAACATGACGACGAACATCCTGACCCCTCCACCCAAAAGACAAAGTTTTTGCGGAAATACAATGTCGACTTCATTAAATACGGTTTCGTAAATGGAGGAACAGAGGCAGTGCCAAAAGCCCAGTGTGTGGAGTGTGGGCTAATGCTGTCCAACGAAGCCCTCAAGCCCTCAAAACTACAGCGGCATCTAGAGACCAAGCACCCGATGCTCGTGGGAAAGCCGGTGGATTATTTTAAGAGGAGTGGACTGCAGATGCAGAAAAGGTCTGTCGTGTCACTGACGAGCAACTCTAAATGTGCATTGAAAGCGAGCTACCTCGTAGCCAGACGTGTTGCACAGACTAAGAAGGCATTCACCATAGCGGAGGAGTTGGTTCTGCCTGCCGCTGTTGATATGTGCCGTGAGATGATCGGAGAGGCCGCTGCAAAAAAGCTGCTGACCATCCCACTCTCAAACGACACTGTGAGTCACCGTATCGCAGACATGGCCTCAGACATACAGCATCAACTTATAGAAAGAATAAAAAGTAGCCCTTTTTTTTCTTTGCAACTAGACGAGTCCACGGATGTCACGAATGCTGCACTGCTGCTAGTTTTTGTTCGCTATCGCTGGGACAGTAGTTTGCACGAAGACATACTGTTTTGTGGAGAGCTACCAACACGCACTACGGCTCAGGAATGTTTCCGCTGCATGGATAACTACTTCACTGAGAACGGCCTGGACTGGCAGAACTGCGTCGGGGTGTGCAGCGACGGTGCAGCATCAATGACTGGCAGGCATCATGGTGTCATTAGACAGATACTTGATCGTGCACCAGAAGCTAAATGGACACACTGTTTTCTCCACCGCGAAAGCCTTGCAGCAAAAAAGATGTCACCAGATCTCCACCAGGTGATGGATGTAAGTGTGAAAACCATAAACTTTATTAAAAACAATGCAGTGAACTCCAGATGTTTTGCTAAGCTTTGTGAGGACATAGAAGCAGATCATGTCCAGCTGCTATATCACAGTGAAGTGAGATGGCTCTCAAGAGGACTGGTCCTCAATCGTTTGTTTGAACTGAGGAATGAGGTCTTCTCTTTTCTCACTGAGAAAAAATTTCATCTTGCACATTACTATGCTGACACAATGTTCACAGCAAAACTTGCCTACCTCTGTGACATTTTTTCACTACTGAACCAACTCACTTCAAGGAAGAAACAGCAACATATTTTTTGTTGCAGACAAAGTTGAAGCTTTCAAGAGGAAACTTGCTTTGTGGACCAAGAGGGCCCAGGAAAAGAGGATGGACATGTTTCCACTTTTGTCTGACATTTTGGAAAACTCCCCTCATGTCAATATCAGTGACTCAGTCTCCCAGCACCTCTCACAACTGGCAGAGAAATTTGGTGACTACTTTCCTGAGGATCCCAGAGAGGGAAACATGTGGATTTTGGACCCATTTGCATTGGAAGTGATTTTGCTTTGCCCTCACACCTGGAATCCCAGCTTCTGGAAGTTTCCAATGACAGCACTTTAAAGCTGCAGCGGGGCAAACTGGACCTGGGCTCCTTCTGGATTGCAGTCTCAAAGGAGTACCCATGTCTTGCACTGAGGGCTGTGAAACTCCTGCTCCCATTCACAACTACGTACCTGTGTGAATCAGGGTTCTCCATTGTGGCCACAACTAAGACCAAAGCCCGAAACAGACTCAGAGCAACACTGGAGGCTACTCTGAGAGTGAGCCTTTCTCCCATTCCGCCCAGACTGGATCTGATTATGTCTCAGAGGCAGGCCCAAGTGTCTCATTAAGAGGTGAAGTTAAAAAGGGAGTTGTTGTTCATTGTTGTTATTATTTGTGTCATTGTTCATTTGTCACAGATATAAAGATTCTTCTGTCATGAAAAAATGGAGACTGCTGAAGCAATTTTCAAATGGCTTTGCAGATTATAAGGCTATAGTTTAATTTGCACTTTATTTCAATTTTATTTACAGCTTATTTAATTTAAAAATAGATTTATATTATTTGAATGCATTTATTTTATCACCCCCTTTTTTTTAAAATTTAAAGTAAAATCCTAATATTAGTCTTTTTTTTAATTATTATTAAAAATCCTGACTTGATTCTTGAAAATGTTCTTTTCACAGCCTGATTTGGTCCAGGAATTATCAGCCTGTTCAGTGTCATGATACAGTATGAGTTACATACACATAATAAAAGTCTTTGTGATGATCCCATTTTATCATTTCATTTTATTTTACAAGGTTTTTGCTTGTTAAACAGTAAGTGGATTGGGTTTATTATTGAATACAAATTAAACCGAGAGTGAGGTCAGTTAAACCTATACAGTGTTAATATTTTGTGGGCCCCGGGCCACTTTGTACTTTAAAAATTGGGCCTCAAGGTCAAAAAGGTTAAGAACCCCTGCCCTAGAGGAGATAAAAAATGCCATTCGGTCCTTTCCAAACGGCAAACGGTTTTTCTGATTTGGTTTTGAAACCGAAAAAGGGCATAAGGAATAAACAAATAAACTGTATTTTTCTGTTTTTTAAATCAAAATGGGAAAACTGAATATTCCAGTTGGTTTTTTTGTTTGCGTGATATTTAGATAAAACCACAGTGAATGCCGGGAAAAGGGCACACGGATTAAAAAAAAATACGCATGAAGACGTTTCAAACGTTCCATCGAGTCTCTCGCATTCTACAATGGCCAGCTTCATTGTTTTCCGGCGACTTAGTCTGCGAGTGGACGATCTGAAACTAAATCGGAAACTAGATTTCTTCTTTGAAGGTTGTGCTTCACACAGAACCTCCTCAACCGTCATAACGGAGCACTTCGGGGCTCCAGATTGCTTTAGAGCGGTACTGATCGCGTCGTGTGTGTGCTGTTCTGATGTTTATTTGGGGAAAGGGAGACCCCTAGTGGTCAACTTTTAACGCAATGTTTTTGTACTAGCAGTCTTGCCGTAGTTCGACGATGCATGGCGAAGCAATAGTCACGTATTTTTCTCTTTTGTATTGGTTGGCCAGAAAACACGTTTGCCTGTAAGTACATCAGTTATACAGTTATCTTGACATGGAATTAAGTTCGTTAATGCATCAGAATGTATATTTTGATCCTTTATGCTAATCGCGAGCATCTTAATGTAATTTCCAATAGACGTCAGCCCTAAGCTAACGCATGTGTTAATGTTTGTTATGAAACGTTTTAAACAGACAATATATGAATATTGTTCTTGAACAACGTCTGTATGAGATACTGAAAGATGTATTTTGTATCTGTCCAGTTTTACAGTGCTTCCTAAGTAAAGTTTGGAAAGGAAACAAGCTGCTTCATTCTTTATGAGGGAAAACTGTTCTATGTTCTGTTCTGTTCTACTATCTGCCGAGCTGATGTACCAGGCTAGACCGCGCCACACACACAAAGAAGCGGGGGCAGAACAGTAAAAAGGCAGCTCTTCCAACGGCCAGCGTTCGTCCGATCTGCAGGTAAAATACCATCTAACACAATCACCCTGTTACTAAGAAGAAAAGAAGAGGATTGTGATGAACTAGAAACAAGATCACTCGTATCCAACTGCTCCAGAACCAGCAGACAATCTGTAGCTAATTATATGGCAGTGCAAGCACGGGCTAAAGCAGAAGCCGCACGTGCTGAGTTTGCATATGCTCGACAAGAGGCAGAGCTACTAAAACAGCAAGCCATTCTAAACGCTAGTCTGCATGAACTGAAATTAGAAAAGGCAGCGGCGGCTGCAAACGCTGAAGCTTTAATCGTAGAAGCAGCTGCTGAAGAATATGATTATGAACTGTCAAGCCCAATTAAAATGAGAGCAAATTAATTACACAATACAAATGCTGAAATGCAGACTCCTTTTACAACTCCAGGTCACCAGTCCTATCAGGGTGAAAAAGCAGCCTGCATGGTAAATACCGTCACAGTCTCACCATCAGATGCAAAGCCACAGAAAACTTCACATTCACCAGAGTGCCAGCCTACCATGGACAGCGGTGAAGCAAACAAATGTGAAAACCAGGGCCATGCACATCTGAGTGAAAGCAGTGACCATGAATTTATTGAGCTGCCTCAACCCCACACACTCACAGGAGAAGACACCTGGATCCCAAATCAGGCAACCAGCACTGCACAGAAAAAATCATACAGCTACAGAGGGCTCTCCTACAACCTGAAACCAAACACTGATGATTTCCAACCTTCCCAGCCTTACCACACACAGTCATTCCCTATGTCTAACACAAGCTCATCCAGTGCTGTGGCTGCAACAGACCTAGGGAGGTACCTGATGCGACGTGAGCTGGTGAGTTCGGGCCTGCTGAAGTTTGAGGACAAGCCAGAGAACTACTGGGCCTGGAAGGCATCTTTCAACAGCTCTACCGACGACCTAAAACTCTCTCCCAGAGAGGAGCTTGACCTGCTGTGCAAATGGCTGGGGCCTTCGTCGTCTGAGCAAGCTAAAAGAATCAGAGCGGTGCACATTCACAATCCACCTTCAGGCCTCAGGATGTTATGGCAAAGACTGTAAGATGTGTATGGCTCACCAGAGGTGATTGAAAACGCTTTTCTAGGAAAAGTTGAAGAATTTCCTAAAATCTCAGTCAAAGAAAACCACAAGCTAAGAGAATTGGGAGATATTCTCATGGAACTTGAAGCAGCCAGGGCAGATGGATACCTACCTGGTCTCGCATACCTCAACAGCTCCCGTGGAGTAAACCCAATAGTCCAGAAACTCCCGTCCAACCTGCAAGAGAGGTGGATTACTGTAGGATCACGTTACAAGGATCAGCACAGAGTACCATATCCTTTTTCAGTCTTTGTCAACTTTGTCTGTGAACAAGCAAAAACACGCAACGATCCTAGCTTTGCTAGCATAACAGAAGCATGGCGTGCAACAAAGACAGAAAATAGTGTTTTTCAGCCGTCCAGTCATCACACAAGAACATCAGTTGCTGTGAGTAGGACTGAAATCTCAACAAGTGCCGACGATAACAACACAGCAGTCAGGAAACATGATGACCCAGACAAACAGTGTCCACTACATAACAAGCCTCATCCATTGAGAAATGTCGTAGCTTCAGAAACAAAACTCTGGAAGAAAGAAAAGCGTATCTGAAGGAGAAACACATCTGTTTCAAATGTTGTGCGTCGTCCACTCATGTTGCTAAGGACTGTGGGAAGCCTGTGCTGTGCCAGGAGTGCAACAGCGACAGACACCCAGCAGCGCTACATCCATGTCCCGCTCCATGGAAAACCGAGGCCCATGTGAGTACCGTGGACCACAGCGGGGAGCGGCAGACGCTGGAAGCCATTCCGTCTGTGACGTCGAAATGCACGGAAATCTGTGGAAGTGTGAACACTTCAAAATCATGCTCCAAAATCTGTCTTTTATTAGTGTATCCTGCAGGTCAAAGACACCTAGCCATGAAGACCTACATTGTTCTTGATGAGCAGAGCAACAAGTCGCTAGGCAGAACAGAATTCTTTGAACACTGGAATTCAAGGCACAGGAAAACAATACACTTTGAAGACGTGCTCAGGAGTGGTGGATACGGCCGGATGGCGAGCCAGCAACTTCATGGTGGAGTCATTAGACGGCAACATCCACATTCACTTGCCTACGCTGATTGAGTGTGACATGATGCCAGACGACAGGTCTGAAATACCGTCACCAGATGCAGCCAGACATCATCCTTACCTCAAACACTTGGCAGACAAAAGCCAGTCCTGGACCCAGAAGCGTCCATCCTCCTTCTCCTCGGAAGAGACCTAATTCAGGTGCACAAAGTGCGAGAACAATGTAACGGGCCAAACAAAGCACCGTTTGCCCAACGACTCGACCTGGGATGGGTGATAATCGGAGATGTGTGTCTGGGAAGAGCACACAAACCCACCACTGTCAGCGTCTTCAGAACCAGTGTGCTGATAAGCGGGCCCCACTCCCCCCTCCCATGCAACAGCAGCTTAACAGTCAGAGAGAAGATTGACAGCGCTGTGCCACCCCACACCTCTCCATGTGTGTCTCCTGCAACCAATGAAATAGACAGTCTGGGCAGAAACGTGTTTCAAAGAACACAGCGCGACGACCAAGTTGGCCTGTCCATCGAAGATGAGTTGTTTCTTGACCTCATGGATAAGGAAGTCTACATGAACAACGCAAACTGCTGGGTAGCACCGCTGCCATTCAGGCCAAATAGGCCGCGTCTGCCCAACAACAGACAGCATGCTGTCAACCATCCGTCGCATGCTGGAGAAGAAAAGTGCCATGAAAGAACACTTCTTCAACTTCATGCAAGCCATGTTTGGCGCAGACCAAGCAGATCCTGCTCCAGAGCTGAGGCCTCAACAAGAGTGCTGGTACCTACCAATATTCGGTGTTTATCACCCACAGAAAAAGGACCAGATACGGGTAGCGTTAGATTCTAGTGCGAAGCACGAAGGCACCTCCCTCAATGACGTCCTTCTCAGTGGGCCAGACATGAACAACACCTTACTAGGGGTCCTGATGCGCTTTCGCAGAGAGCCTGTAGCAGTAACAGCCGATGTGCAGCAGATGTTCTACTGCTTCATCGTCCAGAAAGAGCATCGAGATTTTCTGAGATTTTTGTGGTTTGAAGGTAACAACCCAAACACACACATCACTGAGTACCGCATGAAGGTACATGTTTTCAGCAACTCTCCTTCCCCTGCGGTAGCCATCTACAGCATGAACATAGTAATGGGGACGCTGGCGAGTCTAACGCCGCTCTGTATGGCTTGTTTTTATTCAGTATTTTCAATATTTCTCACGATTGCATTGAACATTTTGTTGCTTTTTTTGGTCTTCAGTAGTTTAGCTAAGTTTACTAGTTATATATAGTCACTTTTCGCTATTGTAAGTGCGCCAGTTTTCTTTATTTTTACGTGTTTTATAAGTGGAGTCGTACAGTTGGTGGACGCTGTTGCCTTTTGAACGCTGCTGCTGCTGCTGCTCACCGGAACGTCATTCTGAACCTTATTTTTTTCGCGATTTTCTTTTTCTTTTTCTTACTAGTCTTTTAACTTTTCATCAGTTTTCTTTTGCTTACTTTCAACACCTTCTGTCTGAAACCCTTCTGGAACTCGGATCAGACTACAAAGTTAAGTTAAGTAAGTGCGTCGGTTTTCTTTATTTCTTTATTTATTCCTGAACGTTAAACGTCTGCGTGTTTTGTTTTGTGTTTTGTGCGTCGAGTCGTGCAGCTGTTGGTGGATGACACCTGCTGGCCGGCTAGACTGCTGCTAACCCCCGGCGCCGTCCAACTGGCTTCCCCGTCTCCAGCGTAGCTACAACCGGCTTGCTCCACTCCTCTGCCTCCGCTGTGCTGGCTCTGTGGCTTCACCATAAGGCACAGAGCCCTGGAAACTGGTCCCTAGCTAGCCAGCTTGTGACCAGCTGGATGCTACCTGTCCGTGCCACTGCTGTCAGCTGTCCGGGACCTGCCTGCAGCGCTGGGCCATTGATTAGCTGGCTGCCGGGTGAGCCATTGCGGGGTGACTACATGCTAGCTGGCTGCTACAACCCTGCCCTCCGTCATCGTCCCCTGCTTAAACACTGGTATTCCATCTCCGAGCTCCTCCAATTACGCTCTTCACCATGCACTCCTCCCGGACACATTATATCCAACACAATCAAAGAACTCTGACTCCTTCGTCGGCCACGATATGTCCACAGAGGCAGCCGGAGGACGTTTGCTTACTCCGGCTCAGAAAATTGGCACCCGCCAGAGACGCGACGTCATCAACATTACAACCACAACGTGCGCACTGTTTATCTCACTCCGCTACCCAGAGCTCCTCAACCTGTCACCAACAAAAACTCATCTCTTCTGAAATTTGCACTTCTAAACACCCGTTCACTCAATAAAAAAGGACTTCTCCTCAGTGAATTTATTTCTGATTCAGCACTGGATTTTCTCTGTCTCACTGAAACCTGGCAAAAACCCATGGACTATTTTTCACTCAATCAAGCCACGCCCCCTGGATACTCTTACATTGACAAACCTCGTCTGGATGGTCATTCTGGTGGTGGAATTGCCATCATCCATCGCCATGACATTAAAAACAGTGCAACATCCATCCCAACCCCTTCTTCAGTTGAATCCCTTTCTTTTAAACTGTCTGGTCCCAAGCCCCTGGTCATTGCAGTCATTAACCGTCCCCCTAAGCCCGACCCTGCCTTTCCCTCTGATCTATCGGCATTCCTTACCCAGCTCTGTGCTATATCTCCATCCGTTCTCCTCCTGGGCGATTTCAACATTCATGTGGACTCCTCTGTCTGCAAACCCGCAATCGAACTTCTGGAAATCTTTTCATTCTTCAACATCACCCAACACATCGAATTTCTGACTCATAACAAAGGCCACACCCTGGATCTGGTCTGTTCCACTGGCATCACAATCAGTCACCTGGCCAGTAACAACCTCCACATCTCCGACCATCTGGCCATTACTTTTCAAACTCACACTCCCTCCCCCCATGAGAAGCAAAAACGCACTTTCCGCAACCTCAAATCCATTAACCCATCCTCTCTTTCCACATGTCTTTCTGAGTCCATCGCTAAACTCACCATCACCCACAACAACTCCCCCGACTACCTGGTTAACTGCTATAACTCATCCCTCTCATCTTGACCTTGACCAGCTTGCACCTGTTCAGTCTAAATTGGTCTCATTCTCCCACTCTGCCCCATGGTACACTGACGAACTCCGCCATCTCAAATCCAAACGACGCCAACTGGAACGGCTTTCCCACAAAACAGGTCTTACCATCCACCAGGAAATGTACAAACAACACCTCCAGCTATACAACGACACCCTGAACTCAGCCCGCTCCTCCTACTACTCAGGAATCATCCAGTCTGGCAGCAGCAATCCAAGGACCCTCTTCAACACCATTAACACACTCCTCAAGCCATTGGACACCATCTCTCACTCCTTCTCAGTTGAAAAATGCAATAACTTCCTATCCTTCTTCAATGATAAAATCAGCACAATCCACAGCCAGTTGACCATCGACCCCGCCCTACGTCCCAAACCGGATCCCCCCCTAACCACCGGTCAATCCTTCTCCACATTTGCTACCATCACCTCCTCTGATCTTTCCTCCATAGTCTCAACCATGAAATCAACAACCTGCAACCTGGACCCGCTCCCCACCACACTTCTAAAGGCCTGTCTCCCCATTCTCTCCACCCTCATCACTAACACTGTAAACTCCTCTCTATCCTCCGGCCATGTCCCCTCCTCCCTAAAGCTTGCAGTCACCCCCGTACTAAAGAAACCCGGCCTGGATCCTGATTCCCCTAACAACTACCGCCCCATCTCCAATCTACCTTTTCTGTCTAAAATCCTGGAACGTGTTGTTGCCAAACAACTCATCACCTACCTTGACACCCACGACCTCTTTGAACTCTTTCAATCCGGTTTCCGCTCCAAACACAGTACAGAAACTGCCCTCCTCAAAGTGACAAATGACCTTCTGCTATCCTGACACTGGCTCCCTAAATATCCTCATCCTCCTTGACCTCAGTGCTGCCTTTGACACGATCAATCACTCCATTCTCCTCTCCCGTCTCCAATCCACCCTTGGCATCACTGGCACCGCCCTCTCCTGGCTTGGATCCTATCTCTCCGACAGACATCAATTCATCGCCATCAACAACTGCCACTACTCTCATCCACGGTGTCCCCCAGGGTTCTGTGCTTGG
This sequence comes from Gadus macrocephalus, assembly GCF_031168955.1. Classification (NCBI taxonomy): domain Eukaryota; kingdom Metazoa; phylum Chordata; class Actinopteri; order Gadiformes; family Gadidae; genus Gadus; species Gadus macrocephalus. The sequence goes on along the minus strand of NC_082396.1, from coordinate 21,005,439 downwards.
TCCACTCCTCTTCATTCTGTACATGCTTCCTCTTGGTCAGATCCTTCGTCACCATGGACTCCATTGTTACGCCGATGACACACAGCTTTACCTCCCCTCCAAAACCATCAGTCCTTCCACCCTCTCAACCCTCTCCAACTGTTTGACTGACATCAAGACCTGGATGCAAAACAGCTTTCTCAAACTCAACTCCAACAAATCCGAAATCCTCATCATTGGTCCTGACACCCTCACTCACTCCACTCTGAACTTCACCCTTAACATTGACGGCTCCACCATCACCCCCTCCACCAAAATCCGTAACCTTGGAGTTATCCTGGACCCCACTCTCTCCTTCCTCCCCCATGTTAACCATATTACCAAAACTGCCTTTTTCCACCTCCGAAACATCGCCCGCCTCCGCCCCAACCTGTCAACTACCGCTGCTGCGACACTCATCCACGCTTTCATTTCATCCAGGCTTGACTACTGCAATGGTCTTCTCTACGGCACCACCAACAAAGTCCTCAAAAAACTTCAATATGTCCAGAACTCAGCTGCACGCCTCCTCACTGGTACCCGCTCCAGAGAACACATCACACCTGTCCTCCGTGAACTCCATTGGCTTCCAATTAAACACAGAATCAACTACAAAATCTTACTCATCACCTACAAGGCCCTCAACAGCCTAGCCCCCCTCTACCTTGCCAACCTCCTCCATCACCACGCCCCCTCCCGATTCCTCAGGTCCAATTCTGCCAACCTGCTACAAGTTCCACGGACTGAGCGACGGACTTGGGGTGATCGGGCCTTCTCAGTTGCTGCCCCCACCCTTTGGAATTCACTCCCCTCCCACATCAAAGTCTCTCCAACCCTCTCTTCTCTCAAAACATACCTTTTCACACTAGCCTTCCCCACCTAACTCCCACCTTATTCTTCATGTTTAACCTCTGTTTTTCTTTTATTCCTAGTCTGTCTTACATAGTTTTGATAGGGCAATATGTAAAGCGTCTTAGAGTACCATATTAAGCGCTATATACATTTCATTTATTATTATTAGTATTATTACAGCCTGAGAAAAGCATCCCTGCATGGAGAAAAGGAACACGGCAGTGAAGCCAGACAGTTTGTCATGAGAAACTTCTATGTTGATGATGGGCTATCCTCATTCCCCACTGACGAAAAGGCCATTGCCGTCCTGCAAAGTACAAAAGAAATGTTAGCAGAGTCAAGCATTGAGCTACACAAAATAGCCTCTAACAGCCGCACTGTGATGGATGCCTTTCCGCCTGAGGAGCGGGCCAAAAACGTAGTGGATCTGGAGCTAACTGCTGACCCCTTGCCACTGCAGCGCAGCTTGGGACTCACCTGGAACTTGCAGTCAGACACATTCAGTTTCCGCGTATCCAGAGAGAAGAAGCCATTTACTAGAAGGGGAATCCTGTCTACTGCAAATGGGCTTTATGACCCCCTGGGCTACGTGGCACCTGTCACAATTTAAGGAAAGGCCTTAGTCAGGGAGCTGTCTGCCGAACAAGCTGAATGGGATGCTCCCCTGCCAGCGCTAAAAGAGGAACAGTGGAAAATGTGGACCGACTCACTCCGTGAGCTTGAGCAGCTTCAGATTGAAAGAACCTATGTGCCTGTTTCTTTGTGCTCCACCAAACATAGAGAACTCTGTGGGCCCTATTTTAACGGTCTGAAACGCAAGTGGGAAGCGCAAAGCGCAAGTAGCTTTGTGGGCGGTTCTATGGCGCTATCGCTATTTTACAGGCGGATAAATGTCAAAAGGGTTGGTCTGAAGCAGCCTAATTACCCGTAGGTGTGGTTTGGGCGTAACGTGCAATGAACCAATCAGAGCGTTTTCTCGCATCCCCTTTAAGAGCGATCGGCGCTTGTTCCATGGCGGATTGCTATTATGATGGCGGATTTGCCAGGCGCACGCCAAGAAAGGTTCAGAGGAGTGAGAAAATAATTAATTTTTCGGCTAAATCTCCTTCAAATCTTTGCAACTTTTCATTTTTCGTTTTGTATTTTTTTTTTCATTTTCGCCTACGAACATTTGGACAAGTCGAATAAAAAATGTCTCCAGGACATTCCAATGTTTTGGGCTCACTTTCTCTGAATCACAAGGTTATGAATGCATGGTAATAATTGTACAATGTAGCTAAACAATAGAGCGGAGATGTCATTAGTTTGCGTACCTCACTATATATGATGCAGCTCCTCTGACAGATGAGCTCTCCTCTCCCGTGCTGCTGCTGGGGCATTTGGACGTAATGGCATCGGCACATGCAGTTCAGCATCACGTCTCCTTAGGTCCTCTAATCTATCCTCATTAATGTCATCGACACATCCATGATTCATGGCAATGTTGTGTAAAACACAACATGCCACAAAGAATGCTGCGACTTTTTGAGGACCATACTGTAAAGTACCACCGGACCTATCCAAACACCTGAAGCGCATTTTCAGTATTCCGAATGTACGTTCAATTACACTGCGTGTTTGTGTGTGTTTCCTGTTGAATACAATTTCGCGCACTGTTGCTGGCATAAGAAATGGGGTCATGAGCCATGTCTTCAACGGATAGCCGTTTTCCCCTAACAGCCACCCATCCAAGGGAGGATTCCCCTCGAATATGGCAGGAGTTTGCCAATATGAAAGAGTCATGGCTTGAGCCAGGGTAATTAGCAAAGACATGATTTATACTACAATTAGCATCGGAAATTACTTGGATATTAATCGAATGAGTTCCCTACCGTTTTATGTATATGAGTGCGTTTACTGATGGGGCACGTAGCTGCACATGGGTGCAGTCTATAGCACCAAGGACGCCAGGGAACCCATACTTGGTCCAAAACTCCTCCTTTGTTCTTTCCTGGCTGTCAGGTGTAACAGGGAATTTGATGTATTCCCCAGCATGTCGGACTAGACCTGATGTAACTGCATGTATAGCCGAACTTATTGCCGATTGTGAAATGCGTCCAATAGAAGGGGATCCTGGAACGACCCAGATGCATAGAAATGCAGTGCCGCTGTAACTTTCACTGCAACGGGGAGGGCATAGGGACAGCGTGCATCAGTCCCCAGCTCATCTGCCAGGAGATGGCAGATATCTGTGACAGCCTGACGGGTCAGGCGTAGCTTACGCCTGCATTCCTCACTCAGGGAGAGATAGGTGTGTCTGGGCCGGTAGACCCTCTCCCCCCGGTGTCTGATCCTCGGTCCCAAGACGTATTCCATTCCACTGTGCAATAGAAAATTTATGAGAAACCTCAACTTAACTGGTAAGTTGCAGATTAAGGTTTTAAGTGGACTTACAGAAGGTGATTTCGCAGTCTTCAGAATTTATTTCGCAGTCTTCAGAATTGTGGTTCCTGATTCTTGACGGACAACCCACTTTGACAGGTGTCCTTATATAGCCTACATATGTCTCTTGCTATTATTGGTCAACCAGGTTAATTTGATCCGTCATTACGCCTGCTACAATTCGCGTGAATAATTTGGGTAAATGTGTACGCTAGATTTAATGCCTATTTATTTAATCTTTATGGACACCACAATGATTTTCCTTGTGTGGTAATATTTTATTTTCCTTGTAATTATGTATGGTTTGCAAAAATGGGAACTGCTGTCCGTGTAGATAGAGAAGCAAAATGTATGCGCGATGTGCACAAGCAATCCGTATGCATATCATGCGCATGTATGCATGCGCCCTTAAAATAGCATCTGAACAACGCGCCACTGACTTTAAACCAGATATTTCCTGGTCTGTGGTGCAGTTGTATTCAGAAACGGCAAAATATCGTTTGCGCCAGAACACGCCTCCTCCTTTCGCCGAACCGCCCCTTGGGGCGCAAGATCATTCCCTAATTTACCGGCGAGTGGCGGTGGTGGGAAAAGAACGCTCTGCGCCAGTTGTAAACTAGCAACGACACATGTGCCAGAGACTAAGTCACTTGTGCCGGATGCAAGATAGGGCCCTGTGTCTTCTCTGATGCTTCCACTATGGCCATATCAGCAGTGGCCTATCTTAAAGCAACAGATGAAAATGGACACACTCACATTGGATTCGTCATGGGCAAGTCAAAGCTGGCACCTCATCCTCCACACACTGTACCACGGCTCGAACTTGGTGGTGCTGTCTTGGCTGTTGAAATGGCGGAGTTAATCACAGAAGAACTTGGCACAGACATCCACAAGGTCACATTCTACACAGACAGCCGAATCGTATTGGGCTACATCAACAACGATAACAGACGATTTTATGTATATGCAACCAACAGAGTCACTCGCATCAGGAAGTCCACAAGCCCTGAACAGTGGCACTTTGTCAGCACTGAACACAACCCTGCAGACCATGGAACTCGTTCAGTGCCAGCAGCCATGTTGAAAGACACCAACTGGCTCAAAGGTCCAGCTTTCTTAGCCAAAGACACCCCACAGCCAGAGGCATTTGAGCTAATTGACCCTGAAGCGGACATAGACATACGTCCACAGGTCCAAGCCTTCATAACCAAGGCCTTTGAATGTCAGCTGGGGTCAAACCGATTTGAACGCTTCTCCAGCTGGAAGTCACTCAGTCGAGCCGTTACCAAGCTCATACACAAGGCCAGGTCTAACACAAATGACTCAATCAACAATATGAATGAGATGACACAAGCAAAACTAATAATCATCAGAAATGCTCAACACGATGCGTTTGCTGAGGAGATGAAATGCCTTTCCAGAGGTGAAGTTGTCCCAAAGTCCAGTCTTATGAGGAAACTGAATCCAATTGTGGACGCAGACGGCCTGCTAAGAGTTGGAGGACGGATTCCTTTGTCCGACTTACCCTGGGAAGAGAAACACCCAATCATCGTCCCCAAAAAGCACCACGTAGCAACCTTATTGGTGAGGCATTACCATGAAAAGGTTGCTCATCAGGGAAGACATCTGACAGAGGGCGCTGTTCGCTCTGCTGGACTGTGGCTGATTGGAGGCAAGAGACTGGTGTCAAGCATCATTCACAACTGTGTAACCTGTAACAAGCTGAGAGGAAAAATGGAAGAACAAAAAATGTCAAACCTACCTGCTGAACGGCTTGACCCAGGCCCCCCGTTCACAAATGTAGGTGTTGATGTGTTCGGTCCATGGACCATAAGCACAAGGCGCACGCAAGGTGGCATAGCAGAAAATAAACGCTGGGCTGTCATCTTTACTTGCATGGTCACAAGAGCAGTACATATCGAAGTGCTAGAGTCTCTGACCTCCTCAAGCTTTGTTAATGCACTAAGGAGATTCACAGCTGTCAGTGGCCCTGTCCGCCTGTTCCGTTCTGACAGAGGAACAAACTTCATAGGCGCATGCAAGGAACTGCAGATCAAATCTGATGACCATGAACTGACTACTTACCTTGAAGACCAAAGCAGCACCTGGACCTTTAACCCACCACACTCTTCCCATATGGGTGGAGTGTGTGAACGGATGATAGGCATTGCCCGCAGAATACTGGATGCACTGCTTTTAAAGACAAACACTGCCCGTCTGTCTCATGAAGTTTTGGTCACACTCATGTCTAAAGTCATGGCCATTATGAATGGCAGACCCCTTGTTCCAGTGTCATCTGATCCAGACATGCCTACAGTCCTTACACCTGCCATGCTGCTAACACAGAAAGTCAAGCCAGTGCTGCCACCCACTGGAGAGTACGACCTTAAAGACTTATACATCAAGCAGTGGAAGCAGGTACAGGCGTTGGCCGACGCATTCTGGAAACGCTGGCGTCAAGAGTACTTGGTGTCACTCCAGCCAAGGAGAAAGTGGCATGTAGACAAGCCAAACCTGAGCGAAGGAGATGTTGTGCTGCTCAAGGATGCACAGGGCAAGCGGAATGAATGGCCTGTCGGAGTGGTGTTGAATGCCATTCCAAGCAAAGACTCTAAAGTTCGCAAAGTAGATGTGAGGGTGGTCAGACAGGGTACTCAACGGGTATATTCTAGACCAGTCTCTGAAGTTGTTCTACTTGTAAAAGGGGAATAGTGTCATAAAGCATTATAACAAGCGGGGAGTGTGCTGTTCTGATGTTTATTTGGTGAAAGGGAGACCCCTAGTGGTCAACTTTTAATGCAATGTTTTTGTACTAGCAGTCATGCCGTAGTTCGACGATGCATGGTGAAGCAATAGTCACGTATTTTTCTCTTTTGTATTGGTTGGCCAGAAAACATGTTTGCCTGTAAGTACATGTCATACAGTTATCTTGACATGGAATTAAGTTCGTTCAGAATGTATATTTTGATCCTTTATGCTAATCGCGAGCATCTTAATGTAATTTCCAATAGACGTTAGCCCTAAGCTAACGCATATGTTAATGTTTGTTATGAAACGTTTTAAACAGACAATATATGAATATTGTTCTTGAACAACGTCTGTATGAGATACTGAAAGATGTATTTTGTATCCGTCCAGTTTTACAGTGCTTCCTAAGTAAAGTTTGGAAAGGAAACAAGCTGCTTCATTCTTTATGAGGGAAAACTGTTAGCTATCTGCTGAGCTGATGTACCAGGCTAGACCGCGCCACACACACAAAGAAGCGGGGGCAGAACAGTGTGTCTTTCCAGTGTCAAATAGTTCACGAATAAAATCACCATAAGGTTCAAGTGCAGCCATAACTAAGGCTAAATATAATTAGACAGTCTATTGCTGGTTAAGGTGGTCGGCTCTTTTTTCTTCGCTGCGTTCTGCCTTCTGGTGTAGCCTATAACTATAAATGTATCTACTCTTGTTTTTGTTTTTCTGTTTCGGGTTTAAAAAACCAACACACAAAACACACAAACACAAATAAAATGCTGTTTATTTGTTTATTCCTTTTGCTCTTTTTCCGATTCAAAACCAAATCAGAAATACCACCAAACTACTTGACTGTTTTTTCTGATTTTTTTTTAATCGGAATATTCAAGAACGAACCATACACGGATTCACGTCCATTGTTTACTTCAGTGTTTTTAAAAATGCCGGTCTTCATTGGTCTTCCTGTTTATGAAAGTAAGGATAACCCCGCCCCCTGCCCCTGGCGTAAAGGCAGTTCTCGTTCTAGCCAAGCTTAATTCTGGGGCTGGAGTTGAACCGGTTTTTACTGGCCGGTGCTGGTTCTCTGGCGATGTGAAACCAAAACACTGGCTCTAGCTCCGATCTAGCCCGGAACGGGCTCCGATTTTGCGGTAGGTAACAATTGAAATCACCACCGACAATTATATTGTGATTATTATGTTTAGTAATGAGGTTAAATACTTTACAGAGTAATTCAGGGCTGTCGAAATTAGGGGCATAAATATTTAAGAGAACTAACGGAAATGAGTTGACCGTGCCAGTTACAAGAACGAACCTCCCACCTGGATCAGTAGTCTGCGATTTGAATACAAATGGAATGGTTCTGCGAACAAGAATTGCTACCCCCCCCGCCTTGGAAGAAAAGGTGGACTGGTACACCTGAGACACCCAAGCAGATCGCAAACGTCCCTGCTCTGAAGGATGCATATGGGTCTCCTGTAAAAAAACAATTTCAGATTACATGGATTTTAAGTGCGAAAAGACTTTGCCCCGTTTAAGAGCTTTGCCCATACCCCTACAATTCCAAGAAGTGAAAGTGATGTGACTGATTTCTAACTTGAGTGATTAATTTAACATGGATCTAAAGAGAGGGACAAGAAATGAAAATTGACATGTGTCATACAGAGAGCTGGCAGGACATTGAGTGACAAAAAAGACATAAATGATCAGAAAATGACAAAAACAAAACACCCCACAAAAACAAAACCCGCTGGAAAAACTAAGCTGAACATCCCACTCGTTAACAAGGAGGCTGCCGGGAAATAGAGCAAACCAGATTGCATACTGAAAAACCTACCTAAACTAGCGCAACGTGCGCATCTCCAACATCTAAACATGAAAACTGCACTTTCAGGAAGTATCCTAGTATAAAGAATCATTCAGATCACACTTGGTAGGATATGTTGGAAGGTAGTATAAACGGTGCGGCATAATATACATACAACTTCAAAACAATCAAGCTTTTTTTATAAATAGGACACCGGGCCTGTCAGCAAATAATGATTAGTCCTGAAGATAGTAAATCCAAATGACCCGGCAGTTATTCTATGCACAATGGCAAACGCAGCATGACGCACAACAAGTCCCATAACACAAAATGTAACATTGCTTCATATTCAACTTCAACAAAAACGAGGGAAAAAAACACCCCATGTCAACTTAAAATAATGGCAAACGCCACATGGGAGACGTCCATCGACGTGCATGGATCGTTTGTGCGTGAGGCAAAGCAAAAGTCTTGGAAAGTAAAGTGCAAGAAAAGGTTAAATTCCCACTACCCAGTACAAATGCATCTTTATTTATTTATTAACCTTTATTTTTCCAGGAATATTCTCATTGAGATTCAAAATCGCTTTTTCAAGAGAGTCCTGGCCAAGAAGGCAGCATACAAACATTTAAAGTTTCACATTAAAAACAACAAAAACACAAAATTTCACACTAAAAACAAGACACAAAACACAATAAAAAGTCACAAAGCATCAATCTAATTGGCAGTAAGTCAGTGTTCAGTTTGTGGTTAAATAGTCCTTGATCCTGCTTTTGTAATTGTTCAGGGTGATTAGGGATTCCAGTTTAAGGTGTTCCTGTAGCTTACACCATGATGACGGGGCAAAAGATTTAAAAGCACTTTCACCAAACGTAGTGCGAGTCCGAGGAACGTTATACATAATCAAACTGCTAGACCGAGTGATACGATCACTGTTTGTTTTAGGAACCATTAGAGAACACAAATACGGAGGCAGATCGTGCAAAATTGCTTACAACCTTAATGTTCATACATTAGAATATAAAAGAGTATGTGTGCCTATAGTTAGAAAGCATCTGCTCGGACCAAAGAGTTGGCAAACCGCATCACCCAGAGAATCAAACGACTTTGTTGTGTTGTTGTAGTCGACCTGTAGCTTGGCTGGAAAACGCAGAGAACACTTAGCGGCCCGCTTCGGTTAGCCGTTTCCTCACACTGTTAAAGGCCTGTCGCTGTGATGTAACCTCTGCCGTGTAGTCTGGGAATATGGAGACCCTCTCACCGTGGTAGCGCAGGGGTGCATGTTGACGACTGAGCCGTAGTATGTTGAAAACATCTCGGTCGTTGTGTACCTTGGCGATGATGACCCGCGGCCGCTCGTTAGGCTGCAGCTTGGGCCTCAGGCTATGGTGGGCTCGGTCAATGTTTACAGGCTTGCTGAAGTTGTCTTGGCCGAGTAGCTCCGGAATCAACTTTGAAACAAAGTCAGTAGGGCTGTCCTTCTCTGCACCTTCTTTAATGCCCATGATTCTGACGTTGAGTCGGCGGGAGCAGCCCTCCATTCACGAGAGCTGTGACTTTAGCTAAATCCGCTCCATTGTGAGTGATGGCAGCTAATATAGCTTCGTTGCTTGAGTCCATTTGGTCCGGCTGGGTATTGATTTTCTTTGGCATTGTGACACCGAATCACCACCGAGAGGTTGCAGAAAAGCTTACAGTGTCTGAGCGGAAAAAAATGTCGAAGTTCAGTGTTTTATCGATAAATTTAAGGAGATGGCACGCAGCAGTCAAAAAACACGTCTACCCCATTACTACGCACGAGCGCCCCCCTAAATTTTCTGACTAAGTTAGGTGGTACTAACGACATAATCACTGTCACTCGATATAAAGAAAATGTTGACTTTCACTCAAACGAGTGAAAGTTTTTACTGTCAGTGCTATTCACCAGAGGTGGGGGTAAGTCACTCATGTGCAAGTCACAAGCAAGTCTCAAGTCATAACCTTCAAGTCTCAAGCAAGTTCCAAGTCACTGTGGTGAGAATCAAGCAAGTCACAAGTCAAGTCATTGCTCAGGTCAAGCAAGTCACAAGTCAAGTCATACAAAAATCTGATGATCTAACCCAGTTTCCACATTTAAAAATCGTTAAAGAGAGTGGTTCATAAGTTGAGTTTTATTTCAACATTAACAATAACAATGTATTAACATTTACAATAACTCAAACTATTCAAAACATTCCAAAACCATTATGTGAATAGTTTGAAAATGTTTTTACGATCATTACCTCCAACCTATGAACAGAATCAACTAGAACCTCTAGGTGGCTGTATACGAGAACAGTTCAAGTCAATCACTCAATCTCCCTAGATGTTGTAGAATATTATTTGCAACACATGGCATCAGACATGAAAAAAGTAAAAAAGTAATATGACATACACATACTGTAGGAAGGGGAAATAGTAATACACAAGCCTGAAAGCTGGTAGCAATCTTGCTGCCTCGCAACATACATCGACTTACAATGCATTGCATTTGCAAAAAAAATAATTTGTCAGTACTTGGTCACTGAGTTGTGAATGATGGGGTCACATTATCACCCCACCATGGCTGAACACACGTTCAACAGGTGCACTTGATGCAGGGACTGCCATAACTCTTACCTCCACCTTGACCAAAGAGGGGAGGGTGCGCCTGTTCATGGCCCAAAACTGAAGGCAGCTCTGTCCATCACAAATGTCCAGTGGTTCAACTGAATTTGAACCATAATTTTTTTGCGGTATGCTGAGAACAGCCCAGTCTGACGCTCTGGCTCTGACGGTGTAATTTTACTTGAAAATTACTTGAAATCCTTATCATAACCCACTTACAGCCACTGAGTTAGAAGTAGCCTACTGACATGAAAATTAAACAAGTCAATCATCTGTGGAACGGGCAGGGCTCGAAAAACTCCAGCCAATGATTTTCAGAACCACCGAGTGGTATTGGACAGTAAGTACGTCAATCAAACGGTCGTACTGCACTCCCCCTCCCCCGCTCCCCACGAGTGACCCCTTCGTGCACGTGCACGTACTCGAAGCTCGTGACCCAGAGCAAGCTTCTGTTTGTTGTTATTCTAAGGTAGCTACTGGAGCTAGCTAACTAGCTAATCCACATTTGGACCTTGGACTAGAAGACAACCCCCTAACTCCAACCGAGCTAGCCTGGCTCACTCTCTCGCATCTGTGTTCGCGCTCGTGCGTGATTGCGCGTCCATGTACTTGGAATGGGTGGAGTCAGCGTTGAAGGAGAGGGGGTAGGACCAATTGAGTTGTGTGTTTTCAAAATCTGCTGGCGTATCGCAAATCCCATATCCAACCTTTAATCTAACTTTAAAAAAGTCATTTAGAGTCATCTGTCTCAAGTCTAAGTCAAGTCTCAAGTCATGAAGACCAAGTCAAAGTCAAGTCGAGTCTTTTATCAGTGTTAATCAAGCAAGTCTCAAGATCTCGAATTTGCGACTCGAGTCTGACTCGAGTCAAGTCATGTGACTCAAGTCCCCCATGTCTGCTATTCACTGACAGTAAAAGTGGGGACGCATAAGTGGGGGACGCTCCTCAGCGTGCGACCCAGCAGTTTACCCAGTCTCTTAGTCATTTTTATCTTTGCTTTTAACTTGTTCTAGGGGAGTGTTTATTTTGTATTTTGTGTGTGAATGCGAAAACTGTCAGTGATTCAGCCATGCTAACTACGGGAGCACTCCTGGAATTCTTTGTGATCATTATCACGGTGACTCTACTATCGGGATCTACCTGTTGTGAGGCGAGTGGACGCGGAGCTCCAGGAAGAGCTCTCAGCAGAGAGTTTCTCCTCTCGCTACGGACCTCAACAGCCGGCGTGATCCCAGATAATATCCCGAGAGAGCTGAGCAAGCCGGCCCAGGAGCACCGGAAAAGGGGAAGGAGAGGTGGCCTACGACGGAGAATCAAAAAGCTTCGGCTGGATGATCGCCGCAAGTTACCACCGCTCCCTACCATACTGCTCTCAAACGCACAATCTATCCGTAACAAAATAGACGAACTGGAATCATGGGCTAAGTTCGAACGGGAAATTGGAGAATCGTGTCTACTTGCTTTCACGGAAACATGGCTCAACGACTCAGACCGGGACGAGGACTTGACATTAACTGGGTTTGGTAGCCCAATTCGTCTTGACAGGTCACCGGAGACAACTGGTAAAAGCCGTGGAGGAGGAGTGTGTTTCTACGTCAACAAGAGGTACTGCAACACCGTTAAAATCAGGGAGAGGATATGTACCGCTGACTTAGAACTGCTTTCGATCTCACTCCGCCCGTTCTACCTCCCTCGGGAGTTTCAACAACTATTCTACACGGTTGTCTACATTCACCCGCGAGCTGCTGCCCAGCTGATCGCTGACACAACACACAAACTGGACGAAATTTGCCCCGACGCACCCAAATTCATCTTATTTTATTTTAATAAATGTGACTTGGGTAGAACTTTGAGAACATATGAACAATATGTAACTTGCAGCACCACACAGAAAAACACCACTATTGACCTCTGCTATGGGTCAATAGGTGGAGCTTACCGTTCCATACCCATGCCTGCCCTAGGGGCCTCTTATCACAACAGTGTTTACCTCATGCCAGTGTATAAACCGTCCTTCATGCGCTTAGAACACAAGGAGAGAACGGTGAAAATGTGGTCGGAGGACAGTATCTCCTCTCTCCAAGCATGTTTTGAGTGCACTGACTGGGACTGTTTTCAGGATAGCACAGATAATATTGACGAACTAGCAGATACTGTTTCATCATGCATTACATTCTGTGTCGACTCAGTCATCCCAACCAGGATCTCTGTCCATTACCCAAATAATAAACCATGGGTTACTAAAGAACTTAAATCAGTGATAAATAAGAAAAAGAGGACATTTTACACTGGGGACCCTTGGGAGAAAAAAGCTGTCTCCAAGGAAGTGAAAAAAGAGATTAGGAAGGCCAAAATGAAATATAGAGAGAAGGTCGAAGAACGGTATAGTGGGGGGGATCTCAGAGCTGCATGGAGGGGAATTAAGTCAATGGCATCCATAAATCAGTATTCTAGTGAATCCAGGCAGCCAATAACGGTTAAAGGTGTTGATGTCCCTGATTTGTCAAATGTTTTTAATATGTTTTACTCACGTTTTGAATCATCTGATTTCTCTGAGAACATTTCTATGTGGAGGGACTCTCTTGTCCCTCACAATGACATTGTGATAGCCCAGGAACTAGTAACAACTCTGTTTAAGAGAGTAAATATTATGAAAGCTGCTGGCCCTGATGCTGTTTGCGGACGCACACTGCGTTACTGTGCTGACCAGCTCAGTGTGGTATTTACTCCACTCTTTAATATGTGTGCTAAGAAAGGCCAGATACCTCAGATATGGAAGAGGTCCACTATAATACCAGTAGCGAAATCAAAAAATCCCAAAGAGCTAAAAGACTTCAGACCAGTAGCACTTACATCCTTAGTAATGAAAAATTTTGAGAAAATTATTAAGGATGAAATCATGTCCCTGGTCAGTGGTAAACTTGACCCATTGCAGTTTGCTTATCAAACTGGGAAAGGTGTAGATGATGCAAAACTCTTCCTTTTAGACACAATGTATAAACATTTAGAAAAGCCTGGATCTCATGCTAGATTGTTATTTGCAGACTTTTCTTCTGCTTTTAATACGATGCAGCCACATATTTTAATTGAGAGACTAGCTGCTGAGTTTGAGTTACCCCATCAGATACTGTTGTTGCTTTTAAACTTCTTAACAGACAGAACTCAGAGGGTCTCTGTAAATGGACACTTGTCCCAGGCCATTACATCGAATACTGGTTCACCTCAATGGTGCGTACTCTCACCCTTGTTGTTCATTTTGTACACAGATAGCTGTAGGTCCTCTCAACAGGGAAGTTATCTAGCTAAATTCTCAGACGACACTGCGTTGCTGTCCCTTTTCCAAGGTCCACATTGCAGCCATGGCCTTGCTTTGACATCGTTAGTTAATTGGTGTGATAACTTAGATCTAAATGTAGAAAAAACAAAGGAGCTAGTCATAGATTTTAGGAAAGTGAAGGGAGCGCTCAAACCAAGTGTCATCCATAGGGAGGAAGTCCAACTTGTAGACACCTACAAATATCTAGGCACAGTATTTGATAACCAGCTTAAATTTCATACAAATACTGAGGTAATTGTTAAAAAGGGACAACAAAGAGTTCACCTGTTGAGAATGCTGAACTCTTTCAGTGCCTCTAAAGTTATTTTGAGAATTTTTGAGTCTTTTAACTTTTTCATTCATATGCTGGACTAAAAGTCTGTCAGTGAAGGACATGAATACTTTAAATAAAATTGTGAAGATCTGCTCTAAGATCACTGGCATCCAGCTCAAGAGCATAAGTTCATTGTGGAACAAACAAGCAGTCCAGAAAGCTAAATGCATTATCAGTCAGCCTTTACTTGGGTTACTTGGGTTGGTTTTGAGCTGGAGGGCTCAGGCCAAGATGTCTCGCATCTCCACCGCCAGTGTTGTAGCAACATTACAGACACGTGCTACCGGCCCACTCCAACATTGAGTTCCTGTTCTGTCCAGTGTACCCAGGTGTTGGTGGAGTGTCAGGGAAAGTGTGAAGGAACGCATCAAGTGCTGACTTGAAAGTAGCCAGAGATGTGTGCACTTTGATGCTAGGAGGGACCACGTTATACAGTGCTGAGGCTCTCGAGGCGAATGAGTGGAACCTCAAGGTGTTAATGCTGCTGTATTTCGATGATCCTAGTGGCCGTATGCAGGAAGTGCCGTGCCGTGAGGTCTCGCGAAAGTCGAGGTTCACAGCATTCAGGATGATGTTGTTGTAGATCTTCCAAACTAGGATGATGGTGTATCTCTCACGCCGCCGTTGGAGGGAGTACATGGATAGGCGATGGAGTCGATCCCAGTAGTTTGACGATCCAAGTCCCTGAATCTTCGCAGTAAAGGATCTTTGGACTGCTTCAAGTTGGGTAATATCGCACTGCAGGTGAGGAGACCACAGTGGACAGCAGTATTCCAGGTGGGACCGCACATAGGATTTGTAGAGTAGTATCATGGTGGCTACATCCCTGGAGGTGAAAGTGCGTAGCACCCAGCTAGCCATGTTCTTTGCCTTGGAGGATTTCATAGCTATGTGTGTTCTCCAATTGAGGTTGACATCAACATAGACGCCCAGGTCTTTCACATGGTCGGAACCATGGAGGACTTGTCCAGATGGTAAGGTGTAGGGCTGCTTCCAGTCAGGCAGTTTGCCGTGCTGCAGAAGCTGGAACTTTTCCTCGTTAAGTTCCATGTTGTTGGCCTCTGCCCAGTTGACCACAGAGAGGAGATCTTCTTCGAGAAGGATGCGATCAACATGCGAGGATATGTCTTTGTGGAGCTTAGAATCATCTGCAAACACTTTGATTTTGCTGTGTTTGACAACAGAGAAGATGTCATCGATATAGATGAGGAAAAGAAGGGGGCCTAGGACGGTACCCTGAGGGACCCCACTGATGACTTCTATGGTTGAGGACCTGACTCCATCTACGATGACGTGCTGCTTCCGGCCCGCCAAGAAGCTAGCAATCCAGTCGTAGAGCTTGCCTTTGATGCCGAAAGAGCGCAGCTTCTTTAAAAGAATTTTGTGATCTACCTTATCAAAGGCTTTACTGAAGTCAAGGTAAATCACATCCGCATTTCTGTCGAGGTTGAGGTCGCACATGATGTCCTCGATGTGATGAAGGAGCTGGGTGAGGCAGTTTTTTCCGGACTGAAACCCGTGCTGGTTAGGGTTGAACATGTTGTTCCGTTTAAAGAAGCTAACCATCTCTTTGCGAATCATGCGTTCGCAGAGTTTGATGAGATGCGAGGTCAGGGAGACCGGTCTGTAGTTGGCCGCCACGGCCTTACTGCCCTTCTTGAAGATGGGGATGATACTTTGGGAGCGGAACATATCGGCGATGTTTGAAGTATCAAAGGACAGCTGCCAGAGTGTCGCTATGGATGGAGCTAGAGCGTCTTTACATTCTCTCAAGACGAGAGCAGGGAACTGGTCTGGGCCAGGAGCGGAGAACTTCCCTGTTTCCCTAATGGCTGTAAGGACGTCGTCAATTGTGAATAGTATGCTGGAGAGTTCTTCTGCAGGTGCTTCTCCGAGTTGCACGCTTTCAGCGTCGACATTATCCGGATTGCTGAAGGCCTTCTGGTATTGTTTCTGGAGGATGTTGCCCATAACAGTGGGGTCAGACTGCAGGTTGTTTTCCTCGTCGGCAAGAGGACCGACTGGCGACTTGAATTTAGCCGATTTTTTGGCAAAGGAGTAGAAAGCCTTGGGGTTGATTCTCATCTTTCCAATGGCGGCAATTTCCTGCCGGAGTCTCTCGTGCTTGATGTCTTTCTTCATGAGGAGCTCGATAGTAGCACGCTCCTTGTTAAGGTTATCGAGTTTAGTGCTGTTTCTTGGGGTTCGACCGCTGTGTTTGATGGCGTTGATTCTAGCATTCAGGCGGTGTTTTTTCCGCAGCAGTTCTCTTCTGGGCTTAGGGATGGAGGACTTTGAGGATGCTTGGATGTTGCTGCTGTGTGAAGGTGCATGCTTACAGCAGATAGATGCTATGGTGTCTTCAAACAGTTTCCATGCTGTGTCTTGATCTTTGCTAGGGTCGGTGATGGCATCCCAATTCACCTCGTGGAGTTCGGTGTTGATGGCATCCCAGTCTGCTGAGACGAAATTGATATCAGCAAAGGGACAGGATGGGCTGAACACAGGTCTTTCAGTCGTCTGTGAAGGAAGGAGGAGTTCCGGGTGAAGGAGGGTACAACTCACTACATCGTGGTCAGATAGCTCTGTCTTAGCTACTGCAATACTGTGGATCGAGTCTGGGTTGTTGGAGAACACCAGATCCAGAATATTGTTGTTGCGGGTAGGCTCAAGAATTACTTGCTGGAGAAGGGACTCCTCCGCGAAGTTCAGGAGTGCGAGAGCAGCCTGGCGGTCTGCTAAGGAGATGTTGCTTCCGGTCTCTATCAAAGAGGTCGACCAGTTGATGAAGGGGAGATTGAAGTCTCCTGCGATGTGGAGTTCAGGAGTGTGTTCGATGCTGCTAATGAATTGTTGAAGGGCAACGAGACATTCATCGAACTTGTCGAAGGGGGCTGAAGGCGGTCTATAGATTCCCGTGATTACCATGTTTACTTCTTTGCTGTAGATGCAAGCAAGTTCGCAGTAGGTGTTGGAGAAAATCTTGGATTCTTCTGCTGTGATGGAGTTGTGGAGGTAGATGGCGGTTCCGCCACACGCACGGCTAACACGGTCCGCCCTGTAGCAGGTGTAGCCAGGGATGTGTATCTCTGCATCCAGGTGGTATGACTTGAGGTGGGTCTCCGTTAGGATGAAGAACGGCGTGTGTATTGGGTTGGATTCAATACACTCTTGGAGGGCTTTGATCTTCCAGCGCTGGTTTGCAGTGCCGGGGTTCGTCCCTTGGATGTTGAGGAGAAAGGAGTTGGAGATCGGTAGGTTCCTTCTCACTAAGGTCTGTGCTGGAGGAAGTGAGCCTGAGGGGCTTACTGGAACTGAGCCTGAGGGACTCGCTGGAACTGGGGCAGCTGAGATGGGTAAAACATCGGAGGAGGTGGTTGCTGCTGAACCTGCTGAACGGGGACTAGGCGAGAGGATGTTAGGAGGTTCTGGAGAGAAGAGTGGACTATTGCGGCTATCTCTTTGCTCAAGTCCGCTTTCATTGAGGAAAGATGCTTCAAAAAATCCGCGTTGGAGTTGGGGATGTGTGATTCGTTGAAGCTAACCGCCCGTGTGCGGTTCGACCCGGCAGAGATGGGTGGAGTTGAAGAGCTACTCTCCATCCTAGTTCTGCCTTGGCGGGGACCTCGATTGTCCTTGTCCTGGGGTCTTGGCCTTTTGTCGTTTCTTGCGTTGGGAGGTTGACGGTTTAATTGAGATGGGGCTGAGCGTTGGTGGCCTCTTGGCGCCCTCTGCTGGAGATCTTTCTCAGTAGTGATGGTGCCTCTGATGTGCACTTTTCTACACGGTTTGTTCAGACAAGCACCTGTAGAGACAGCGTTCTGGCAGAGCAGTGGGTGAAAGAATCTGCATTTATCGTCCGCTTTGTGACAGCCTCGCTCGCCACCTCTACCGTTGTACTGGAATCTGGAGCACCATGGAGGGTGGTAGGAGGTGCAGTTCTTTCCAGATATACCATGAGAGCAGTTCCCTTCGAGGAGTAAGGGGCATACGGCTTTGGAGTGGTCGTAGCAGGGCTTCTTCTTCTTGGAGTCTGTTTTCCCTGTGCGATCATTTCCATTTACCGTGGGGCTCCTAACAGCTTCGGTGTTAGGATGTTCGGTGATGACAGGCTGGTGGTGGGCGTGTTCGCTTTCAGCCGCGTGTTCAGCCGCGATGGTGGCGGCTATCAGAACTGGAGGTGGTGCTACATGCTCGGGAGCAATCTGAGATCCTAGACAGCAGGGACAGAGGTAGACTACCCCGGCTTCAAGGTCTAGTACTGAGTCTGAGTAGCACCCTAGGTGACTCGGGTTGTGGCAGAAATGGCAGGTAACTGCGCTCCCGGTGTTGGTGGAGGAGAAGGGGATGTAGTCGGAACTGCATTTCAAGCATTTCGACTCCCGACATCTGCGGATGAATCTGACGATATCGGCGGCAATAAGTTCCTTGTTCTTTGCCTTCGAAGCAGATATCTCCTTTGCGGGTAGAGGGTAATCTTCATGTAGACTGCAGAGGAGTTCGGCAGCAGCCTTGAGAGTGGGCAGCTTGATAGTGGCTGACTTGCCAAGGAGTTCGACATTTCTATCAGTGGTTGCATCAGGGTCATAGGCGTCGAGAAGTTCCTTGATTTCGGTTTCCGTGGAGATGGTCTTCAGTTTGCCGATGAACAAAGTGTCACTGTCAAAGTCCAACATGGTGTGGAATATCAATGACAATATCTCCAACCTGGTACTGAAATTTCAAAGGAATACAATCCTGTTTTCATTGTCAATGAGTCTTAAGGCACTTATGATGAGGATGTTTGAGTAGTGTTTAATTCTCTGGATTTATTGTTGGATTTTATTGGCGGATCTTGTTGAAATGTATCCTAGGCTAGTGGCGTGTCAATACGCCAAAGGTATTAGCACTTCAGTTACACAATAGCACTTCAGTTACTGACCATGTCCTCAGTAAAGAATTTAAACTAATGCCTTCAGGGCGGCGCTACTGTTCAATCAGGACAAGAACAATGAGGTACTCCCACTCTCAGGGGCGCTGCCAGGAATTTTGGGCCCTATGAAAGATTCTAATTTTGCCCCCCCCCCCCAACATCTATCGACTGTTTTGGTAAACATGGCCCAGCATCACAATAGCACTTCAGTTAGACTTTTCGTTGCCCCTTCATGGAGTATGGGTTTGTGTGACTTTAAATAAGGGTATGAACTTACTTATTAAACGTATTTCATTCAGTTAGTGACATCATGTAATTCAAGTAATAAACTAAGTATTTATAGCCTACTGTCTTTTAGGCAGCAGTCTTATACATATTGTCCAATAGCTGCTTAAACACAATTTTACAACAATGTCCTTCTCTCATGCTAAAATTGGACTTGACCCAGTTTGGTTTCAACACATCAACTTTTCAGCAAATCCAAACACACTGTTTTCCACACAACACAAATACCTATGGAAATCCAATGGAATTTTGTGTTGAAAAGAAAGCTGTGTGTACAGATTCACAAAGACAGAAATTTGATTGTTATGCTAAAATTGTCTGTAAGCAGCTTGAAACTGTACTACAATTGTCAGTTTGATTATTGGTTGCCCATTCATGTAGTTAGTGACCTTGCTTTGTAATTGAGAGTACATTACAATGTTAAACCAGTACATGGCAGCATAAGCCTGTGTATGCTTCACAGCCAGAGCCCCAAGAAACCATAAGAGTACTCACAATTTCATACCTTGTATAACTGCAATAGTCTTTTCAGAAGACATGATGCACTGCAAAAAAATCCACCACCACCACTTTTGAAAAAAATATTTTGTATTAAAAGACTAGTTTATCACGGTCGTTCGTCCACATTTGCTGTTTGTTCGCTGTGACAATAAAGGTGGATTTTTTAAATAGGAAACTATGCTAACTAGCATGCTCTCTTGGAGGCTAATCCAAGAATTCTGCTTGTTAGCCTACCATTTGATAGAGTTTGAAAACGCAAGGTCATTGAGTGAGCATACCTTCTATCTTGGCGAAAAATTTAGTGACCAGTTGCCTGCCTCTTTTGGCCCTCTCCTCTTTCTCCCGTCTTTCCTTCAGTTTTTGCCAACCTGACTTCATTTCTGTAGCTGTCACCACCAGCTCACCATCATGTGGTTAAGACCTGACCTCAGCCAGCCCAGCCGCTCTGTACACCTGCTGCCAGTGCCAGCAGGTGTCTCACATTTCGGATGCTGTTCGATTCAAGAGCTCAGGGGGAAGGGCAAATGACAATATGTTAAATAACTAACGAAAACGTTATGGAAATCGACAGTTGTGAGTTTAATAAGTTTATTTCCAATTACCATTTCTTTGTAATGAGACATTTAAAAAAAAAAAAAAAAAAGGATTAAAGTATATAATTAATATTATATTATTAATTGCCATCCGCGGGCTGTGGGCCGTGCTGCGTTGGGCTGGGCCCTTAGAATCAGTACCACTTTTCCCCGCCAGGCAGCGCCCCTTTTATCCCTGCAACCATCAGGTTACTAAATGATGACAAAAGTCAGGAGTAGGTGGAGAGCACACCAGTGTTGCTGGGTGTTTCCGGGGGCAGGGTGGTTGTTACTGACAGGTTGAAATGAATTGTGAATTGTGAGTTAAATGTGTGTGTTGGACTGCCTTTGATATATGTTTTTGTCTATCTCCTATTTCTATTTATTGTATTTATTAAGTAATTTATTATGTGAGACGGGAAACTGAACGAAATTGCCCATTTTGGGATAAATAAACTTTTTCTAATCTAAAAAAAAAAAAAAAGTAAATAAAAGTGTCTTATTGTATGCACTGCTGTTCATTGACTAGCTCCAGCGCCGGTTGCTGCGTTGCTAAATGATAGCAATTTCTCCACTCATTCTCCTCTGACCATGCATTTAATTGGCTTTGACCGCCATCAGTTCTCGGCAATTCCTCATTCGCCCTCTTACGTCTGACAGGTTCAAAATTATACTGCTGTGGGCCATCATACATGTTATTTATGGTTCTTGCCACCTCTTAGACGCCATAGTTCTAGTACTTGGCTGAGGCTACCTTCCACCACGATTCCCCAACGTGACGTCATCGCCGAATGGCGTTAGAAAACACCCGTTACTGCCAAAAATGCCAAAAACTGGACTTTAACACTATTTTGGAGACAATTTATAAATTATACACATACTTTGAGTGCTTTATGTACCCATTAATTAAAACTTCCGGTTAACCTGCACGTAGGCCTTTAATGTGTATTGTAGCACTTTGAAGTCATTGAGTGGATGTAAAGTGCGTTATAAATAAAATGTATTATTATTATTATTATTACATTATCTTTTTTGGTGGGAGATATATTAGTTAGTCTAGTAAATATAAGTTCGTGATTTTTTCATTTGTAAAATCTAAATGTTTCTATATTTTCCTATATGGTTTTCATTCATCCAAGATAAGAGTGCTTTTATTTGGGCAGTTATATCCAGATAGTTTGTTAATCGTCTTAAATTTAATACTGGCTTCATCCCACCCAAATTAAATAATTTAGCAATTTGTCCCATTCGTTTAGACTTTTTTGATACACACATTGGTACATTTGGGTGAAAACAATTTGATGAATCTAGGCAAGATGTTCATTTTGACAGATTACATTCTCCTGTTATAAATAGTGGTTTTATACACCATCTAAATTAATCCTGTTAAAGGTTATTTTCCAGCAGTCCAAATTTATTTTCTAGTAATTAAATTAGGTATTTGGGGATAATGACTCTGGATATTGGTTGACCATTATCATTGCTTCTGATTAACTTTTATTTAATTTTGTACCCAGATATATTACTATATTGCTCGATTTCATCCATTAACCCAACCAAGTGATTGATTTTGGTTGGTTCAGTATAGGATTACGTCATCTGCATACATTGCAATTTTTTGTTCATCCTCTTCTCACTGTAATCCTTTTATAGAATTATTTCTTATTTTTTCTGCTAATGTCTCCATTGATAAAATAAAGATCAAATGGGAAAGAGGATCTCCCTTCCTCCTGTGCCTCTTATGGCTGGTTCAGACTACACGATTCTCAGATATTGCTCCACGATTTAACATTTCACACTATACGATCACAGAGCCAGAAAACTGGGCCTTGTCTCGTCGGAAGACTGGCCACACTACAAGATTCGAGGGTGCGATGCTCTCTATTTTGTAACATTCACGTTTCCAAGATATTTAGAAAATCTAAGGTTTAGAACTGACATAAATGTGTTTTACTTTTTTGTCATAAAGGTTCCAGTTTTATATCTGCTCAATGCAGCAACTCGTACTCACAGTAGTTGCGTTGCGCGTGACGAGCGATACAAAGTACCCGCAGCAACAACGTAGCCTAGCAACAGAGCGTCAACAATGGATCCCGAGTGCCTGGCACTAGGAATTATGCTGGCGGTTTGAGGTTTATGGTGGGTTATGCTATTAGCACGTCAACAGCTGTTGGCTCCAAACTTACCAGGTAGGTCAAGGGCGTCCGCTATTTCTCACCAGGCTGTATCCCTTCACCCTATTGTGGAACTCCTTTGTGGACACGTCGAAAATACAGGGACTTTGCTACCGCATTTCGACCAAATGTCTCCATAATGTTGTTCCATTTTCTCTTGTTTTCTTTATTAGCATTCTTCTTCTTGCTATTGATCGTATTCATTTTTGTAGTTGTTACTGTGTACTCAGCAGTGAAGTCAATTGGTAAACACTGCGCGTGAGCTCCAGCTGTATGTGGGGTTCCCTCACGCAACAGGGGGCGGGGTTCCCTCATCGCAACATGGATACGTCATGCGATTCCCCGAAATATTCTGACATGCCAAACTTTTCGTCGTGGGGTTTTTGAACGTCGCAGACGAAAACATTGCAGATCGCAAGCATGTCACATTAAAAGACCTCGTCTCGTCGCCGACAAAATCGTGTACGACTCCCAAATTTGTCTGCGACGAACGAATCGGGGCAAAATCGGGCTGAAATCGTGTAGTCTGAACCAGCCATTAAAGGGTAATTTTGCAACTTTGGCCACTTCTTCGCTGTTTTCTTGGTTTGCGCTCGTATTGAGCTCCCCCTACAGCTTCGGAGGAGATATTTTACAACACTGTCGTAACAACTCATTGACGACCCTTCCCCATCCACTTCTACGCTAGCCATGTGCATTTGTTTTCAAAGAAGCCGGCGAATGCTTGGAGCCATGTCCGAGGTAGATGTTCATAAAGAGTAGACATGGTTATACATTTTTAAAGGGTGTATGTGTTAAAATAAACCCATCCTTTTAAATAGTTGACGGAGATGTTATATACTAGATTAGAATTGTTCTATCTTTGGTTGTTGAACAGAACGATCAGTGTAAGAGTGTTGGCCAACATAATACATAACGATAGCATGAACAATTTGCGCCGCAATCGTAAATTTATGTATCTGCTCAAGTACGTCCCTTGTGTACGGAATTATAGGGAAATGGATTTAGATATCGAGACGGTATGCTGTTGCTAGTCCCCGCAGGAGAGTTGTCATAGGCAGATGCTGTGTCTGGAAGATTAGGAACACATTTACGTTTACGTGTCAATGCCTGCAAATAAACATTGTAAATAAATCTAATTGTATACGGTTTTAAAACCACCTTTCTTTCATTTGTTCAATATGCAAGTGACAGTTCTTCATGGTTTGTTTTTTGCCTTACGGCTATTGTGTAACATATTCTTGAGGGTTCTCTGGATTTCCTTGTGACACCACCCACTTGGATGTGGGTGGTGGCTGTACTGGGGCAGGCAGGCCGAGCCGTCTTGGGTCATCAAGCCTCAAGCCTCATAACAAGGCATAATTATGTCAATGTAAATTTAGCCAAAAAAGTTGCATAGTTCCCCTTTAACAATTCAAAGGATCTCGACAGGGTACCGTTCACTCTAATTCTGGCATTTGGTGAATTATACATCATCTGCAACCAACTAATAAATGTTTCAATGAATGTTATGTTTCTACATAGCATGTAATAAATCAAATATAAAAGGCCACAATAACCTGTCGAAAACTTTTGTGTAGGAGCCATTTATAGCCACCATTTAGATATTACTTATTTTAGCCACTTGGGGGAGTATTGTGGAACGATACTGGGAATTGGATATATTTAAAGGTGTGCTAATTAGTAATTAGTTATAAGGTGTGGACACCACCCAAAAAGAGCTGATGCCTGGACCATGGATTATTCTGCTACGCGTTGAGACCACTTTGCCATCCATACTAAGGCTTATATAGGATGGCCTCAACACTAAGTAATTGTTTTATCTTTTGAGAATAATTCATTATATTAATGTCCTCCTTACGTTATGACTGAGGTGTTTATAAGGTACAAAGCCTGACTGGTCGGAATTTATGATCGATTTATGTAAGTATTATTGGGTCAACATTCAACAATGAAATCAGTCGATATGAGGAGCAATTGGTTGATTCTTTACCATCTTTGTTCATAAAAGTTATTGTTGCAGAATTCCATGTCGGAGCATATTCTTTGTTGTGTAAGGCACAATAAAATGATTTACATTAGTTATTATTTCATGTTGAAATGCTTCATTTGTGAAGCCACTCCCTGGGCATGACTCATTTTTTGTTTTTCTTATAGTATCCCCTATTATTATTGGCTTTATCAATTGTGTATTTTGATCTTCTGTTAGTCCAGGCAGTGTTATATTTTCTAGGTATTTCTAAATCCTAGCTATTTATTCCTTGAGATTTTGGGGAGTATAATTGCTGATAGTATTTAACAAATTCATCAGCTATTTATGTCTTTTTAACTAACATTTCTAGATTACTGCCCTTTATTTTGAGTACATTGAGTATATAATATTGCACTTTTGACCACTATCATTTTCGCTTGGTGCAAATTAATGCTCTTTCAAAAATTTCTCGTTCAATTTGATCTATTCTTTTCCTAATTTGCCTCATTTCATTTAAAGTGTGTCTGTTATTATTGTTATTAATGTTCACTTTGAAGTTTGATTAGGAGACTATTAGATCCGTTTTTTTTATTATTTCCTTGACCTTATGTGAAGAAAGCATTATTATTTCTCCTCTTATTACTGCTTTTGCCCCTTTCAACACTATGATTAGGGAAATATCTCCATTATCATTTATTTCTATGTATTGTTTTATGCTTTTTAATTAAATTATTAAAGTCAGCATCATTCAAAATTGAATTATTCAATCTCCAAACTGTTGATATTTTTCAGTTCCTCGATTTAATCTCATGGATATCAGTTCATGATCTGATATTTCTATTTCTTAAATATATCATTCTAAAAAATCGAATCATGAGTATTTATTATGAGCCGTAGAGTATGTGTAATCCTTTTTGTTTGGGTTTAACTTTCTCCAGACATCTATGAGACCAATCTCGGACTCCGCTCTCTTTAAGATTTGTGCAGCTTCCTCTCCTTTATGTTCTATATTACGGTGACAGTCTAATTTAGAATTCACGACTAGATTCAGATCCCCCCGATAATCATTATTCCTTTTGCTTCCAGAGTTATTAAGTCTATTATTTTAGATATAAGATCAGATCCTTGTTCTGGAGGCTTGTATACTTGTATGTTTATAGCAATGTTATTGTTTCATAATCTATGCTTCCATCCTTCATTTTTAATAACACCTTTTTCCTTTTTATAGGATTACCTTGAGTGAGGTTACTTTTATTGATCCTGTCATTTCTTCTTATTTTCTTTTAAATAATATATTATTTTCTTTTTTCTTTCTTCATATACCAGGCTCAGTCCAAAATCAATATCACAAAAACAGATTTTAAGCCGACAAAATAATAAAGTGAATTAAAGACATTTTTCCAACGTTAACTTCATTATGGCTTACGTCTTTTATATACTTTTCTACTAAGCCAACATGGCCGTATTTTCCTCATAAACCATATTTATATTAAGAAACCTAGCAAATTGTTGAGCTGATAGATAGGTAGGAGTCTTCCTTCTTCCTTAATCCTACTTTAATCCCCCCCCTTCCTTTTTCTTCCCCTTATTCTTGTAGCAAGCACTGTTCTTTGACAAAGGAAAATCAATTATAAAAGAAGACTATGCTCTTTATAGGAAAAACTAAATAACCCAATAATAATAGTCATCATAGTAATTAGTAAATAGTCCCAGTTCTGAAGTTCATTCTTGGTCACAGGGAAAACAAACAAAACAAGAAAAATCATCAAAAAACAAAAAGACGTGAAGAGAAAAAGAGAAACGCACAAGAAAAAATCTCATCTCATCTCTTCATCTCAATATTAGAGTCTCATAGTCAGGTTCAGGTCATTTTAGTTAGTGTTTAGTGGACCCATATTGTCACAACTTCAGCAAGGCTTTAGTTTTTAATTTGTCTGTTTCCTATTTTGCCACACTAACTCATGTCATTTCAGACTCTGCCACTCCATCCTGCTCTGCATTACCTGCTGTTTTCATTCACCTGGCCTGCCGCACCCCCATACTGGCCTGCTCCCCATCAGCTAATCAGTCCCTCAGTATATGTACAGGTCCATTTCCCTCAATTCTTTGCCAGATTGTCTAGTGTTTACCTAGCTCTCTACCTAGCGTCTTCTCATTCTGATCCTGAACCTGCCTGCTCGCTGGATTGACCTGCCTACTGGATTGACCTGCTTGTTTGGACTTTGGACCTTCCCTTTTGCCTGCTCCTACTGGATTTGTTTGCTACACGGATTGAGTACTGGTTTGACCTCTGCTTGAAATAAACAAAGTTTCTTCACCTGAACTGTTTCTCTTGTCGTGCTATTGGGTTCTCGTCTGCCATTTTGTGAAACCTGACGGTACAATCTGGCCAAAAATGAACCCAGCCGACATTGAGCAAATTAATCAAGAAATGGCAGCTTAAGCTGCTGCTCTACACCATCATGAGGAGCAATTATGGAGGTGGCTTCCCGGGAGGCTTCTGCACGCCACAACCAACATTTGGAGACTCTGAGCGGTCAGCTCCAGCAGCTCATGCAGGCCAGTCGACCGCCAGCGGTTTCACCTCCCACTGCCCTGGGTCCAGAACCCCGCTTAAATGCTCTGGAGCGCTTTTCTGGAGCTCCAGGTACCTGCCACTCTTTTTTGACGTTGTGCAAGTTGACTTCAGCCTCTCACATATCCCACTGAGAGGTCAAGAGTGTCTTTTATGATCACCCAGCTTACGGGGCAGGCTCGGGACTGGGGCACCGCTGAGTGGGAGAAGCAGTCGGCTTTCTGTTCTTCTGTGACGGCCTTCTCTGAGGGTCTTCGGAAGGTGTTTGACAATGCTACCCCTGGTCGAGAGGCTGCTCGTGGACTGTTCAACCTGGTTCAGGCGAGCCGGAGAGTGACTGAATATTCCATTGAGTTCCAGACCCTTGCTGCGGAGAGTGACTGGAACGCTTCCTCCCTGACGCTTTGTACAAAGGCCTTTCTGATGATATCAAGGATGAGCTGGGTGCTCGGGACCCTCCGACAGATTTAGATGCGCTCGTTGCCACGGCCATCCGCATCGATTGATGTCTCCAGGAAAGGAGACGAGGGAGAGCGCTGACCAGTACTCCCCGGAGCTTTCCACGTCCTCCAGCGTCACCTCCGACTTCAATGTTTTCTCCTCCCGTCGGTGCCCCTAGAGACCCGGTTGAACCCATGCAACTTGGCCGGACCAGGCTGTCAGCTGCTGAATGACAGCGGCGCCAATGGGAGAACTGCTGCATGTATTGCGGGCAGGGAGGTCATTACGTGTCTTCCTGTCCAGTAAAAGACAGGGCTCACCAGGAATCCAGAGGGAGCTGGTGAGCCGTATCATGAACTCTGAAATGCCCTCTCGTGCACTACTTCACGCCCAGCTCAACTGTAATGGACCATCACACACTGTCTCTGACCTCATTGACTCCGGGACCGACACCAACCTTCTGGATCGTGGTCTTGCCATGCAGCTGGGTATTAACCAGGAACCCTTGGTCAAGCCTATCAAGGCTACTGCTCTGGATGGGTGCCTCCTCTGCACAGTTACCCACTGCACTGTTCCTCTTCGTCTGGGCATATCAGGTAAATAAAATGCTCCTCAGCAGCCAGTCATCCTGGGGTTTCCTTAGTTAAGGAAACATAATCCACATATTGACTGGAGGACAGGTTCCATTCTACAATGGAGTGAACATTGCCATGTGGTCCGTCTGAAATCTGCTGTGTTACCGGCCTTCAACACCACTTCCTCTAATGAGCTCTCAGATCTCTCAGGTGTTCCATCCGAGTACTCTGGCTTAAAGGAGGTGTTTAACAAGGTACGGGCCACCTCTTTTCCCCCACACCGCCCATATGATTTTGCCATTTACCTCCTCCCTGGCTCATCACCACCAATGGGGAGACTCTTCTCTCTGTCAGCCCCTGAAACCAAGGTCATGGACGAATACATTAACAACTCACTGGAGCTGGATTTTTTTTGTGGATAAGAAGGACAAATCCCTCCGACCCTGCATCGATTACCGCGGTCTGAATGATGTCACCATTAAAAACAGGTACCCCCCCCCCCCCACACACACTCATCTCTTCTGCATTTGAACTGTTCCAAGGAGCTTCTGTGTTTACCAAGCTTGATCTCAGGAATGCCTATCACCTTGTTCGCATTCGGGAGGGCGATGAGTGGAAAACGGTGTTCAACACCCCTACGGGCCACGATGAGCACCTGGTTATGCCTTTTGGACTTACTAATGCTCCAGCAATATTCCTAGTCTTATTGAATGATGTGCTCCGGGATTTCCTCAATGTGTTTGTGTTTGTGTATCTTGATGATATCCTAATCTTCTCAAGGTCTGAACAGGAACTTGTGCAGCATGTCCGCAGTGTTCTCCAGAGACTCCTTGAGAACCAACTGTTTGTGAAGGCAGAGAAGTCTGAGTTCCATGCCACTGATGTGTCGTTCCTGGGATACATAATTTCAGTCAGACGCATTCACATGGATCCCACCAAAGTTAAAGCAGTGGTGGATTGGCCGGTTCCCACCACTCGGAAGAAGCTTCAACAGTTCCTGGGGTTGGCCAATTTTTATCATAGGTTTAACTATAGTTATATAGTTATAATCACGGTTCTCTTCTGCTCCCATTCTCATCCTTCCAGATCTAGACTGCCAGTTTGTTGTGGAAGTGGATGCATCAGACTCCGGGGAGGGGGCAGTCCTGTCTCAGCGGTCAGCAGAGGACCAAAAGTTACATCTGTGTGCTTTTTTCTCCCGCAAATTGTCCCCAGCAGAAAGAAATTATGACGTCGGAAACCGGGAGGTATTGGCTGTCAAGCTGGCTCTCGAGGAATGAAGGCACTGGTTGGAGGGGGCAAAACCTCAGTTTATTGTATGGACAGACCACAAAAACCCTTGAGTACATCAACGGTTGAGCTCCCGTCAGGCCGGATGGGCATTGTTCTTTAATCGCTTTGTCTTTACCCTGTCTTATCGCCAAGGTACAAGGAATGTCAAACCAGACTCCCTGTCCCGTCAGTTCCAGTCCGACAACTTTCCCACACAACATGGAAGTATCCTCCCCACTAAGGTGGTCATCGGCGCAGTTTCCTGGTATATTGTGGACAAGGTACAACGGTCTCCGGCCGACCAACCGACTCCCAGTGCTTGCCCTGATAATCGCCTGTATGTGCTTGTGAATCTCAGGTTCTCCAGTGGGGACATTCTTCTCGCCTTGCCTGTCACCCGGGGGTTAGGCACACCCTAGCTCTGCTGAAGCAACGTTTCTGGGGGGCTTCCATTGAAGAGGACACCAAGGAGTTTATTGATGCTTGCCAGATTTGCTCTCAGCACAAGACTGCTCGCCATGCCCCTTCTGGTCTTCTTCAGCCACTGCCTATTCCTCATCGCCCATAGTCCCACATCTCACTCGACTTTGTCACCGGACTGCCTCCCTCAGAGGGTAACACTACCATTCTAACCATTGTGGACAGATTTTCTAAATCTGCTCAGTTTGTTCCATTGCTCAAATTACCATCTGCCAAAGAAACCGCTGAACTTATGTTGCATCATGTTTTCCGTCTCTACCCGGCCTCCCCTGTGACATTGTCTCAGACCGGGGGCCACAGTTCACTTCTCGTTTTTGGACAGACCTTTGCCAGCTGTTCGGGGTCACGGTCAGCCTTTCCTCTGGTTCCATCCTCAATCCAACGGACAGACTGAAAAGATGAAGCAGGAAATGGAGACTGCATTGCGTTGCATCGCGTCCCAGACACCATCCTCCTGGTCCAAAGAGCTTTTGTGGGTTGAATATGCTCACATTACGCTTCCAAGCTCAGCAACAGGGCTTTCTCCTTTCCAGTGCTCTCGGGGATATCAACCTCCACTGTTCCCTGAGCAGGAGCGAGAGACCAGTGTCCCGTCTGTCCAGGCGTTCATCCAGCGCTGTCGGCGCAACTGGTTGCGGGCCCGTTCTGCTCTCCTGCGTTTGTCCAACCGGTACCAGAGAAATGCCCACCGCCGTCGGATCCCTGCACCATGCTATACTCCTGGTCAGAAGGTTTGGCTGTCCACACTTGACCACCCACTCCGGGTAGTCTAGGAAGTTGGCCCCAAGGTTTGTGGGCCCGTTCTCCATCACTAAGGCCATCATCCCTGCTGCAGTCCGTCTCCGCCTTCCTCACTCTATGAGGATTCATCCCACCTTCCTGTCTCCAAGGTCAAACCCGTTAAGGAAAGCCAGCTTCAGCCCTCCTCAGGACCCCCGCCACCCCCCCGGCTCATTGATGGGGGTCCTGCTTACTCTGTCCTTTGCCTCATCAAGTTGCGACGGCGGGGAAGGGGTTTTCAATACCTTTCAATGCAGGAGAGCAACGCGTCTTGTTGATTGGGAGGGTTATGGCCCTGAGGAGCGCTCATGGGTTCCGGCTCGTAACATCTTGGACCCTGACCTCATCTCAGCTTTCCATAGGGACCATCCTGGCCAGCCCGCTGGGACGTCAGGAGCCATCCCTAGAGGGGGGGGGGGTTCTGTCACAACTTCAGCAAGGCTTTAGATTTTTATTTGTCTGTTTCCTGTTTTGCCACACTAACTCATGTCATTTCAGACTCTGCCACTCCCTCCTCCTCCTACCTGCTGTTTTCATTCCCCTGGCCTGCCCCACCCCCATACTCGCCTGCTCCTCATCAGCTAATCAGCCCCTCAGTATATGTACCGGTCCATTTCCCTCAGTTCTTTGCCAGATTGTCTAGTGTGTTTACCTAGCCCTCCCGCGTCTTCTCATTCTGATCCTGAACCTGCCTGCTCGTGTATCGACCTGCCTTTTTGGACTTTGGACCTTCCTTATTGCCTGCCCCTACAGGATTGACCTGCCGACTGAATTGACCTGCCTGTTTGGACTTTGGACCTTCCCTTTTGCCTGCTCCTACTGGATTTGTTTGCGACACGGATTGACTACCTGGTATGACCTCTGCTTGGAATAAACACTGTTTCTTCACCTGAACTGTTTCTCTTGTCGTGCTATTGGTTACTCGTCTACCATTTTATGAAACCTGACATATATAAAGTTTTTCCGTCCAGTTATATACTGTATTACTCATACCTCCCTTTATCAAATCAAAAATCAAATAACATTTATTGTCATTTTGTTGATTGAACAACAAAACGAGAAGGCGTTTCTCAGGGATCAAGATCACATACATTACAAACAAACGTCCCAATGATAAATAAATAAATAATAAATAAAGTCCAGTGGGAAGATTTAGGACGCTGGTGCATTGAGCATCCTGACAGCTTGAGGCAGGAAGCTGTTCCGCAGCCTGGTGGTGGAGCATCTTAAGCTGCGATAGCGCTTCTTGGAGGGTAGGAGCTTAAATAAGTTGTTCAGAGGGTGAGAGGGGTCTCTCACTATTTTCTGGGCCCTATTCCTGCAGCGGCTTAGGAATATGTCCTGGACAGAGGGAAGTGAGGCTCCAATGACCTTTTCCGCTGATCTCACCACTCTTTGCAGGGCCTTTTTGTCCGCCGCACAGCAGCTGGAGAACCAGGTAGAGATGGCGTACGTCAGCACACTCTCCACAGCCCCCCTGTAGAACGTGGTGAGGATACTGGGAGGTAGTGAGGCCTGATGGAGTTTCCTCAGGAAGTACAATCTCTGTTGGGCTCACTTCACTAGCCCAGTGGTGTTTTTGGACCAGGAAAGGTTGTCAGAGATCTGTACTCCCAGGAACTTGATGTTCTCCACCTTTTCCACTTCACGATTACTGATGCAGAGGGGTGTGTGCTTAGGTTTTGATCTACGGAAGTCCACGATCATTTCCTTGGTCTTTTCCGCATTGAGCACCAGGTTGTTGTCTCTGCACCATCTCTCAAACAGATTGACCTCCTCTCTGTAATAGGATTCCTCATTCCCATGAATGAGACCCACGACTGTAGTGTCATCTGCAAACTTAACAATCATGTTGTTCTTGTGCCTTGGCACACAGTCATGGGTCAGCAGCGTGTACAGCAGAGGACTGAGCACACATCCCTGGGGGGATCCTGTACTCAGTGTGATGGATTTGGAGATTTTTTTCCCAACACGAACAGACTGTGGTCGCTCCAACAGGAAATCCAGTATCCAGTGACAGAGGGTGGGGTTTAGGCCCAGGAGGAGAAGTTTATCCATCAGTCTCTGCGGCAAGATGGTGTTAAATGCAGAGCTGAAGTCAACATACAGTATTCTAGCATAGGTGTCTCTCTGTTCTAGATGGGTGAGTACTGTATGCAGGGTGGTGGATATTGCATCCTCTGTGGAACGGTTTGAACGGTAGGCATACTGATGAGGATCCAGTGATGCAGGTAGGCTGGATGTGATGTGTGGTTTGATTAACCGTTCAAAACACTTCATCACTATTGGGGTCAATGCAACAGGACGGTAGTCATTCAGACAGGACACAACAGACTTTTTTGCAACTGGAACGATGATGGATGTTTTGAAGCATCTGGGTACAGTGGCTTGACAGAGAGAGATGTTGAAAATGTCAGCTCATCAGCACAGGCTTGGAGCGCCCTCCCCGGAACGTTGTCCGGGCCGGCTGCTTTCCGAGGGTTGATCTTGGCCAGGGTTCTCCTGGTGTCAGCTGGGCTGATGGCCACAGGTGGCTGACCGGATGGAGGGGAGAGTCCAGTCCCCCCTCTCGTTGGCCCTCCTGGTGCCTCAAACCGGGCAAAAAAGTCATTGAGTTTGTCAGGGAGAGAAACATCACTGTCCTCAATCCTCTGCCTGGTCTTGTACTGAGTGATTTGTTGAACCCCCTGCCACATTTGCCTGGTGTTTCCTGTGCTACAGAGGTTCTCCTTGATTATCCCTGCATGGCATCTTTTGGCTGCTCTGATCCCTCTGGAGAGAGCTGATCTGGCTGAGCAGAGAGCGGCCTTGTCACCATCACAGTAACATCCTCTGTGCACTTGGCAATGTAGCTCATCACCGTTTCAGCATATTCCTCAATGTTAATATGATGCTCACCCTGAGATGCTGCTGTTTTAAAAATCTCCCAGTTTGTGCATTTAAAACAGTCCTGCAGCGCTGAGACTGCTCCATCTGGCCACACCCTGATGTGTGACTGGGTTGCCCTAGTTCGTATCAGCCTGGGTTTGTAAGTTGGAACCAGCAGCACAGATTTATGGTCTGAAAGGCCAATATGGGGTTGAGGAATGGCCTTATATGCCTCAGCAGTGTTGGAATAGACCAAATCAAGTATATTTTCTCCTCTTGTTTTAAAGTCCACATATTGCTTGAATCCGGGGAGCACAGTCTTTAAGCTAATGTGGTTGAAGTCTCCTGCAACAACCACAAAGCTGTCCGGGTGTTTTGTCAACAGTGCGCTGATGACGTCAAACAGGGGGCGGAGTACTTCGTAAGCATTGGCGTTGGCGCAAGGGGCTATGTAAACAGCTACTACAATCACACTTGGCAGGTAGAATGGCCGACAGATCACTATAGAAAATTCCACCAGTTCAGAGCAGTGTTGAGCCACCGACGCAGCGTTTACACACCAGTCTTTGTTGATATAAATGCATAGCCCCCCGCCTCTGCTCTTACCGGAACTCGCCGCGTCTCTGTCAGCTCTGAAGAGTTCTAGCTGAACAGCCTCGTCCGGAATGTTTTCATGTAACCAGGATTCGGTAGAAATGAATAGACAGCAGTCTCTCCATACCTTTAGTGATCCTCTCATCAGACGGAGCTCATCCAGTTTGTTTTCGAGAGATCGGACGTTGGAGAGTAGGATTGTTGGCACT
The DNA here is from genome assembly GCF_031168955.1 of Gadus macrocephalus. NCBI lineage: Eukaryota > Metazoa > Chordata > Actinopteri > Gadiformes > Gadidae > Gadus > Gadus macrocephalus. Next base: position 20,971,117 of record NC_082396.1, on the reverse strand, counting down.
GCTGGTCTGGTGGGTTTAGTTTTTAGTTTACGTCCACCCCGTCTCTGCTGCTTCCTCCTCCGGGCAGTTGCGGGCACAGTGTCACAGTGTTCGTTAGTATCCTGTGTTTGCGTAGTATGTCCAGATTTCAGCGAATGCCAGTGATGTTACTCGCTTGCAATGTCCTGATGTTTAATAATGTTTCCCTGTCATAAACTATGTTTGTAGGACGTCTCACACTCAAACATTCAATCTCAATCTCACAGATCTCAAGAGGGGCCGCTGCGACTATGCGCGCCGCCCTGGCAACGAGCTTACTACCTCGTCTCCTAATCCTGTTCCTAATTCCTCCTCTCGATCCTCTTTTCCTCCGTATTGTCTTCTTTATCAGAGTTGATGGTATGAAATCCAGTTGTTCGGGTGATAAATCAACTGTCTGGCAAGCGAGTTGAAGCTCCAGAAGGTCCGCTCTAGCGTAAGTGCGTCTCGGTGGATTTGGATGCGTCGGATGCGTCGTGACCGTTGGGATGCATCGTGACCCCAGCAGAGAATAAACCTCCATAACTTGATGCAGAATGGCTTTTGAATTCCACTAACGCAGATTTTACAGTATCCATAGGTCATACGAATATTGCCATGATTTAAACTCGACAAAAAAGTGAAAAAGTAAATTAAATATGTAATAAAGTAGCCTTTCAATCACGAGTCGCTAAAACAGAGGAGCGCCCCGCTTCTCGTTGCCATGTCAATGTCTTTAGCATGGTCCATTAAGGTTGTCTCCCCCAAACTCTCCGTGCGCTCCCCTCGCTGCATTGCGCCTTCACCGCTGTTCCTCCTTGGTTAGTTGCGTCCACCAAACATCGCCGTCATGCAGCCTCTCCTTCAAGTCTGCCTGGTAGGATCTTGGAATCCTTAAGTCAATTGCCTTCCCCGAAGCGTAGGTGTCCTCATAGATGTCGATTTTTATCTTTTCCAAAAACCTTTAGTTTAGCTGGTTAGATGATGTGGGATTTCACCCGTTTTTCATGCAGGTGTTTTCTGATTGGATACAGTTGGTTTCTTTCCTCTTGGACTTTTGTGGTGATATCTTGGTCAAAGTAGATTTGTGTGTGCTGAAATAGGATTTCTCTTTTAACCCCACGCCGATTTGAGCCCTTTTGTCTCATGTCCCAATCAAGGTAACACACAATGATTAAGCGTGTTTGCTCGTCCCTGTCTCTGTGCGCTGGGTTGCTCGGTTCACTCGCATGAGTTTTTGTTGTACTTGGAGTCCCAATGTCTCTTTCAAAGGTCCCATGGCATGAAAATCTCACTTTATGAGGTTTTCTCAAATTAATGCTGGGGGGACAAGTTTTAGTCCCCCAGTGGCTAAAACTTGCATTTGGTTTAAAACGAGCACTAGGTATCCTTCTCCCCTTTGAAAAAATGGAAGCTCAGGCACGCTGATTGGAATGTGGCCCCATATGTTGTCATAAGGGGCTAAGTTACCTCCCCTTTCTCTGCCTTGCCCGCCCAGAGAATTTGGCCCGCCAATGAGACAATGAGCTTCGCCATGCAAGCGCCAAGTGTGTGTGTGTGTGTGTGTGTATGTGGGTGATTACACACACTGGGCCCTATCTTGCATCCGGCGCAAGTGACTTAGTCACTGGGGGTGTGATGTCCATAAAATGTCTTTGTGGTGTCCATAAAGATAAAATAAATAGGCATAAATCTAGCGTAGGCCTACACAATTACCCAAATTATTCAGGCAAATTGTAGCAGGCGTAATGACGGATCAAATTAACCTGGTTGACCAATAGTGGCAAGAGACACATGTATGTAAGGACACCTGTCAAAGTGGGTTGTCCGTCAAGAATCAGGAACCAAAATTCTGAAGACTGCGAAATAAATTCTGAAGACTGCGAAATCACCTTCTGTAAGTCCATTTAAAACCTTACTCTGCAACTTACCAGTTAAGTTGAGGTTGCTCATAATTTTTCTATTGCACAGTGGAATGGAATACGTCTTGGGACAGAGGATCAGACGCCGGGGGGAGAGGGTCTACCGGCCCAGACACACCTATCTCTCCCTGAGTGAGGAGGAATGCAGGCGTAAGCTACGCCTGACCCGTCAGGCTGTCACAGATATCTGCCATCTCCTGGCAGATGAGCTGGGGACTGATGCACGCTGTCCCTATGCCCTCCCCGTTGCAGTGAAAGTTACAGCGGCACTGCATTTCTATGCATCTGGGTCGTTCCAGCATCCCCTTAGTTCTATTGGACGCATTTCACAATCGGCAATACCCGGCAATATGCCGGCGACCCGCTGCCCACTCTCGCGGGAGTCTCGGGTCTCGCGATGTAACGAATTGCTTTAAGGCACAGACCCACAAACACGGAACCGGCTCGATATAAACACAAGTAACTAAGGGATTGTTACATTCATCATAGATCAGCCGAGTAAAAAGAGACAGAGAAACCCAATGTCGGAGGAACAGAAGAAGAGAAAAGGGAGACTGACCGACAGAGAGGCCAGACACGAGTAAACAGTGGGCAAGCATTTCAGGAATAGGGTGAACTGAAAGAAAAAGAAGACTGCAAATCAGACGCCGACTTGGCCGTGTTGCTTTTGAAATTGAAAGTACCCTTGGGTGAACTTTGTCTTCGTGGTATTCTTGATGTTGATAGTCTCTGTACAAATGTGTTTGCTCAACCATTTTGTTGTGAGCCCTGTAAAAATTGTTTTCTCGACCGTTTTGTTGTGAGCCCTGTATGTTTCTAGCTTGCTTGGTTGCAACCATATAAACACCTTTGTTTCCATGGGTGTTTTGCTGTTCGTCTGTCTCGTCCCCCAGATACAGACCGAATCCCCGAATCCAGGTTGTTGTTTATTTAGATTATTATGTTGGCCAACACTCTTACACTGATTGTTCTGTTCAACCTAAGATAAAACAATTATAATCTAGGATATAAATTCTCCCTGTCAACTATAAAAAAGGATGGATTTATGTTTATTGCAATACAAATACACCATTTTAAAAATGTATAACCTTGCCTACACTTTATGAACATCTACTTCGGACATGGCTCCACGCATTCACTGGCTTCTTTGAAAACAAATGCACATGGCTCGCGTAGAAGTGCATGGGGAAGGGTCGTCAACGAGTTGTTACGCCCCCTACGAAGCTGTAGGGGGCGCTGTGTAGAGAAATGTGTGTGCCAAACCAAGAAAACAGCGAAGAAATGCCCGAAGTTGCATAGTGGGCCTTTAAAATAGGGCCCACTGTAATCAATTTTTTTAAACTTCTTTCTTATTTGGATAACCTTTCTGCTGTTGGTGTGACGGCGCTTAACACGTCGGACTCTCGTCACTTGAATTTACCCAACGAGACTCGTAGTGGGGGTTATCTCAGCCATGATTGAGAAGGAATTGGGGGGAAGGAATTTTGCCTTCGACTCCCTGAAGTACATGAACCATGACATGGAGGAGAAAGCGATTGTTGCCCGCGATTGTCTCCCGCTTGAGCCCCGCTTCCCGCTGTCCGCTGCCGAGGGACCACCGCCTCGGTGCTGCCTGCTGCAGGAGGAGGTGGTGCCTAAGCGCTGCCTGCTGCCCACTGCCTGCTGCTCGCTGTTGAGGCGGTGGTCCCTCAGCAGCGAGGCTCCGGCGGGAGACAATCGCGGTCAACATTTGCGGGCAACAATCCCTTTCTCCTCCATGTCGTGGTTCAGTCTACCTCAGATTGATGTGGACGTGGAAGAACTAGAGACGTCGGAGAACGCAGTAGTTTGAGATTCATAATATCGTCTGGAGGCACACACAACTTTTGGCCGTGAAAATATATATTATATGTTATAGATATCTATGTATAATATGATATTATTTAGATACAGAGCTCCAGGACTCCCGCCGGAACACCCAGAGTGTTCTAGAATATTTACAAAGCGCATGGTACCGTGGCCGCAAGCTGCTCAGGGCCACACCCCGACCCTCCTGCTTGACTTGCCTCTCTTTTCCTCATTTGCATTAAAGCTACAGACACCAAAACAGCGAGTATGGAGAAAGCTCAGTGTGCGACTGGTACGTAGTGGCTGTAGTACTGCACCACGGCTGAATTTCGGGATCCTCTTCCAATACTGTGTTAGGGGCCCACTAATATCTATATTAAAGCATTCATAAAGTAGCATGCCATAGGACCTTTAACAAGTTTTCCAAAAAATGGGGTCATGTCCTAAACGTTGCCTCCTTCTTTCAGGTTAAATATCCTGATGTTGTTCTGTCTTGATTTTTTCATTTGTTGGTTGTAAAATAAGTAATTTATTCCCTGCAGCATACTCGCTTTCTCTTTACACTTCTTCTTTCCTCCAAATCCTCCATTCTTTCTCCTGTATCTTTTAGTTCTCTTTTCACTTCTTTAATATCTTGATATAATTCCGCTAGAGATTGTTTTGTTTCTGTTTGGAAGTCGTTAATGTCCGTTCTGAAGTTCTCAATATAAGTGGAAATGTATTCCGTGAATTTTTGCCATCACCTGTGTGTTTTCAGGTGATGGCAAGAAAAAGTCTGTACGCTTTTTTTTAACATTCTTTATATGATATTTTTGAAAGAAAAAGAAAAAGAGACATATGGCTGAATAGTTAATTTAATGCTGGCCTTTTGTCCACAATTGTTTTTGTGAATGTTGATTAAGTAGTGAAATAATATCTACTTCGTTTATTTTTCATTGCCAAATGATATTTACTTTTATTAGTCCAGCCTATCAAAACCATACAGTATTGAGTAGAATTTAGTTCAGCCTACTGTTCCGGCCCGCCATAACAGTACCTGTTTCTCATGAGGCCCCTAGGGAGAATATCTGCCCACCCCTGACCTAGTAGGTCACTATCGTTATAAACCAGAACATTATCTACCTATCTAAGTCACTAACGTTGCAAACCACATAATCTCGATAAAAATATATCAGCATGTGAATGCAGAATCTGTAGACAAAACAGACTGTTCGTAGTCCGAGTAGTTTTTGCATGCATGCAGTTGCAACGTTCTATTTAGAGGGTAATAATCTCAGAAAACTATCGGCTGAGGAAGTTTTAGCTTTTTATTAGCTTTGATGAAATGTCTCCTGGACCTGAAACACGTACAAAAAATATAAATAACAATGACCGGCATACAGAAGAGGTTGTCTTATCCGAACCACTACTGCAATATTATCAAAAAACATAATCCCTGGACAGCTTCCTTTTTACCAATAAAGTACAAGATCCTGACCGGAGTTGCTCCGCCGCAGCCAACACATTCTCACTCCGAGCGCGTCGATTTCTGACGAACGGTCAGTGACTTTGGCTTCACTTTCTGACGCAAAAGGGTACCCTTGTGCTTCTTTTTTCGACGCATGGGGTTTTCAACTCCTTACAATGTAACAACTTCACGGGGGAGCCGATGGCTGCACACAGAGACGCTATGAGCATTCATCCCATTGGCTAACGGAGGACCTTGCGCTTCTTTTTTCGACGCAGGGGGTTTTCCACTCATTATAATGTAATCCCTCCACGGCAATATATGAAGCTATGAGCATTCATCCCATTGGCTAACGGAAGAGCCGATGGCTGCACATAGAGACGCTATGAGCATTCATCCCATTGGCTAACGCAGGACCATGTGCTTCTTTTTTCGACGGAGGGGATTTTCCACTCATTGCAATGTAATCCCTCCACGGCAATGTATGAAGCTATGAGCATTCATTCATCCCATTGGCTAACGGAAGACCCGATGTCTGCACATTAACGGCGATTTTACAGTGAAATCTGTGACATTCCTCAACACAACTACACCAACGTGTCCTTGTTAATTACAAAACATGTATGGGTTAAGTTTATGGGCATCAGTTGTCCTGTTTTGTGCTTTGATTGAGAGAAACAATAGTTTTTTCGATCAGTGCTGGGTAGCTGAGGTCGTTGCTATAGAGACCAAGACAGACAACCCTTTCTCATCAAAATTACGTTCCCAGAGTACTATTCGGCATTCTCAATTACGTTTGTCTAAAAAACGTATTTTGTTTGTGATTACGTTTTATTGAACATATTGTAGTGCCGGAGGAAAAGGAGGCTAGCCCCCGTGACTCCTGACCAGTTCCCTCCCACTCGATCAGTAAGAGGGGAACACAAACCCATAATGTAGTCACTACAATATCGTAAATACGAATTCGTTCTCAGCCCATTTTTGCCATTTATTTACCGTGTTACTATAGCAGAATAAAGAATAAATTCATGCATTATCATTCAACTTGAACATGTGTTTTTACAGTATAGAGTGGTGGAGGGATGACGTGTGTTGGCCAACCCGGAAGTGAGCGTCGCCCTCGGTTCCGTTCCCTTGACAAAAAGCCAACGGGTTTTTCCATTGGATTTTGGATTATTGCAGAAAAATTAGCATCCTTGAAGCCGCTCCTCAAAAACTGAAAATAAATAAATAAATAAAAATAACCATGCTTCAAAGAACGAAATGTAAACTAATGCATTCTGAATGGGAGTGTTTCTCCGATTAATCCATGCTCCACAGAACGAAATGTAAACCCATGCAAATAAAGACTTCATGGTCCTAATAATTTAAACATCATTAATCTCCTGATTAATCTCCTGAGTGTGTAGGGTGGTATTCTATTTTTTTCAACGGGGCTGCATCCAGTCACTTGACCGTCATGGTTGCTATGGTGGTTGCTATCGACCGCCCCCTCTAATCCTTAAACCGCGCGGCAAAGGAGCTGCCGTCAATTGTGTTGTTTTTGTCGTAAACTAGGGTCCGATGGTTAAAAAATAGACAGATATTCCAAGGTATCCTTAAAGGCAGCTTGGATGTTTTTATTTTCTGCAGTTTAGACTCCTTCTATAACCTATTTTTTAAAGCAAAACACCAAGCTCATTGATTTATGAGGCAGTGTTATTTGAAACAATTTATTCAATAAATATTTGTGAGAGGTCATTCCTTCTCCTGAGTTTGCTTCCTATTTATGTCTAGTGTACACCCCTACTGTCCACAATCATTTCCCCCCCCCTCCCCATATGGATTTGGAGAATTGTTGCCACGTCCCAGTGGTGGAGGTATCATATATATGAAAGAGGGCATTCAATTATACTACAATGATCAATTAGGAGGCCGAAGCCCTAAAGGAAGTGATGCAATAGGTGACTGAGTCGAGAAAATGTAAGTAAGCTGTACTTGGGGTCTCTTATATATCAAAGGGGGTCTCAAAGGACGCATACGCTTCAACCTGTGGCTCCAGCCCTACAGGAAATGACTCAGCAAGTGCTCCATCTCGTTGCACCTCACCCAGCGGCTCGCTTGCAAGATTTTGGCCTGAAGTTCTTTCCAGAACTACACCGTAGCCATCCAACATGCATATCTGAGAATCAGGCCTCTCTTTAATAATGACAAAAAGTTACGAGAGAAACACACATTAACTTTTTGTTATCTCATAAGCGGCGTGGTGCCGGCTCCTTTTGACCTTTTGACCCCAGACTTCTGGGGGAATTGCTGAATCAATTCATTAGTCAATCAGAAGTATGTAAATATCTTCCCGGTGGCGTAAGAGGGCGAACAAGGTGTCCTTCAACATCTACGCTTCCAGGCGATTGCAACGGTGACACAAATGAGCATATTCGAACATGTTTAATGGTAGTAATTAGCTGTCGAAATTGGAGGCCTTAATAAATAATGAGCAGCTATTGAATTGCTTCCCGACAGAAATTTGTGACAAATGACATGTTATTTAGCATCTACACGTAGAGCTGAGTCCAATGACACCAAGCATGACACTCTAGCAAATGGTAACATGTATTTTACATGGTACACCTACATGATCTCGGTGTGGCAAGAGGGCGATCTTGATCTCATTGGACTCAACTTAACGTGTAGATGCTAAATAACATGTAATTTGTCAAAAATCTCCATCGGGAAGCAAATCTATAGCTGGTCATTATTGATAATGGCCTCCAAAATCGACAGCTAATTACTACCCCGAAACATATTCAAATATGATCATGTGTGGCACTGTTGCAATCGCCTCGAAACGTAGATGTCAAACGACACCTTGTTTGCCCCGTTACGCCACCGGGAAGATATTTTCATACTTCTAATGGATTGATTCATATTTTAAGGTTCTCGGAGTGAGACTTTAAGTGGCTGCAGCAGAAGTGTTGAGACGAAATATGATATCAAGAAATGTATAGAATATTCCCATTTACATTATGATTCTTCGTCATAACTATCCGACCAAACATCCTTCACATTCACCGAGCGAAGATTATGAAAGTACAGGCCCCCCCTTCCTGCACTCGGGGTCCGACTGGGCCAAGTTTCGGTGCGGGGGTCCCAGTTAGGCCCTAGAATAAGGTATTCAAAAAAGGTATTTCAGGGCGGCAGGACCTTCCTATCTCAAAAACTGTTTTTCCACCACATTCTGAACCATTAGGTCTTGCAGGCAACACTTCTGAGGGGCTTTGTCCAAATGACAGTCCATTTGGGAAAACTTTTTTTCTCTAAGGGCTAGAACTCCAAATCTCGGATATGTCGTTCTCGGGGCCCCGGGAAATGTGTGTAAACATTTTAGCATCCCTAGCTATCTCGAAAAGGCCGGAAAAGGGGCGTGACCTCCAACAGTACAGTAAATGTACATAAGACAGAGGTTCGTTTCTTCTCCCCATTTTTTGTGGGATGGTGGTGTACATGTGTGGCTTAAGGTGTGTAGACACAGCTGGCCTGTGGCCAAGTTTTTGAAGTCTGGGGTCAAAAGGTCAAAAGGAGCCGGCACCACGCCGCTTATGAGATAACAAAAAGTTAATGTGTATTTCTCTCATAACTTTTTGTCATTATTAAAGAGAGGCCTGATTCTCAGATATGCATGTTGGATGGCTACGGTGTAGGTCTGGGAAGAACTTCTGGCCAAAATCTTGCAAGCGAGCCGCTGGGTGAAGTGCAACGAGATGCAGCACTTGCTGAGTCATTTCCTGTAGTGCTGGAGCCACAGGTTGAAGCGTATGCGTCCTTTGAGACCCCCTTTGATATATAAGAGACCCCAAAGTACAGCTTACTTAAATTTCCTCGACTCAGTCACCTATTGCATCACTTCCTTTAGGGCTTCGGCCTCCTAAATGATCATTGTAGTATAATTGAATGCCCTCTTTCATATATATGATACCTCCACCCCTGGGACGTGGCAACAATTCTCCAAATCCATATGGGGAGGGGGGGGGAATGCTTGTGGACAGTAGGGGTGTACGCTAGACATAAATAGGAAGCAAACTCAGGAGAAGGAATGACCTCTCACAAATATTTATTTAATAAATTGTTTCAAATAACCCTGCCTCGTTAAATTAATGAGCTTGGTGTTTTGCTTTCAAAAATAGGTTATAGAAGAAGTCTAAACTGCAGAAAATAAAAACATCCAAGCTGCCTTTAAGGATACCTTGGAATATCTGTCTATTTTTTAACCATCGGACCCTAGTTCACGACAAAAACAACACAATTGACGGCAGCTCCTTTGCCGCGTGGTTTAAGGATTAGAGGGGGTGGTCGATAGCAACCACCATAGCAACCATGACGGTCAAGTGACTGGATGCAGCCCCGTTGAAAAAAATAGAATACCACCCTACACACTCAGGAGATTAATCAGGAGATTAATGATGTTTAAATTATTAGGACCATGAAGTCTTTATTTGCATGGGTTTACATTTCGTTCTGTGTAGCATGGAAAAATCTGAGAAACACTCCCATTCAGAATGCATTAGTTTACATTTCGTTCTTTGAAGCACGGTTATTTTTATTTATTTATTTATTTTCAGTTTTTGAGGAGCGGCTTCAAAGATGCTAATTTTTCTGCAATAATCCAAAATCCAATGGAAAAACCTGTTGGCTTTTTGTCAAGGGAACGGAAGCGAGGGCGACGCTCACTTCCGGGTTGGCCAACACACGTCATCCCTCCACCACTCTATACTGTAAAAACACATGTTCAAGTTGAATGATAATGCATGAATTTATTCTTTATTCTGCTATAGTAACACGGTAAATAAATGGCAAAAATGGGCTGAGAACGAATTCGTATTTACGATATTGTAGTGACTACATTATGGGTTCGTGTTCCCCTCTTACTGATCGAGTGGGAGGGAACTGGTCAGGAGTCACGGGGGCTAGGGGGACGCGTTAGGCGGTTGCACGCGAGATCTAACCATGCACTGTGACTGATTGTTCTGATCTGTTTTATTGGATTAAACGGTTATAATTAAGTTGCCTACGTCCTCCTTTTCCTCCGGCACTACAATATGTTCAATAAAACGTAATCACGGACAAAATACGTTTTTTAGACAAACGTAATTGAGAATGCCGAATAGTTCTCTGGGAACGTAATTTTGATGAGAAAGGGTTGCTCTGTCTGTCTTGGTCTCTATAGCAACGACCTCAGCTACCCAGCACTGATCAAAAAAACGATTGTTTCTCTCAATCAAAGCACAAAACAGGACAACTGATGCCCATAAACTTAACCCATACATGTTTTGTAATTAACAAGGACACGTTGGTGTAGTTGTGTTGAGGAATGTCACAGATTTCACTGTAAAATCGCCGTTAATGTGCAGACATCGGGTCTTCCGTTAGCCAATGGGATGAATGAATGCTCATAGCTTCATACATTGCCGTGGAGGGATAACATTGCAATGAGTGGAAAACCCCCTGCGTCGAAAAAAGAAGCACATGGTCCTGCGTTAGCCAATGGGATGAATGCTCATAGCGTCTCTATGTGCAGCCATCGGCTCTTCCGTTAGCCAATGGGATGAATGCTGATAGCTTCATATATTGCCGTGGAGGGATTACATTGTAATGAGTGGAAAACCCCCTGCGTCGAAAAAAGAAGCGCAAGGTCCTCCGTTAGCCAATGGGATGAATGCTCATTGCGTCTCTGTGCAGCCATCGGCTCCCCCGTGAAGTTGTTACATTGTAAGGAGTTGAAAACCCCATGCGTCGAAAAAAGAAGCGCAAGGGTACCCTTTTGCGTCAGAAACTGAAGCCAAAGTCACTGACCGTTCGTCAGAAATCGACCCGCTCGGAGTGAGAATGTGTTGCCACAGCAGGTTGTAAAGAGATCTACGAGAGCCACAGAAACAAAGAAAGCACTAAGTGCAGTCAGACTACCTATGAATACCGCGGACCAAATTCAAGCATGAAATATTTCATTTTCCTCCCAATTGGCTTATGTGTTGATGTTTTTAATTACGCTCTTTTTTACATGAGGTATTTACATTGTCGCCCAGTGGACTACAAATCTAAACTAGAAAATGCGGTGAGTGCTGTAGTACAAAATGAGGTTGAAAATATTTTTTACTAAAGCCACATGGATTAAGACATAAAGAAATGTTAAATGGCTTAAATCAAGTGAAAGGATTTGAACAAAAGTTCAAAAGTTTAAATGGAGTTAACAATGTAAACATGCACGACATTTAAGAAAAAGTAAATGGTTGGAAACAAATCAAGTGACAGCTGAATGAAAAGCGCAAAGCATTGCTAAAACAGCAGAAATGTAAAAGGTCAAATGTATTGCCCTGCACTGCTGGTGTGTGTGTGTGTGTGTGTGTGTGTGTGTGTGTGTGTTTATCAGAGAATAGCGAGCCGGTGTGTGATTAAAAGCAGCCCAATCTGGCAACAATGCTTGAACGTCCTCCAAAAGTAGCCCAAACCAGCGGGGAAAAACCCCCAATCTGGCAACATTGCTGAACGTCCTCACGCTCCAGCGACAACGTAAATCAATATGACCAACTGAAAATGAAGCCGGTGTGAAACTAAAACTGTTATTCTGAATAAAGTTTAAATTATATAGAATTTCCGTTGTGTGTAGATTTGTTTAATGGTTTGACTGATGGTAAACGGTTGAAATTTGTTAGCTTGTAATTAGCTTGTAGCCAGTTAACTATTGTGCACTATCCCATTGAAATGAAAAAAAAAATGAATAAATACAAACTAGAAATTGCATTTCCTGCAGAAAACACGTGTGAATGCTGACGGCTCAATGAAAAGCGCAAAGCGTTGAAATGCTGAAAATGGAGATTTGTAAAATCAATTGAACTGAAGAATCTGAAAGTAGTAGTAGATGAAGTAGTAGTAGTAGCTGAAGTAGTAGTAGCTGAAGTATAAATATTAGTAGTTGAAGTAGTAGTAGTAGCTGAAGTAGTAGTAGTAGTTGCTGAAGTCTTAGGAGTAGATGAAGTTGTAGGTAGAAGCTGAAGTAGTAGTAGAAGCTGAAGTCGTAGTAGTATTAGCTGAAATAGTAGTAGAAGTAGATGAAGTAGTAGTATAAGCTGAAGTAGTAGTATAAGCTGAAGTAGTAGTAGAAGTAGCTGAAGTAATAGTATTAGCTGAAATAGCAGTAGAAGCAGAAGTAGCAGTAGAAGTAGCTGAAGTAGTAGGTAGTAGCTGAAGTAGTAGTATAAGCTGAAGTAGTAGTAGTAGCTGAAGTAGTAGTAGAAGTAGCTGAAGTATTGAGGAAGGAGATAGGTCCCAAAGTTTGTAGAGCAGCATTTGCCTAATTAGCTCGTAGCCAGCTAACTATTGTGCACTATCCCTGTGAAAGGAACAAATAATTGAATAAATACAAACTAGAAATTGCATTTCCTGCAGAAAACGCTTGTGAATGCTGACGGCTCAATGAAAAGCGCAAAGCGTTGCTGAAAATGAAGATTTGTAAAATCCATTGAACTGAAGAATCTGAAAGTAGTAGTAGTAGTAGTAGCTGAAGTGGTAGTAGTAGCTGAAGTAGTAGTAGCTGAAGTATAAGTATTAGTAGCTGAAGTAGTAATAGCAGCTGAAGTAGTAGTAGTAGTTGCTGAGGTAGTAGTAGTAGTAGCTGAGGTAGTAGGTAGTAGCTGAAGTAGTAGTAGTAGTTGAACTAGTAGTATTAGCTGAAGTAGTAGTATAAGATGAAGTAGTAGTAGTTGAAGTAGTATAAGCTGAAGTAGTAGTAGCTGAAGAAGTATGTAGTAGCTGAAGTAGTAATAGTAAATGAAGTAGTAGGTAGTAGCTGAAGTAGTAGTTGTAGCAGTGGTAGTAGTAGCTGAAGTAGTAGTAGCAGTAGCTGAAGTAGTAGTTAGTAGCTAAAGAAGTAGTGGTAGCTGAAGTAGTAGTAGTATTGCTGAAGTAGTAATAGTAGCTGCAATAGTAGTAGAAGCTGAAGTAGCAGTAGAAGTAGCTGAAGTAGTAGGTAGTAGCTGAAGTAGTATGTTGTAGCTGAAGTAGTAGTAGTTGCTGAAGTAGTAGTATAAGCTGAAGTAGTAGTAGAAGCTGAAGTAGTAGTAGCTGAAATAGTAGTAGAAGCTGAAGTAGTAGTAGAAGTAGCTAAAGTAGTAGTAGTTACTGAAGTAGTAGGTAGTAGCTGAAGTAGAAGTAGTAGCTGAAGTAGTAGTAGTAATTGAAGTAGTTGTATTGGTAGGAGTAGTAGTAATGGTAGTAGTAGTATTTGTAGTAGTAATGGTAGTAGTAGTATTGGTAGTAGTAGTGGTAGTAGTAGGCAGTAGAAATGTTGAATAGCTTTAATCAAGTGAGATAGTTGAACAAAATTTTAAAATCGAATGCGAATAAAGCTCTGTGTGCGTGTGTGTGTGTGTTTGTATGTGTGTGTGTGTGTGTGTGTGTGTCTTAAGAGAAAGGCGGAGACATTGCATGTGTTTGGGTGTGTGTGTCTCTTTAAGGGAAAGGCGGAGCCATTGCGTATGTGTGTCTCTTTAAGAGAATGGCGGAGTGTGTGTGTGTGTGTGTGTGTGTGTGTGTGTGTGTGTGTGTGTGTGTGTGTGTGTGTGTGTGTGTGTGTGTGTGTGTGTGTCTCAACGGATATCAATGAGAGCAACTGAAAACTATGCCAATTTGAAACAAGTAAAAGTAGAAATTTAGAAATGCTATCGAAATTTCGTTTTGATAGTATTGAAGATACAAATGTGTCGATTTGTGGAATGGTTTGAACGATGGTAAACGGTTGAAATTTGACAGAGTTACGATGTCCTAAGTAATTCCGTTGTCAGAATGGGCAGACGGCTTCAATGGGACCAACTGTAGAATGCGACTGTTTGAAACTAAAACTGTGATTCTGAATAAAGTATGAATGATATTGAAATTCCGTATTCATAAGGTTCATGTGACGTCACTGTAGCTTTGTGCTGCCATCTTGACGACAGATCCCACCCACTGACCCACTGATTTCAGTGGTAACTCAGCACCAACAACAACACCTACGACCACAATCAAACAATGAGGATGCGCTCTTTTATTCTCTTTAGTACAGGTAATGAAAGGTTCTGAAAGATGGCATATCCATGTAGCTTACTAATGAATAAAATGCATACAAAAAACGTTGACATATGACCCACTATGTTCTGCTCCATATACCCAATGTTGACATCGTCCCAGCCAAAGAGTATTGGTATTAATACCTCATTCATTGTCCAAAATAATCCATAATAATTCAAATCGGGTTTCGTTGTGGGTACAAAATGAATCTTGAAGAAGACTCGTCCTAAGCTTCCCCGGCGAAATTATCGTCTATGATTTGATGACTGATTTCAACAATCAATGATAGTAACCCACAACAAACTGTTCACAAGAAGTCACAAATATATAGTACTTAACTTTGCCATTATCAGATAAAGATTATTGGTGGCCAAGTGCCTCACTTTAGCGTCCTTCACCCATCCAGCCACAGCATATTGGTAGGCATCAGTGCTCTTGAACGCTTTCAAGATATCTCCACTGTATGGGGAGGGGTTGTGGACTAAATAAATATATATGTCATGAAGATTGATTTGAGGCAAGCATACTAATGGACTAAAAAAAACTAGGGATAAAAAATAAGGATCGGAGCCTAAAATCTATAATATCTCTGTCTCTCTCTAACATTCAGATGAGCGGTGTGGGCGGCCATACTTGGCGAGATCGGTCGAGCAAATGGCGGCGTTCCAGAAAACGTGACGTAGATGAACCGTATGAATACAAGTGTGTAGATTTGTTAAATGGTTTCAACGAAGGTAAACGGTTGAAAATCAATTTAGTTACGTCTTAAACAGTTGAAGTTCCAGAGGAAATGACTCCTATGTTATAAAAAGTGGAAAAAGCGGAATGGTTTAAAAAGTTTAAGGAGTTGAAAAACTCTGAATATTAGCCATCATTTCGTTAAAGAGCTGAACGTTTTAATAGTTGAATGGTTTCTGTAGCTGAAAGTATGGCGGAGAAATTGAGACCAAAAAACGGCGGAAGAAGAATAAGAATAATAAAGAATTCAATATCTAGAGTGTGAATGCTACAGCATTCACACAGCATTCATTATTATTAGTGTGAATGCTACAGCATTCACACTAATAATAAAGATTTCAATATCTTATCTATCTAATATATATCAAATCATGGATCACTACCATTAGAATCCACATCATAGTTTACCAAGTAAGGTCACTTCTGTTACAGACTATCATTATCTACCTAGAAGGTAACTTCTGTTACAGACACATCATTATCTACCCAAGTGGGTCACTAACATTAGAAGTCACCTCCTTAGACACAGAGTTAGAAGGGATGGAGGTGGAAGGACAGAAGGAGGAGGAAGGAAGGGAGCAGGTTGAAGGGCTGTTAGGATTCTCACCTCCACAGCCTCTTTCTCTGTGCTGATGTTTTTCCCAGTCAATAACCTAAAATAAAAACAAAAAACACGAACCCAGCGTTAACAGTGATTCCATCCACTCTACAAGCTCTACTCCTTGCCATTCTCCCTCTGGACTCTTCCTCTTGTTTTTCTGCTCGTATCCTTGTGTTAATTTTTATCAAGTGATTTTGGTTTTCTATGTTCCTGCCCACATTGTAAAGCATTCTTGAGTGTCCTTTGAAAGGCGCTATATAAATCGAAAGTATTATGATTAATACAAGCTACTCTATTGAAGCATCAATTAAAACCTTTGAATTAAAATAAAGAACAAGTAAGATCAGGAAGTGCAGTGCCAATGTCAAAGGGCCCCTACTTTACCAGCAGGTCTGATGGTAGGTGAGCCTACTTAGTGGACTGTAGCACTTGGTAGACTTATCTATTCCTCAAACATCTAGATGGACCCTCCCACTTGTGAAGTCACTGAGTCAAAGGGAACATTTTGAAACTGCTGGAAGGCAAGTTTAAATGGAACACAGAAAACACCCCTTAACAAGGCAAAATGGACCACAGAAAACACCCCTTAACAAGGCTAAATGGACCGCAGAAAAGAAACCTTAAGAAGGCAAAATGGACCACAGAAAACACCCCTTAACAAGGCAAATGGAACACAGAAAACAAATTAAATTGACCATAGAAAACATCCCTTAACTATGAAAAAGCACCACTGAAAATAATTTAAGTGTAAAGATTTTTGTTAATTACCAGCGTTAACAAAGAATAAATGTCTGCCTTCAAATAGCCACCTCGCACACAATTCAGTCACAAGAACATCATTTTACCAATGCAAAGGTGACTGGAGACTAAGGTTTTTATTGACTATCGTATTATCAGTTATTCATTTGATTGATTATCAAAGTTACTCACTCTGCTTCAAACTGATTGGGAGTGATGATGTCAGCAACCGGGACCACCTTGTTCTTATAGACAGGATGGAGGTTTTCAGGCACATACTATAACACACACACACACACACACACACAGAGACACACACACACACACACACACACACACACACACACACACACACACACACACAAACACACGTACACATACAAATACATATACACAGACACAGATTTTACTGGAAATGTTATTTGAGTCCCGGAAGATGGTAGCAAAGTTCCTTACACAAAGGAACTGAACCTACAACCTCAGTAAAGGATTTGCATTTGTGTGTTTGTGTGTGGTTGTGTTCGTGCCAACATACCATGGAACCATGATCGCCAAGCACAGGGTCACACACTGAAAGGACACACACTGAGTCAGTGAGCTGATATTGGTCTGGTCTAAGAAGGCCTTCCATTGCAGTCGTACCTGGTGCCATGTGGTATCTAGTCTACCAGGTACCACAGGCAATAATACTGGTAATTGACAATCACTGCAAGATAGGCGTCATTCAGATCGTCTTTGACGATCTGAATGAAAATTCTGCGATGAATGTCCACCCAGTGTCTCTCTCCAACATGAGGCCAGTGTGTCCATCACTGAGAGAATGCTCCCTGTATCATTCATGTTGGGAATTTTTCACACATCATTATTGTCCGAGATTACAATTGCCAGTTGTTGTTTTTGAAGAACCACAAACACGAACCATGTCTTGGTTCAAAAGGATTGTTAAATTGGTCAGCACTGTTAATAAGTAGTGTAGCCAATTAGTAAGGTGAAGCCTACATCTAATCATTAGTGTGTTGGACAGGTCAGGGTTTGTGTGTTGTCATTTTTACCACCGTTCACAACGTTCCTTTATAAATTTTCATCCCAAAAAGCGGAGCGACTGGTCGGATTAGCATCATGCTAAAAAATAAGCTGAACCTTAAGAATATTCATTCATTTTTTTTAAATTAATATAAATCAGCTGTATTCATCAGTCACATGCTGCAGCATCAGAACACTTACCATAAACCAGACTGGGGTTGGCCCTCTTCAGCTCCTGGATGATGTCCACCACCATCTCCAGGAAGGACGTGTCCCTGGAGTACCCTGACCAAAGACAAGAGACAAGAGGGTGAGTCCTACAGATGATACATATTAGGCTGACTGCTAAGGGGACCTTACAAACAGTAGGAGCTAGGAGAGGTCATCCAAAGGTCAAATAAAGGTCACTACCCCACCAAGCTGTGCCACTTGACTTAATATTTGTGCAGATTAGGGTCTACATAACCCAAATATTTACTCACGTCTTGAATCAATACAAAACACATTATTTTGTGATCAGTATCAGTCTGGATCTAAAGCCGCCCACATACCTTTCAGTTAATTTTTTAAAGGAATATAATTATCAAGTGCTCATATACCACTCAGTACTCACAAGAGTATACATATAAAGAAAGTATGATTGATATCTTGACTTTATGCTATATGAAGGAAAGTAAGTGTGGAAAAACGCTCCAAAAAGCTCTCTAAACTCAAACAGAAGGCCCTCGGTTCACTCCATGAGAAAGAGTCAAGAGAAAGCCTTGCTACTTGATTATTACTATCCATTATAGCTTCTGCAACACACCTCCTTGTTCAAGAGCCATTAAGCTCTGTAATGTAATCTTAATCTGCCGGAGAAGAGATTTAATGGATCCTCATCCTCATCGTAATCCGCTTATCCGGGGTCGGGTCGCGGGGGAAGCAGCTCAAGCAGGGGGCCCCAGACTTCCCTTTCCCGGGCCACATTGACCAGCTCTGATGGGGGGATCCCGAGGCGTTCCCAGGCCAGTGTTGAGATATAATCTCTCCACCTAGTCCTAGTCTTCCCTGAGGTCTCCTCCCCACTGGACGTGCCTGAAACACACGCCCAGTGGGCATCCTTGCCAGATGCCCGAAACCTCCTCAGCTGACTCCTTTCTAAGTAAAGAAGCAGCGGCTCTAATCCGAGTTCCTCACGGATGGCTGAGCTTCTCACCCTATCCCTAAGGGAGACGCCAGCCACCCTTCTGAGAAAACTCATCTCGGCCGCTTGTACCCGCGATCTCGTCCTTTCGGTCATCACCCAACCCTCATGACCATAGGTGAGGATAGGAACGAAGATCGACCGGTAGATCGAGAGCTTTGCCTTGCGGCTCAGCTCTCTTTTCGTAACAACGGTGCGGTAAAGCGAACGCAATACCGCCCCCGCTGCTCCGATTCTCCGGCCAATCTCACGCTCCATAGTACCCTCACTCGCGAACAAGACCCCGAGGTACTTGAACTCCTTCACTTGGGCTAAGGACTCATTTCCTACCCGGAGTAAGCAATCCACCGGTTTCCTGCTAAGAGTCATGGCCTCAGATTTAGCGGGGCTGATCCTCATCCCAGCCGCTTCACACTCGGCCGCCAGCCGATCCAGTGAGTGCTGAAGGTCACAGGCCGATGATCCAATGAGGACCACATCATCTGCAAAAAGCAGTGACGAGATCCTCAGACCACCGAACTGCAACCCCTCCCCACCACGACTACGCCTCGATATCCTGTCCATGTATATCACAAACAGGATTGGTGACAAGGCGCAGCCCTGGCGGAGACCAGCACCCACTGAGAACGAAACTGACTGGCTGCCGAGGACGCGAACACAGCTCTCGCTTTGGGAGTGCAGAGATTGGATGGCCCTGAGGAGAGACCCCCTTAGCCCATACTCCCGCAGCACCTCCCACAGTTTCTCCCGGGGGACCCGGTCATACGCCTTCTCCAGATCCACAAAACACATGTAGACTGGATGGGCATACTCCCAGGCCCCCTCCAGGATCCTTGCAAGAGTGAAGAGCTGGTCCGTAGTTCCACGTCCGGGGCGAAAACCGCATTGCTCCTCTTCAATCTGAGGTTCGACGATCGGCCGAACCCTCCTTTCCAGCACCTTGGAGTAGACTTTACCAGGGAGGCTGAGAAGTGTGATACCCCGGTAATTGGCACACACTCTCTGGTCCCCCTTTTTGAACAGGGGAACCACCACCCCGGTTTGCAACTCCTTTGGCACTGTACCCGACTCCCACGCAATGTTGAATAGGCGTGTCAACCATGACAGCCCCTCAACACCCAGAGCCTTTAGCATTTCTGGCTGGATCTCATCAATCCCTGGGGCTTTGCCACTGCGGAGATGTTTGACTACCTCAGTGACCTCCACCAGGGAAATTGACGACGAAACACCATCAACCTCGAGCTCTGCCTCCAACATAGAGGGCGTGTTATTCGGATTCAGGAGTTCCTCAAAGTGTTCCTTCCAACGTCCGACAACCAACTCAGTTGAGGTCAACAGAGTCCCATCCTTACTGTACACAGCTTGGATGGTTCCCCGTTTCCCCCTCCTGAGGTGCCAGATAGTCTTCCAGAAACACTTTGGTGCCGACCGAAAGTCCTTCTCCATGGCCTCTCCGAACTTCTCCCACACCCGCTGCTTAGCCTCCGACACGGCAGCAGCTGCAGCCCTTTGAGCCTATCGGTACCCTGCAACCGAGTCAGGAGTCCTCCAGGATATCATATCCGGAAGGCCTCCTTCTTCAATCGGACGGCTTCCCTGACCACCGGTGTCCACCACGGTGTCCGAGGGTTACCGCCCCTTGAGGAACCTAAGACCCTGAGGCCACAGCTAGCCACCGCAGCTTCAGCAATGGAGGCTTTGAACACCGCCCACTCCGGCTCAATGCCCCCAACCTCCACAGGAATGCCAGAAAAACTCCGCCGGAGGTGTGAGTTGAAGATACCTAGGACGGGGGCCTCCTCCAGACGTTCCCAATTCACCCGCACTACTCCTTTGGGCTTACCAGGTCTATCCGGAAATTTCCCCCATTCCCTGATCCAACTCACCACCAGATGGTGGTCGGTTGACCCTCTCTTAACCCGAGTGTCCAAAACATGCGGCCTCAGATCAGATGACACGATCACGAAATCTATCATCGATCTTCGGCCTAGGGTACTCTGGTACCAGGTACACTTATGAGCACCCTTATGTTCGAACATGGTGTTCGTTATGGATAATCCTTGACTAGCACAGAAGTCCAATAACAAACGACCGCTCAGGTTTAGATCAGGGAGGCCGTTCCTCCCCACCACGCCTCTCCAGGTGTCTCCATCGTTGCCCACGTGGGCGTTGAAGTCTCCCAGCAGAACTACGGAGTCCCCTACTGGAGCCCCATACAGGACTCCATTCAGGGTCTCCAAGAAGGCTGAGTACTCTGAACTGCTGTTTGGTGCATACGCACAAACAACAGTCAGAGTTTTCCCCCCTACAACCCTTAGGCGCAGGGAGGCGACCCTCTCGTCTACCGGGGTAAACTCCAACACCGCGGCGCTCAGCCGGGGATTTATGAGTATCCCCACACCCGCCCAGCGCCTCACGCCCTCGGCAACCCCTCGGTACCGGAGCTGAGACTGTGCGTGGAGGTAAAAAAAACCCGGCCACCAGGCGCTCGCCATCGAGCCCTCCGTCTGGGCCTGGCTCCAGACAGGGGCCCCGGGCTTCCTCCGGGCTGGGTCACATCTCCTCTTTTTTCGATATTCATTGGAGTTTTTGAACCATTCTTAGTCTGGCCCCTCACCTGAGACCACTCTGCCATGAGAGACCCTACCAGGAGCACAAGGCTCCAGACAACACAGCCCTTAGGTTCACAGGGACACGCAAACCTCTCCACCACGATAAGGTGACGGTTCCAGGAGAGGTGACTTAATGGATGCATACCTTAAATACTTTCTTTAAAAAGGGACAAACGAATATTGCTTTCTTAGTGCCTCTTTTTTTCAAATGTGTGTTGCTACCTGATTGCAACTACGGTAGGCGGTATGTGCCAAGAAGCTATGATAACATGTCATCCAATACTACTACCTCATCAAGTTTGCTTTCGGGGGATGAGGTATGTAATCTCGGGTTTACATACCTCATCGGGTGATGAGGTATGTAATTAACACTGTTGATGAGTGTTAATGTGTCCCTGAGCAAGACACTTAACCCTAACTGCTCCTGACGAGCTGGCTGTCGCCTTGCATGGTTGTCTCTGCTGTCGGTGTGTCAATGTGTGTATTAATCAATGTAAGTCGCTTTGGATAAAAGCCTCTGCTAAATGCCCTAATTGTAATTGTAACGATATGCAACCCTCGAAATCGCGACACTAAAAGCCACAAACCTGGCTTTACCGGACAACGGGTTTCCGTTGTCAGACAAAATTGTATCTCTCCGGTCAAATTGTCAGATTGAAATTTGCTAATAATCCGTCTAAATAATAGTCTGCTGACACCGCTCCTCTTATCGATGCTGTAAGTCTGCGACGAGGTGCCCTCGCTGTGATGACAGCGCTCCGTGGCAATGGAGCATTTCATTTCTCCACAGCCTCCTCATATGCGATATGAACGACATTTATCCAGAGTGGGCCAAGAGCCCAAAAATAGCCTGTGTGATCCCTGTCTCTAGTGCTTTGTGTGCTTTGACCGGCAGTTGGTCTGCTTATAGGCCAGAGTGAAGCGGCCACCGATTATTGACAGGCTGGGTATATTATTCTTATACACAACCAGACTAGTTTGTTTCTTCACTAGACTGACACACACACACACACACACACACACACACACACACACACACACACACACACACACGCTACCGCTCGCTCTCCTCGCTCGTCCACTAACTCGTCGTCACTCACACACACACACTGCCATTCTCGCACACACATATACGCTACTCGTAACACTATGCCTCGTTATTGCGAATCAAACGTTCATGTTTGTTCACATCTATCTAAAGTTAGGCTATTAAACATTTTGTGATGTTTGATTATGTTGTTATTTGAGCTACATAGCCTAATAAGAAGCGATTAAAGGACATTTGACCGAAAAGGAAACCTATGCAGGTCACTTTGACCGGCACCGTTTTTTCTAGCGGGAACGGTTAGTGCTAGCCTGGCACCGCCCACCTACCTACTTCCGCTCAATTTTCATTTCACTTCAGTAGTTAGTCTGGGTCTGGTCAGAGCCCGTCTACGAAGAGCCTAGGCACTTCCTATACGCCCCATTGTACCGATCTTGGTTGTAGTTCCATCAGATATCCACTGGGGTCGATCGCGGGCGAGTCCAGATTGAATGGGAGGGGGCGGACTTGCAACTTATTACGACCAGAGACCCCTCTTGATGGCATCTGAAGCTGAAGCACAATCGGAGGACTTTCCGTCTAAGTAAATTTTTGGGTACTGTATTTATATTTTCCTGCAGGCACTTTTATTTTTTATATAGTTATGTATAGGGATGGGAATCGGGAACCGGTTGTTGTTCAGAACCAGTGCAGAGTAAACCGATTCCTTGTAATCATTAGCAAGCCTGCTTAATAATTCCGCTTATCGGTTCCGGTTGCGGCAAATGCGTCATGACGTCACACACACGCTGCTTTGTTTTGGTTCAGAACGCAGCAAACATGGCGCCGCAGAGGAAGAAGCGCACTGTGCGTTCACACCAAACGCAACGGGGCGACAAGATCCCATACAAAGTGAACATAGAGACGTGTATCGGGCGAATTTTTCACGAGAGAAAACCGGCGACAAGTTTTGATTTGTCGCGCCACACTTTCGCCGTGTACAGGCGAGCGCGTTCTCGAGGATTTGTGCGACGACAAATTCGCTCGAGTTGATTATTTCAACTTTGACGCGAATTTCGCGTGATGACAGCCAGCGTTCAATAGCGTGTCCACTGAGTGACATGTGTAACGTAACAGCCAATCAGCGTTCAACCATCAAACTCAGTGCAGTGCAGTCCGGGGTGAACTGCACAATGGAGGAGAAAGTGATTGTTGCCGTTTGCGTCTCCCGGAGCTCTATATATAATAGTATATAATATGTATAGATAATATCATGGCCAACAGCTCTGTTCGCCACCGGATGGCCGTAGCGTGGGGAGCTCTCATAGGGATTGGGCTTCTCGGGGTTTGTTTACCGGCGTTGCTATGGTTTCCGGTCATGTGTGTTCAAACGGTTTATAGGTAGGCCCATATACAGGTCCTTCTCAAAAAATTAGCATATTGTGATAAAGTTCATTATTTTCCATAATGTAATGATAAAAATTAAACTTTCATATATTTTAGATTCATTGCACACCAACTGAAATATTTCAGGTCTTTTATTGTTTTAATACTGATGATTTTGGCATACAGCTCATGAAAACCCAAAATTCCTATCTCAAAAAATTGGCATATTTCATCCGACCAATAAAAGAAAAGTGTTTTTAATACAAAAAAAGTCAACCTTCAAATAATTATGTTCAGTTATGCACTCAATACTTGGTCGGGAATCCTTTTGCAGAAATGACTGCTTCAATGCGGCGTGGCATGGAGGCAATCAGCCTGTGGCACTGCTGAGGTCTTATGGAGGCCCAGGATGCTTCGATAGCGGCCTTAAGCTCATCCAGAGTGTTGGGTCTTGCGTCTCTCAACTTTCTCTTCACAATATCCCACAGATTCTCTATGGGGTTCAGGTCAGGAGAGTTGGCAGGCCAATTGAGCACAGTAATACCATGGTCAGTAAACCATTTACCAGTGGTTTTGGCACTGTGAGCAGGTGCCAGGTCGTGCTGAAAAATGAAATCTTCATCTCCATAAAGCTTTTCAGCAGATGGAAGCATGAAGTGCTCCAAAATCTCCTGGTAGCTAGCTGCATTGACCCTGCCCTTGATAAAACACAGTGGACCAACACCAGCAGCTGACATGGCACCCCAGACCATCACTGACTGTGGGTATTTGACACTGGACTTCAGGCATTTTGGCATTTCCTTCTCCCCAGTCTTCCTCCAGACTCTGGCACCTTGATTTCCGAATGACATGCAAAATTTGCTTTCATCCGAAAAAAGTACTTTGGACCACTGAGCAACAGTCCAATGCTGCTTCTCTGTAGCCCAGGTCAGGCGCTTCTGCCGCTGTTTCTGGTTCAAAAGTGGCTTGACCTGGGGAATGCGGCACCTGTAGCCCATTTCCTGCACACGCCTGTGCACGGTGGCTCTGGATGTTTCTACTCCAGACTCAGTCCACTGCTTCCGCAGGTCCCCCAAGGTCTGGAATCGGCCCTTCTCCACAATCTTCCTCAGGGTCCGGTCACCTCTTCTCGTCGTGCAGCGTTTTCTGCCACACTTTTTCCTTCCCACAGACTTCCCACTGAGGTGCCTTGATACGGCACTCTGGGAACAGCCTATTCGTTCAGAAATTTCTTTCTGTGTCTTACCCTCTTGCTTGAGGGTGTCAATGATGGCCTTCTGGACAGCAGTCAGGTCGGCAGTCTTACCCATGATTGCGGTTTTGAGTAATGAACCAGGCTGGGAGTTTTTAAAAGCCTCAGGAATCTTTTGCAGGTGTTTAGAGTTAATTTGTTGATTCAGATGATTAGGTTAATAGCTCGTTTAGAGAACCTTTTCATGATATGCTAATTTTTTGGGATAGGAATTTTGGGTTTTCATGAGCTGTATGCCAAAATCATCAGTATTAAAACAATAAAAGACCTGAAATATTTCAGTTGGTGTGCAATGAATCTAAAATATCTGAAAGTTTAATTTTTATCATTACATTATGGAAAAGAATGAACTTTATCACAATTTGCTAATTTTTTGAGAAGGACCTGTATATATACATTAGTGCTGTCAGTTAAACGCGTTATTAACGGCGTTAACGCAAACCAATTTTAACGACGTTCATTTTTTTATCCCGCGATTAACGCAATTTCTTATTTACAAAAATAAATAAAAATTCTTTGGTTCAAAACAAAGAAGCAGTGGCCTGACTGCTATGTTCAAGGCAGTATGTTTGTATGTTCATCGTTTAATTGCACTATAGGCTTTTTTTTTGTATCGTCCTGTTTTGATCAGTACATGCCAATGTTGTTATCAATAAAAAAACATTTGCACAAGGCAAGCCGATGCACTTCTCCATGTTGATAAGAGCATTAAAATGAGAACAATTAATGGGACAAAGAAATCAAGGGATATTTAGCATAGATAAAATATTTGCGATTAATCATGAGTTAACTATGATATTAATGTGATTAATCGCGATTAAATATTTTAATCGCTTGACAGCACTTAGCAGGGAGCAGACCCCTGCGCAAAGCCGAGGGAGCAACGCGACCGAGGCGGGGGATGGTGTGAAGCCTTTGAAAAAATAATGATTAAATGGTACATTCTGAGGCTATCTTAGAGTGAAATTCTAGCTCTTGTGGTCATCCTGAAAAACTAAAATACTATCAACTTTTGGTAGACTTGTACAACTTTACCCATGAATAAAATAGACTTCACACGCTTAAATGGACTGGTTTGATTATTTGCCGTTTCATGCCAAGTAAAGGAAATGGGTTCAATGTAGGTTCTATACTGTAAAACTTCAATATTTGTTTCAATCACTGAATGAAGCCTGCCATATTTGGGACAAGCATTGCTACATTAAATTGCTCTCGCAAAACTCTTGATCAACACTCAGCATTTGTTTATTTCTGTCGTTCATTGAAACCGCTTTGTGCAGAGAGAACTGGAATGGTCTTGTATACTTGCTTAGCATCTTAGCGCCTAGACCAAAAACCCATTCAAATACATAGTAGCTAGCTAGTTAGCTGCTAATAACTTTAACGTTAGCATGTCGACTCGGTCTGGGAAACTCCAATTCGGATCGGAATATTTTTGGAGTAATTATAAGTTATTTGAGGATCAGACACATTGTCAGGTGGTGGTGTTGGGATATTTTCGCGGAGAAAAGATCGTTTTGAGAAATAGTGTATGTTGTACAGCAGCATGTAAGTACAGATCCAAGTCTGACAGGTTCAGTCGGCATTTCGGTAGAATGGCGCACGCCGGGAGTATCGGGGCGCAGCGCCCCTGTTCCCTTGTTTAGAAAAAACCCTGATATATATATATATGGGTAGGCCCATCTAATAAATCTCTGTCTAATCGATACTTCATTCACTGCCTCTTCAGTGCGTCGGGTCCTCCGACGTCCCTCCCTCTTCCACAAAAGGTAAAGACATGCAATGGTGGTTATCTTGTAAAGTTTCCATTTCATCAAACTACCTCCAATATGCTGAAACATTTGGCTACAGAGCATGCAATTCATTTGCAGGAATGTCACTTATTTATTTTGTTTATGTCAGTTGAATTTTTTTACAAGTTGAATGCAAATGAGCACTGTTAGGCCTATTCCAAAAGGCACAAGCTCTTACTTGACTGTTTTCAGTCCGTGTTTTTAGTTTTATGGCACATAATGATGGCATTATGTGCCTTAAAATGGCATTTTTTTGTCTAGACCAATTGATGTGAAAATGTACCATTTCCTGATACTAGACACACTTCTGATCAGTTATCAAAGAGATTTAATACAAACAAACACATTTGTACTTATTTTCTCACCCAATGAGAATCGATAAGAGAATGGATAAGGAATCGGATCGATAAGCAGAATTGGAATCGGAATCGTGAAATTCTTATAAATTCCCATCCCTAGTTATGTATGGTGAAAGTACACGGGTATAAATGGAATTTCTTCCATTTCTTGTGTTCAATGTGTTATATACATGGTACGGTATGACAACCTTAAATAATACAGTCAATGACCCGCTCAATATTCATCTGTCAGTGTCTATTTTACGAAAATAAAGATAGTTTAAAAAAAAAAAGCCTCGTAAATGTGCCATGATAAACTGCTCCAACAGTGGAAACGGATTGTCCTTTTTTTCGTTTCCCAAGGACAGAATAAGGTAACGTTCTTGCTTGCTCCTGTAAGAATGGTCCTAGAGAAATAGGGGTATCATTTTTGTACCTAAAGGTAATTTTTTTGGAAAAGTTCCCTGTAAGGTACGGAAATGGTCCTTAAGGTGAAAACTGTGGACCTTTGTTTGAATATTAAGGTACAAATTACTCGTTCAAAACCAACTGTCATTTTGATTAGGAGCTTGATGCTGTAGGCATGTCGGCCAGTAGTTTATCGACCCTATCAACGGAGGAACTAATACAGAAATGTTTGGAAGCAGGAATTAAGATAAGTGAGGGTTAGGGTTAGGGTTAGGCAACACAATTCTGGGGTAAGTAAATACGTTTAACATTTTTGTCCATTGTACTGTTAGTGAGCTAACTTTAGTGGCAAATGAGAAACGTTCGGTGTTGGCTCACTAACATGGAGGGAAGCCGAAGGTTGCTCATTTGCCGCCCACATTTAAATGCGTCAAAGCCGGTTGTAAATCGTCAATAATTCCCTTTTTAAATGTTAGCTAGCTACATCAAGCACATTTAGTCAAAATGGGTTGTGTCGGTTGTATATAGATTTCTTTATGTATTGGCGCCATTATTGGCGCTCCCCCATGGAGCCCCTGCCAACTTGGGTAGTGCAACCTATTGCAACTTGCAGAATGGCCGCTTTGACAGCTTTTATGTATTTTTCTCTCATGGTAACATGGTTGCCATTGTCGCTGGCTACCATTTCTGTAATGTAAGTTATAAACTACAGTTTGGGTCTAAAGTCTCTCTATTCAGCCTTTTTATATTACCCGTGATTTCGGTGATACATCTGAGTTGTTGACTTGCTTAAATCGGGTTTGCTTTACATAGAATTTATTGAACATGTTAAAATAATACAAGTCCAACTCTACCATTTTTCGACGGTTAGCGTCTTTTCTTCAACACATTTATGTGCAGGGAAGCTTCGAATATTAATGTGTGTGTTTAATGTATTGTCCTATAACCAGTGATGGGAATAACGGCGTTATAAATAACGGAGTTACTAACAGGATTACTTTTTTCAGTAACGAATAATCTATCGGTAATTGTTTGACTGTTCCCATCATGATAACGCGTTACTTCCAAAAAATGCGGCGCATTACTATAATTCAAGCTGTTTCTTCATCAGACCAACTAGATCTCTCTCTCTCTTTACTGTTCTTCCTTGGTTAGTATGCATGATACAATCGCATTAAAGGCCCACTATACAACTTTTTTAGCCAAAATTACATTCATTATGCTGGTTGAGAGTTATTCTGATGGTTCTGCAACCATTTCTGGGTCGTTTGGGGGGTGTGTCATTGCCCCATGTCGCCTCTCCAAGGAAAAAGCGCATATGCAACTTGCTCTGTTCGGACCGACACAATCCGGATGTGACGCAGCGGAAGTATAAGGTAAGATAAGATAAGATAAGATAAGATAAGATACAACTTTATTAATCTCCCATAGGAGAAATTTGTTTGTTGCAGAACAGCCCAGCAGTAGTGGAAAAACAAAGGATGAAATAACAATGCAATAAATACAATAATTACAAAGTGCTAAGTAGACGCTTATAGTTAAAATAGGGTAAAAACAAGACAAACAGAACCAACATCAAGATGGGTGATGCATATACACATATATACGCATACCTAAACACACACACATGCATATGCAAACACATAGACATACACAAACACAATCATCATCAGGCACTGTTGAACAGCCTAATGGCTGCCGGCACAAAGGAGCACCTGAAGCGCTCCGTCTTGCACCTGGGGAACATGAACCTGTGGCTGAAGGTGCTCCTCATATGCCACAGCTCAGCATGGAGGGGATGGGAGGGGTTGCCCATGATGGACTTCAATTTGTCCCTCATCCTCCTCTCCACCACCACCTCCAGACTGTCCAGCTCAAGTCCCACAACAGAGCTGGCTTTCCTAACCAGCTTGTTGACTCTGTTTGACTCCCCAGCCATGATGCCTCCTCCCCAGCACGCCCCAGCGAAGAATAGCGTGCTGGCTACCACAGACAGATAAAATGGATAACATATCCAATCGCGCCTCGAAAATGTAGTCAGATTGTAGTTTCGAAAATGCTTTACGGCACAAACACACACCCAAACATGGCACCGGCTAGATATAAACAGCCAGTTGCGAGGCAATTGTTGCATTCATCATGGATCAATCGACTGATAAGGGACCCAAGAGGCGACTGTCGGTGGAACAAAAGAAGAATGGACCAGAAAAGAGACCAGACACGAGTGAAAGGGGAACTGTGCAACTTTTTTGGCTTGATTTACCTTAATATAACAGGCTAAGAGTCATTGCGATGGTTCTATTATACATTTTTGTTCGATTGTTCGTTGTTTCGACTCCCCCTTGCGCATCTTGGCGGAGAAAGGGAATATGTTTCTGCCGGCGACCCGCCGCCCGCTCTCGCGGGAGGCTCGGGTCACGCGAAGTAAAGAATTGCTTTACGGCACAGACCCCCAAACACGGAACCGGCTTGATATAAACACAAGTAACTAAGGGATTGTTACATTCATCATAGATCAGCCAACTAAAAAGCGACAGAGAAACCCAATGTCAGAACAGAAGAAGAGAAAAGGGAGACTGACCGACGGAGAGGCCAGACACGAGTAAACGTTGGGCAAGATTTTCAGGAATAGCGTGAACTGAAAGAAAAAGACTGCAAATCTGACGCTGACTTGGCCGTGTTGCTTTTGAAATTGAAAGTACCCTTGGGTGAACTTTGTCTTTGTATTCTTGATATTGATAGTTTCTGTATGAATGTGTTTGCTCAACCATTTTGTTGTGAGCCCTGTAAAAATTGTTTTCTCGACCGTTTTGTTGTGAGCCCTGTATGTTTCTAGCTTGCTTGGTTGCAACCATATAAACACCTTTGTTACCATGGGTGTATTGCTGTTCGTCTGTCTCGTCCCCCAGATACAGGCTGAATCCCCAAATCCAGGTTCTTGTTTATTTCAATTATTATGTTGGCCAACACTCTTACACTGATTGTTCTGTTCAACCTAAGATCAAACAATTATAATCTAGGACAGGGATGGGCAACTGGCGGCCCGCATCCTCACTCAGTCAGGCCCGCACATAATAAAAAAAAAAGAAAAAAAAAAGAATAATAATAATTGATCGAGTTACAGAAAACTCGGTCAAGAAAGATGAGAAGAATTCATAGAATTCGAAGGCAAACCCATGCGTCTAGTTTGCTTAGAAGCGATATCAGTCAATAAAGATATCCACTTAAGTCGCCACTACAACTACTACAACTGCTTGTTGGGTTTGAGTTCATTGAGTTGTTGCACTTAATGTTGGGCCACTGTTTTTCAGTTTTTTGACTTCATTGAATGATGATGTATGTGAGCCCTTTGCACTGATAAAAATACTGACCATTCATGTGGCTGTTTGAGCATGGAAAACATGAAATGAATGTATGTTGGTTCAATTAACATACCGTACATAGGTTATGATTCTGGATGATTTTTTAGGTAGTGGCCATCCCCAAAATGCACCAGAATACAGGAAATCATATCTACCAAATTCAAAATTGTGTAGCTTCTCTCAGCTCACGTTTAGTTGAAGTGTGCAGTCATGTGGCCCTCCGATGGTTATGATGAAAAATGTGGCCCTCTTTATCATGAAAGTTTACCCTGAACTAAATCGATCTGCTAAAATAAATAAATAGAATGAATCGCTTTGGCTTCACCAATAATCGATATAAGTGCTTTAAATCGTATGAATCGATTATGATTAATGTTTTAAGACTTAGTTTGCACGTTTATTTTGTGAAGTGCAGCTCGGTAATCCGTAAAGGTACGAACACACCAAACGCGTACCCGCGTATAGACGCGTATAAAATCGGCAATTTTTCCATAGGGAACCATTGGTTTACGCGCGTATGAGGCGCGTACATGCGTTACATGCGTAAAAGCAACTTTTTACTCGCGTTAGCGGCGTATGAGCTGCGTACATATACGCGCGTACGCGAGGAGTTCAAAAAATTGAACTTTCAATGCTCATACGCGTGATGCTTATCCACGATAGCCAATTAGCGTGGAGCTTGACCCGACGTCACTGGCAGAGAGTAGTGAGGCTTGCACAGAAGCATACGGCCGACATCTTTCTTTATTCTGGGTGGAAATAGTAACATAGTTACGCCATTAAATGCGTTTATGGAAACATTTTTAGCGAGAAATGTGCATTTTACTTTCATAATGTTCGCTCTGTGAATGTGAAGGATATTTGGTTTGATAGTTATGACGAAGAGTGAACGCTCCGTTCACTTGCATGGACAGAGTCTCTGGTTGCTAAGCAACCTCAACGTCTTGGCGGACTATTTCTCTGCTGATCAACACTACGAATGCTGGAAACACACCAGACACACCATGTGAAGTTATTTAACCCGATTATTGTTATTTATATCTGTGATTATTTAATCTAACCCGATCCAAGCTCTATCATGCACCCAAACACGGCGGCGTTTGGGTTTCCTTCCTCGGACTCCTAAATCCAGCGCAGCCACAGGCGCGTAGCTGCGTACGTAGGACCATTTTTGACACAAAATGGTCAAGCAACATTTTAGCTGCGTTACGCGTGTACATCTATACGCGGGTACACGTTTGGTGCGTTCGTACCTTAACTCTGTCATCAGCTAGTCAGCTTGCAAGGAAGTCCCACGAGAGTTTTTTTTCTCCCTCACCCTCTACTGGTGCATTTCAAACATGGCAGAGAGCGGCAGCGAGATTGTTAATGCACCAGCGAACTTGAAATCCAAAGTGTGGAAGCATTTTGGCTTCGCAAAGAATAATGGTAAAATTCACAAGGGGTGTGTGACGGGGCGCATAGCTTCCGTCAATGTTGCCTGTGTGTGTTTGTCTTGTTTGACTATGTATTCCGTTACCTTCCTACTGTTTTAAAATCATTTATCAACCATGTCATTTATCATGCTTGCTACGGCAGTTTAATACAATCTTGCAAGTAACATCATTACAACGTTCTGTTTAATACCATTTACCATTAACGTCACCTGTTCTGTTGCAATAACCATTCAAACAAGTATGTCGTTGTCAAATTCCAGGTTTGTTTATTTAGTTTAAAAGTTACATGTTAACACAGCGTAAATGTTCGTCTTATCAGCGTCTCTTTGTATTACGGGAATGTGTGCCGCGTCAACGGGGTTTAAATTAACGTCATAACTTCCGGGTAAACCGGAAGTGACCCCGAGTTTTTGTAATTATGCTTATTGCAGTTTTTGTATATTTTGGCTACGCCAAAATCTAGCAATAATATAAAGGTCCAGTATGCTTAAGTTCGAATTGATGTTTTTGTGACTCTCAAGCCCATTCAGTTTGTTTAGTGAAAAGTATTTTTCTTTTTGTTGATTTTCGTTTTATTTTTATTGCCTTATGGGCCTTAAATTGGGAAAATAAAAAATCCCATCTTTTTCCAAACTTCTCGTCGGCTCCTGAGTGATTTTCCACCTAGTTCAAGACGCTCCAACACATCTACCCATGACAGGGTGTCACATTATTGCATGTTTATTTCACGGATATAGAATTTTGGTTCAAAGTTACTGAATCGAATCGTGGTTTACAGAATCGAATCGAATCGAATCGTTCCAAAAAAAAAAAATTGTCCTTGAATCGAATCGCCAACTACTGAATCGTTAATCGAATCGAATCGTCTGAAGCCAAAGATTCACACCCCTAGAGGTAGACCATGAAGACCTTAAAGACCTTAAAGTGCTTAGTGCTTTTTCAAGTGGCGTATAGCTTGTAGATAGGTACTATCCCTAAAGCGTGACGTTTTACTTGTGATGCTTCTGTACCTCCTCCCTGATGGTAAGAGTGTGAATAAGTGGTGTGCTGGATGAGAGGGGTCAGAGGTGATCTTCCTAGTTTTCCTGGAAATTCTGGTGTCATCGTGCAAGCCTTTGCCTTGCGGCTCAGCTCTTTTCGTTACAACGGTGCGGTAGAGCGAACGCAATACCGCCCCCGCTGCTCCGATTCTCCGGCCAATCTCACGCTCCATAGTACCCTCATTCGCGAACAAGACCCTGAGGTACTTGAACTCCTTCACTTGGGCTAAGGACTCATTTCCTACCCGGAGTAAGCAATCCACCGGTTTCCTGCTAAGAGTCATGGCCTCAGATCTACCATCATTCAAAGAATTAAACAGATCTACACATTTGTATCTTCAATAATATTCAAACAGAATTTCAATATCATTTATAGTTTTTTCAGATTCAGTTTTAGTTTTATTCCAGATTCGTTTTCAGTTGGTCTCACTCTAACCGTTTGCCACAGCTGTTGCTTGTTGACCAATCAGTGGCGAGCACACCACACTGGAGTCTGGTTAAAGTCTGTGTGGTGGAGGGTAGTGTAGTCTTTGTAATGGACTACAACAATGGACGTTAGCGTTGACGTTAGCGTTAGCGCCGACATTTGAGTTGACCTTAGCGTTAGCGCTGAGGTTAGCATTCAAACATTAAAACGTTCAGGTCCATTAGTACCATGTTGCTATTATATTTCCTTGATTCAGTGTCTTCATTCTACAGACTTCATACTACCTTCCAAATGTTCAGATTTCCTAGATTCATGGTATTGATTAAACATTCAGCTTCAGCAGATTAAAGAAGCATTTCAGCGTCGGCAGACGTTTGCAGTATGACTTCAAAACCATTGAACTCATTCATAATTCATTCTACAGACTTCATTCTACATTCAAAATGTTCAGCAGATTTACTAGATTCAGTGTATTGATTCAACATTCATCTTCTGCAGCGTAGCGAAGCATTTCAGCGTCAGCAGATGTTAGCAGTATGACTTCAAAACCATTCAACTCATTCATAATTCATTCTACAGAATTCATTCTACATTCAAAATGTTCAGCAGATGTCCTAGGCTGAATCCGAATACTTGACTGCTATATAGTATGCATTTTGTAGTACGCCACAAATATAGCTCGCCCTAATGCTCAGTACGCATTGTGTAATACGGAAAACGTTTCCGAATGCGTACTACCGCCACAGTAAACAACGGAGTTCACTACGCTATCCCACAATGCAACCGGAGTCTGGTAACAAACGAAGAAGAGATGGATGATCCGACACCACCAACAGCGGCTCCCGCAAATTTCGAAACATCGAAATGTAAGTACAAGTATTAAATGTTTCTTTAATCGGTCATTACGAAAACTGTGCTGTCTTTCTTGTCATGATAAGGTCAACCTTGATCTGTTTTTCAGGCTAAGGTAAATGCTACGTGTTAGCAGCTATCTATCGACAATAATAACGTAATTTCAGGTAGCAAACTTTAGCCGTTTTGTTAGTTCATCGTAGCTTGTGTTTGCTGCGGACATAACATTTATGTTGGTTTATATGATGGCTTAACGATTACGTAAGATTACGTGCCTCCTTCCCTCCTTCCCTGTGTCAAATAGCTCAGGGATTGATCAGGGGAGGGAATAACGAAAGGGAATAACGAAAGAACAAGGGCATTGTGCGGTCAGGGGCGGGATTACAATAAGGAATTATGAGAGTAGAAAAATATTAATTGAGAGTGGGAGAGATATCAACGTACTAAGTGCCAATATGTTTTGAGCTAGTAGGCAATAAACTCACCAATGAATTACTTTGGCTGAATATCTGATTTGTCATAATTTGCTTTGACGCAGGGACTGACGAGGACACCCGCCATCTTATAGCCTGGCGGGCAGCTAATACAAAACTATTCACGGGCGTGAAGAAATCGGCAAAGGATGGCATTGAGTACGTAAAAGTAAACATATGTTAGAAGACTTTGGTTAAATATTGTTGTTTTATCCTGTGCTCATTGTATTTGTCTCTCTTCTGCAGACAATGTATTAAAGACAAGGGGCTGGGGGGGAAGATATCCACCCAGCAGGTGAAGAGGAAGTGGGAAAACCTCACCGCAAAATACAAAGTAAGTTTTTGTGCTTCTACATCAAAGATCATGCTAAATGTGCTAGGACTGCATAATTTTAAGATATCATGCTTCTTGGTAATGTTTCATAGGACATGCGCAAGCCCCAGTCGGGGGTTGGCACTGAGGACAGGAAGGCCACAGCGGCGTCATGGAAGTGGTACAGTGAGATGGACAGTATTCTTGGACAGAAACCATCCATCTCACCCCCGGTAGTGATCTCTTCCTCCGGCCAGGTTGCCGCTGTGGCCACCCCGTCCTCGGTGCCATGCACCTCAGCAGATGACACCATCACCCCGCCACCAAATAAAAGGCGCTCGTCAGGTGCAGGTACAGGGTTGATGGAGCTTATGGAGCTGATGGAGAGAAGGGAGTGGCTAGACCTGGAGAGAGAGAGAGAGAGGCTAGAGAGCAGGAGGAGAGGCGATGGCGTCAGCTGGAGGAGAGGGAGGAACGAAGAGAGGAGCGAAGAGACAGAGAGAGACGTGAGGCAGAGGAGCGGAGGGAGCTGCAGGCGAGAGAGATGGAGGAGAGGAGGGACAGGGAGGCAAGAGAGAGGGAAGAAAGATTTCTCCTCTTGTTGGAGCGAATGAGGGAAAGAGAAAAATAAAGAAATAAATAATCTTTATAAGAATTTTTCAGTGTATGCGTTGATATTTTGCTCAAGCAATCAACAGTTTATTTACTCCTTTCCGAGTCCAATACAATAAACAAACCAATACATCAATAATTATCCATATTATAAATAAATAGCAGCATATATACAAATAGATGGCAGTATAAATATCACAGCACAAACATCACAGTATAAATATAGCATAAACGCTAAAACATGCCTCAAAGTGAAACTAATAATTTATATACATGACTGGAATATAATAAAACAATAAATAAAACAATAATCGTCCATTATCATAAATAAATAGCAACATAAATACAAATAGATGGTAGTATAAATATCACATCTCTACCTGTGTGTCCACCCAACCGCACACCAACCAACGACAGAAAGAAAAGGCCAAGAAGTGCAACACACCACACACCGACCTGAACAGCCGCAGAAGCACTAACATACCAAGCGACAACATTACAAGGGTCGGCTTAGCTCAGGAGGTAGAGCAGTTGACTTGTAACCGGAATGTTGCAAGTTCGATCCCCAGCTCCTAGCTGAGTGCTGAAGTGTCTCTGAGCAAGACACTTAACCCTAATTGCTCCTGATGAGCTGGCTGTCGCTTTGCATGGTTGACTCTGCCGTCGGTGTGTCAATGTGTGTATTAACCGATGTAAGTCGCTTTGGATAAAAGCGTCTGCTAAATGATGAACTGATCGATTGAGAACTGATTGAGAATTATTAAATAATGAATCACTGGCTTTATATTACAGATAGTCATGCCCGTGAGGTGCTGCCCCACGAGGCCCAGCAGCAACGGCAGCAGCCAGGATCGCACGTGCATCATCCCCTCGCCTTGTCTCAATGACCCTCACACCTGCAGGACCATCATTGTCATTGCCACGCCCATGGTCATCCTCCACAATGTCTGGCTCAACAAGGTCCCCGTTTGCAACACAGACATTGTGCAGGATGGCACAACATGTGACCACGTAAGGGACAAAAGTGGGGCTGACCTCCAGTGCCTTAAAGAAAATGGGCCGCCACCTCGCCTTCATCATTCCGAATGCCCTCTCAATGACATTTCTCGCCTGTGCGTGCCTACGATTGTAAAGGACACGCACGGGGTCTCGGACTGGTTCCCTGTGGGCTTGTCAAACACGGATACCCACCATCCCTAAGGATGCACCGGCCCTCAGGTGGGTACAAGGCCTCATAGAAGACCAGACTGTTCCTCAGCACCCTTGAATCATGGACAGAACCTGTGAATCCAACAAAGACAACGAGGAACCTGCCTCGGTGGTCACAGATGGTCTGCATCTGGATAGAATGGAAGAGCTTCCGGTTAAAGTAGCAGGCTCCATCTGCTGCTGGGGGCTCCACACGAATGTGGCAGCCATCTATGGCCCCCACTGCCACATTGAATGCTTGCGAACCAGCCGATGCCGCAAAGCCATTCCCAACTTCCTCCAGGTCCTGGGGATGTCCAACTACCCTCCGGAGAATGCCCACAATAGCCATGCATGTCCGGTGTACCATGTCGAAGACCGTGAACCGTGGGATGTCGAAAGCCCTCGACACCACTGGATACGTGGTAGCATGGGCAAGCCAATGAAGAAACACGTTGATCACTATTGGCCAACCATGGTTCGAGTCAGACCCCAGCATTGCAATAAGGGCTGTGATGGTCTCCCGAGACAAGCGGAGTTCTCGCTTGAGGTCTCCACCATCGTAGTAGAGGCGAAGGATGGGCACATGCAGAGTGTGTTTTCAATAAAAAAGGAAAAATTGACTTCAATCGTCTTTTTCACGGAGTAACAAATAACTGTAAATATATTGTTATTTTTATTATTCCAAAAAAATTACTTACCAAATGTCCACATAAATACATCATAACCTGCCGGTAAGTCGCTCTCCGAGATGACAGACGACGACGCCTTCTAGCAGCGATATCCATTTCAAGAGCCATTGGCGTAGAAAGAGACATTTTTAATTTAATAGCAACGATGACAAGACGGGAAACAGGTACATTTTGCCGGCATCTGAGGGGAGATACGTCATCTTCAAACATCCGGTGGAGTTTCGGCGGTGTTTGGAAGCGTTCGGGGGCGTTCTACGCATTGCTGTAGACCGTACTACACTGTCAAGTGTAGTAAGGTGAAGTAGTAGACACTGAACAGAAATAGTATGCACTAAGTATTCGGATTCAGCCCTAGATTCTTTGTAATGATTCTTCAACGTTCAGCTTCAGCAGTGGAGCGGAGCATTTCGGCGTCAGCATTCACACCGCAATACCTTCAGGGATTGCAATTCTAGTTATAATTATTCCGCCACTTTTTCAGAGAGCGACTCCTTCAACATACTTCAACGTAGAAACATCATTCAAACATTTAAACGTTCCGCTCCATTAGAACTATTATGCCATTATTTTCCTTATTCATATTGTTCATAATTCCCGAGATATTTAAGGTTATTCACCGAAAATTCCCCCATTCATTCCTTTTGGAAAATTAAAAAAATGCTGATTCATCCTTCATCCTCTTCAACACTTCCAACATTCAAGGCTTTATAACTTGGTCAAATTTAAACCGTTTACCATCATTCAAAGAATTAAACAGATTTACACATTTGTATCTTCAATAATGTTCAAACTGAATTTCAATATCATTTATATTTTTTTCAGATTCACAGTTTGTTTTTTTACGGATTCGTTGTCAGTTGGTCTCACTCTAACCGTTTGCCACAGCTGTTGCTCGATGAGCAATCAGTGGTCACTCCCATTCAAAATAAAAAAAAACGCTGATTCATCCTTCATCCTCTTCAACACTTCCAAAATTCGAGGCTTCATAACTTGGTTTACCATCATTCAAAAAATAAAACAGATTTACACATTTGTATCTTGAATAATATTCAAACTAAATTTCGATATCATTTATAGTTTTTTCAGATTCACACTTTTAGTTTTATTCCGGATTCGTTTTCAGTTGGTCTCACTCTAACCGTTTGCCACAGCTGTCGCTCGTTGAGCAATCAGTGGCGAACACACCACTCTGAATTCGGGTTATTATTATTCTGCAGTTTTTCCGTTAGACTCCTTCAACATACTTACATACAACGTAGAAACATCATTCAAACATTAAAACGTTCAGCTCCATTTGTACCATGTTGCTATTATTTTCCGTATTCATATTGTTCATAATTCCCGAGATATTCAAGGTTATTCACCAAAATTTCCCCCATTCATTCCTAATTATTATATTTCCTACATTCAGTGTCTTCATTCTACCTTCAAAATGTTAAGCAGATTTCCTAGATTCAGTGTATTGATTCAACATTCAGCTTCAGCAGTGTAGCGAAACATTTCAGCGTCAGCAGACGTTAGCAGTATGACTTCAAAACCATTCAACTCATTCATAATTCATTCTACAGACTTCATTCTACATTCAAAATGTTCAGCAGATGTCCTAGATTCATTGTAATGATTCTTCAACGTTCAGCTTCAGCAGTGTAGCGGAGCATTTCAGCGTCAGCATTCACACCGCAATACCTTCAGGGAGTGCAATTGTAGTTTGACATTAATATTTTCAAATACCAAGGCCTAAACCACAAAACTAGTTGAGGGTTTTTGCCTACCTGCAAGTATCCTCCAACTGCAATCTTTGGCTATTTGTTTATTAATTTTGCTATACTTAAATAACATTCTTTCTGTTCAAATCTGTTCAGTGTTCCAAATTCTTTGTTATTAAATGTTACATTAAGTTAATTATTAGATAAGTGTTATTTAAATAAAATGTTTTTTGTTTTTTTTAAATCGTGGGTCAAAAATCGTGATACAAACCGAATCGTGAGTTGGTGTATCGTTACAGCCCTAGTGTGAGCATGTATGAGTAATTACACCTTGAGCAATAAAGTGAATTATGTTGCCATATCGATATAGTTATGCTGCTATCCACCAATTAGGCTGTTTAGGCTTTTAACTATACGGGCCCTATCTTGCATCCAGCGCCATTGACTTGCTACACCAACGCATGTATCTTTGCTAGTTTGCACCCGGCGCAAGGCCGATTTTCTGTTTTATCTTACAGATCGATAAAGCACTTGCGCAACTGACAGACAAATACCTGGTCTAAGTGCACTAGTGGATAGCAGTTGCCATTTTGCCATAGGCTACCATGGCAGGTCGGAACTGCAACATAAGCTTACACACCAGTAGGCTATACACAGCTCATACATGCAAACGATTTGCCTTGAAATATAATTGAAATAATATGACGATGATGTGGATTGCAGATTTTTTATTTTTTTTTCCATAGGGGCTGCATGAATAGTGCAACACTGTAGTAGGATATGGCATGGGTTAAAATAATAACAATAATAAACTTGAGCAAGCATGTCCCAGCCTTCCAAAACAAAATCTTGTTTTAGGGTAAATGATAACGTTGGTTAAATTATTTAGGAAAGAACAGCTGATGCAGCGGTAATAAGTTGTATTTAAATCAATGCATCTGCAAACACCGTACAGCAAATCATATTTTCTTGACACAGACATCGTGCACAAGCCCATAACTTTTCAGATTGTTAAGTATTTGTTTTTGAGAAAACATTGTTTTACCGCGAGTGAATGAATGCATGAATGTGGGCGCGCATGTGTGCATCCATCCGTTTAAACACACGCAAACTAAAGACGTCACGCATAGTACAGTCCATGGCAATGTATATTAATAGGGGGACGCATGCATATTAGGAACACAAGTCAATAACGATAATGTATACAGTACTGGTAAGAAACAATGTTTGTTAATGTATTGCCGCATATCATTAAATAGACCCACAGTTGCGGCCACAGGACCGCATATCATAGGTGTGTTAAGTTTTCTTTGCTGAAATTTATATGACGACTCAGTATTTCTGAAGTTGTAGAAGAAAATGTTATTCCATGTGTGAATTAGGCCATATTATACTGAGCCATTTGAAGTTTGAAATTCATGTGGTCCTGCATCTGTCTCATCGAAGACTGCGAACGCGCTGTCTCCGATAAGAGACAGCGCTGTCAAAATATCAACTCGTCACTTTCAAATGCGCTCATTGCTCTTAAAAAGGATGGGAGATCGCACTCTCATTGGTTTATTGTAGGTTACGCCCAAACAACACCTACCGGTAATTAGGCTACTTCAGGGCAACCCTTTTTAGATTTGCATCAGGCGCAAGGGTAATTTATCTGCCGGTGTAATAGCAACAGCGCCAGAGACCCGCCCACAGAGCTACTTCCGTTTTACGCTTCTCACTTGCGTTTCAGACTGTTAAAATAGGGCCCTACATGTTATACCGTTATGCACCCTATTTAATGAATTACACAACGCAGCAATGAGAAAGGCTTGTAATTTAGCACTGACGTTGTCTTACCTGTCGAGAAGAAAGCAGGCAACTTTAGCGTCCCTTTGAAAATCGTAATCCTTAAAACCTGGGAAAAGCTACCTTGATGTTCATCCTTGTTTTTTTAATTCGCTGGTCACGTTGCCTTTTTACTTTCGCTTTTTTGGCGACGAGGTTTACTTCTCCTGTGGCGTGGCATTAGTATGATCAAGCATTATAAACAAAAGTGCAATTCAGGCTTTCAAATTTGACGAGGCAGTGACAAGTGCGTCTCACTGAGCTCCTTCTATGTTTCAGTCATTCTGGCTCTGAGCGAAAACGTGCTTAGACTGCTAGTACCACATAGTGCTTTATGTCCCTCTCAGCCGTTATACTTTTTCATAGTTCAGAAGAACATTGATGCCTGCTAAGGACTTACCCGTTCAATGCAAATAACATAATATAAATCTAAGAAATTCTTTGCTTAAGAGAATAAGTCTGATTAACGGCAGAGGTGCTTTCACACCAATGAGGACATACCTTATTCATGAATAAAGACATTGATTGTAGCTAATACATTACATACCTTCCACGACAAACCATGCGAGGCCCTCAACATGCTTTGCTGAGTAGATAATAGGGACAAAGAAGAATGGCCAAGAAACTCTGCTAATGCATATTCTTGTTCTTGTATAATACATGTTATTGAGTCTATTTTTACAATAACTGCAGTTATAGCTTTGATCACTCTACTGATGGTGAGGTTATCAATGTCTCGCTTTGGGAGACAATTACTGTTTGCCAGCAGCGGCCTGTATTCTACTTTATCAGCTACAACATAGTCCCTGATTAGCCGGTTTACATCATCAACTACAGCACAGTACCTGATTTGCCCGCTTACATCATCAACTACAACACAGTCCCTGATTGGCCCGTTTACATCATCAACTATGACCTAGTCCCCATTTGGCCAGTTTGCATCATCAACTACAACACAGTCCTTGATTGGCCCGACTACATTGTTGTAACCCATATGGAATATAGGGCGAATAAACCCTTGTATATTATTTAAAGTTACATGTAACTCATGTAACTGTTACAACAGTTACATGAAGGTTTTCCAATGTCTCACTCAGGGTTCACACTAGACTTTTTCCTGGGCGGACAAATGTCCGACACTATTCCAGAATATCGGACATTTGGAATATCTTCCGGACGTTATTCACTAATAATTAAATAATCACCAAAAGTCCACATTTAAACGACAAACGACACAAACTAAGTTGCTTCAATAAATGCCATTTATTAAATTAGCCTAGGTAAAAAAATATAACAGCCGTTCTCGGCAAAAATGGTAAACGGGGAAAAAATAATTAATTTGATAATTGGAGTTCTTGCAGGTTACTTTCGGCGCAACTTCATGGCATGGAAGTGCTCCGCTGCTCGCGAAAAGTTGAAGTCTTTCAACCCCGGCCCAAGGCTCGATATGCGCATCAGCTAGGCGGTTTCTGATAGATGTTTTAATCCTGTTTTGGAGAGAAAAGCCTCGTTCCGCAGGAACACTGGACACGGGGATTGTACTGGCGATTTTGGCCAGCTTTGCCCAGTCGGGAAAGATTTGTGCGTTCAAACCAAACGCGACGGGGCGACAAGATCCCATACAAAGTGAACGTAGAGACGCGTATCGGGCGAATTTTTCGCGCGAGAAAACCGGCGACAAGTTTTGATTTGTCGCACCACACTTTCGCCGTGCACAGGCGAGCGCGTTCTCGAGGATTTAGGCTGCGTCAAATTCGCTCGAGTTGAAATATTTCAACTTAGACGCGAATTTCGCGTGATGACAGCCAATCAGCATTTAATAGCGTGGCCACTGAATGACATGTGTATGCATGTGCGGGTGCACTGCGCGCGTTCATGAATGCACGTTCGTTTTTGCCTCCCTGGTGAGCTCGGCCAGGAACCGCTACTGGATTTCATATGCTACTGATTATTTCATACATAAATGCGAACTTCTTTCTTTTTTTGGGCCGTTAACATTTTATTATACCGGCCATGCGTGTGTGCAATCAGCCAATGTCCAGCTATAGCCGGCTAACGTGAACACTGGTCTCACTATACTTTTTTGGTCATGGTGTCATTGTTAAATGTGTTAAATAAATCGCTAATGGTAATCGCTAGCTACATGCTAAGCACCT
The DNA here is from genome assembly GCF_031168955.1 of Gadus macrocephalus. Taxonomy (NCBI): domain Eukaryota; kingdom Metazoa; phylum Chordata; class Actinopteri; order Gadiformes; family Gadidae; genus Gadus; species Gadus macrocephalus. Next base: position 20,927,669 of record NC_082396.1, on the reverse strand, counting down.
AGTCGCTAATCCATATTCTTCGTTGGTACTACTATGCAAATTTTATGCTAAATGCTAGCAAATGGAAAAACAGCTTGGACATGATGATGAAACCTTATAGGAGCAATGTGCTTATTTTGATGACACTGAAGTACATTGTTTAGCATATTTAACCCACTTTTAAGTGGGATTTTATTAATTTAGTTGCTTATAAGGCATTTGTTCAATAAAGTGGAAGAGTAATTTAATTCATTTTCATGGTTAAAAAGGTAAAACATTATTAATATGTATAAAAATAATTTCAAATACAAAGTTAGAAACATGGTTTAAAAAGATAAATATATATATATTTTTAAATACCGTGACATATGGTGATTCATGAATAATAATAAATTCTTTGCCCAAACAAGCCCCCAACTCCTCTTTCCCCAAGGAGTACTGTAGCTGAACAGAAATCCAGCTACAAAAGGGCATATTCTTTTTTTTTTTTTTTTTTTTTCGGAGCTCTCTTTTGTCCTACCGTCAATGTTATTGATGCTAAAAGGCATTTCAATTATTCAACCAACACAAACTCCCTTCATGAGTAAATTTAGCGTGTTGACTTCTAGAGGACCTGGAGTGATGCTAACCTCCCATTTACCCATTCTGGCTAAGACAGTGGTATTCACAATTCTTTTCAGGATAGCCGCACTAACAGGACAAAGTCAACAGGAGCGCCATTTTTACCGCAAAGTATCAAAACCTATGAATCTAGTCATACATAAGTATGCCTGCTTATTAATTAAGAAAATTTGGTACCTTTTAATCTACAATTCATCAATCTGGTGCACTTTGAGAGGAAAATTAAGATTTGTGTGACTGTGTACTATTTTCTGGAAAAATGTGGAGACACCTGGTCACATAACATGGAAGCTATTGTTATATAGCTTCCATATTAGTTATTACTTTTTATTAAAATATTTGTAATAAAAATATTTAATTTATATTATCAATCAAAACTAGTGTGTACATAGAATACCCCCCTTCAATAAAAAAATTTTACCATTAAAAAAATGCATCAATCTGGTGCACTTTGAGAGGAAAATTAAGAGGCTAATTCAACTGTGTCCTACATGAGCTGTTTAGTATTATTTTCCGGAATAATTCAGAGGCATTGGGAACCCTAAACCTGTGTAACACCCTGAAAAAGAGAGAAGTAAATTATCACGCTTCTCACTTAATTAAACTCAAATCAATAAATATTACACTTATAGCCATTTACTTTAAACAAATCAATAATCAGTCCTAAATACACACTTTAACATACATTTACAAACTAAACCTATGTATGCACAATGCGTGTTTTACTTTAACCCCACTCAACCATGGTCTCATGGCACACTCAAGTGGACATGGCGGAATAGTGCACTGCATGATCATAGCGCTGTATTTTTTTTTTTCTGCCATGCGAGCCGCAAATAGAGCCGCGCAATGAGTAATACTGGGCTAAAGGCCGATTTAGGGTCGTTTTAGACGCAGAGACGTAAGCACGTAATTTACACAAGGGACTTGTTTTAGACAAGTTTTGATTTACGGTTCCTTAAGGATTGCGCGTGTTGCAAGGGGATTCTCCGCCAGAACAGTAGGGGGAGCAACGAACGAATCTGTGGGCGTGGAAGTGGAAATCGCTGGCTTGTTTATATTTATGCACTTCCAGTATTTTCGACGAGAGTAGCAGTAGCTAAGTTTAGGTTAGTGGTCTTTTTCCACACTCTGAACGATGTTAAGGTTGCTGTAAAACCGGAAATGTGAGACTCCTGAAAGGATGTGGTTAGCTGGCCAATCAGTCTTTGCGAGCTGCGTAGGGCCGTAGTGTTTTAGTCGCATAGTCAGGAATTTTGGGCGACGCACTTAAGCGCGTAAGGGGGGATATTTTACCGCGCAAGGGGGGGTTATGTATCTTACGTGCTTACGCGTTACGTCTAAAACAGAGCATATATCGGCCTTGAGACCACGGTGTGGTGATATCTGTAGTTCCACATGTTACCACAAGGTGTCGGTACCAGTTCTACTAATGAGTGATTACTGTTAATACAGATCAGATTTAGTACTGAGTTCATACAGTGAAGTCGCATGTAAGATGCTCCGTCTTTATAATAAATGACAAGTGCTAAACAAAGATTCTTTATTGAAATGAAGAACAAAACACACGGGTGCTACATTGTCATTTCTAGAAATGGATGTGGTCGGCTAGAAGTCAGACTGATCCGTGTAGCTAAACAGTATGTGAGGTCAGGTGATCAGGATGATCTCCAGGGTACAGTTGTTGACATGATAGAGCAGAAATTACCTAAATGCGTGACTCTGATACTCTGACTTAACCATCTTTAACCCTAAACTTAACCATCCATAACCTTATATCTTAAATGAACCATCTCTAACCTTATTGGTCTAGTCATTTAAAGTGAAAATAGGGGTCAGGGTTGAACAAATTGCAACAGAAGCAGCTCAACTGATTTTGTATCCTCTATATGTCCTGAGTAAGGAAAAAAAGCCCAGAAGATTCCCAATAGGGGATAGTTTAGAAAAATACCCAAATACACCCTATTCATTCGCCTATTCATTATTTTTCTCAGGCGAATAGGCAAAAAAAAATAACCTTTGGATATTAGCATGAAAATTACTGAGTTGATTACTTACATCAAGACAAACAAAGAATGTATTATTTTTTTTATTGTTTGTTAACATGAGCAAACGGGGAATAATCTAATTACGTATATGCTAATTTGCATAAATACCAAAACAGGGCCCCGGCCCGTGGCAGAGCTGGCTGGTGCAACCGCACCGTACGCCGGAGACCCGGGCCCGATTCCCACCCCATGGTCATTTCTGGATCCCACCCGACTCTCTCTCCCACTCGCCTCCGGTCGCTCTCTACTGTCCTATCTGATTAAAGGCATAAAACGCCCAAAATAATTCTTGCAAAAAAAAAGATTTGAATAAAATAAAAACCATAACGGATCAAAACATAGCGTAGGCTATAGCCAGATGAAAATGTCTTGTAGAATCTTGTTGACATCTTAGAATACAACGAATGTCACCATAAGGTGCAGAGATTCGGTCATTCCTTCTATTGTCAACTGTCAATCAACTCATTAAGCTGTCAAGGTAAGAAAGATTTCCTTTTGTTTCTCCTGCATGGATAATTCAACCTACATTAATAAAACACACCTGGTGATAAACTAAAAAATAGTTGTACAACGACAAGTATGTCGTTGTACAACTATTATTGGTGAAAAGATGTCAAGTTTAGGATTGGTGAATATTTTCACTACACAGTTGTGTTAGATAGCTAAGCTAGCAGGAGCAAACTTGAGTTGAATTACTTACATGGCAGTGCAATGCCAACGATAACCCATACATCCATATCTTACTGAATGATAGTATTTTCCTGTAATAAGTTTGATAAATAGAATAAGGCCCCATATATCGTCATAAGGGACCAAATGCCGTGTTCCGATATTGATTCTTCCATGAGTACACTTAAACGAAGTACGCTATCCGCACTCACTAAGTGCGCTTATTTTCTGATGTCAGTGTTGTTCCAAATCAAATACTCTGTGGTGCACTAACCGGAAATTACGATCACGATCCGCTGCTCCTCCCCCGCAATAAACATCCCGCTTTGAACGGTGAACTCTTTACGGCTATAAAAAGCTATAAAAACTACAAAATGACTCTATTAATGCAGGCTATGTGGAAAATGCGCCGACTTTGGCTCAGCCGGGCTCCGCCCTCTTCCGCTACGTAGCTAATATGGCTGCCGTTGAGTACGAAAAGTGTACATCGCCACACACTTCGCGATTTGACCGTTTTGAGTACACCATCCGTGTCCTTTCAGTACACTTATTTTCGCCCGATCAGAATCGGAACGCCCTACGTACTCAAACTTAGGCTAATAAGTACGGATAGTATGGATATTGGAACACGGCACAAGTTACCTTCCCTTTCTCTGCCTTACCTGCCCAGAGAATTTGGCCCGCCAATGAGACAATGAGCTAAGACTGTGTGAGCGCCACGTTTGTGTGTGTGTGTGTGTGTGTGTGTGTGTGTGTGTGTGTGTGTGTGTGTGTGTGTGTGTGTGTGTGTGTGTGTGTGTGTGTGTGTGTGTGTGTGTGTGTGTGTGAATACACACACTGTAACGCAAGTGTTATATACTTTTTTGTTATATGGATAACCATTCTGCTGTTGGTGTTATGGCGCATAACACGTCGGACTCTCTGACGTCTCTGGTATTTCCACAATGAGACTTGTAGTGGGGGTTATCTCAGCCATGGTTGAGAAGGAATTGGGAGAAAGGAACTTTGGCTTTGACTCCCTGAAGTACATGAACGGCGACATGAAGGAGAAAGGGATTGTTGCCCACGACTGTCTCCCGACGGAACCCAAATAGCTCAGTTTATGGCCATATAATATGTCCTAATTCACACATGGAATAGCGTTTTCTTCTGCAACTTCAGAAGTACAATCGCGGTAAACAATCGCGGGCAACAATCCCTTTCTCCTCCATGTCGCGGTTCAGTCGACTTTAGATTGATGTGGAAGTGGAAGTACCAGAGACGTCGGAGAACCCAATATATTATTTAAATACAGAGCTCCAGGACTCCCGCCGGAGCACCCGGAGTGTTCTAGAACAGGGGTTTTCAAAGTGTGAGAGAGTGAGCCCCCCCTCAGAGAAAAAAATTCAGCTGAGGCCCCCCCCCCCCAATTTTTTTTTGAAAGATATTTTAATTATTTTACACATTTTACAGTTTTTTACGATACAATAAACACTAAAATCTAAAGTTTTGCCCAATTATCAAAACCTTACACTCAAGGAGCAAAACGCGGCCCCAGATTTGCACCACTGTAAGCACAATGAGTCCGTTCACACTTTGTGCAAAACAATACACACAGTGATTTGAAACACTAACACACACGTCTATGCATTAGACACAGAAGTATATCAAGATGTCACTTCCTTGCAATTCTAAAGCACTGACTATCAAATTACCACACCCATGAGCCAGTTGATTGAACACTGCCATCAGGTGTGCAAACACAAGATTGCTTCAAACCAATCAGGTTTAAGCATAATAAAAATGCAGCAGGTGAGTTCACCAAACTTAACCAAAATGGAAGGAAGAGGAAGAGGAAGAGTGAGGATGAGAGGGGGAATCGGAGAAGGAGGAGAAGGAGGCAGAGGCCGTGCCAGAGGTAGAGGCCGAGGTAGAGGTAGAGGAAGAGGAAGAGGAAGAGGAAGACTTCAAGCAGGAGGAGGTGAAGCTCAAAGGAGATGAGGTCCAACTTTAAGCAATGAAATTCGCGCAACTCTTGTGGACCATGTTGTGAACCATGGATTGACGCTGAGGGAGGCTGGACTGAGAGTCCAGCCAAATCTCAGCAGATTCACCGTGGCATCTGTCATAAGGGCATTCAGACTGGAAAACAGGTACAACAATTACCTGTTTACAGCTTCTTACTGTATGCACCCCATATCAGCACTTTTGATACCCCTTCCTGTGACATTTTACAGTAGGTTACATGTGTTTTGTTCTACATAGGATTGAGGGTCGAGTACAACGAGGAGTACAACGAGTACAACCCATTTTCACACCACTGCAGGAGAGGGAGATTGTGAATATGGTTTTGGCAAATAATGCCATCAGGCTTCGTGAAATCCAGGCCAAAATTATTGAAGACCAAATAATTTTTCAGAACGTGAATCAGGTCTCTCTGTCCACCATAGCTCGTATCCTGAAGGCACATCAGGTACAAATGAAACAGATGTACCGAGTGCCTTTTGAGAGGAACTCGGAGAGGGTCAAACAGCTGCGGCATGAGTATGTGGAGGTATGTATTGTTCACTTTAGCACTCTGATGTTGCATACTGCACACATAACCTTTTTTTACATGTAAATGTGCTGTACACTAAATCTATGCTGAACTACACAATCTTGTCTCACTGTATTTTAGAGAGTCTTACAAATGGATGCTGAGGCCATTCAGCATGAGTACATCCTCATAGACGAGGCGGGGTTTAACCTCTCAAAGGTCAGAAGGAGGGGAAGAAATGTAATTGGCCAGAGGGCAATTATTAGTGTCCCGGGGCAACGTGGGGGTAACATCACCCTTTGCGCGGCAATCACCCAGAATGGGGTCCTCCACCGCCATGCCAACATGGGTCCGTATAAAACCCCTCACATCCTTGCATTTTTAGACAGATTATACAACCTCACAATCAATAACATACAGATCCAATACATTGTCACCTGGGACAATGTTTCATTCCACTGCTCTGCTCTGGTTCAGAACTGGTTTACACAGCACCCAAATTTCACAGTCCTTTTCCTGCCACCATATTCACCATTTCTTGACCCAATTGAAGAATTTTTCTCGGCATGGTGGTGGAAGGTTTACGATCTGCACCCCCTGGCTCGGGTAGCCCTCATTCAGGCCATGGAGGAGGCCTGTGACCAGGTTGAGGCCACAGCCATACAGGGGTGGATAAGGCATGCACGGCGATTCTTTCCCCGCTGTCTGGCGAATGAGGATATCGCCTGTGATGTAGATGAGATTCTCTGGCCATATCCAGCTAGGAGAAGAGACCAACAATAGCAATTTATGTGCTGTGTTTTCTTTTTTTTTGGGGGGGGGGGGGGGTTCTTTTTTTGTTCATGTTATGTTCATGAAAACTGGGAAATGTTTTTTTTGTTGGCTTGTTGCCTTGAGCATATGGAAAAAAAATAATAACATTGTCACTTAGAAGCAGAATTAGCCGAAAGTGTTTAAGGTTTTCAACAGCAGAGTGTCTCTGGTGCAAACAGAATTAAGTCATATGCAACGTGTGTGTTTCATATGGTAAAAGAATATGGTTTTAATAAGTTAGTGTATAGTTTTTACAAGAGTGGTTCATTTTGCAAAGGAGCTAAGGTGTTTTGCTAATTGGGTTTGTGATTGTGCTATTCGTGTGTTGGATTTTGCTAAACAAAACAAAACAATCAAAATTGTGTTTATTGTATTGTAAAAAACTGTAAACATCTCTGATCATAATTTTAAAACATTTGAAACATATAAAATAAAAAAAACACAAAAATGTGGTTGATAGGGTTTACATGTTTAAATGTGGTCGATAGTGTTTGAGTGTGGTCGCTAGTGTTTACATGTGGTCGATAGTGTTTAAATGTGGTCGATAGTAGCCGCGTTTACATGGACACATCTATGCCGCATAGATTTCTATGCGGCATAGAAAATGGTCATGTATACGCCTCATTCGGAATACAATTATCTGTGCGGCATAGATTCTATGCCGCATAGAATAGGTGGTGTAGTCTGTTTTAAATCGCCATGTATACACTTATTCCGCATAGATTGGGGTTTAACTTAGAGCAGCCGCAGTAGTTCGCAATTGGTCCACTGAGCTCCGTCGGTACTTTTAAGCACACCGAACTTCACCGCTGTCAAGGAAAGTGGATTTATTGCCTGATTCACGTCTTTGTTATCACTCCGTAAAAGTAGTCCGGTAAGCGTGTCCGGTTGCTAAGCGACGGGACATGGGTGTTTATTAATGACGTGTCCGCGCGTGTCCGAGATAACTGTAAATGAGTAGGCTACTACTAGTACATTTGCAGGCTGAACGTTAAAATACTTCTTAACTTAGAGAGATGGCAGCTGCAGTAGTGCGCAATTGGACCTTCGAGGATTCCTGGTCACTAAATTCCCGTAAGACCACTCTCCCACCAGTCTTGGCTGCGGACTCGCATCCAAATTCCTCTTGTTTGCGGCGGAGCTTAGGGTAAATATAAAGATCTGACGAGAAATTGACGTTGCTGCGCTGTCCTCCTCCTTCTTAATTGAAGGAGCAGGCAGAGAAAAGCTCTCTCCTGCTGTGCTTTCATTAAAATCAAATTTAAAATCCCCGATAGTGATAAGACATCCATTATGTCGCCGCCGGTCCAGAGACGTGTCAGGTGTGCGCGAGAGACATAACGGACACTTTTGTTACTGCCATGTATACAGTACATTCGGAACACATTTTAGGAACAGATCTATGCCGCATAGAAATCTATGCGGCATAGATCTGCCATGTAAACGCGGCTACTGTGTAGGTGTGGGCGAGAGTGTTTAAATGTGGTCGATGGTGTTTGGATGTGGTCGATAGTGTTTGGATGTGGTCGATAGGGTTTACATGTTTAAATGTGGTCGATAGTGTTTAATTGTGGTCGATAGTGTTTAATTGTGGTCGATAGGGTTTACATGTTTAAATGTGGTCGATAGTGTTTATATATGGTCGATAGGGTTTACATGTGGTCGATAGGGTTTACATGTGGTCCATAGTGTTTAAATGTGGTCCATAGTGTTTAAATGTGGGCGATAGTGTTTAAATGTGGGCGATAGTGTTTAAATGTGGTCGATAGGGTTTACGTGTGGTCCATAGTGTTTAAATGTGGGTAATAGTGTTTAAATGTGGGCGATAGTGTTTACATGTGGTCGATAGGGTTTACATGTGGTCCATAGTGTTTAAATATGGTCGATAGTGTTTAAATGTGGTCGATAGTGTTTACATGTGGTCGATATTGTTTAAATGTGATCGACAGTGTTTAAATATGGTCGATAGTGTTTAAATATGTTCTTTTCCCTCACTCTCCACCTCATCCCTAACTCTCCACCTCAAGCTGGTGTGTAGTGAGCGTTCTGGCACCGATTGGCTGCCGTGCATCACCCAAGTGGGTGCTACATATTGGTGGTGGTTAGTGAGGTCCCCCCTTCACTTTAGGCGTCTTTGAGTGTTATTAATTATTATTATTCTTCATGTTTAACCTCTGTAAAACAGACTAGGAATAAAATGAAAACATAGTTTTGAATGATGACTATATGCTCTGTAAGGTGACCAGGGTGTCTTGAAAGGCGCCTCTAAATTAAATGTATTATTATTATTATTATTATATTTTTGAAACATTTGAAACATATTTTTTAATCATTACAACATCTTTGTGGGTTTTTAAACACATTTCTTAACACAATTTAACAACTTTATCTAAGCATGTTTTAGCTTAACCTTTTTTAAATACATTTGAACATCTTAATCTGTGTAAACTCCCAGTCGAATCAGATCTGCATTTTCAGTCCAGAGATTAGACTAATCGGCGGGGTTTGTTTACCGGCGTTGCTATGGTGACCTAAATTATTATAAGCAACTGAAAACGATGCCGGTAAGAAACTAAAACTGTTATTCTGAAAAAAGTATAAATGCTATCAAAATTCCGTTTAGATAGTATTGAAGATACAAGTGTGTAGATTTGTTTAATGGTTTGAACGATGGTAAACGGTTGAAAAAGGAATGAGTTACGATGTCTAGAAGTAGGTGTATCAGAATGGGCTGACGTCTTCATTGAAAACAGCTGAAAACGAAGCGGTATGAAACTAAAACTGTGATTCTGAAGAAATGTTAAATGATATAGAAATTCTGTTTAGATATTATTGAAGATACAAGTGTGTAGATATGTGAAATGGTTTGCACGAAGATAAACGGTTTAAAAATTGATTCAGTTATGTTACTTCTACAGTTGAAGTACGACTGATGATTTGAATCATCGACTTTCAGGTTTTTTTCGGGTTTATTTTTTTCTCACGTCGCGCCCCCCCTGAAGAACTCTGGCGCCCCCCAGGGGGGGGGGGCAGTTTGAAAACCACTGTTCTAGAATATTTACATATTTATATTTGCCTCGCCATTGCCATACATCCACTGTAAACACGAGCGCATGGTACCGTGACCGCAAGCTGCTCAGGGCCATACCCCACCCTTGACCTTGACCCGCCTCTAAGGCACGTTTGTCGAAAGCTCATTGTGGGACTGGCTCGTAGTGGCTGTAATACTGCCTTCAAGTACTGTAGTAGGGGCCCACTAACAGCTATATAAAAGCATATTTAAGCAGATCTTTAAAGTAGGATTCAAAGCGTCATCATGTTAGATTGCTTAGATATAAGCTATAGTTATATAAACAAAACCAAAGCATCAGTAGGCTAATTTATGATGACAATAAAAGTTACATTTGGAAATAGCAAGAAACAAAAATGTATATACTTTTCTTTCTCCCTTTACTAATGTAGGCCACTCTTGATTGTGTCAAGTAACACATGTCCCATCTGCACCTACTGTTCACCTGAATGTGAGGTAAAGAACAATATGCTTTGTATGTTGCCATCCGTGTTAATTGTTACGTTAACTTTGCATCATTGATCAGTGAGATTATTTTTTGTCCATTTTCAGGAATAGAAGAATATGAACAGTGTGTCATTTGCAAGAAGGATGTTGATGGATCAGGGTCATTATCAACACTTATAGAGAAGTGAAGTTTGTCTAACAACAAAGCCAGTAAAGAGATGAGAGACAACATTCTCACTGTACCTGGTGATAAAGTACACAGAGACTGTCAAAGTTCTTCTACTAGACGACCACAGATAGCCAAGGACTCAGAACCAGGTAGACAAACATGAAGATCACATGGTATATTCTCTTTCAATACTGACTGCCTCTTTTGTGGTACACCAGCTGAGGTTAGGGAAAAAGAGAAAGAGGCCATGGGAATCTGAAGTTCATCAAATCAAGACGATTGACATCAAGGAGACAGTTTTGGGAACATGTAACGAACGAGTTGATGACTGGTCAGAGGCTGCGAAAGCAAGAATTCTGCATGCACATGATCTACATGCAGCAGATACGGTATATCACCAGACTTGCAGTGTGAATTTTGGCAAGACTACTATGACACAGAGAAGAAGGAAACAACAAAAATGGAGCGAACATCAGGCTTGTAAAGGGAGCAGCAAAGCTCATCAAAAAAGATATGAAAGACATCCAGCTATCTAATGATTCTTACCCAAATGTCGATGACATAGAATCTCCGGAGGCTGCCATCAGAATTCTTCCAGATACTCTTTGCTTGCTCCTGGAAGAACTATTTGTTGGGACCAAACTCAAGCCAAAGTAGCGGCAATTAGACAGGCACTGATGCAGGCAACCAGACCTAGAATGATGTTAGCACCATGTGACGGGGCGCATAGCTACCGTCACGGTAGCGATACGCTACCCACGACACTTAAGAGACTGATTGCAAATGTTGCCTGTGTGTGTTTGTCTTGTTTGACTATGTATTCCGTTACCTTCATACTGTTTTAAAATCATTTATCAACCATGTCATTTATCATACGTGCTACGGCAGTTTAATACAATCTTGCAAGTACCATCATTACAACTTTCTGTTTTATACCATTTACCATTAACGTCACCTGTTCTGTTGCAATAACCACTCAAACAAGTATGTCGTTGTCAAATTCCAGGTTTGTTTATTTAGTTTAAAAGTTACATGTTAACACAGCGTCTCGTTGAGACTTTGTATTAGGGAATATGTTCCGCGTCAACGGGGTTTAAATTGACGTCATAACTTCCGGGTAAACCGTAAATGACCCCGAGTTTTTGTAATTATGTTTATTGCAGTTTTGTATATTTTGGCTACGCCAAAGTCTAGCAACAGTACACGTTTATGGTGCTTATGTTTCTAGCTTATAGAGGGGAGAATTGTAGCTGTTTAAAGCTGTTTAGGTAATTTAACTTGTAACACCCCTGTCTCACGTGTATATTGGTATGCGCCAATTAGTAGGGGAGGAAGTGGTCTATTTAGGCTGACGCTCTTCAATGGTTGGGGAGAGCTGATGGTGGAAGGACGCATGTCTGATTATTGCTCTCAAAGTGACTTGTTTAAAGGTCCAGTATGCTGAAGTTCGAATTGATATTTTTGTGACTCTCAAGCCCATTCAGTTTGTTTAGTGAAAAGTATTTTCTTTTTGTTGATTTTTGTTTTATTTTTATTGCCTTATGGGCCTTAAATTGGGAAAATAAAAGATTCCATATTTTTCCATACTTCTCTTCGGCTCCTGAGTGATTTCCACCTTGTTCAAGACGCTCCAACACATCTACCCATGACAATTTGGTGGCAGTGGTTTGCGGGTACCAGTAGTCACGAGCGGCACTCAGTGGATGCAGGATAAAGACAGAGGTACAGCACCCCCTAGAGATGGCTCAGCGACCGGGACCAGGCCAAAAGCAGCAACGTCCAAGCCTTCCACTCCAGTGGTAGAAGACCGAACAGACTGCCTAGAGAGAATCGTGAAGTCGGTGGTTGAGTATCGGAGGCGTCAACATGACCAGGCGGAGGCGGAGTTCTTTCGTCAGGACCAGAGGTGGAAAGTCATGGAGCATCAGTTCCAGCAGCTTCAGAGGTTGGCGAGAGAGCCGGCGACGATGCAGGCAACAGGGCAGCCACTTGCTGATACGCAGAACGTGCACCAGCCCAGCTCCCGCCCTTCTACAGCCTCGGATGCACTCTCCAACATGCCCTTTCTGGATCTACCAACTACTCTCCCACATCCAGGGCAGCAACCAGCACCCGGGATGCACAGCTCACTCAACTCCACTTCTCTTGGCCTTGCCACCTCTCCAAACCTCCATAGGGGCTGGAGACCCCCTAAGATGGCTCCTTTGGAAGAGCACGAAGATGTTGAACATTACCTGACCACCTTTGAAAGACTCGCGACAGCGTGTCAGTGGCCCCCGGAGACTTGGGTATTGTACCTCGTGCCCTTGTTGAAAGGTAAAGCCAGAACTGCCTATGTGGCAATGAATTTTGATGACAGCCAGGATTACGTAAAAGTCAAGCAAGCCATTTTAGATAAGTTCAACATTAAAGCAGAGACTTACCGCCAACGTTTCCGTTCGAATACCATTTTGGAGGATGAGACGGCGAAAGAGTTACAGGCTCGGCTGAAGGACTTGAAGGATAGTGCTGGAACAGTTCCTGTGCATGCTGAACACCGACCTACAGGTGTGGGTGAGAGAACACACCCCTCGCTCATCAGCTGAAGCAGCAGACCTGGTGGAAACCTTTGACTTCCAGGCCTTCCAGAAGGTAGTACTTCTTGGGCCCACCACAACATGACTGGAGAAGACCATACCAAGCCGCCCAGCAAGAGCCGGAAAAGACATCTACTTGTAAGTAGAATCCCCAGGTTGATGGCTACTTCCTTGGATATGGCAGCTGTTGGAAGGGTATATGTATCTTACTTCAGAGAGGAAAGGCACAACTTCACAGCAATAACCTACCCGAAGCTTCAGAGCCTTCAGGTCCAGAATAGCTGTGAAAACCTTGATGTCCTGTGGAAGTCATCCATCCTCTTCGGTTCCCCCAGACCAGCATGGTCAGGAATGATGCAAGTCGAGCGTTATGTTCCTGCCCATGATAAATCTGAATCCAAGTGATAGCACATGCATATTCTCAACCCTGAAATATATTAGTCAACATGTGCAACGTCACAATGTCACCCCAGTCATCACCTTTGATCAGCAACTTTGGTCGAAGACTCTCATGATCGTCAACTCTCAGCCGATGGAAAGTGCTCTGAGACAAATCGTCTTACGTTTGGGGGGCTTCAATGCAGAGATGAGGTTCCTCAGTTGTTTCGGACACCTGATGACCTCATCTGGACTCCAAGAAGTTCTGGAGTTGATCTATGCCCAAAACACAGTCATCCACATGATGTCTGGCAAAGCTGTTGCACAAGCAGTTCGTGCAAACTCAATTGTCGATATGTCACTCAATGCACTGATTCTGGCAGATGTTTTCAATGTACATCTACCACAGCAATCTGGAACATCAGACAAGAGTAAGGAAGGAGAGTCAGAGTCAGCCGAAGCTATTACAGCGATGGAGACCAATGACAGCAATGGAGAAAAGGTGACAGAGGTGAGAAGAGATTCAGATGTGGATGAAGCTTTGGGGATATATGATAATTTGATTGTAGGAGCCTAAATGCCTATTTGCTTCATGTAAGTTCCTATTTTACAATGACGTTTGGATTTTCATAAGTGAAATAATATAATAGTTAATTGCGTTAATTTCGAATATATGGAATTTATTTTTTGCAATTCACTTGCAATATTTTTGGTGCATGCGCACATTTAGTTACTGTATTTTGAAGTGTGACAGGAACTTAATTGTTTTAACTACCGGTGACAGACTGTCAGGATAACAAGCGTGGAGCCACACAGTTTTTTTACCTCTTTTTTTTTTGTATTTTGCGTTGGACAAGTAAACCCTTTAAACATCACGTCGTGGTCTGGTGGATTATTTTTGTGGATATTGGATGAGGTATGCGTCAAAGGGAAAACGGAGCGTCAAGCTGAAGCTTCACTAATTAGACCTATTGATCCTATATTATTAGTCAAAAAACTCGCTCTTCACACGGAATAATGGATCTTGGAACGGGTCTGAGAAAGGGTAATGGACAAAGGAAACGTGGCGCTGACAGCTCTGTGTTTTACGGAAGAAAAGAAAACTAACCGTAAGTGTTGCCTCGTTAATTAAGCTATTGCACGAGGACGGCACGGACGCTCCGCATGTGCGCGTGTGTGTGAGCATACTCGCCCCGAAATCAATCTGCGGACGTCATTTGTCCGAATAAGGAAAATGAACGGCTTTTGATGTAAGGCTTATTCAGAGGTGTTTGGACATTATTAGCCTATTACTTGTAAAAAAAATAAAATAAAAATACAGACACTTGCAATGGATGAACAGGAACTTAAAAAACGAACTGTAAAAATTACTGAGGAGGCTTTGGAAGAAAATAAAGTTAAAGCAGTAAATGCACGAAGGCACAAGCTGTCACAGCTCACTAGCATGAAGAATCAAATCCAGCAATTAAGGGAAGATGATGCAAATGTCGACACTGTTAAAAATAAATTGCGCGTTGACTTTAATCATCTGCATCAAGGTTTTTGCGACAAATTCTTCTTTGAAACAAGAAAGGAAATGCATGAAATGCAGACAGCGCCCGCTGAATCAGATCCAAAAATTATTTTTTGCAAAAATACGAAAAAACACAAGTGGAAATGAGCAGCGCTGAAGTTGATGAACAAAAAGGAGAAACTAATGTGAAAACTAGCTTTCAACCACCATTGCAGTTTGTCTCATCTCCACCCAAGGTTAAGCACAACATTCTGCCTGTACTAGAGATAGACCGATATGGTTTTTTCAGGGCCGATACCGATTATTAGAAGTCAAGGGGGCCGATAACCGATATTTGGAGCCGATATTAAATTACAGAAAAAGGGAAGAAAAAAAATTAAGATGCCTAAACGCCCGGTTAAGAAAGGAGGGGGAGGGAGGGAATCATATAAATAGTTATTTTTGTTTATTTTCACATTGTTATTGTAATTTGACTTATTTTTGTTTATTTGAACATAGTTATTTATAGTATTTTTACTATTTCAGTTTTGGTGTTTATACCATTGCAGTTTTCACTTTTTAAGTAAAAATAATAGCCAAAACACAGTTTGAGCTTTTTTTTGTCCGTCGTGGCCCTGCGTGTAACCAGCGTGTAACCAATCAGATGCAATCAGGTTCTATGGGTTGGACAATGCTGGAGACAGCGTAGTGACAGCAGACAGAGAGGCGTGGCTGCATCAGGGCAAAAATAACCCAGTTTTAAATTGATATGTTATCGGCTGTCGGATAAAAAAAAAAGGCTGATGCCGATATGCGTCAAAATGCCGAATATCGGCGCCGATAATCGGCCCGGCCGATCCCTAGCCTGCACCACTGGCAAATGCCCCGCCTTCGCCGAACATGGATTCCAACAACAAACGTGTTTTCGATGGCTTCTGCAAAGCCATGTCTCAGCAAGCCAATGTCACAGAATACCTTGCGAAGAATCACAAAGCGGCTTTACTCCCTGATCTCACCATTTCAACATTCTAGGGTGACCCGCTTGAGTATAACACCTTCATCAGATCTATTGAACATGGAATTGAAAGCCGCACTGATGACAACCGTGATCGGCTACAATTTTTTGCTGCAGTACACAAGTGGACAACCACATGAGTTGGTTAAGAGTTGCATTCACATGGAACCTTCAGCAGGTTATGATAGAGCCAAGAAAATGCTAAAATATTTTTTTGGTGACGACTAAAGGATAGCTGAGGCCTACATAAAGCAAGCTTTGGATTGGCAGACAATCAAGCCAGAGGATGGCAATGCACTACAATCCTTCGCTTTATTTCTCACAGGTTGCTCTAACACAATGGCAGATATTAGCTACATGGAAGACTTGGACAACACATCTAACATAAAAGCACTGGCCAATAAGCTTCCATACAGGCTCAAGGAAGCATTGGGAAAGTCTGCCTGCGACCTACAAGAAAAAACTAAGAAACAAGTCAAGTTTAAGGATTTTGTAGACTTTGTCAACAAGCAGGTTAAATATATATTACACCCGCTTTACAGAAACATTCAAGACCCCAACGCAGGCACGAAAAACTCAGTGCGACAGAAACCAAACCCACAGTATACAGAGACACTCAAACCAAGGAAGGTGTTTACAACAACGGTTGTTTCCCCAGAAACCCAAAGAGAAGAGATGGAGAACGACAAACAAGCGACACCAAATGCACAAACTGTCTCAGTGAACTCCTATGGCAAGCCTTATCTTTATTGCAAAGAAGAGCAACACAGTCTAACAGTCTGCAGTAAATTAAAGAGCAAGCCACACAAGGAGAAGATTGACTTTTTAAGAAGCAAAGGTTTGTGTTTTGCGTGTTTGAAACACGGACACATGAGCAACGGCTGTAAGGAGAAGGCTCAATGCCGAGAATGCTCCCGACCGCATCCTACCCTGCTGCACATGAACACTAAATCCTCCAGAGATGAAACAACAAAGGAAAGCTGTGATCAACAATCCATATCAAGCGCCCTTGTACAGATGACGGAAGCTTTTGGTGTCACAGGGGCCGGTAAAGAGGATTGCATTCTTTCAATCATTCCGGTGTGTGTTAAGGCAAAAAAGGGATCCAAGGCAGTGGCAACCTACGCGTTTATGGATCCAGGTAGCTCAGCGACTTTTGCTACAGAGTCACTGATTAACCAACTGAACATGAGTGGACGCAATACAAGCATCTCATTGAGAACAATGGGTAATGAATCTATCGTCAACACCCGCATCGTAACCAGACTGGAAATCAGTAGCCTGGATTGCAACCAGTTTATTGAGCTTGCTGAGGTTTTCTCACAAAAAACCATTCCTGTAACCAAGGATAATATTCTCCGCCAAGAGGACGTTAACTGTTGGCCCTACCTTTTAAAGAGGTAATTCTTCCGACTATCCAAGCAGAGGTTGGGTTACTCATAGGAGCTAACGTTCCCAAGGCAATGGAGCCGTTACAGGTGATCAGCAGTGTGGATGATGGACCATACGCCGTCAGGACAGTATTAGGCTGGACAGGAAACGGACCACTCAGAGGTGGAAGAAAACAAAGTGACAGAAATCACAGCAAATCACATCTCCGCAGCTAAGCTAGAACAGCTTTGGCAGCTGCAGTTCAAGCAGGACTTTCCTGATGCAGGACAAGACGAAGACATCGAAATGTCCAAGGATGATCACCAGTTTATCCACATGGTGTCCGAATCTTCAAAACGTATGGATGTTCATTACAGCGTCTGTCTTCCAGTGAGGAGCAAGTCCCTGTGCATGCCCAACAACAGAGCGGTTGCAGAGCAACCGCTCTCCGCTCTGCGGAGCAACAGGCTTTGAATCTAAAGAAAAGATTCTCTCGATGTCAAGTTTTATAAGGAATATGTTGCATTCATGGATGACATTCTCAAGAAGGGCTATGCAGTGAAACTCAACGGGGCTGAGCATAAGCCAACGGAAGGAATGACCTGGTACCTGCCTCATCACGGAGTCAGACATCCAGTCAAACAAAAGCTACGTGTTGTCTTCGACTGCGGTGCAAGCTTTCAGGGAACATCGCTGAACCAGCAACTCCTGCAGGGACCGGACCTTACGAGCTCGCCACTGGGGGTCCTTACGAGGTTTCGACAAGAGAGTGTGGCGGTTATGGCTGATGTGGAGTCCATATTCCACCAGATCAGAGTCAGCAATGAAGACACGGATCTCTTCAGGTTTCTCTGGTGGCCCGATGGGAACTACGAGCAAGGGCTGGTTGAACACAAGATGTTGGTCCACATCTTCGGTGCAACATCGTCGCCAAGTGTTGCTAACTTCGCACTGCATAAATGTGCAACAGATTTTGAGGATGACTTTGGTCACGAAACTGCCAAAACAGTCAAGAGAAATTTCTATGTAGACGACTGTGTGACAACCCCGCCTACTTATTTACTACTTATCTTCCTCAAGGTGATCAGCTGATGCCATCAGCTGGATCTGGAGCACCTGGGACCGGTGCTCCAGCCGGATAAAAGAGCAGCTGATTGCCTGTTGTGGGGTCGCTATAGCCTCAATGCACGTCACAATTCCGGGTTTGGCTATACCGGCAAACCAACCGGTGAGGTGGACGGCACTTGGCGACAAACGACAGACACAATACAACAAACATGGCTCTCTTCTATACTCGGTGTCTTCAAGACCTACCTCGTCTGAATATTAACGATGTGAACAGACTAGTGAAGAAGTCTTGCACCACTCCCTCCAGTAAACGGGAAAAGGGATTTAAGATGTATATCGCCAGCTACATCGATAATTACGAGGGTAAGTCATTATGTTCAAATGTTACATTAGGCTGAAATGTTACATTAGGCTACATTGTAATAGCTTCTAGCTAGCGTTGATGTTAAATGAACGATTAGACGGCTAACGTTAACGTTCGGTTAACGTTCGTTGTTTTGATCGACTATGACTGACAGACTTGTCAGCTAATATTAAGTTTGAGTTTGTTTTAGATACTGTCAAGGTATTGTGCAAAATGTAACGTTAACGTTATAGTATTGTGTGTTCGTCTTCTTCCTTCCTCACAGTGTCATTGAGAGACAAGGTGACAGGAGAGATCAGCGTGAGGGCAGTCTGTCATAGATCAATGAGGAAAAGTGAAAAGCCACACGACTTAAGAGTAGGGTCATTGTTAGGGCAATGGTTAGGTTTGACAAACTGATAGAGTTACCTGTCAGCTAAATTAAAGCACACATATCATATCTGCTATCTTAAATTAAGCCCCTTTACCCCTCCCTACATACACAGCTTGTTGCCTTATCTCAACATGCATACAGCACACTGCCCCCATAACCACCACTTCCATCACTCCCCTGTAATCATCCCTGGATGCTCCTTGTTGGGTTAGGGTAAGGGTTAGGGTTATCTAACGCTAAACAAATGCCCTGTATCATGTGTAATACATTTTCATATTTTTGTGTGAACTTCATAGAACAGCCTACAGTAATGTATTTCTTGTTAGCCTAATGCTTTTGCTGTCAATCAACATCTCATGTAAGCTTCTATTTCTCTATAGATGGTGTTAAAACACTCAAAACCAGTTGTTTTGGTGAGCAGCCATTGTTCCTGTGTGGCGGGCTGTGCCTTATGCAATCATTTGGTTGCACTCCTGTATCACACTGCCCACTATTCACAGCTAAGCATTCCTGCTATTCCCCCCGTGCACAGCTGCACAGACACAGAGCAGATCTGGCACAAACCGAGGACACTGGTAGGTCATTTAAAGTGTTCATCTTGTATTGCACACTGCCTACAACATAAATAATATTGCATCCATGTAACATTTTTGCCTTAAGTGATTCTTGGTGGTCCCATCAGTACAGCAAATAAATAAATACAGTCTCACACACACACACACACACACACACACACACACACACACACACACACACACACACACAAAGACTACCCCACCCCCTATAAATACAGATGAGATACACACAGTAGACACATATTCATAGCTTGAATGTGTCTCTGCTGTCAGGGTGTGAGGCCAGGCCCAGTTGGAGAAATGGAGTTTCGAAAACCCAAAAATTCAACTGCAGACTGTGTAAGGTGAGATATCAGGGTGGTTTTTGCATGTAAGCCATTGTATGTTGTGGCAGACTTTTGGTGTAGTGATTTTTTACTTTAATACTTTTTTGTCTTACTGTTAATATTTTTCAGAAGTTCTCTCTACAAGGCGGTGGATGGGGAACTGCTAGATCTTGCCATGTTGAGAGTTTCAGAGGTGTACAAAGATTTCCCTCCTTCACTTGCACCCTTGGTGACAACAATGGGCATGTCCGCTGATGTCCCATTAGTCCAGTCTGCATTTGGAGCTGTCCAGGCAGGGAGCTTACTGTCATTTCAGCAAAAACCTCCAGCAATAAGGGAAGTCTTCAACATCCCATCTGCTCCTGCTTATCCCTCCCTTCCCATCCACAGCCACAGGCTTCAACCGCCATCCTGTGCCTATGTTCTGTCAGAGCAAGAAAGTCTGCACCTGAAGTCTCTGGATGTGTCATTCAACATGGCCCACAGGATAGAAGCTGGAACACAAATGCAGAGTTTGTGCCAGCAGTGGCATCGCTTGAGAAGAATGCGTGTGACATCTACACGTTTCTATGAGGTATGCCATGTTCGTGGACATACATCTGCAGAAAATCTGGCTGAGAGAATTCTCCGGGGAACTGGGCAGACCAGGGATATGAGGAGAGGAATTGATATGGAGCCACGTGCTGTTAAAGAGTATTGCACGCTGAAAAATGTCAACTATTCACCCTGTGGGTTCATTGTGCATCCTGATGCTCCATGGCTAGGAAGTTCTCCTGATGGAGTCATCTTTGATCCCTCTGGGAACCCACCATTTGGTCTCCTTGAGGTCAAATGCCCCAATATCCAGAGCTATGTAGACTGTCCCTATCTAAAAATGTCAGGTGGTGCTTTGAAACTCAGGAGGCAGCACAAGTACTACTGGCAAGTTCAAGGTCAGATGCTACTGACAGGGCTAGAGTGGTGTGATTTTGTTGTTTATGCTCAGGAGGACATGTTTGTCGAGCGTATTTATAAAGACCTTGATGTAATGTACACCATTAGAGACGGAGCAGATCATTTTTTCTTTTACCACTACTTACAGAAGTGTTTACAGTAAATCAGTCCAATGCCTTTGTATAGTATCTATCAATAAGTGTAATCAGTTGCAATCAGTTCATTAATCAGTTTCAATCGGTTCAGTGAGTTCAGATGTTATTGTTCATTTTTACAAATCTATTTTTTAGATTAGATTCAACTTTATTGTCATTGCACAGAGTACAAGTACTGAGACAACGAAATGCAGTTTAGTATCTAACCAGAAGTGCAAAGAAGCAGAATATCTGAACCTATCAAGAAGACTATACAGTATAAGAACTGTTCTGTTTACATTTGCCGTCTATACAATATCTAAGCTGATGTACTGTTCATGTTCGCAAGTCTATACCAAATGGAAATTGTTACTTAGTATAAAGTACACATGCTGCTGCTGCTGTTGTTTTACTGTTACACTGTATACAGCTCAAGTTACTGTTGATGGGCTCTTAAAATAACTTGATATGTATGTATGTATTTATTTGTTTATTAAACTGTGATGGAATGTTGTATGTATATTATAATAAATGTGATGCATAACTTATGACTTCAATATTCAAATAAATAGAAATGCCACTTGAAGTACTCTGAAACTGAAGTTTTATTCTATTCTTCAGCCAAAGACAAGGCTCTGTTGCAATTGCAGGATTAGCTATGGCTGGTCCAACAAGAAAAGGAGGTCAAAGGTTGCATTTTTTAATTTTTTTTAACAATGGGAACCAACTGGTCAAGAAGAATGTAAGTAAAAAGGCAAGCAAAAAACATCAGGCCATCATAGTAAGTACAATTACACAGACTGCAGAATATATACAATATTTGACAAGTGGTCCATTCCAATAGTTAACAGAATGACATGTGCAAGTCAAGACATCCCAGGTGAGACAAAATCAACAAGTAAAACATTCATAGTAGGCATTCATAGTAAGAAAAGTAGAACATTTGCAGACTATTTACAACACTATATTTTAAATATTTAGGACCACTTGGTTTCCAACATTTCAATATGCCAAATAGCCTAAGGATTTTATGGTTAGACAGGCAAGAATGACACTGTAGACTTACTGGGCCCATGCCTTGACAAGTGGTCCATTCTGATAGTTAATTAGAAGACATGACACTGCAAACAGCTGATTAATGCTACCAGAAATGGACAAGGGGATGACTGTATCGAACAACTTGTGTTCCTTCACCCGCCGGATCAAGCGTTCAACATGCACCCTGAGTCTGGCCACAGACTGAGTGTGTCTCACTTCACCCACAGACATTTGTGTGCCCTTGGTCAAAAAAGCAGGCCTGTGGATTTTGCATGGTACCAGGTTATCAATTAAGAAGCCCTTGTCCACCATTACTGCCATGTCAGGGGTAAGGACGTCGATGATCCCTGACTGCTTGAACAGCTCCCGGTCACTGATTGACCCAGCGTACAGTTCTGACACAAAAGTTACTACGCCATGAGGTGCCATTCCTATCAAAGCCTTGAAGGTGCAGTGGGATTTGTAATTTGAAAAGACCTCACTCTGTAATAGCAGAGACGAAGGCGTTTGGCAATGGAGTTCGGTACAATCGAGGATAACCTGGGTGTCTCGGAAACTCTCAAATTCCTCTGGCAAGTAGGCTCGTACTTGCTCTTTCGGCAACCAAATTCGCACAGAACCCAAGACCTGATAGAGGAAGTTTGCCCAAGTTGTTATGATGCGGCTCACTGTGGTCTGATGGACTTGAAAGCGATGAGCCAGGTCTTTCTGCTTGAGGCCCAAAGCAAGGTGGATCATGAAGAGGAAGAATTCATCGATGGCAGGAAGTGCATGCCGGGTCTTCACAGATGGACAAGTCTCCCTGGTGGCTTTGGAGCTGGTGACGCGAATCATTCTGAGTGTTGAAGGTTCAATCTGTTCCCAGAAAGCCATCAGATGTTTGTAGGTTGCAAATCTACAAAAAAATAAATTCTATTACATTTATGGCATGATGCATTGTAGCCTATGGTAATTGTGTACTTACTATTGTCTTAAACTAATTCAACTGAACACTGTAGGCTTAGCAGTTTTATGACATAATAGGCCTAGGCTATTTTTACATCGTTCCTGGGTTAAATGTTGCAAGGGCACAGGCCAACCCAACCATCACTGAAATATTTGTAGACACTTTTATTTTACGTTTGTATCCATAGAATATGTAATGTATGACACATATGTGTAGAACCTATTTAGTCTTGCTGATCTGTCATAAAACCACATAGGGTAGGCAAATGTAACCTCTGCCTCACTGAAGGGGGCGTGCGAGAGCCTGGAAAGTGGACTTCCAATCCAGTGAAGTGATAAATACATAATGGGCGACCAATGCCCGAGCTAAGATGATTGCATCAAAAGACGGGGCAGATGATAACTTGAACTACTCAACGACATAGACACTGTACTATCCGTTAACACCGTTATTGTAACCTATTTTGGCTTCAAAACGGCGAATTTCGCCGAAAAGTGACAAGTTTGCACCACTGACCCATCATCAATAATCACAAAAAAAGGTTCAGGGCTTACCTTGTGTAGAAGCGAATATCCTCATCAGATCCAGAGAATCTTTTGAGGCCAAAGCGACTATTGACCTTTGCCTGCTCAAGCTGTTCCCGCAGATCCTCTATCTCTCTCTTCAACTCTTCATTTTGACCAAGTGACAAGTCGAGAGCTGCAGGCTCCGGAGCTGAGCAGTAATCATGCCACACGATATCTTCATTAGCGCTTTCCATGTCTGATTCTGGTATCGGTGGTCGGTCTCGTCGTTCCCAAACACTTATCCTCGGTGGCTGCATTTCACGATTCCACTCAAAAATTGTAGGGATAGCGCCTTTTTTCAGACGCCTCCTAATTGTTCCTTCCACAAAATAGTCTGATTTGAAATGGACACTGCAAACCTTTGTATGTTTCGTTATTTGAAAGTTACTCCTTCTTATGTTAACTAACCATCTTTTCCTGATCTCTTCCTCCACCGGAAAGGAATGAAAGCTAATACAGGAGTTGTATCGTGAAGATACCGAACACAACGGGACACTACAGTGCTCCGACGCTACTTTCATCTGCTTCTGACGATGAAAAACAGTCGAATCCATTCATATAAACGTATAAAAATATATATATAGAAATGTTGACGTTTCTTAGTTATGTTGTATAGGGGGCATAACTCCTCCACAGCTGATTGTGTTTCTTAGTTACCAGGTAAACCGGAAGCGGCTCTGCCGGTATAAAGCATAAGCGGAAATACATCACGATTCCCGTTGCTTAGAGCCTATTCTCTGGCCCTCTTTGCAGGCGTCCACACCTTTTTTGGTTTTCTTTGGCGGTTTTGTTAACTTATTCTTTCTCCACAACACCCCACCTCGCATGATCAATGCACCCACATTTACATGACTGAAACTACTGACATACACACCTCATACTGGCGTTACTTTGTTAAGTTGTGTTGCGTATGGAAATAAATCTTTATTTTCTATTGGTTATGCACTGTCTCTCCCGTTTTTGTCATCTCTGTTGAGCCGGGTCATGACAAAATGGGGGCTCGTCCGTTCGTTTTGCGCAATAGTTGAATATGTGTAGATTTTGTTTGACGTGAGTTTGGAGTTTGGTTGGCCTGGCTGCAGGTGTTCTCCTTTAGTACGGATTTTGTGGGCGGTGCCGGTGGTGGCACACGTCCGGCACACATGTGCCTTTGTTTGTTTGCCTTGAGGGTAAAACGGTTGTTGCTCATTTTGCAAGTGTTTTTCAGTAATTAAGGGGAGAGTTCATGGTGCATGTGGGCTGACGGATCAGGGTGAGTATCAGGGTCGCTCTCTTAATTTATGCCAGCAACAAAAAGCCGGTTGACAAGTGTTGTCCTCAGCGTGTGGATCATAGTGCGGTGCGGAGTTTTCCCTTGTAGGTATAGCGGCGTTCCCCTTTGGGTTCGTTGCGGGGGTCGTGGTAGTGTTGTGGCAGCATAGTGGTTAAAGCATTGTCTTGGGAGCATGTCCGTGTTTTCGGGGGAGTTGCTGGCTTGCTAGTCGCTTCCCAGGGTCAGCGGTCTCTAGTGCGTAAATACCCACCACTGCCCGCTGCATGAAGACTAGCCGGGAGTTTAGTTAGGGGGTTGATGTTTAGATAGCGGGGAAACTCCAAACTGGGATCCTCTTGGGATGCGCACGGGGATACTTCGCTGTCTTGCTGGTCCTGTTCGGGCATAAAGGTGTGTTTTGCTTGGTCCTAGTGGTGGTTTTGAGATGGCTGAATGTGAAGCGTTTATGGCGGCTCCGTCAGAGGAGGCCTTGGAAAAGTGTACTAAAGAACAGTTGTTGAAACTGTCTGATCATTATTCGGTGGCCGTGATAGATAGGAGGCATAAAGAAGATGTTAAAATTGCTTTGAAAGTAAAACTTGTTGAACTGGGAGTCCTTACGTCTGGTCCGGTGCCAGCTTCTCCACCTGCCGTAGGCATGCCTTTTCAGACTCAGGGGCTGACGTTTGAGCAGCAAAAAGAGCTCCTTTCGATGCAGTTAGAACATGAGAGATTTAAGTGGGAAATGGAAGCTAAAAAATAAATAGAGCTGGAGGTGATCCGCCAGCGGGAGGGTTATCGTCTGGCTGCTGAGAGTCAGAAGGGGCAGGTGTCTGGGGTCGGTGCGAGGCCCTTTGACATAAACAACTTGCGGCTGTTGCCACCGTTTAATGAGAAGGATCCTGACTCATTTTTTGTGCTGTTTGAGCGTGTTTGAGCGTGTTTCCGCGGCGAGGGGCTGGTCTGATGAGGACTGTGCTCTGCTGCTCCAGTGCGTCCTCACAGGTAAGGCGCAGGGGGCATATTCGTCTTTGAGCGCGGCCGATAGCGGTAGTTATTTAAAAATAAAATCTGCCGTGCTGAAGGCCTATGAGCTTGTGCCTGAAGCATATCGCCAACGTTTTCGGGCTTGGGAAAGGGAAAGTGGCCAAACCTATATTGAATTTGTTTGTGATTTAAGTACCCATTTTAAACGTTGGTTGGCTGCGCTTGATATCGCTACTTTTGATGAGTTGTGTGAGTTAGTAATTTTGGAGCAGTTTAAGAATACGCTACCTGGTCTGATTGCGACCTATATTAATGAACGGAAGATTGCCTCTGCTGCAGAAGCGGCTGTGTCAGTCGATGAGTATGTGCTGCTCCATAAGGGCGATGTGAGAGAGCGCACACCCGGCCGCAATGATTCTGGCTGGGGTGGAAACAGGCGAGGTGTTGCGGCGGCTGACCAGATGCGTTCCGGGAAGTCTGGCATGTTTAGATCCGAGTCTCACTCACGGAGCAGTTTTGACAGCAGTAGAAGCTGTAACTATTGTCACGAGGAAGGACATTGGAAGGCAGATTGCCCTGCATTAAAGGCTAGGCACCAGGTATTGTGAAGAGTTGGTTGGTATGGAAAAGGGATGGTTGGTCGGTATGGAGATGAGTTGGTTGGTATTGAGATGGGTTGGTTGGTATTGAGATGGGTTGGTTGGTATGGAGATGAGTTGGTCGGTAGGGAGATGAGTTGGTTGGTATGGAGATGAGTTGGTCGGTATGGTAAAGAGTTGGTCGGTATGTGGGAGGAGGTGCGGACCTTGTGGTTTACACGGATCATAATCCTCTGACCTTTTTAAGGTCATTGCGGGGTCTGAATCAGAGGTTAATGAGATGGGTTTTGTTTCTGCAGGGATATGATCTTGATATTCGGCATATCAAAGGGGTGGATAATGTCATTGACGACGCGCTGTCACGTGCTCCTTTGCCATGAGTGAATATGACTAGTGATGCCATTTCATGCTGTTTGTGTTATGTTCTTCTGTCTGTTCTCTTAATTTGCTTCTCAGGTACCAGGGTTGCTGAGGTCAGGCGAAAAAGGAACAGTACATGGGCAGGGTGGAGGTTATGTGTTTTCTTTCTTAGATCTATCTTATCTTTGAATTAATATATTTTTGAGGGGGATAATTTCAGGTCAATTTGTTTAGTGTGTGCCGGTGTTCCCTTTGGGACACCGACTTATTTAATACTTATCTTCCTCAAGGTGATCAGCTGATGCCATCAGCTGGATCTGGAGCACCTGGGACCGGTGCTCCAGACGGATAAAAGAGCAGCTGATTGCCTGTTGTGGGGTCGCTATTCTCTGGCCCTCTTTGCAGGCTTCCACACTTTTTTGGTTTTCTTTGGCGGTTTTGTTAACTTATTCTTTCTCCACAACACCCCACCTCGCATGATCAATGCACCCACATTTACATGACTGAAACTACTGACATACACACCTCATACAGGCGTTACTTTGTTAAGTTGTGTTGCGAATGGAAATAAATCTTTATTTTCTATTGGTTATGCACCGTCTCTCCTGTTTTTGTCATCTCCGAGGAGCCGGGTCATGACAACTGTCTTAAGTCAACAACTGATGAAGATACAGCTATTAAACTTTGTGCCAACCTGAGGAGCATGCTGGCAAGAGGTGGATTTCGACTTACGAAATGGTCGAGCAACAGAAGTTTCTCAGTTCAATTCCTGAAGAAGAAAAGGCAAAGGGTTTTCAGGATCTGGACTTTGATGAAGATAACCTACCAATCGAGAGAGCATTGGGAATGGAGTCCATGGAATCCAGTGGCGTGCCGAATCAGATCAGTACAAGTTCAAGATAAACCTCAAAGATCGACCACACACTAGGAGAGGCCTGCTTTCCCTCGTCAATTCCATCTTTGATCAGCTTGGCTTTGTCGCTCCAGTGGTACTGCCCCCCAAGAAGATCCTAAAGAATTATGCAGGCAGAAGTTTTGCTGGGATGAAGATCTGCCAGACGAAGTCATCAAGAACTGTAAAAGATGGATCTGAAGTTTGCAACAGCTCGAGAATTTTGGAGTTGACAGATGCATTGAAACTAAGCAGTTTGGTCCACCAGTCTTCGCACAGCTGCAACACTTTGCGGACGCGAGTGAGGATGCTTATGGAACAACAAGCTATCTGCAACTGCGTACTGCATCTGGTGTAGGGCTGTCAAAATTGCTCAAAAATGACATTTGAATGTTTGTTTGGAAAAAAATAACGAATTCGAACTATTCGAATATCTGGTTGCCTATTTTACGCAGTTGCCGTCAATATGTCAATAATGCAACAAAACCATGGTTCAAATTAGTGGGATATATATATATATATATATATATATATATATATATATATATATACGTCTCGTTGAGAGTGCTGGTGGGCGGCGGCTTCCTGCTGGGCATTTCCTTACTTTAAAACGAGGGACATCGCGAACAGACGGAGGCTCATTCACAAAGCAGTTAGGCGCTTGTACCGCGGGAGTGTTTTTTCACATTCGAATATTATGAGGGACATCGCGAACAGACAGAGGCTCACTCACAAAGCAGATAGGCGCTTGTGTAACCGAGCGTTGGCACTTAGATATTTATATGACAAGAATGACACAAGCGTGGAAGGGAAAATAGTCTTGTTTACTTAGTACATATCAGAAGTCACCCAGTCACAGCGTGAGAGCTGGAATACCTATATCCAAGTACGGAAACCCCGAGGGGATAAAATACATTCGCTCTTCACAATACTAGTCTGTTACACTTGTACCGCGGGAGTGTTTTCGAATTCTAATATTATGAGGGACATCGCGAACAGACAGAGGCTCATTCACAAAGCAGATAGAGGCGCTTGTACCGCGGGAGTGTTTTTTCACATTCGAATATAAATTTTCCCGTTCGAATTCGCGTTTTTGGATACATTTCGAACGAATATTCGAACTTCGAATATTCGTTGACAGCCCTAATCTGGAGAAGCCCAATCCACCCTGATGATGGCAAAGGCCAGGGTCGCACCTTTAAAGTCTCCAACCATACGAAGAATGGAGCTAAATGTAGCGAAAGTTGCAGTCAAGATGGACAAGATTCTGAAAAAAGAGCTTGAACTGGAACTTCATGAATCAATCTTTTGGACAGATAGCACGGCTGTGCTTAATTACTTGAACAGCGAGCGTACAAGATTCAAGACCTTCGTAGCAAATAGAAACTCAACAATCCTGGAGCACTCACAGACTGCACAGTGGAGATACGTCAATACTAGGGATGGGCACGAGTAGTAAATTCCAAACTCGAGTGATCGAAGGAATTCCTCGAGGATCAATCGAGTACTCGTTTAATCGAATAAATTTTTATAATGCAACGCATCTGCAGCAGGAATAGGCCTAATGATGAACGGCAATATTACCAACCAAACATGTAATGCTTATTCTCCATCAAAACAGTCAGTTATCAGAGTATTCATTATTTATTTTTGCAAACGTTCAAAACACATTTTCCTTCCAAAAATAAATATGCGTCTCACAATTTAAATCACGTCGAACCAAAGCTTGTAACGGTTTAAAAAAAACAAAAACGAAACAAGTAGCCTAACCATTGCAAATAATTTAAAGCTGCAAATAAAACGGCAGCAAATGGACTATGGAAATACTCAGCGTTGTGATCTTCTCTACACGGCCGGGACTACAGCTGCGTCTTGCGGCGGTGAAAATAGCCGACACACTTGGTTGCTGCTGGTCTGCTTTCCCGAACTCACCGTTGTGTTTCAGGAGCATATGTTGCCGCATAGTACTTACTCTGGTAGCTCGATTTTGCTTGCCATATTTTACATTTCACCTTATGATCTCCTATTTCTTTAAAGTATTTAAATTCTTCGCTGCGCTTTGCTTTAACCGCCATCTCTTAACTTTTTGAATTCTGGCGTGCCTGCACACGGCACGGCACGCGCCACACAGAAATGATACATTTCATTTGTTTTTTGCCCATGGCATGTGTTAGTGGCGCCGCACAGAAAATTGATACTTTTGCTTCAGAAAACTTTGTTTGTGTGTGTATATGCAAACTCGAGTTTGCCTGTCCACCAACCGAGTTAATTTGTAACGAGGAGTACTCGAGTAATCGATTCCTTACGCCCATCCCTAGTCAATACCCCTCTGAATCCCACTGACCATGTCTCAAGAGGACAGACTGTTAAAGCATTTTTGAAGTTGGGATGCTGGCTTTCAGGACCAGATTTCTTGCTCCATAGAGAAGATCAATGGCCAAATAATCCAGATCCTGGAATAGTTGATATCGACGACTCTGAGGTCAAAAGAGTAGCTCAAGTGCACGTCATTCAGGTGCAAGACTCAACAGATCCAGTGGACCAGTTGATGAGCCACTTCTCATCCTGGAAAAAGCTCAAACGTGCTGTTGCCTGGCTTCTGAAGCTGAAAGGGTTGCTTAAATAGTTGAAAGCAAAGAGAAAAAAACCTAATACATTATGTGGAGAAAGCAGAGTGGAGCAGTTCAAGAAGGCTTACAAAGGAAAAAACCTTACATGTGACGATTTGTTAGAAGCTGAAACAGAAATCGTTAAGTACTGTCAGAAGCAAAGTTTTAAAGACCAATTTGAGGACGACTTGACAATGCTGAAGGAACATCACAGAGTGAAGAAAGGTAGCTCACTTTATAAGTTGAATCCAGTTCTTCAAGAAGGAGTCATGAGGGTTGGAGGAAGGTTGAGCAGAGCGGCGATGCCAGATCATTCTAAGCAGCCAGCCATCCTGCCAAAGCATTCACACATCACAAGGCTTGTGTTGAGACACACATCTAACGGAGCCATCAGAACTTTCTTGTCCAAGTGCGTCCTCTGTAAGAAGTTACATGGATCAGCTGGCAAGCAACTCATGGCAGATCTACCAACATGCAGAGTTCTGCCTGATGACCCTCCATTCACACGAGTTGGCGTTGACTATTTCGGCCCGTTCCTGGTGAAAAGAGGTAGGGTGCAAGTAAAGAGGCACGGTGTCATCTTTACCTGTCTCGCCATACGAGCTGTGCATCTAGAAGTTGCAACTTCTCTTGACACTGATGCATGCCTCAATGCAATTAGGAGGTTCATTGCCAGAAGAGGACAAGTCAGAGAGATGCACTCGGATAACGGAACCAACTTTCGGTCGGCTGGCAGTGAGTTGAAGTAATCAATCAAAGAATGGAATACCAGACAGATCGTAAACAAAATGCTACACAAAGTTGTTCAGTGGCACTTTAATCTTCCAGCAGGTTCACACCATAGAGGAAGCTGGAAGCGGTTGATCCGTTCAGTGAGAAAGATTCTGAACGTCACCGTGAAGGAACAACTTTTGGATGAAGAAGGTCTCCATACGTTGCTGTGTGAGGCTGAGGCTGTCATAAACAGCAGGCCCATCACAAAGCCATCTTCAGACCTCAACGATTTAGAGGCCTTAACACCTAATCACCTGTTTTTACTCAAGGTCAAGCCCGAGTTACATCCATGAGTATTCAATAAGAACGATCAATATGCTAACTGCAGATGGAGACAGGTCCAGTATCTTTCGGACGTCTTCTGGAAACGTTTGTGCAAGGAGTACCTGACACACCTGTCCACTCCTGGAAGAAACTTTTGCGTCAGCGATGTGGTGCTGATTGTGGACAACACATCTCCCAGAAATGCATGGCCTCTAGGGAGGATCCTGGAGACTTTTCCGGACAAGAAAGGCTTTGTCCGTCAGGTTAAAGTCAAGACCAAGACCAATGAGCATTGTCGCCCGATAACAAAGCTATGTTTGCTCCAAGAGTCGGATGACAATAATGGACTGTTCTAAAGACTGTTCTGAAGTCAAGTCCTCATGCCATGGAGTGAAGAACAAGATGATATCCTTTGATGTTTGTGTTAATATAACATGTATCATACCATGTAGGCTCCTTTAATTTAATGTGAGTTATTTGGGTAATTGTTTCAAAGACATTGATAACATTAGGGGTCGTAATGTAGGAGCCTAAATGCCTATTTGCTTTATTTAAGTTCATATTTTACAATGACGTTTGGATTTTCATAAGTGAAATAATATAATAGTTAATTGCGTTAATTTTGAATACATGGAATTTTATTTTACAATTCACTTGCAATATTTTTGGTGTATGCGCACATTTAGTTACTTTATTTTGAAGTGTGACAGGAACTTAATTGTTTTAACTACCGGTGACAGACTGTTAGGATAACAAGCGTGGAGCCACAGTTTTTTGACCTCTCTCTCTTTCTATCTCTTACCTCTAATCATAACCTCATTGTGGAAAAGGATTTTTGTATTTTGCGTTGGACAAGTAAACCCTTTAAACATCACGTCGTGGTCCGGTGGATTATTTTTGTGGATATTGGATGAGGTATGCGTCGAAGGGAAACGGAGCGTCAAGCTGAAGCTTCACTTATTAGACCTATTGATCCTATATTGATGGATGGAAGGATATCAGCTGAAGAGGCCAGTGAGTCAGATGTTCTCTTGAGAATCAAAGGCTGCCTCAAAAGCACATTGAGTCCATCGAGAAGACCTCAAGAACCTCAGCTCTCTGGATGCAGTACATGGATATGCAAGACATCCTACGAAAGTACATAAGTGCAGAGCGCACCGGAAACTGGCAATTGCATCTGCAGGCTATCCAGGACATGCTACCCTTTCTGGCAGCATCAGGACACAATCTGATCACCAAATCTGCTAGGGTGTAACTTCAGCAGATGCAAAACCTCCAGACCACACACCCAGGGAGCATGCTCTTACCAACGTTAATGGCACAGTCTGTTGGCACTGCAATCCTGAAGTCAATGGATTGACAAACACCTGGTGACTATACTTTCAAAAGGAAAGACCAAACTGTCACTTTTGGCATGAGGTATTCTGTGAGGATTGATGGAAAAGAAATTCAAGTTGATCCACAGCTTATCCTCCAGAGACTGGTGATAGTGGCACAGAAGTGTGATGAACTCGAGGCAACCCTCAAGTACGAGCTCTGTAGCTATCCTCCATCTCTATTTGATTCTTCCCTTCTGCTTCATGAAGCGAAGAAGCCTGCCCTCGCTAATGCCATCTGGAAACTTGTTGGGCAAGATTTTTCAGCAGAAAATTATGGTGGGCTATGTCAGCCAGTGCGTCTTGGATGGTGGAGCACTTCTTCAAGCATCCCATGGTCCCAGGGATCTACTTACAAAGACATATGCCACCAATATACAGATTATGTAGGGAAGAAGTATGGCAAGGCTGTAGTGGTGTTTGATTGCTATCAAAGTAACAACACGAAGGATATGACACACCAGAGACGGTCAAAAGGGAGGATTGGCGCTACAGTGACATTTACAGCTGACATGATGCTCACAATGAAGAAGGAAGAGTTCTTTGCAAACAGGCAGAATAAACACCTATTCCTTTCCATGCTAAGTGGAGAGCTACAAACGACAAACTGTGAGACCTACCATGCCTCAGGAGATGCTTATCTGTTGATTGTGCAGAAAGCAGTGCAATGTGCTACCATCAAGAACACTGTGCTAATAGGGGATGACACAGATCTCTTAGTCCTTCTCTGCTACCATGAAAGCATGGATTCCCATGATATTTTCTTCTGTAGTGAGTCAAGGAAGTACACAAAGAAGCCTTAGATGTGGAACATGAAGGCTACAAAAAAACTGCTCGGTCAAGGCATATGTAAGCATATCATGTTCTTACACGAAGTTCAGGGATGTGTCAAAACATCCCGCCTTTATGGGATCGGGAAGGGAGCATCGCTCAAGAAATCAAAGAAAGTGACATGTTTCGAGAGCAAGCCAAGGTGTTCTATGAACATTTAGCTTCTACAGATGATGTAGCAGAAGCAGGAGAGAAAGCTATCGTGATTCTCTACAATGGAAGATCTACAAACACCCTGGACTCCCTCCGACATCATCGGTTCTGCGAGAAGGTGGCATCCAGTTCTACTTACATTCAGCCACCGGTCTTACCAACAACATCAGGAGCAGCGAAGTACCACAGCTTGAGAGTTTACTTACAAGTACCAGAATGGAAGGGATCAACATCTGGTTCATATCAATTTTATTGAAACTCTGATTCTAGTTCCATGTTTATTGAAAATTTTGTATCTTGTGCACTTCGTTGCTGCTGTGATAATATCAATATCTCCTGCATGGAGGTTCATAAGTTGTATTTTATTTTTTAGATGGACCTTGTACTATGGAGTGGGGATGGAACAAGTGTGGCAAGGGATTTGTGCCGATAAAGACAACCCTACATCCTGCTCCTGATAAGCTCATCAAGTATCAAGTTCATAAGGTGCTGCTGCCAGTCTGACTGCAGCACCCTTAAATGCAGTTGTAAGAAAAACAATTTAGAGTGCACCCCGGCCTATGGACACTGCAGGGGAATGAGCTGCACAAACTCAATGCAGATGGCCTATGACGA
This sequence comes from Gadus macrocephalus, assembly GCF_031168955.1. NCBI lineage: Eukaryota > Metazoa > Chordata > Actinopteri > Gadiformes > Gadidae > Gadus > Gadus macrocephalus. The sequence continues at coordinate 20,893,471 of NC_082396.1, read as the reverse complement.
GAATGAAGATGAGATTCTCTAGTGGTGCATTGTATACGTAATTTTATTGTTTGATACAGACACTTTTTATTTTAGCTACCTTTTTTCTTACCATTGTCTCCTGTTCTTCCCTAAGACTAATCCCCCAGAAACAGTCCCACGGACCCAGCCCCAAACCCCATCTCTGAAATTATAAATAATAAAGGCTAGTTCTATTCAAACCTTAATGTACTTATAGGGTGCACTCACACTAGGCCATCTGGCCGTGGCCGTGGCCGTTTTCACACCTAACCGTGCTCAAATGGCCCCATTGTTCTCTGGCCTGCACTCACACTAGGCCATCTGGCCACTCACACTAGGCAACAAGGCCTAGTGTGAGTGCACCCTTACTGTTACATGTCAACAAGATTCAACAAGACATTTTCACGTGGCTATACCCATTGTTTAGATCTGTTGTGGTAGCCTATTTATGCAAATTAGCACATATATAATTAGATTATGCCCCGTTTGCCCATGTCAACAAACAATTTAAAAAAACTTGTAATACAATTTTTGTTTGTCTTGATGTAAGTAATAAACTCAGTTATTTTCATGGTGATGAATAGGCATATGATAGGTATATTTGGGTATTTTTCTAAACTTTCCCCTATTGGGATTCTTCTGGGCTTTTTTTCCTCACTCAGGACATATTGGGGACACAAAATCAGTTGAGTTTGCTTCTGTTGCAATTTAATGCACCTTTTTACATAAAATGACTGGACTATTATACCTAAGGCAAAACATCTCTAACCTTGTACCGAAACGAACCATCGCTAACCTAATATCTAAAGTAAACCATCTCTAACCTAATACCTAAATTTAACTACCTCTGACCCTTGCCCTAAAGTTAACCATCTCAAACCTATTTCCTAACCTCACCAATTCATCAACAATCAAAATTAATCGAATTTCTGATCTCAGGACTTGATTATTGTAAATTGACTCATAATTGTGAGAAAACTTCATGCAAAATCTGTTGGTTTCTTAAGTTAACATGTATTATAGATAGTTTTGTCCATGATTTCATCATGTTTTTATGAAATGCATACAAACTAGCTGTTAGAACATAGTCAAAGTGCTGAACGTTAATGATGTTACAAGAGGAGTACAAACTACCTGTTAGAATGTAGTCAAGGTGGTGAACGTTGATGGTATAAGAGGTGTACAAACTACCTGTTATAACTAGGGATGGGTATCGTTTGGGTTTTATCCCATACCGGTGCCTACTCAGTACTTTTCAAACGGTTCCGGTGCTAAAACGGTTCTCAAACCGGTACTTAAAAAAACAAAACGGCACACACTTGCATTAAGCAGAAAGTCAGCGGACACTGAGTTGAATGGCAACGGTGTTTGCTAGCCTACTTGATATGCAAGATTTACGGTTGGCATCAATTACTCGACTTACCCGAAGAGGCTGCTGTGAGTGCTGTGACTGATACATATCTTTTTAAAATTACAAATAATTGTAATTACTCACTGAAAGCAGGCAGGCACGCATCATGGCGCAACATTACTGCCAAAGTCATATTAAGTAATATAACTCATGTGTGCAAGGCAGCCACAGGAGACACCAACATTGTTTTCAACCGCTCGGTACCGCGCTGTATTAATTCCCAAGTTTTGAAAAGAAAAAGTATTTGAAGCGAATAATGTTTTTGATTTGTTTATTTGGTCTTTGAACAGCAAGTTTTGGATGCATGCATCGGCTTTGAGTTTGTTTGTTTGTTACTTTAAAATTACATTCGCTCGCAACACACACACACACACACACACACACACACACACACACGCACGCACACGTTCATTCATGTTCACCCACTACAACCTGCCGATCTTCAATCAAAACAACATCAAGTAAGCGATGCCACAGCGCGTTGACAAGTCCGTCCCGAGTCTCGAGGCGCCCATAGGCTTTATATGTTTGAAAGCCGTGACACACTCTTTTACCAGTTGGCCTGAAAAACCACGCCTCGCAGTCATGGACCTATGAAGAAAGTCGTAGTCGTACCATGCTTGTTTACCGCAACATTGAGAAGGGTCCCGTCTGAAACAGAGTCGCGCAGCGCTGCGTTCCGAACGTTGTGTAATGAAATACACCGGTATGGCGGTAGGCTATATAAAAAAATCATATCCTAATGAAAATACACACCGTTATTCAGTGAGAACCGGTATAGCGCCCAGCACTAACGCAAGTTGACGCCGCAACACCATGGGGGCGGGGCAGGGGGCGTTAAAAAACGTCAGGCACCGTTATGAGGAACCGAAATGTGTGTTCTTATTCGATCTCGTTACAACCGTTTACGTCGGAACCGGTTCCCCACTGGAACCGAGTTTCGGTGCTCAACCCTAGTTATAACGTAGTCATAGAGATGATCGTTAATGATGTTATAAGAGGTGTACATCTACCTGTTAGAACGTAGTCATAGTGGTGCACGTTGTTGAGTTTGATGCCTTCGTAGAGGACATGCAGCTCATCTGCTGTCAACACCTGACCCTTCCAATGGGAATAACCTGAAACAGAGGAGAGGAGCAGGGAGAGGACAGGAAGATGAATTCTGAGGTGAATGTTTCAACAGTACCACACCCACACACACACACACACACACACACACACACACACACACACACACACACACACACACACACACACACACACACACACACACACACACACACACACACACACACACACACGCACGCTCTTTCTTTCTGGTCTGTCGAGAGAAGAAGTTGGTTGGGTAAGGGATTCTTTGATTCACCTCTCAAGTTAGAGTCCACATAGTTATATATAAGCATGCCCCGCTTTGTATATATCTGTGTATTTAAATGTTATGACATTGTGTGGGTGGGTGATGGGGGGGGGGTGATTATGCATATATCTGCCATGGAAATATCAAATGTTTTGTGGTTTGCCTGTGCCTGAGTGTGTGAGAGCGTGTGTGTGAGAGCGCTCATCATGTCGCAACTCCAGGTGAGTCACAGCCATGTCACATGGTATAGTGTGGGTTGCTAGGCAACACAGCCGCAGAAAGCCGGAGGGTTCCAAGAAATAGTATTGAACACAGCTCACAATGTTGTGTTCAGGGAGAACGACAAAAAGACAGACAAAGAAACAGAGGCACAAGGAGACCGCCACAGAGGTCATTGGTTTGAACCAGTGTTGGAATGTGGGAATTGGGACAGCAGCGAATCATGACAACAAAACCATCTGTAGGGCAGCCTTTCACACACACACACACACACACACACACACACACACACACACATAAATAGAGGGCAGTTTAAGGGCCTGAGTGTACCTGTGTGGTTGGAGAACTGAACAGAGTTGATCGAGTCCACCTCAAACCCCAACACCTGTAAACATAGAGGAGAGTCAGGGGAGAGAGACTCACTCAACTGTTGATAACAAACGAAATTAAGAGTATGGTGGAAAATAAGGGAGACTTCTCAGCCAAATTGTTGGAATATTAGCAGAGAGAGAGAACAGAGTCAGCAGGGGGGAGGCGCCTGTTCCGGGCCCTGTCCCATAGTCATTCATAACACCTCAGAGGGTCCTGCGTTGACCGGCGATCACTAAGGCCCTGTCCACACGGAGCCGATTCTTTGGGTGAAACCGCATAAGACTTGTGTGTTTGGTCCGAACATCCAGACGGATCCGGTGGATCCGGTGTCCGAAGACGCATTTTTCTGAAACCAGGTCCCAGGGTGGACTCAAATAAAAACGGACCCATGCGGTTTCGTGTTAGGATTCGTGTGGACGCCTGAAACGATGACGTCCATCGCCCCCCCACTAGCTTAGTGTTGCGTTGAATTATTATAAAAAATATGTATGTAATATGCTCAATTTAAAAGGTTTATCTCCTCCTTAAACAGCGCGCAAGCTGGATGTGCGCAGGCTTATTGCGCTCTTTTTTTCGTGGAGAACCAGCTCCTTAAATATTTACTACAGCGTTTCTATAGCTCGATGCGTTTTCGCCATGAGTCCTGGAACGAATCAAAGGAAACGGAGGGGAAAAGATAATTTTCACTAGGGATGCACCGAATTTTCGGCCGAAAATGGCCCAAAAGCGCATTTTTGCGGTTTTCGGCCGAAATACTTTTATCACCGAAACAACACGGCCGAAACAGAAATTTGTGATGACGCAAACAAAAAGCGCGGCCAGCACACGCTTGTTTGGATAAGCGCCAATATGTCTGCAGTGTGGACGTTTTCAATGTTTCTAAGAAAGACCCACGTATAGCGATTTGCAAAAATTGTAATGCCTTGATTTTAATGAAGTTAGTACTAGTGGTGGATTTAATGATTAGTTTCCGTGACCCAGTCCGCGTGATTCAGTTCGCCACGAGGAGTCGTTCGCGAATCGTTCGTTCGTTCGTTCGTTCGTGCAGTCGAGTTTCCGGTAGCAGTAACTCCACTGAGTCTGACTGACTAAGCTGAGAACCGTGCAATGGGGTCCATTCCATGATACGATTTACCGCTACCGGAAAACAGGCTGAACGAACATACGATTCGTGAACGACTCCTCCCAGTTCAGTCGAGTTTCCGGTGAATCGATTCACCGTCGAGTTTCCGGTGAATCAATTCACCGGAAACTCGACTGAACGTGGAGGAGTCGTTCGCGTTTCAGCCTAGTGAATCGCATCATGGAATACACGCCATTGCACGGTTCTCAGCTGAGTCAGTCAGACGTGGAGTTAGTGCTACCGGAAACTCTTTCGTTCGTTCAGTCGAGTTTCCGGTGAATCGAATGGTGAACGAGACGACCGAATGAACGAGAGAGACAAACCGGTTTGGTTCGTTCGTCCTAAAGGCTCGTTCATTCGAACCGGTTCGCGAACGAACGAGCCAACACTAGTTAGTACACAGTCATAGCCATAAATGCAATTGGGTTGTATTACCGATTATAAACGGCATAAACTTTGAATCTAGGTCAAACGCCATCTTCTCCGTCAACTCTCCTCTCACACTCGGTGACAGCGTCTGGCAGCGTGCCAATTCTCGATGACAGAGTCTTACAACGTTCTATATATAATAGTATAATAGAATTTTATATATAATATCACGGCCAAAAGCTCTGTGCGCCTCCGGATGGCCGTAGCACGGGGAGCTCTCGTAGGGATTGGGCCTTGCGGGGTTTGTTTACCGGCGTTGCCATGGTTACCGGTCTTGCGTGTTTCAACGCTTTATTAGGTAGCCTATCTATTAGGTTTTTATATATTTTATTTTTTTATGAAAAAATACATCAAAAATAAAACTGTGCAAAGACAAACTGCCGAACTTTTAACCTTTTTAACCTAATACAGTATACCGCGGCAACCCTAAATGGTACTAATAATTGTCATGATAATTTCTTTCGGTCTTTCGGTTTTCGGTTTTCGGCCTTGGTTACCTCATTTTCGGTTTTCGGTTTCGGCCAAGAATTTTCATTTCGGTGCATCCCTAGTTTTCACCCGTGTGGATGGGGCCTTAGACAGTTTTCATCAGTCAATTTCAGTCAATTTCATCAATTTCGTCTATTTCCCAGTTCACTTAGGTAATAAGTATAAGTAAGGTTAACTTTAAGTTTAAAGTTGACAAGAATATAAGGTAAATATTGTTACAATAGAACCAAATGTTAAACACTGTATTGATATTACCTGGCCTTCCTTGTTCAACAAATGCCTGCATTCTGATGAACACCGAAGCCTCATTTACGTATAAGTGGCCCCTTACAGAGACGTCTGGCCCTCCTGCGGTTCCCCCTCCTTATGGTTTCAGAAAGTTTATTCTGTAGGCTTGAACTTAGAAGTTTAAGTTAACTAATCCATACTCCTATTAAAATCAGACACTACCAGATGTATGATTATGACTGTACAGGCCACAGACAAATAAAATGGTATTGTTAACTATTACAAATGCAGGTTTTACTGTTTAAATTAACATTGCTTTTACAGGGCTCATCTGTTAAACACAAGTGGTAAGTAATGGCAATTTAAGATCAGGTTAATAAACAAGGCGATGGATGGATTTTAATCAATGACCTCACTTCATATAACTGTAATGTGTAATATGTTACTTCATGTAACTATAATGTTTAATGTTTAACCCATTTGTACATAATGCTTGAATTACTGTATAGAATGTACTGTGGAGGAAGATAAGGGGGAACGGGGAGGGTTTAGTGTAGAGCAGGGATGGGCAACTGGCGGCCCGCGGGCCGCATGCGGCCCACATCCTCACTCAGTGCGGCCCGCATCCTCACTCAGTCAGGCCCGCACATAATAAAAAAAATAAATAAAAAAAATAATAATAATAATAATTGATCGAGTTACAGAAAACTCGGTCAAGAAAGATGAGAAGAATTCATAGAATTCGAAGGCAAACCCGTGCGTCTAGTTTGCTTAGAAGCGATATCAGTCATTAAAGATATCCACTTAAAGGGACACTATGTAATATTTTGAGTAATTTATTACCTCAAATCAACATATTCATTCATAAATAAGTCCTCATTGGTGTAAAATTATCTCTGCCAAAAATCTGACTTATCCTCCTGAGCGAAGAATAATTAATATCAATATCAATATGGTTACATAGGACGGGTAAGCTTCATGGAGGCTTCCATTTTCTTCCGGTCTATGAGCTGCCGAGAGGGTCAAAAAGCACTAGGTCGTACAGGAATTGCAAACGCGTTTTCACTCTGAGCCAGCGTGACGGTGGAACAGAGCTTAGTTTAGCGAGACGATTTTACCGGGAAATTTGAACATGCACCGCATTTTTTTGAAAGACCATAGTTATGCCACGCCACAGGAGAAGGAATCATCGTCGCCAAAAAAACGACGATGTGTAAGCATGTATAACATGGTTTTCCATGGCAACGAGATGCGGGGCGCTCCTATGAGCGACTCGTCATTGAAAGGCTACTTTATTACATATTTAATTTACTTTTTCACATTTTTGTCGAGTTTAAATCGTGACAATATTCTTATGACTTATGGATACTGTCAAATGCGTTGGAGGAATTCAAAAGCCATTCTTCATAAAGTTATGGAGGTTTATTCTCTGCTGTGGTCACCACGTATCCAAATCCACCGAGACGCACTTACGCTAGAGCGGACCTTCTGGAGCTTCAACTCGCTTGCGAGACAGTTGATTTATCACCCGAACAACTGGATTTCATACCAACAACTGATAAAGAAGACAATACGGAGGAAAAGAAGATCGAGAGGAGGAATTAGGAACAGGATAGGAGACGAGGAAGTAAACTCGTTGCCAGGGCGACTAACTGGCGGCGCGCACAGTCGCAGCGGCCCCTCTTGAGATCTGTGAGATTGAGATTGAATGTTTGAGTGTGAGACGTCCTACGAACGTAGTTTATGACAGGGAAACAATATTAAACATTAGGACATTGAGAGCGAGTAACATCACTGGCATTCGCTGGCATCTGGACATACTACGCAAACACAGGATACTAACGGACACTGTGACACCGTGCCCGCAACTGCCCGGAGGAGGAAGCAGCAGAGACGGGATGGACGTAAACAAACTGAACAGCTTCTTTCAGCTCCTACCCTCCAAGAAACGCTATCGCAGCTTAAGATGCTCCACCACCAGGCTGCGGAACAGCTTCCTACCTCAAGCTGTCAGGATGCTCAATGCACCAGCGTCCCAGATCTTCTCACTGGACTTTATTTATTATTTATTTATTTATTCATCATTGGGACGTTTGTTTGTTTGTTTGTTTGAAATGTATGTTGATCTTGATCCATGAGAAACGCCTTCTCGTTTTGTTGTTCAATCAACAAAATGACAATAAATTTGATTTGATTTTGATTTGATTCCGTTAGTTACAATGTAAATTGTTGGTACCAAAGGCTATGTCAACTTTTATGTTATCTGACATTTTATGTAATCTGACATTAAATGACCTACTGTTATTTATCATCTGTATAGTTATTTGTCATGTTGGAAAGTCCACAACTGCTGGAGTCAAGTTCGTTGTCTGTAAGAATGCTTGGTCAATAAACCTGATCTGATTTGTCCATCTAATTTGTCCAGTTGTCCACGAACCTCATCATCACTCGAATGACTCGATGAGGTAGCCTAGTAGGTGTCATGTCACAGCTTCTTGGCACATACTGCCCACCGTAGTTTTTGGACAAGCGAGCACTATTAGTTTGAATGCAATATACAATTGTACCACTAGATGGGAGTAATTTTTACACAGTGTCCCTTTAAGTCGCCACTACAACTACTACAACTGCTTGTTGGGTTTGAGTTCATTGAGATGTTGCACTTAATGTTGGGCCACTGTTTTTCAGTTTTTTGACTTCATTGAATGATGATGTATGTGAGCCCTTTGCACTGATAAAAATACTGACCATTCATGTGGCTGTTTGAGCATGGAAAACATGAAATGAATGTATGTTGGTTCAATTAACATACCGTACATAGGTTATGATTCTGGATGATTTTTTAGGTAGTGGCCATCCCCAAAATGCACCAGAATACAGGAAATCATATCTACCAAATTCAAAATTATGTAGCTTCTCTCAGCTCACGTTTAGTTGAAGTGTGCAGTCATGTGGCCCTCCGATGGTTATGATGAAAAATGTGGCCCTCTTTATCATGAAAGTTGCCCATCCCTGGTGTAGAGCATTGTGATTGGTCAAGGAAGTCACAGATTTTGGGGTTATCTCACAGAGCCCGGGCCGCACTTGGCAGTTCTTTGCAAACCCACTGGTTCTGTGAGTATTAGACCGTGGGTTTTATCCAGAAGAGTAAAAAATGGGCCTGTTATTGCAGTTCATCAAGGCAATTCTAGTTAGTCTATATGTGGTCTAACATCTGCTTCTTGAGACGTTGCCTTTGTGATGGCTTTGACCTCTAGCGTCCACACAGACGTCTCTCACCCACAACATGAAGCGTCTTAAAGCCCAGACCCAGAGCGCATGTGGTACCTCCTCTATGTGTACCTCCAGTAGCTGGCCCCAGTGTCCCAGTAGCTGGCCCCAGTGTCAAAGTAGCCCTTGTTGCTCACTGCTTCAGCCTTTCTAGGAGATGAACTATATGGATTGGGGGCTGCTCCTCTAATGAACCATCGGACCCCCACCTGCTGTTTTTATTGGTTATAGGCACGAGACTTTTAACAAGTGTGTTTCTGAAGTGCCCTTGAGCTTGACTCTTGAACTCTGAGCAGGTGGCAGTAAGCTGCGTTCCTTGAATGAGACGGTGAAAGATGAAAGAATAACCTTCATAACTTTAAATCAAACATATAAATAAGCACCAATCACAGCTTGTGCAGTTGATGTTTGAACACATTTTGCTCTTACTGTGTTTCATTTTTGGGAGAGGTATTCTTCGAATAACGGGTAAAACATAATTTTTCATATTTAAATTAACGTATACCCCTAGAGACCTAGTAATTCCAGTAATTTAGTCTCTCTCCTACATCAAACACATTTATTACTGTTCCCAGTTTGTTAAAAAAAAAAAAAGATTCTTATCATGAATAATCGCCTTGCATTGCATGTCTCCTTTAGTGACATCAGTGAGCTGAGACGTGAGGGCCAATCAGAAGCAGCTCCCCGACTCTTCCTGCCCGCAGCAGTGTTGTCGTGTAATGAGGGCCAGACAGCTTGCCTGCAAACCTCGACGCAGTGAGAGGGATTTCCTCACACCAATAATAACCCGTCCTGCACTTTCAATATCAACCCACCATGCCTTTTCACTTTCAGCCTCTGCAGTAGCAGTTTTTTTTCTTTCTATTTATTTGTTTAGGAAATTGACTGCTAGCTTTTACCAGTAAAAAGTACCTCAGCAGTAAAGTAAGCTCCAGGAGAAGATTCTTAACGTGGACAGGTTGGTTCCAAAGGCCACTTTATGGACTAGATGGCCGCTAATGGCAGTGGCCCAACACTAGATAAAATGTTTACCAACATGTCAACAAGCTGTTTGTGATCCACATGTTTGTAATTAAACTTGAAAAATCTTGAAGCATGCATAATCTCTACGTAAATCAAATAACAGTTGGATAAGGTATTATCACATAATAGCACGCAAATGATAATTGTGACATTAGTTGCTGTTATATTGATATGCATTTCGAAAGTAGAAGTAGTCTTTTCAACAAAGGGGTTGTCAAAATAAAGATATTTGACCTGACACCAAAAACAGCTGAACAGGGCTGCATGCCCTGGTCAGCACACAGTCCCATGGTGGTCAATACTGAAGAGAACTAGGAACCAGTGCAGAAAGTCGCCATCAAGGCACATCCTAACAATGAAGCCCAATAGGGTGAGGGCTTCATGGAGTCTTAGTATTTAAACACCAACAGAATGTCACCACGGGATCAGGATGCTTTGGTTTCACCAAACAAGCCCGTGGTCACATTTATTAGTATAGTTCGTGCGACTCTCTTATGCGGCCACATCGATCCCAATACACAGACAGCCAACAGACCATCTCAATCTGCTAGAGAAGATATGGAAATGGTGTGCACGTTTAGAAAATGATCCATGTCGTGACATTAGGATATGATCCAATGCCTCACATGTGTCATCATAATAACCTTTACCATGCACAGCGGGGGTATTGGCATGATCTATATATTTAAGTATGAACAAGGAGAATATTCACCGTGGTGGATGAAATTCGTGATTACCTGTAAGGGGAACGAGGCGCTCTTGTTGCCCACGTAGCCCCGTACGACGTGGCTCTGGATGGACAGCACGCGGCACTCCATGGCGACCCGCAGCCAGGAGGGATGTGATGGTCCGTCCTCCCGATGTGATGACCCGTCGTCCCGATGTGATGACCCGTCCTCCCTATGTGATGATCCTCACTCCGCTAACCGAGGGAAGACTTAGAACCGACCCAGCCTGGACTGGTGGATGTCCCTCGCTCACCAGCTGACTCACCAGCTGTCTGTGACACGTAGGAAGGCGGTGGAAGATTGCCTTGTTGGTGATCGTTTTGTTATGCGTGCGTGTCTGTTAGTAGCGCGCGAGCGCGCGTGTGGTCGTGCGTGCACACACACGTACAATCGTATGTATTAGGTAGTTATACGTAAGTCATAAATACACGAGTGCATTAATCCACCAGGTCGTCCCGTCAGTGTCCTACCGAAGCTCAGCGGGTCGGTGAAGGGCACGAGCGGTTCTTCAGGCAGCGAGCGGCCACCTAACCGACGTGACGTCACTAGAGTGGAGGAAAACCAAGACGCATCATCATCATCATTCATCAGCATCATCATCTCTGCGTCATCCATCATGTCGCTGCACGGGATGCAGGAGGAGGAGAGCGGAGGACCACTTGTGGAAACACAACGATGAAGAGAAAGGCTACTTCAGCCATACCAATCATTCTAGCATATGCGGTCCCTTACAAATATATATATTGTGTTGTGAATATTCCATTTTGTCCTACTCAAGTGTGTGTTTGTGTCATCTCTTCAGTCGTGACTGTGGAGGGTTAACTGAGCTATCCATCTTATATATATATATATATATATATATATATATATATATATATATATATATATATATATATATATATATATATATATTACACCGCGGTCTGCGGGAATACTCGATTCTGATTGGCTGCAGGGTGTGCATTAACTCCTGATATACGGACACCTGGACAAGTGTCAAATTGTCTGTTCGCCGTTCTCAATTAATGGCTAGCTGGCGTATCATCTCTAAAATTAGTAACCATAGCAACGGGACCGCAGTCAAAGCCGTTTACAATTTATTGCAACACCGCAACAAAGTAACAATGAGTGATTTCAACATTTCTTTTAATTTATTTGGAGAATACGACAACTTCGATGACTGGGATGCAGCCATAGGCGTCGATTACGGGGGACGGGGGGGACACTATTTAAAATACGAATTTTGTCCCCACCACTTTTAAAAATGTGCAAAACAATTGCGACTGAAAAAATCCCCACATACTCAACCGAAATCATCGTTTATTCGGCCTACCTAATAAACCGTTGGAACACACAAGACCGGTGTAAGTACCACATCGGCTAGGCTTCCAGATCGGCTCGGAGTCCGTCGTCTGCTGATTACGTCACACAATATCATTGGCTGTACGCTTGAATGGGCGTATACATTGTGATTGGCTGTACGTCGGACAGTTGTGATTGGCTGTTTTGTGCTGTAGCTCTGGCTGTAGTCATAGCAACCACGTAACTAGATACTGTACGTTGGAGAGTTTTGTTTCCCGGAGATGGCAGCAGCTATGGAGAGCTTTTATGCAGAAATTAAGCATTTCCTAGAAACTAGTGTTTACCACACCTTAACCAACACTATCTCGAAACCAGAGAGCAGAAAGGCAGTGATTCGGAAAGCATCAATAAGATACACAATAAAAGGTAAGTCACACAGTGTGAATTAACTTTACTTAACTTTACCTTCCAACAGTACTTCAAAATAAATGTAGCATGTAAGATAAAACAAAAGTATTATCATACTACCGGGTACTAAAAGCCATCCTAAATAAGTAGGTTTTAGCCTAGATTTGAACGTCATAGAAAATATTGTCTGTTGCATCTTGTCTGAGGTGTATGGAAGCATATATGTAGCAAAATTCAAATGGCAATGCAATTTTCAATTTGCAATTCAATAAGTAATTACGTTATGCAATTGACAATGCATTATGCAATTTCATAATGTAATTTGTAAATACGTTATTCAAAGTGTATTTTAATATGCAAAGTGACAATGCAATCCTCAATTAAATTTGCAAAAGTTATAACAATAAAAATACAATAACATTTTGTCAAATTCTTTGAGTTCCTTTATTCAAATTGAAAAGCTATAGCGTCCCCGTGATTGCAATCCACTTCGCCACGCTCCGTGTGTTGCGATATTCAAATGACATTTGAATCCGCAAAACGAACGCTTTGCAAAAGATTTGGCAAAACGGAATCCAAAACGGAATCCAAAGAGGAATCCAAAGAGGAATCCAAAGAGGAATCCAAAAAGTCAATATGCAAAGTGGCAAACGTATCAGCCAATCAGCGTCTGGGCGAGAACTACGTCACTTTCTATTGTCTCCAAGGGTATCTGTTTTATGTGTGGGGGGAGGGAGTTCCAGAGTCTGGGTGCTGAACAGCTGAATGACCGGGCACCCATTCGTAATGAGTCGTGATGTGGGGATACATATAGAGGTTGAGCGGAGGGAGCGGGAGGGAGTGTATTCTTGGAGGAGGTCGCAGAGGTGACTGGGGGCTAGGTTGAGGAGAGCTTTGTAGGTGAGGAGTGGGTGGAGACGGTGGGTCTCCCGACCCTATGTTTCGCACCCAGTGCCTGTAGCACTTGGGAAATCTTTGTGTTTACCACACTGGCGTCAAAACGTACCAGTGAGGATAAGTCGTCTATCCTATCTCCCAGAACACGCACTCTATCTACTGCATCTGTGTCTTCAACACGATTGTTCTCCACATCATCGGCCAAACTTCGGAGCGTATCAATAATCTCCATTGGTGACCATGGACCTGACACATACGAACTAGAAGTGAACAAGGAAATTACGAGCAAGTGACGTAGTTCCCGCCCAGACGCTGATTGGCTGATACGTTTGCCACTTTGCATATTGACTTTTTGGATTCCTCTTTGGATTCCTCTTTGGATTCCGTTTTGGATTCCTCTTTGGATTCCGTTTTGGATTCCTCTTTGGATTCCTCTTTGGATTCCGTTTTGGATTCCGCTTTGGATTCCGTTTTGGATTCCGTTTTGCGGATTGAAATGTCATTTGAATATCGCAACACACGGAGCGTGGCGAAGTGGATTGCAATCACGGGGACGGTATAGCTTTTTAATTTGAATAAAGGAACTCAAAGAATTTGACAAAATGTTATTCTATTTGTATTGTTATAACTTTTGCAAATTTAATTGAGGATTGCATTGTCACTTTGCATGTTAAAATACACTTTGAATAACGTATTTACAAATTACATCATAAAATTGCATAATGAATTGTCAAATGCATAATGTAATTGCAAATTGCATTGCCATTTAAAATGTTCTATATGCTTCCATAGAGGTGTCTTATCATAGCCCTCTTCCTTTACTTTTTTCCTTCCAAGTACTATTAGTAATATTAGCTGTTCAATTCAATCCATATTTGAAACATTTCAAGGCCTTTTGGACTTTCTGGTGCTGCTTTTAGTCATAATATAACCTACTGTGGAGTTATGTAAATGAGGAGACAAGAGACGGAGATGAGTCGAGTCAGCTTTACTCTCCACTTCAAACAAACGAGTGGTACTTGCACATGAGTTCAAATCGAAACTGCAGAGAATCGGAACTGTCGTGAAACACTACGGTAGTAAACCGTGTTACGTCCCCCTGGTAACGTATACCATGGCGGTCAGGGAAGGTGTCCTTCCCCTGTGTGGTGGGGGAGGCGCTGCTTCACTACTTGGGCCATTTGGCTCTTCCTTTTCTGCAGCAGGTGCAACTGATTGACCTGATTGACCTGATTGGCCTGATTGGCCTATAAAAGGAGGAAGACATCCAGCCTGTCGGTCTCTCGCTGCTGGGTGACTGAAGCTGCTGCCAAACCTCATCGTCTTTATTTTGGTTTTGTTGTACATTCTCATTACACCAGTCCATAACACATTGCACATAGTTAAGCTGCCATCTACACTGATACTTAATTTCCTTGTTAGGGCCTTTTATTTTTAAATAAATATACCAAAAACTTGTCACTGCGTGTCTCCCAATTTGTTATGCCATGCTTGAGCCATGTGGTCATAACAACCGGAACTGTTTACCTTAAAGGTACAGTCCCTTGGTGAATGTCTCACACAGCAATTGTGGGTCACCACACAGGCCCCCCCAGAATTCACCCAAACCAACAGGTCCAGACCGAACAGGTAACACACAGAGAACATCGGACACCCACTAGCGTTAAACAGAATACACTAGTACAAAACAGTCCCTAGAAAAATCAACGCCTAGGGGGGCGGACCAGGCGGCCAGAACGGCTGCGCTTAACAGGAGAAGGGCAAGAGGCAGGAGCAGGTGTCGAGGCCACCGCAGGATTAGGGGTCGAGGCTGCCGCAGGCGGGCGCCCCCCGCCGCGGGGGCTGAGCCAGCTGGAGCGGTTCGCCAACATCCACATGAGCAGGCTTGAGCCGGTCTATAGCCACCCGCTCAGGCCTGCCCCCCATATCCACAACAAAGTTCTTAGGCCCACCCTCCAAGACGCGGAAGGGCCCATCGTAGGGGGGCCGCAGCGGGGTACGGTGGCCATCGTGGCGGATGAAGACGTACTTGGCCGACGGTAAATCCCTGGGAACGTAGGACCGGGGGAGGCCATGGCGAGACGTCGGAACGGGAATGAAAGCGTCCGCAATGTCCCGGGACGCAGCACAATGGGAGGCAGCCGACCACGGGGCCGTGGCGTCCGGAAGAAACTCCCCAGGGACGCGCAGGGGCTGGCCGTACACCAGCTCTGCCGACAAGGCCTGAAGATCGTCCTTGGGGGCGGAGCGAAGGCCCAGCATAACCCACGGGAGACGGTCAGCCCAGTCGCCGCCCGTAAGGCTGGCCCTGAGCGCGGCCTTCATGTCCCGATGAAACCGCTCGCAAAGCCCGTTGCTCCGTGGGTTATAGACTGTGGTGCGGTGGACCTTCACCCCCAGGACCCCGGCGACCGCAGTCCAAAGCTCCGACGTGAACTGCGGCCCCCGGTCTGAGGAAATGTCTGACGGTGTGCCGAAACGGGCCACCCAAGCCATAACGAACGCCCGGGCCACCTCAGCTGCTGTAGTGGAGGACAGGGGAAGCACTTCTGGCCACCTGGTGATCCGGTCCACCATGGTGAGGAGGTAGGTGTAACCACAGGAGGGTGAAAGCGGGCCCACCAGGTCCACATTCACGTGGTCGAAACGCCTCTCCGGCACTTTGAAGAGTGCCAAGGGGGCTTTGGTATGCCGAGTCACCTTCGCACGCTGGCACGCCACACAGACAGCAGCCCAGGCCCTGACGTCCTTCCGCAGGCCCGGCCAGACGAACTTGGCCCCCACGAGCTTGGCAGAGGCCTTCACCCCTGGGTGGGAAAGGCTGTGGATCGTGTCGAAAACCTTACGCCTCCAGCCAGCAGGCACCATGGGGCGCGGTTGGCCAGTAGAGACGTCGCAGAGGAGCGCAGTGTTGGCCGTGCCAAACACCACGTCCTCCATGAGGAGTGCCGTGGGGGCTGTCCTGTAGGCCTGCACCTCAGAGTCAATAGCTTGATCCCCAGCCATAGCTGCGTAGTCGAGGCCCAAGTGGACAGAACCAATAACCACCCGAGAGAGGCAGTCGGCTACAAAATTGTCTTTGCCGGCCACATGCTGAACGTCAGTGGTGTACTCCGAGATGGCGGAGAGCTGACGCTGCTGTCGACCAGACCATGGCTCCGAAGACTTGGCCATGGCGAACGTCAGCGGCTTGTGGTCAACAAAAGCCGTGAACCGACGGCCCTCCAACAGGAAGCGGAAATGACGGGTGGCGAGGAAAAGAGCCAGGAGCTCCCTGTCAAAAGCACTGTATTTCCTCTCGTTGTCGCGGAGCTTCCTGCTGAAAAAGGCCAGCGGTTGCCAGGCTCCGCCCACCCACTGCTCACACACAGCCCCCACGGCGTAATCAGAGGCGTCCGTAGTAAGAGCAACAGGGGCGGTCGGAGACGGGTGCGCCAGCAGAGCAGCGTTGGCCAACGCGGTTTTGGCAGCATCGAAGGCAGCCGTAATTTCCGTGGACCAATCCAACACGTCTGCAGGCTTCCTGCCCCACAAGGCGTTGTACAAGGGTCGCATGAGCTGGGCCGCATGGGGGAGGAAACGGTTATAGAAGTTCACCATGCCCAGGAACTCCTGCAGGGACTTCACAGTGCGCGGACGTGGGAAACTGGCGATGGCGTCCACCTTGGCCGGGAGGGGAACCGCCCCCTGCGGAGTGACGAGGTGGCCGAGGAAGGTGATGGATGACCGGCCAAACTCGCACTTGGCCGGGTTGACAATGAGACCATGCTCACTGAGCCGACCGAACAGCTTCCGTAGATGCGTCACGTGGTCGTCCGCGGACGCACTGGCAACGACGATGTCATCCAGATAGACGAACAGGAACGGCATGTCCCGCAGCACAGAATCCATGCGCTGCACCCTTGAGGCCGAAAGGCATCCTCAGGAATTCAAAAAGTCCAAAGGGCGTGATGACCGCCGTCTTGGGGACATCCTGCGGGCGGACGGGCACCTGATAGTAACCGCGTACCAGGTCCACCTTTGAAAAGACGGCGGTGCCAGCCAGGTGGGCGGTGAAATCCTGAATGTGCGGTACCGGGTACCGGTCGGGGGTGGTGGCGTTATTCAAGCGACGGAAATCACCACACGGACGCCAACCGCCATCAGCCTTGGTCACCATGTGCAGGGGGGAGGCCCACAGACTTGCGACCGCGAGCTTGGCAGAGTCGAGGCGGCGGGCACATGCATACTCCGGGGGGCCAACCGTGGTGATGTAGTGCTCCACACCATGCTTAGCCACAGCCGATGAAAACGTTGGCGAGGTGATGTCAGGAAACTCAGCCAGCAGGCGTTGATACAGGTCCCCAGTGGCAAACGTGTTCGCAAGACAAAGCCTCCCCACCCCCCCCAGCGTGCAGGGGAACGAAGCAAAGGAGAGGGCGTCGATCAGGCGGCAGTTGGTAACATCCACCAGCAGCCTGTATGCGCAGAGGAAATCCGCCCCAAGGAGAGGAGTAGACACGGCAGCCATGACGAAATCCCAACCAAAACGCCGGCCGCCGAAACACACATCCACATACCTCGTGCCGTAGGTACGAATGGGTGTGCCGTTGGCGGCGTCCATCGGGGGGCCATGGCCGCCAGCCATAGTGTCCACAGGCATTGCCGGCAGGATGCTGCGCTGAGCCCCAGAATCGACCAGCAGCCGCCGGCCGGACAAGGTGTCAGTGACGAACAACAGCCTGCAGTCCCGACCAGCGCTCACAGCTGTTAATGAGCGCTGGCCCGGGCTTTTCCCGGGGCCCCAAAACTGCAAGGCTGGCGACACTGCTTGGCCTTGGCCCCGAACCTGGCGTGGTAGTAACAACACCCGTCGTCATGCTGTCGGCGGGCGGTCACAGCGGCTGCGGTGTCCGGGTCGTACCCCTGCGGCGGAAACGGGGCCGACGTGTGCTGGGGGGGCAACAGCGCATGAACAAACTGCTGCCTGTTGGCGAGGAAAATCCTGTCTGCCTCTACAGCCACCGCCCGGTAGTCCTTGGAGGCAAAGAGGGGTGAGCTGGCCAGTGCGGTGCGCACGGGTGCTGGAAGCTGCCGCAGGAAGATGTGGGTGAAAAGGAAGGAGGGATCCGCCGAGCCAAGCACAGCCAGCATCCTCTCCATCAACTCGGACGGCTTGCCGTCGCCCAGGCCGTTCAGGGAAAGCAGGCGGTCCGCCTTCTCCAGCTCCGACAGTTCAAAAAGGTCCACGAGGAACGCCTTGAGCGCGTCGTACTTGCCGACAGCTGGAGGAGCCTCCAACCGCGCCATACACCTGGCCGTCGTCGAGGCATCTAAGGCTGCTACCATGTGGAAATACTTAGTCACGTCCTGTGTTATTCCTCTCAGCTGGAACTGGGCTTCGATATGCTGGAACCACGACCGTGGGTTGTTCTGCCAGAAGTCCGGTAACTTGACGGTGGCAGCATAGATAGCGCCGGCGTTGCGTCGATAGCCGCACCGCCAGCGGCGGGCGCGTTGTTTTCATCGTCGATGTGAAACATTTTACAGCCGTATCCAACTCGCGTCGGGGGTCACCAATTGTGGAGTTATGTAAATGATGAGACAAGAGACGGAGATGGCTCGAGTCAACTTTACTCTCCACTTCAAACAAACGAGTGTTACTCGCACATGAGTTTAAATCGAAACTGCAGAGAATCGGAACTGTCATGAAACACTACGGTAGTAAACCGGAACTGTTTACCTCAGAGGTACAGTCCCTTGGTGAATGTCTCACACAGCAATTGTGGGTCACCACACTACCCAGTTATTATACATACATAAACACTAGGGGTTTAACGTAATTGGCGAACGATCCAACTGCATCGATGCAACGCCCAACAACGATGCATATTGCTGTATTACACGCTTTTATTATTATATATCTCCTTACGCGGGTGTTTGTGAAACTATTTCTGCGCAAAGCGCCAAGCCACTCATCCGTTCACCGGTTAAATGAGGCAACAGCGAGCACATGTGTGAGCGCGAGTAGGCCTGTGTCTAGTTTCGGTTTGTGTTGCCAGATTGGGCATATGTCCCGTTTTTCCAGCCTAACGTGATTAAATGTAGCCAAATCGGGCTGAAAATGTGCCCAATCTGGCAACACGGACGGCTTATTTTAACAGCCAAGATGATTGTTTTTAGAAGAAAACTATCCACACAGATAGGTTGGGAATGGTCTCATCTCATCTCTTATTTTCGACCGCTTATCCGGGGTCGGGTCGCGGGGGGAGCAGCTCAAGCAGGGGGCCCCAGACTTCCCTTTCCCGGGCCACATTGACCAGCTCTGACGGGGGGATCCCGAGGCGTTCCCAGGCCAGTGTTGAGATATAATCTCTCCACCTAGTCCTGGGTCTTCCCCGAGGTCTCCTCCCCACTGGACGTGCCTGAAACACCTCCCAAGGAAGGCGCCCAGTGGGCATCCTTACCAGATGCCCGAACCACCTCAGCTGACTCCTTTCTAAGTAAAGGAGCAGCGGCTCTAATCCGAGTTCCTCACGGATGGCTGAGCTTCTCACCCTATCCCTAAGGGAGACGCCAGCCACCCTTCTGAGAAAACTCATCTCGGCCGCTTGTACCCGCGATCTCGTCCTTTCGGTCATCACCCAGCCCTCATGACCATAGGTGAGGATTGGAACGAAGATCGACCGGTAGATCGAGAGCTTTGCCTTGCGGCTCAGCTCTCTTTTCGTTACAACGGTGCGGTAAAGCGAACGCAATACCGCCCCCGCTGCTCCGATTCTCCGGCCAATCTCACGCTCCATAGTACCCTCACTCGCGAACAAGACCCCGAGGTACTTGAACTCCTTCACTTGGGCTAAGGACTCATTTCCTACCCGGAGTAAGCAATCCATCGGTTTCCTGCTAAGAGTCATGGCCTCAGATTTAGCGGTGCTGATCCTCATCCCAGCCGCTTCACACTCGGCCGCCAGCCGATCCAGTGAGTGCTGAAGGTCACAGGCCGATGATCCAATGAGGACCACATCATCTGCAAAAAGCAGTGACGAGATCCTCAGACCATCGAACTGCAACCCCTCCCCACCACGACTACGCCTCGATATCCTGTCCATGTATATCACAAACAGGATTGGTGACAAGGCGCAGCCCTGGCGGAGACCAGCACCCACTGAGAACGAAACTGACTGGCTGCCGAGGACGCGAACACAGCTCTCGCTTTGGGAGTCGCTTTGAGGATAGACCCCCTTACCCCATACTCCCGCAGCACCTCCCACAGTTTCTCCCGGGGGACCCGGTCATACGCCTTCTCCAGATCCACAAAACACATGTAGACCGGATGGGCATACTCCCAGGCCCCCTCCAGGATCCTTGCGAGAGTGAAGAGCTGGTCCGTAGTTCAACGTCCGGGGCGAAAACCGCATTGTTCCTCTTCAATCTGAGGTTCGACGATCGGCCGAAACCTCCTTTCCAGCACCTTGGAGTAGACTTTACCAGGGAGGCTGAGAAGTGTGATACCCCGGTAATTGGCACACACTCTCTGGTCCCCCTTTTTGAACAGGGGAACCACCACCCCGGTTTGCCACTCCTTTGGCACTGTACCCGACTCCCACACGATGTTGAATAGGCGTGTCAACCATGACAGCCCCTCAACACCCAGAGCCTTTAGCATTTCTGGCTGGATCTCATCAATCCCTGGGGCTTTGCCACAGCGGAGATGTTTGACTACCTCAGTGACCTCCACCAGGGAAATTGACGACGAAACACCATCAACCTCGAGCTCTGCCTCCAACATAGAGGGCGTGTTATTCGGATTCAGGAGTTCCTCAAAGTGTTCCTTCCAACGTCCGACGACCTCCTCAGTTGAGGTCAACAGAGTCCCATCCTTACTGTACACAGCTTGGATGGTTCCCCGTTTCCCCCTCCTGAGGTGCCGGATAGTCTTCCAGAAACACTTTGGTGCCGACCGAAAGTCCTTCTCCATGGCCTCTCCAAACTTCTCCCACACCCGCTGCTTAGCCTCCGACACGGCAGCAGCTGCAGCCCTTTGGGCCTGTCGGTACCCTGCAACTGAGTCAGGAGTCCTCCAGGATATCATATCCCGGAAGGCCTCCTTCTTCAATCGGACGGCTTCCCTGACCACCGGTGTCCACCACGGTGTCCGAGGGTTACCGCCCCTTGAGGAGCCTAAGACCCTGAGGCCACAGCTAGCCACCGCAGCTTCAGCAATGGAGGCTTTGAACACCGCCCACTCCGGCTCAATGCCCCCAACCTCCACAGGAATGCCAGAAAAACTCCGCCGGAGGTGTGAGTTGAAGATACCTAGGACGGGGGCCTCCTCCAGACGTTCCCAGTTCACCCGCACTACTCGTTTGGGCATACCAGGTCTATCCGGAAATTTCCCCCATTCCCTGATCCAACTCACAACCAGATGGTGGTCGGTTGACAGTTACGCCCCTCTCTTTACCCGAGTGTCCAAAACATGCGGCCTCAGATCAGATGACACAATCACAAAATCGATCATTGATCTTCGGCCTAGGGTACTCTGGTACCAGGTACACTTATGAGCACCCTTATGTTCGAACATGGTGTTTGTTATGGATAATCCATGACTAGCACAGAAGTCCAATAACAAACGACCGCTCGGGTTTAGATCAGGGAGGCCGTTCCTCCCCACCACGCCTCTCCAGGTGTCTCCATCGTTGCCCACGTGGGCGTTGAAGTCTCCCAGCAGAACTACGGAGTCCCCTACTGGAGCCCCATACAGGACTCCATTCAGGGTCTCCAAGAAGGCCGAGTACTCTGAGCTGCTGTTTGGTGCATACGCACAAACAACAGTCAGAGTTTTCCCCCCTACAACCCTTAGGCGCAGGGAGGCGACCCTCTCGTCTTCCGGGGTAAATTCCAACACTGCGGTGCGGTGTTGGAATTTGGGTGGGACCATTCCCACCGAGGTTGGGAATGGTCTATGTTCAAAATGAAAGATCATTACAGGCTTTTTAATTTAAGCCATAAAAAACCTTTTGCACTTAAATGCAATTATGTCGCACTTTATTATTTGTATTAAAAATGGATTGTTTTTGTTTTAAATATCCGGTAGAGCAAAGAAATAAAATGATGAAATTATAATAAAGTCGATTTGAATGTAAGAGGTTGTGTTAAATGGGCATATAATATCGTCTCATATCGATCGCATGCCCCTGAATCGAAATCGTATCGCGGCAAACTTTTGATATCTGCAAATATCCTATCGTTGTCCAATGAATCCAGTGATGAAACCAGAGATTTACACCCCCAAAAAACACTAAATGAATGTTGTATTTTCCTGCTGCATCAGACGAGCAGTTGTATTACAGCTTCCAGGGAAAACCACGCTATGGTGTGTGTAACCAGGAGCAAGTCTGTAATGCCTTAAAGGAGTGCCATGACAATCTTGGCAGTGGGGGTCATCCAGGGAGACGCCGAACAACAGAAAAAGTATTGGCGTCCTACCATTGGAAAACACTGAGGGAGGATGGAAAAAAATGGGTGAGTGTTAATAGTACTGAAGGAAATGTTAATTAATTTGATGGAACGGTTCCAGATTGATGGGTAAGACAACTTTAAATGTAACTTCCTACACAACATTAGTTATACATTAGTTAACCTTTTTTTTCTGTCACTGTCACTCGAAAGCCACGGACAGAGGTTTGCATACTGGACAAATGAGGCCACAGCATTGCTCCAAGGATCACTGCAGCCGATCTACAGGATCCCAAAGACCAGAAAAAGGGATCATGAGGTGAGCATGATGTTGATGGCAGAGGACACCCAGTGTCATGCTCCTTTTTGTTATAGACTCTTTAATGCAATTCAGGTTTCTTATTCTTACACGTCTATATTGATACATAAATAATTTTCCCTCAAAGGTTCAGTTTGAAAATGCCGACAGGTGCTTCATATTGGAGGTAATCTTTCTTTCTTTTTTTAACTAGAACCTGTACACCTAAGCATCAGGGGAATGTGTTAATAAGCTTGATTTTTCCTGACATATATTTTACAGATGCCAACATCTGTGTTTGATGAAATCCTCAAAGAGGTGGTGCTCCAGGAAGGAGATAATGTCTACCTTGGCTCTGGTGTGTACCACATTCAGAGACATTGTGTCCACCAATTATTTGAGAAGACGGGCACATTTTCAGTGGCTTGACAGTAAGTTATTTAATAGCAGTGGTATACAATACTTAAGTACTGTGGTGTTTTGAATATCTCTATGGAAATGTGCTCTTTTGACTCACAATTTTGTTACACAGGTGTTGCTACATGGAGTAGGTTTTCTGCAACGTACAAAAAAGCTTTCTGCACCATGTACACCATTGACACCTGCCTTGGATGTGGACGACTATATAAAAACTGCACACCAGGTATACATCTTATACAGTACTTGATGGTGTTGGTATCTGTGTGATTACACACAGTATCATAACTATGCATTGATCACATCTGTAGAGGTCACTTGTCAGTATGTTTTTTCTCCTTCCTTTTTGTTTTACAGGATATGTTGGGACAGGAAAAAGGGGAGCGCTAGAAGCAATCTATTCTGAAGCTGAAGATCCGGGATACTTCAATCACTTCTGCAGCCAATTGCAATAGGTAAACATAAGTTTAACACAAACACAAATCCTAGACTAAATTATGTCACTGAAATGTATGTAGAAACTAATTGAGTGATGTAACTTATTGAAGGACCCTTAAGATACAGTGCCGTCAAAAGTATTCAAACCTTACAATAAAAAAAAATACATTTCCCTCAGTGATCTCCACTCTGTGCCCTGTAATGACAATAATTTCATTCAGTTTTATTTTACTGTTTTTTTTTTTCAGTGTTCAATTTTTTTTTTAATTGAACACTGAATTTTATCTTTATCGTTTTTGCAAATCTTTTAAACCTATGCCATTTTCAATTGTGAATGAAGCAACTACCATGGACATGTCAGTTACAAACTTAACTTCTTGACACTATATCTGCACATCTTTGCTTGTTGCAGGTGTCCCTCTTGCCTGTCCTCCAGCCCCTGCACGTCGAGAGGAGCAGACACCCGTTTGTGCCAAGAGGACATTACTCACATGTTGGACTTTTGAGAATACTTTGCAAAATCTCATGACACTGTTATTGTTGTAAATATATATATAGTTATATGTCCTTAAGATGTTTGTGTTAATGTTTGTGTTGTTGTTTCTGCATACAAGGTTGACCTGTACTTAGTTCGTTTCGATTGAATATGCATGTTAAGTATTACCTTAGTTTGTTTCACTAGTCACTTTTGTTGTACATAGTAACTTTAAATTGTTACCTTTTTTCCACATTGGTATATAGTCACTGTTAGTACCTGGAAGCAGTAGGAGTGAGCTGCCTTTTCTTTTGACTTGTTTTCTCATGTTTTTTCATAGTTTAGGATGTTAGTTTTAGTGATGGTCTTTTTTATTATTTACTTTGACATAGGGTTTAGGTAGCTTGAACTTCCCTTTAAAATCTAGTTTGTTTTGTTTAATTATTTTGGCCTTGGTTCACTCCGAAGAGAAGCTTCATTTTCAGTTTGGTGTATTGTTTGTGTGCTAAGCAGCAATAAACTGCTTGTCATTTTGACTACGCGTGTGTGGACTCCTATTTATGTTAGGCAAATAATGTACAAAAAACATGAGAAGCATTTGGATTTTTCTGTTGGATATGTATATATATGCACAAATACACACACACAGATGAGTGAAAAATAGCTTAAAAGTATAGATATATAAGTAAGGGATAATGTATAGAACGCCGGTCATTATCGAGAAAATAAGCCCCGACAGGGCGAACAGGACACCGACGCGCAGCGGAGGTGTCTTGCTTCGCCATGAAGGGGCTTATTTTTCGATAATGACCGGCTAAGTTCTATACATTATCCCGCTTATTACACGGCTACTTCCCAAAACGAAACAATTTATTTGCAATGTATTTGTTACCAGCATCATAGTGTTGATCAGCAGAGAAATAGTCCGCCCAAAACGTTGACGTCAGGCATTAAAGAGTTGTGCAGGTGAATTAGCCAGAGCTCCACCATTGACGTTATTGCTAGGCGGGAGCTAGCACAAGCTGCTAGTCAAATGTGTATGTGCTGGCTGGTATATTTCAGACGAATTAATGACTTAACTGATCTTTCTCTTTTAATGGATGGAGAATACGTTAACAGATTTGGAACATGTAGTAGTAGTCGTCTAGTCGTGTCAAAACGTTACACCGGTATTACCGAGCATAAATGGTATAAACTTTGAAACTAGGTCACTCCGTCAACTCTCCTCTCACACTAGGTGACAGCGTCTTATAACGTTCTATATATAATAGTATAATATAATTGTATAGATAATATCACGGCCAAAAGCTCTGCGCCTCCGTCTATCATATAAGATGTCTATGGATGTGGTACCTACACCGGAACCCATAGCAACGCCGGTAAACAAACCCCGAGAAGCCCAATCCCTATGAGAGCTCCCTGCGCTATGGCCATCCCGAGGCGCACAGAGCTTTTGGCCGTGATATTATATACACAATTATATTATATTATATACTATGTGTACACTATGTTTGTCTGGTAAACTTTTTTGATGTCAAGATAAGTGTTAAATTGCCGATACTTTTCTTTGTCCTGTGTGTATTAGTATTACATATCCCGAGCCAATACCCTGGTGTTTCCAACGCCGTTTTGCAAAACAAGCCAAAACACTAACTGTGGTTTTCAACTTTTATTGTTCGAATAGGATTTTCAACACCTGACAATACACTGTAGAGCATATTGTAATGCAGCATTGAATGGATGAATAGCTTACATAAGGGTACCCAGCACTTTTCAAACCAATGGTTATTGTCCCCACCACTTCCAAAAAACAACAAAATGGGCAGTTAATATACTGAGAGACTTTCTTGAACAAAAACGAATGGACTCCAACTTCGTAAACTACACCGCTGATGCTCTTAATGAGACTGCGGGAGTTTTATGCCGCTGCCCAGTCCACCAAGACAGGAGGGGAGTACAGCATAGCCAGCCTAAGGAGTCGGAGAGCCGGTATTAAGCGTTATATAGTTGGCTTCAATATTATAACTGACACCAGATTCAGGACCAGCAATGCCGTGTTTAAATCCGTACTTAAACGGTACAGGAAAAGTGGTAAAGATACCAGCCTCCACCATCCCCGTATCTCAGAGTCGGACTTCGAACGTATTAAATATTCAACTGCACTGTCTCCAGATTCGCCCGTCGGCCTGGTCAGAAAAGTCTGGTTCGACATCCAAATATGTTTGGCTCGGCGTGGCAGGGAGGGAACCCGGGGGCTATCCATGTCATCTTTCATCCTCCAGAGAGACTAGGATGGGGTTGAATATGTCAGCCTGGCGCACAATCCTCAAAGCAAGAATCACAAAGACCCGAATGAACCTGAAAAGGAAAACCTAAGAGGGTTTATGTTTGCCAGGCCTGAGGATCCGCTGTGTCCAGTGGAAAGTTTCAAAAAATATATTGCAAAATGTCCATCAGATGCCAAATCGTTCTACCTCAACCAAAAGCGCACCCTGGCCTCCGGCGTGTGGTACCGCGGTGAAGTTAGTTTTAGGTTGGATATTCGACGGATATTCAGTCCAGTTCCAGCCGCGACTTCACTGAGATTTGCCCAGCAATAGCAGCAGGAGAAGGGTTAGCGCACCTTGAAGAGCCTCGCGGTGAATCGCTGGAAACTGATTTGGGTACGTCAATAAATTACTTCACGTAAATATATCAATACAAAATACTTGCAGTTTTTTCAATAGTTTCCATTTCATGTGACCCAGTGACTCCAAACCAGTATCCAATTGTAAAAGTAAAGCCTATGAATAAGACACACCACTTTTTATGGTATTTTAGTGCTTCCTCTATTTTATATGAATATTAATATGCAGGAATTATCATATTTATTTCAATAGCTTCAATGCCATGTGACCCAGAGACTCCAAACCAGTATCCAATTGTAAATCTAAAGCCTAAGAATAAGACACACCACTTTTCATGGTATTTTAGTGCTTTCTCTATATTTTATATGAATATTAATATGCAGGAATGATCATATTTATTTCAATAGCTTCCATGCTATGTGACCCAGTGACTCCAAACCAGTATCCAATTGTAAAACTGAACCCTAAGAATAAGACACACCACTTTTCATGGTATTTTAGTTCTTCCTCTATTTTATATGAAAATTAATATGCAGGAATTATCATATTTCTTTCAATAGCTTCCATGCCATGACCCAGTGACTCCAAACCAGTATCCAATTGTAAAACTAAAAAGAAGAGGTGATTATGGCTATAACTTTGCATTAGGCCATAGCTACTAAATAGTTTCCCTGCATCCCCATAATATAATAAATATCCTGTCATTCTACATTTCAGGTGGGTCTTTCGCAGATCTACACAAACCACAGCCTCCGAAGCACCGCTGTGGGTCGGCTCTGAGACGCCGGCCTGGAGAGTCGTCAAATAATGTCGGTGACAGGCCATTGATGCGAGAGCAGCCTGCGTGCTTACTGGGCTCCGTCAGTGCAGGAGAGACGAGAATGGAGCCACGTCTTGTCATCAAATGTCCCGAGAAACGGTGCCCATGCTGTCAAACAGAGGCGGAGTGGCCGTCGGGACGATCGGGAGATTTCCCGGTCGGCCGGCCGGCCAGCGAGTTCAGGTGGACCGGCCCACAATTGTGTAGCGGCCTGCGAAGTCAGTTGGACCGGCCCACAGTTGTGAGCGGCCGCGAGGCGTCTGCAAGCCGGCCCTGAGCATAATTTATTCCCCGTCAAGACTCTCATGAACATCCAACCAATATTTATACCACTTGCTTACTCTCTATGTCTCATTCATGGTTTTCTTTTTATATTATTTTTTTTTACTTCATTTAATTCTTCATTATTCAGGCGTTACAGAACTTTCATGGCCATGAATAAATAATACGAACTACAGTTTACTTTAATATGTTTGTTCTTGAATTGACGTAGAATGGAGCAAAGACTCCTGGGATTGGGAAATGCGTTTATCCAATAAACAGCTTGCAGGCCATCTAATGGCATGGCCCTAAAGACAGTCAGACAGAGAAGGCGAGCAAGTTCGTGGTTGCTTGCTTTTGCTTGTTGTGGCACTCATGGAAGGCAAGAAGAGAAAAGAGAAAGGAGGGGCTGAAAAGGCCAGAATAAAGAAGAAGCGGATGCTGGAGGGGGATGCATCTAAGTGCTGAAATCAGGCATTAAAGAGTTGTGCAGGTGAATTAGCCAGAGCTCCACCATTGACGTTATTGCTAGGCGGGAGCTAGCACAAGCTGCTAGTCAAATGTGTATGTGCTGGCTGGTATATTTCAGACGAATTAATGACTTAACTGATCTTTCTCTTTTAATGGATGGAGAATACGTTAACAGATTTGGAACATGTAGTAGTAGTCGTCTAGTCGTGTCAAAACGTTACACCGGTATTACCGAGCATAAATGGTATAAACTTTGAAACTAGGTCACTCCGTCAACTCTCCTCTCACACTAGGTGACAGCGTCTTATAACGTTCTAGATATAATAGTATAATATAATTGTATAGATAATATCACGGCCAAAAGCTCTGCGCCTCCGGATGGCTGTAGTGCGGGGAGCACTACGGCCATCCGGAGTGCTTTTGTTTACCGGCGTTGCTATGGTTACTGGTCTTGTAAGGAAGTGCGCCAATTCTCGGAGCGCCAATTCTCTTCCGCACAGAGCAGAACTGTGACCTATTTTACCCATGTTTAATTTCTTAATTATAATTATATCATTAATTTTTACCGATTTTTTTTTTTATTACTGAAGCAAGTCCGCTATGCCGGACTTGCCTATAACGTCATCAAATTTCACCATAAATGGAAACGTTGAATTTAATTTTAAATAAAACAGCTAGTCTGTAACACATAGGGCCCAGTTTTAAGTTGATTAAGCCCCCGTTAATTAGGCCTACGTTTTTTTCTATTTAGGCCCATGTGATTTCCAGGTTATTAATTGTTAATTGTTGACATGTTCCTTCTAAATAAAAACGTACTACCTATGGTTTTTAATTATTTAAAACAACAGTTTGACAGCCATGACTACAACATGAAAAAGCACGATATGCCTACATCCAGTCAGCATGAAAAATGGCATGAATTATGGTTGAAAGCCTCATGAAAGTCGTAGCTATGCTAAATTACTGGAGAAGTGAACAACGTTTCAACGGGCGTGTAATGGTGGTTCCGGGTATTAGTCAGACCCTCAGGCGTAACCAGGGAAACAAAACAAAGCTGAGCGGACTCTTTCAAGCAATCGTGAGGTATCTCACATTTGGGTACGCCTCCCTGCGTATCCCTCAGAAGCACTTTATCACTTCGCCAGCCATGATTGGCTGGCCACATCTGACTAACCCCGGGTCAGCCCCCTATATAAGTATCTGCCGTGCGTACAGCGTCATTCAATTACCTCTTCTCGCTCAGAAGTAAATGTTGACGATACTGCTAAGTGCCGAGGTTCAAGGCTACTGTCCACAGAGTGAGCTTACCACTCGCTCGCCAGGCGCTAGTGCCTACTAAGCGGTTGTCGACAGATAGGCTTGTCACCAAACATCTATCTTTAACCAGCCTGTTTCCAAACAGTGGTTACTTGCTTCTACAGTGACTAGCTTGTATCCAAACAAACGGCAACGTCGGGGACCGACGTTGCCGTGATGCACAAATACCTCCGTGCTAACTTGGCAAGGCGGGGAACAACTTTCCACAATCCAGGGGCTCAGAAAGTTCTTTATTTCTGCTTCGATGCTAACCTCGCCTTGAGTGGTAGGCCTATATTGCTCCCCAATAAGTCATTTTTTAAATCATAATGGTCCCACACCAGACTTCGCCGTGGCCTCGTCCGCTTCATGATTACATCGCCGTGTTCCAATATCCATACTTACTAGTCTAAGTTTGAGTACGTAGGGCGTTCCGATTCAGATCGGGGAAAATAAGTGTACTGAAAACGGTCAAATCCT
Organism: Gadus macrocephalus; assembly: GCF_031168955.1. Classification (NCBI taxonomy): domain Eukaryota; kingdom Metazoa; phylum Chordata; class Actinopteri; order Gadiformes; family Gadidae; genus Gadus; species Gadus macrocephalus. The sequence goes on along the minus strand of NC_082396.1, from coordinate 20,863,197 downwards.
GAAGTGTGTGGCAATGTACACTTTTCGTACTCAACGGCAGCCATCTCAGCTACGTAGCGGAAGAGGGCGGAGCCAGGCTGAGCCAAAGTCGGCGCATTTTCCACATAGCCCCCTGCATTAATAGTCATTTTGTAGTTTTTATAGTTTTTATAGCTTTTTATAGCTGCTAGGCGTAAAGAGTTCACCGTTCAAAGCGGGATGTTTAATGTGGGGGAGGAGCCGCAAATTTAAATATTGCCCCTGTGTGGTAAAATGTATAATTGCACACTGCATTAGTTTAATCAATGAAAAATGTACGTAATCGACGAAATTCTTAACGATAATTAGTCGATCATCGATTGATCATGCCCATCCCTAGCGGGAACCATATCTCGGAGAGAGATACCCACCTCACCTGCAATGAGTGCCTCGGGCTGAGACATGCCCGAGAAGCACTAGCTCCTATGGGTACCTGCGAAAACTGCGCACGGCTCCCAATGAAAAGTCTCCGACGTCGGCTAGCTTGCCATGTTAGCCTGACAGACGATGACCCGTTGCTGTCGGGGGGCCCCGATTCCTAGCGACCATATCCAAGAAGCCACAGCGGGCGCGAGCACCGACTGGGGTGAAAGGATGGAGCAAGAGGACCTAAGATGGATGACCGAGTCCGAATGCCTGGGGGGCTGCTCGGCCCACGATGAACTCGACTCGGTCGATGGCTCGGACGACGCGGTCCTATTTGAAGAGGACGGCGCCGACCCGTTCCAGTCGGTCGAAGAGGCTGGATTGCGAGGAACACCGCTTGACCTGCACACAGTGGGTGCGAGAGGCGATGACGGCGGTTCCCCGACTATCGGCACGAGCCTACATGATGTGTGCAGGTGCGCTGCCGCCAAGCTGGAAATCCCATGGCCCAAGGCTCCGCCCGAAAGGACCGGTTCCCGGTAAGAAGGCAAGCGTTTACCCCGGGTGAAAAGCGCGGAGAGGCAACTTCGCCCCTTGTTCCCCGAGTGTGAGGAAGAGGCTACCCGCACCTGGTCGCAGCCGTTCTCATCGAAGAGCCCGTTCCAGGGGGGAGCCGCGCTGGAATGCGTGGACATGGAGGAAAGCGGTCTGTTCAAGCTACCACTTGTGGAGCCGCTGGTCGCTCAACAGAAGGCCCTGTCCACATCGTCCGCACCGAGCTTCCCGTCGAAGACGGACGGTTTCCAGTCTTCTATGGCCGACAAAGCATACAAGTCTGTTGGTCTTGGTGTGCGGGCCCTCAATGCGTCGTCCATGCTGATGGCGTATCAGGCGGAGCTACAGGACGAGATGTCAGGATCGGGGGACCACAAACTCTGGGACGAGATGTGTGTCGTGACCGACCTTTGCCTCCGTCTTCACCGGTGCGCCGTGCAGGCTTCTGGAAGGGCTATGGGCACCATGGTGGCGCAGGAGAGAGCACGTTGGCTCAATTTATCCAGCCTCTCTCACCGCGAGAAAGTCCAGCTCCTCGACGTTGCGGTGGATCCAAAGGGCTTGTTCATTCCCGCTATGACCACCATGCAACGCCGCTGTGAGGAAAAGAAACGGGAGGGGGAGGCTCTGCAGACCTGCATGCCCAGGAAGACGCAGCCTCCTCCCTATCTGACTTCCCGGCCATCCTTTGCACAGGCGGTGGCGAGGCCTCCGCCGAACTACAGGATTCTGAGACGCCCCGGTTCGCACCCCAGACCTCCACCTCAACCCAAGACTGAGGCTGGGGCTGCGAGGGCCAACAAACCACCTGCACCAGTGGATCAGCGTGGAGGCAAGCCAGCGCCACTTCGCCCACGCCCGTGCATAAGGCCTAAGCAGTCCGCCTAGCTCGCTGCCAGGAGAGGGAAAATGTGTCTGCCAGACGCACGCTCCTCTCCCACAGCAAAGGGGTATGTCCGAAGGGTCTGCCGTTGTGACTCAGGACGGTTTACAGTTCCAGAACCCCTCCACTGTCGAAAGCGCAAACATGTTCACATCAATCAAATTTGACCCCCTAGTGCATCCAGGCCAAGGGCCGAGGGCACTGCTTTTGAAAAAAAGACAAAAAATAAGCCATATGAGCTCTTTGTCGGAGAAGGCTATAAACTGGGGGACGCAACGCTCCCTGCCACAAGCGGGCGGCGTTGCTCCACCTGTGGCGCTGGCGCCGGCAGTGGGCTCACTCGCACAGCGAATGCAGCACTGGCGGCCAATTGTGATATCAGAATGGATTCTGAAAACCATAGAAAAAGGTTACAGAATACAGTTTATGCATTCCCCTCCGAGTTTCTCGAGAATAATACACTCGCAGGAAGTGGGGGGAAGCGGCTCACTTTCTTGCAGCAGAGATGCTGGAGAAACGCGCGATTCAAGTGGTTCCACCAGCTCAAGCAATGAGCGGGTTCTACTGAAGATATTTCATAATAAAGAAAAAGGGAGGGGGCATGAGACCTATATTGGATCTGAGGGCGTTGAATACACATCTCAGACGATACAGATTTCGGATGTTGACACATTCAGCACTGCTGAGGTTCGTACGTCCAGGCGATTGGTTCACCACCCTGGACCTGGCCGACGCATATTACCATATCCGAATCTACCCCCGCACAGAAAGTATCTCAGATTTGCCTTTCAATGGGGTGATTTACGAGTTTTCGGTTCTTCCTTTCGGCCTGTCACTAAGCCCGCGAGTCTTTGTGAAATGCACAGAGGCCGCGTTAGGTCCACTCAGTACGAAAGGGATTCGTCTGGCAACCTTTATAGACGATTTCCTCCTGGCTGCGAATTCAGCACAGGAGGCAGTTGCTCATACGGAACACACGATGGCACACTGAACAAACTACAATAAGACAGGCTCAGACTATCCTATCTGACATCTCCCATCCTCTGCACTCTGAATATACACTGTTAAACTCAGGTAGGAGGTATAGGGTTTCTCTTTGCAAACACAACAGGTACAAACACTCATTCATCCCTCTCTCAGTCAAGCTCATCAATGAAAAACTGTGAAAATGACTGTATGACAACATGTGAGAAGCAATGTCTTTTTGACAGTGGAATGTATGTTATGAGATGGAGTAATGTATAGGTAGCTAGGACTACATGGGGAGTGGGGGGAGGGATAACTGTATGCACAGGGAACAAGATCTGGTAGATGAGTATGCAAGGATGAATGAATGAGACCAGAATTAATGTTGATCGTATGCCTGGTTGGATTGCTATTGCTATTGTTGCACAGGTATGGATGTATGAATGGAGGAGCAGTTTTGGTCAGGATGAATGCTGAGTGTATGGTGTGATTGCTATTTGCACAGGAGTGTGGGAATTTACAGATTGCTATTTTTGCACATGAATGCTTGTTTGCACAATACTATGTACAACAGTTTTTGAGCCTGTTTGTCCAATAGTTTTTACTGATCGTTTTCGTATCTGTGATTTGCCAATACTATGTACAACAATTTTGCACTTGCCCATGTGATGAACTGACTGTATGTTGTATGTTGTATGTTGTTTCATACTGATGTGATGCAGCTATTGCCCAGATCCAAAAAAAATTCTCCCCTGGGAGACACAATAAATTGACTTGACTTGACTTGACTTGTCATCGCTGGGGTTCAGGTTCAACTTGAAGAAAAGTGTACTGACCCCTTCCCAGTCAATAACTTTCATCGGGCTGTCTCTGGACTCAGTCACAATGAGGGCTCAACTAACTCCGGACAGAGTGAAGGCGATGCATGCATGTCTCGCATTGTTTCGCAGAGAAAATGATGTCACACTGAGGGATTGCCACAGATTATTGGGTCTGATGGCGTCAGCTCTGATGGCGGTTCCCCTTGGCAAGCTATATATGAGGGGTTTTCAACGCTGGGTGTCGAGTCTCGGTCTGGACCCACAAGCTCATGCACACCGCCGCATATTTGTTCCAGTAGACTGCACGCTGCAACTTGGCAGGATGTGTGCGAGGAAGGTGGGGTGCCACCCACGAAGGGGCGATCGGTGAACGGCCGATGGAAATCGGAACTGCGCTCTGTTCACATCAATGTTCTCGAACTTATGGCAGTGTTCCTAGCGCTGAGACATTTTCTGCCGTATGTAACAGGCGCTCATGTTCTGGTAAGGACAGACAATACGACGGTAGTGGCCTACATCAACAAGCAGGGAGGTTTGCGCTCCCCTCAACTACACAGACTGGCACACAAACTGATCCTCTGGAGCAGCGGCAATCTACTCTCACTCAGGACAACGCATGTGCCTGGAGTGATGAACCACGGCGCGGATTTACTCTCACGAGGGCACCCTCATTGTGGAGAGTGGAGACTTCACCGGGAGGTGATGGAACTGATTCGGAACCACTATGGGTGCCCGTCAGTAGACCTGTTTGCCTCCAGGGAGAACACACAATGTCCCCTGTTCTTCTCTCTGAACGATCCAGAGGCTCCGCTCGGGGTGGACGCATTGGCGCACGCGTGGCCGCGCACACTCTTTTACGCATTTCCCCCATTGGCTCTGATAACCCCCACATTAGACAGAGTAGGACTTCCGGATGTGCTTGGCCGTGTGAAGACGTGCGTGCGGAGGCTCCGTGTAAAAGTTGTCAAAAAATATTAATATCGCCATACTGTTATCAGTTTGGGGGAGTGAACGAATACTGTTTTGTTCGGGTACTAGCAAGTGCGCTTTCAGTACATTTTTAGACCGAAAATGACGACTCGAACGAATCGAGCGGGTGGAGAGAAGCAGCAGGTGGCTAGCGGCGTGGCCTCCTTAGCTAGCAGGGACAGTGTTAGCCCATCACAAGCCGACGGCATACCTCAGTGGGCTCAGGACATGATGTCCGAGATTAAAAAAGCCAACGTTGCGGTTACGAAATACAGAGAGGAGACAAAGACTGAGATCGCAAAGTGTAAGGAAGAGATAGAAAAAGGAAGAAAAGAGATGACAACCGAGTTGGAAAAATGGACCAAAAGTTTGGAAGAGAGCACGAGAGCCCAATCTGAGTTGCTACGCGGGGAGGTGAAGCTGGTTGCTGATAAAATTAGAAGTCTGGCTGATAGGATGGACAAACGGAAAAATGAGGTAGATGAAACGTTAAATGATCAGTCCGACACCATAACCGACATGGGGACAAGACTGAAAGAAATGGAGAAGGAGATACTGAAGCTGAGGGGACGCAGTGAGGATCTCGAGGTGCGATCACGGCGCAACAACATACGTGTCGTGGCAGGCAAAAAGCCGTCGGAGTTTATGGCGGGCTTACTGAAAGAAAAGTTGGGTCTAGCGGCGGCACCGACGCTGGACCGTGCACACCGGGCACTCGGCGCGAGACGAGACAGGAACGGAGGCCCACCGAGAGCATTTGTAGTGAGATGTCATTACTACACAGAGAGAGAGGAGATACTGAAGAGGGCGAGGGAAATGGAGAGAACACCCGAGGGTCGGAGCGGAGGGATTCACATCTTCCCGGACTTCACCCAGGACGTAAACAGTAAGAGAGCAGCCTTCAGAGAAGCAAGAAGCCTCCTGCGGACCTGCACGGGGGTCAGATACGGGCTACGTTACCCGGCAACACTGGTGATTACGCCAGAAGGAGGACAAACGAAAAGCTTCGAGAGCCCAAAAGACGCTGTGGACTACATCAAGAAGAAATTGAGCCCCGGGTGAGACCTATAGACGGATCTGATTCTGGCTGAGTAGATACTATACATGCTTACACTGTTGAATTGGTTGGGGGATTAATGTAGGCAGGATATTGTTCACCAGTCCTGACAACATTGACAAAATATTTGGCTTCAGTGTATATTTAAAAAGAAGTTATGTATGCATATTTATAATCCTCATCTTTCTACAAGCTACTGTTGTCCTCCCTCATACTACTGTTTTACTCTATTCGAGGTTTGAGGGTTGAATGTTCCCCCTTGACTATTGTTGCCTACCCTTTATGGCATTGTTTTTTGTTTTTATTTCACTGCTTTACCCCATTCAGGACCTCATTGTGGAGAGCTCCCCCCCTTTTTGTTTTTCCCATTAGGTGAATAAGTTAAAAGGGTGATGTTATACTTTTCAGACTAAGAGCGATATGCACGGAGCTGCACACGGTAGGCTTGGTGTGCAGGAGATGGTGGACCGGTTGGCCACGAGAGAGCTCGCTAAAGAGCATTATATTTGGGTTAGTGTTTATATATGTTATGTGTTATGTATTGGCTGTGTCTGCGTGTGTGATGCCCCCCCCTTCCTTTCCAGACCCCCTCCTTTTAACTTTTTTGCTTTTGTTGCCAAAGGCCACAGTCTTCTGACATGGCACCAAACATGGATCCGAGCAGAATGGCCACAAAACTGATGAGCTGGAATGTAAGGGCGATCAATAATCCAGCTAAACGGAGTAAGGTATTTTCACATTTGAGAGACCAGGGAGTAGAGATAGTATATCTACAGGAGACACATTTGTTGAACAGGGACCACCTCAAGCTCTGTAGGGGGGGATTTTATCAGGTTTATCACTCGGATTTCAATAGTAAGGGTCGGGGAGTGGCCATCCTCATACACAGGAATGTACAATTTGTAGAAACAACCACTATAAAAGATAAACATGGTCGGTATGTTATTGTAGTTGGAAAATTATTCAATATGCCAGTGGTTCTGGCAAACATATATGCACCCAATTGGGATAATGTTAAATTTTTTAAGGACCTATTCTCATTATTACCAAATTTGGATACTCATAATCTGATCCTAGGGGGAGACCTGAATTGTGTCCTAGATTCAACTCTGGACCGCTCTAGTCCAACACCCAGTGTACTGAGCAAATCAGCGCAATGCATTAACTCCTTCTGTAAGGTATATGGTATATTTGATCCATGGAGATACGTAAACCCAACCTCCAGGCAGTACTCTTTTTATTCCCCACCACATCGGACGTATACTAGGATTGACTACTTCTTATTAGACAATAAACTGACCCCTATAGTAACAGGTATAGAATACTCTGGTATAGTAATATCCGACCACAGCCCAGTCATATTGAAACTTCACTTTCCAGAAAACACGCCACCTCAGAGAATGTGGCGCCTTAATAACAGGCTATTGGCAGATGATAATTTTACCAAATTTATAAACTCGCAAATAGTTTTTTTCTTAGAGCTTAATGACACCCCCGACATAAGCAGTGCCATTTTGTGGGAATCCTTAAAAGCTTATATTCGAGGACAAATAATTTCATACAATGCTGGTGAAAGGAAAAGAAAGATGAAACGTACCACAGAATTAACAAAGGCAATAAAAGAAGTTGACCTGGCAAATTCTAGGGCTCCCTCTGAGGAGCTACACAAAAAACGTATTTTGTTCCAAACTGAGTATGATATCTTAATAAATCAGCGTGAGGAGGATCTATATCTTAGGTTGAGACAGGATTTCTATGAACATGGTGAGCGTGCAGGTAAGCTCCTCAGCCACCAGCTGAAGCAGTCAGCAGCCGCTGGTATGATAGTGGAGATAGGGGATAACCTGGGGAATAAGATTATAGATCAGAAAGGTATTAACAACCAATTTAAGTCTTTTTATAAAGATCTTTATACTTCGGAAGTAAATGACAGGGGGCGAGTGAAAGATTTTTTTGAAAATCTGGAAATGCCATCCTTAGAGAGGGCAGATAGGGATAGATTAGAGGGTCCCCTGACTGCAAGGGAGATAGAGAATGCGATTCGAAACATGAGGACAGGCAAAGCGCCGGGCCCTGATGGGTTCCCGAGTGAATTTTATAAAACCTTTGCCTCTAAACTGATACCCCTGCTCTGTAGAGTATATGAGGAGGTCCTTGACAGAAAAACTTTACCTCAAACAATGTCACAGGCTATGATCTCTGTGCTCCTTAAGAAAAATAAAATCCACTTAAGTGTGGATCATACCGCCCGGTGAGTCTACTTGGATGTGATTATAAGATATTGACCAAGGTACTGGCAGCTAGGATTGGGCCTGTTATAAGTAAGATAATACATCCTGACCAGACAGGGTTTGTTGCTGGCAGACAACTTTCCAGTAATCTTCGTCGCCTTTTTAATGTGATATACACAGCCGAGGATAACATTGAGCCCGAGATTGTGATATCCTTAGATGCCCACAAAGCCTTTGATAGAATAGAATATCTCTATTTGTTCACGGCCCTTGAGAGATTCGGATTTGGTCCTAATTTTCGTTTGTGGATTGAGATAATATGTGCGAACCCCCAGGCTATGGTAAGAACAAATAGTATAATATCTGATCCTTTTCCTCTGTTTCGGGGAACAAGACAGGGGTGCCCCTTGTCACCCCTGCTCTTTGATGTGGCAATTGAGCCCCTTGCAATAATGCTGAGGAATGCTGCTGGACTGGGGGGAATACGCAGGGGGATGCAAAACCATAAACTTTCTCTATACGCTGACGACCTCCTCCTTTTCCTGTCGAACCCTGTCACAAGCATCCCGGTGGCTCTGGATATTATCGAAGACTTTGGGAGGGTTTCGGGTTATAAAATTAACCTAGAAAAAAGTGTTATTTTCCCAATTAATAAACAGGCGAGGGGACTATCATTCCAGGCCTATCCTTTTACAACAAACAAAGATAAATTCACCTATTTAGGTGTTACTGTAACAAGTAAATACAAAGACTTATTTAATCATAACTTTAAAGTAACATTGGACAAGGCAAAATTAGATATGGAAAGGTGGTCATCTCTCCCAATATCATTAGCAAGGAAGATAAATTCTGTTAAAATGACTGTAATGCCACGGTTCCTGTTTTTATTCCAGGCAATACCAATTTTCATTCCTAAATCTTTTTTTAAAGAACTGAATAAATGTACATCTACCTTTATTTGGAAAAAAACAGTCCCCCGGATAAGAAGAGAGTTCCTAGAGAGGCAGAGAGAAGAGGGCGGCCTGGCCCTACCAAATTATATGCATTATTATTGGGCTGCTAACCTACATAAGCTGTTGTTTTGGGTCTCACAGTTAAATGATGATGAAACCCCAGTGTGGGTACATATGGAAAGATATGCATCTAGCCCGGTATCCCTACGCTCCCTGGTCTGTGCTCCTCTGCCCTTAAGAATGGTATAGAGCTGGGGTGGAATGTGTTAAAAATCTGTTTAAAGATGGTGTATTTATGTCTGCTGCTCAGCTGGAGAAGGAATATGGAATCCCCTTAAGGACTAACTACTTCAGATACTTTCAGATTCGAGATTTTGTGAGAAAGACATTCTCCTCATCCCTTGAATTACCACAGAGTGGGTGGATAGATGGGCTATTGGACATGGACCCGACTCTTAAAGGGACAGTTTCTATGCTTTATGTGAATATCCAGAGGGTGGCTTCCCCATCCCTTGACTACATAAAAAGGAAATGGGAGGAAGAATTAGAGTTGGACATATCGGACGATGAATGGAGATGGGCAGTAGAACTAATACATTCTTCTTCTATATGTGTTAGACATGGATTAATACAGTTTAAGGTGTTACACAGACTTCATTTCACGAGGGACAAACTGGCAAGAATTTACCAGGGAGCTGATCCGACTTGCCCTAGATGTAAACAGGTGCCAGCCAACATATGCCATATGTTCTGGTCTTGTCCCAGGCTCAAAGAGTTTTGGACCAAAATTTTTGAAACCTTCTCATCCATCTACGACAAAAATATAGAGCCCGGTCCTCTGGCAGCCATTTTTGGTGTGGCACCAGGGGAAACTCAATTAACTATTGCTCAAAGGAAAGCAATAGCATTCTCTTCATTGTTGGCCAGGAGACTGATCTTGTTTAACTGGATAAAGGCAGCACCGCCAACACACAAACGGTGGGTAGAGGAGGTGATGGCACACCTAAAATTAGAACATCTTAGATTTACTTTGCAGGGCAACACTAAGAGATATTCTAAGGTCTGGCAGCCTTTTATTTCCTATTTTGAGCGTGAGTTTTCATCTGCTCCAACATAATTGGCAGCTTCTGAATCCCCCCCCCCCCCCCCCCCCCTTTTTTTTTATTATTAATTATTATTATTATTATTATTGTTATTATTATTATTATTAGATTCAGATTCAGATTCTTTATTGTCCTTGTTTAACAGAGTTAATCAACGAAATTAAGTTTAGAGCATCACCACTGGCATAGTATATAAATATAAATATATTAATAAATAAATAAAAAAAAAAAAAAAAAAAAAAAAAAAAAAAGATAAATAGATAAGTAAATAAATAAATAACAATAATAACTTGAATAAGAATGCAGCCAAGTCCAGTCCATAGTTGTGATGTGTGAGAGTGAGGGGGGTTGGGGGGCTGCAGTCCTGCAATAGATGGAAAATAGTGTTATATGAGTTATATGACCGAGGGGGTGGGGTGGGGGGTGCGGGGGCCAGGTTGTTCGTTCAGCAGTCTGACAGCCTTTGGATAGAGGCTATTGGTCAATCTGCTGGACCTGGAGCGGATGGAACGGTATCTCCGTCCGGAGGGCAGTCGCTGGAAGAGATGGTGCGCTGGGTGGACCTGGTCCTTTAGGATGTTGTTCACCCGGCGTAGGCAGCGGGAGGTGAAGACTGTGGAGATCTCTGGGAGGCTCTTCCCAATGATCCTCCCCGCAGCCTTGACCACTCTGTGGAGGGCCTCCTTTTCGGCCCTGGTGCAGCTGGAGAACCACACCAGGAGTCCGTAGGTGAGTACACTCTCTACTGCGCAGTGATAGAAGTTGACCATCAGTCCCTGTGGAAGTTTAGCCCTTTTTAGTTTCCGAAGGTAGAAGAGGCGTTGTTGTGCCTTACCCACGGCAGAGGTGATGTTGGTCCTCCAGGACAGATCGTCGGCCACAGTCACACCCAGAAACTTGAAGTTGGACACCCTCTCTACCTCCTCCCCTCCGATTAGGAGTGGAGAGTGGCTGAGGTGTCTGGCCCTGCGGAAATCGATGATCACTTCCTTGGTCTTGGTGGTGTTGAGAACCAGGTTGTGATCACCGCACCACTCTACCAGTCTCTCGGCCTCCCTCCTGTATGAGGTCTCATCATTTCCTGTGATGAGGCCAAGTACTGTTGTGTCGTCAGCAAATTTCACTATGAGGTTAGATGGAGAAGAGGAGCAGCAGTCGTGAGTGAAAAGTGTGTAGAGAAGTGGGCTGAGCACGCAACCCTGGGGGGCCCCGGTGTTCATGGGCAGGGTGGGGGAGACATGCTTGCCAATCCTGACATGTTGTGTACGGTGTGTTAGAAAGTCCAAAATCCAATTGCATAAAGTGGTGTTCAGGCCAAGTTTGTGTAGTTTGCTGTGTAGCTTGTTAGGCAGGATAGTGTTGAAAGCTGAACTAAAGTCAACAAAAAGGAGTCGCCCATATGTGTTACTGTGCTCAAGATGTTCTAGTAGAGTGTGTAACACAATGGCAATGGCATCCTCTGTTGACCTGTTCTTCCGGTAAGCAAACTGATTCTGATCTAATGATGGCGGTATGGAGGCTTTAATGTGTTTCATGACTAGTTTCTCAAAGCATTTTGCGACGATAGGGGTGAGTGCCACAGGTCTGTAGTTGTTCAGACCTGCAACATTTGGTTTCTTGGGAACCGGGACTATTGTTGCTGCCTTGAGACATCCTGGGACCCAGGATGAGGCCAGAGACAGGTTAAAGATGGTGGTGAGAACTGGAGCTAGTTCAGCCGCACAGTCCTTGAGCACCCGTCCCTGGACTCCATCTGGGCCTGCTGCCTTCCTGATGTTGATGTTGCGTAGGATGAGTCTGACCTCATGAGTGCTCAGGACTAGGGTGGAGCCGTCAGAGGGGAGAGGGGGCGACACCGGGTCCTTGTTGTTCCTGTCAAAACGTGCGTAAAAGATGTTTAACTCCTCTGCTAGGGGGGCGCTGCTGTTGACAGGGGGGGATGTTCTTCCCTTGTAGTCCGTTATTGCCCTAACGCCCTCCCACACCTGCCGGGGGCATGAGGCGCTGTTGAACTGAGCTTCAATGCGGGTCATGTATGCTTGCTTGGCAGAACTGATGCCTTTCTTCAGGTCGGATCTTGCCGTGCAGTATGCATTGGTGTCACCGGTTCTGTATGCTGCATTCCTGGCTCGTAGTAAGGATTTTACTTTAGGTGTCATCCAGGGTTTAACGTTTGGGAAGACACAGAATTGTTTCCAGGATGTAACAATATCCACACAAAATTTGATGTAGTCAAGGACTGAGACAAGATAATTATTCAGAGACCTACGTGTCAACACACCCAGTCCACTGAAAATGTCCCAGTCTGTGGAGCTGAAGCAGTCCTGGAGCCTAGGGATGGCGTCCTCAGGCCAAATCCTGACAGACCTGACTTCGGGCCTACTGGCTCTGATTTTGGGTGAGTGCCAGGGGTGCAGGAGGAGCGAAACATGATCAGAGAGACCTAGGTGGGGGTACGCCTGGGTTCTGTATGCATGGGCTATGTTGGTATAAACCTGATCAAGTGTGTTGCTCCCTCTGGTAGCGCATTTTACATTACGGTGGAAAGAATGAAGTACAGACTTTAAGTCAGCATGATTAAAATCCCCCGCTGCAATAAAGATACTGTCGGGATGTGCCAGCAGGCTATTGTTTACAATGTCCTGTAGCCTTACTAGTGCCAGTTTAGCATTGGCGTCGGGTGGAATGTAAACAGCACAGATGTAAACAGAAGAGAATTCTCTTGGTAAGTAACGGTCTGCATTGGAGCAACAAAAATTCCACGTCAGGGCAACAATGTTTGCTAACAACTGTGACATTGGTACACCACGAGTCATTGGTATAGATACACAGACCTCCTCCTAGCTTCTTACCCGAGTCAGCTGTTCTGTCTGCTCGATAGGCAGTGCGGCCATCTAGCTCAATAGCCGAGTCCGGGGTCTTTTTATCCAGCCAGGTTTCCGAAAAGATTAAGCTGCAGCAGTTCTTCATGTGTTTTTGTGAAACTAGTTCCAGTCGGATCACATCCACCTTGTTGCGGATCGAACGGACATTTGAGAGAAAGATGGTAGGAAGCGGGGGTTTGAATGGGTTCGCTTTGAGCCTAGCCCACGTACCTCCGCGTTTTCCCCTCTTCTGCAGCCGCGCACAGCGTCTCCTCCTCCGCTTCTCAGCCTCAGGAGTGCTGGATGGTGATCTGGTGATCTCGGCTGGGATGGTGAAGTCCGCCGGGAGGCGAAATGGAGCGTTGTTGAGCTTTAAAAGTGCATTTCGGCTGTACTTCATTGTCGGGGTTTGAGAGCAGTGTGGAAAAAACAACAACTGTGTGGAATAATATTAAGTGCTACCAAAAACTACAAAACATTCCCGATTTTGGGAGCTCCGGGCCGTTGCAACTATGTTGCAACTATGTCCGCCGCCGCCATGACAACAAAGCCATGTCAGCTGTTCTGTCTGCTCGATAGGCAGTGCGGCCATCCAGCCCGAGTCCGGGGTCTTTTCTCCAGCCAGGTTTCCGTAAAGACCAAGCTGCAGCAGTTCTCGTTCTCGATGTGCCCTGTGAAGCCAGTTCCAGTCGGATCTGCAGCCGCGCACAGCGTCTTCTCCTCCGCTTCTCAGCCTCAGGAGCGCAGGATGGCGAATTCAGCTGGGAGTTGGCGAAAAGGAGCGTTGTTGATCTTTAAAAGTTAAAAAAAAAAAAAAAAAAAAAGTTTAAAAGTTAATTCCGGCTGTACTTCATTGTTGGGTCCGAAAGCAGTGTGAAAATCCGTGTGAAATAATATTAAGTGCTACCAAAAATTCCAAAAAAAAATAAATAAATAAATAAAAAAAAAATAAATAAAAAAAACAACAGGATTATTGTTGTCATTTCTATTTATGTATTTATTTTTAACCCGAGAGTGTCTGGACTACACGGGTGGTGGGTATGTCTGATGTCTAGTAGTAGGATCTGTCTTGTTATTGTTCTGTCTGTGTACTGTCCTCTACTATTTTGTTTTGTATGAGATGTCTGATGTTTGAATATGAAAATCAATAAAAACACTTTGATTATTACATTAGACAGAGTAAGGAACGAGGGTCTAATTGCTATTCTGGTAGCGCCGAATTGGCCTCAGAAACAGTGGTTGGCGGAGATAACGCAAATGCTTTATTCACAACCGCTGCGACTCCCTCTGCGCAGGGATCTGTTGTCCCAGGCTCAGGGGGACATTTTTCATCCCCACCCAGAATGTCTGGCTCTCTTGGCTTGGCCCGTGAAAGGATGAATCTTACATCATGTGGCCTGCCACAGAATGTTATAATGACCATCCAAAGCGCGAGGGCGCCTTCGACGCGTACTGTGTATGAGGCTAAGTGGCGTGTCTTTGAGGATTGGTGTACTTCTACTGATGAAGTCCCCTTACAGTGTTCTGTTGATACTGTGTTGATATTTCTACAGTCTCTCATTGACAAGGGGAGGGCGTTCTCTACGCTGAAGGTGTATCTCGCTGCCATATCAGCATGTCACGTGGGTATTAATGGTAAGACGATGGAACAGCATCCCTTGGTCTGTCGTTTCCTACGGGGAGCACGTCGCCTATCACAAATCAGCGTTTATCACGCTGGGTTGTTGAGGCTATAGCTTTGGCTTATTCAGCGAAAGGGGTGGAGGAGCCTGTTGGTTTGCATGCACATTCAACAAGGGGCGTTGCCACGTCGTGGGCCTTGTTTAAAGGGGTTTCGTTGCAGGAGGTGTGCGAATCCGCTTCTTGGGCTTCACCCGCTACGTTCATGAGGTTTTACCGACTTGACGTTACTGCGCCTCGCTTGGCTCACGCTGTTTTGAGTGTGACCTCAGGGGGAGCGCAGGACGCTCTGTCATGATTGGAATAGTCACGTATCGTTGAGGTTGGCCTGACGGCAACACGGGAGTAAACATATCCCATATGTGAGATACCTCACGATTGCTTGAAAGAGAACTTAAGGTTACGACCGTAACCCCGGTTCTCTGATAGCATGAGTGAGGTATCTCACCGGATTGCCCTTCTTGCGGTGAGCGAGAAGAGGTTGCTGCCTTGAATGACGCTGTACGCACGGTCAGATACTTATATAGAGGGCTGACCCGGGGTGCGTGTCGTGGCCAATCATGGCTGGCGTAGTGATAAAGTGCTTCTGAGGGATACGCGGGGAGGTGTATACATATGTAAGATACCTCATGCAATCAGAGAACCGGGGTTACGGTCGTAACCTTTAGCTATGGACCATCCTAATTACTGGAGGAGTGAACAACGTTTCCGTTGCATGAGAACCCAACGGGCGTGTAATGGTGGTTCCGGGTATTAGTCAGACCCTCAGGCGTAACCGGGGAAACAAAGTTATGTTTTGTGGAAAACTTTATATTTGGATTGTAAAACGCATGAAAATATAAATTAATAGTCTTAATTTGGTCACCGTTGGTAAGTGATATAAGCGGGATAATGCCCTTCGAGGTGTCCATTATCAGGAATTAATGGATTTTCCCTTGAGAAAACCAGAGTGGAAGCCGGTAAAAGCCTGGATTGAACTGATTTCAGTAAATACTTATTTCCGAGATTTGCCTTTATTGAACGCACACACGACACACTAATACACATTTAACGTAACTTATTAACATATAAGTCTCAGTGACGGTGTCGGGAACAATAACTCAACACACACAGCAACGCTAACACACCCATAGACAAACAAACCCCACACAACGTCTCTGCCGCAAAGGATCTAGGAGGGCACCAGAGGTCCAACTTGTGATCCTCCTAACCGCCCCCAGGATCCCCTATGGCACCCTGAACACCGTGACCACGCCCACGGTCGCCACAATATAATTAAACAAATTATATATTTTATAGATATATAATTTACACAAATACGTGTTGGAAAAGAAAAACTTGATTTCTTGATAAATTATCTAATATAAGCTACTAATATGTATATATATATATATATATATATATATATATACACTTGTCAATAGTGGCTTTGCCAGTGACCTTCTTTCACTATAAATGTTAGTCAACACTAAAAATATTATCAGTCCTGGTAAATTGTTACCAGGACTAACAATTTATTTACAATCACGCTTTATATATATATATACACATATATATATATACATAATATCTCTTATTAGCACATATTAGACTAAAAATTGATTAGTCTTAGGGGTGTGAATCTTTGGCTTCAGACGATTCGATTCGATTAACGATTCAGTAGTTGGCGATTAGATTCAAGGACAATTTTTTTTTTTGGAACGATTCAATTCGATTCTGTAAACCACGATTCGATTCAGTAACTTTGAACCAAAATTCTATATCCGTGAAATAAACATGCAATAATGTGACACCCCTTTACTAAACATTACCGTATTTTCCGCACTATAAGGCTCACCGGAGTAGCCTATAAACCGCAGCAGCTAAATTGAATGATGTGTACATATATAAGCCGCACTGGACTATAAGCCGCAGGTGCTTTAATGTTTAATTACCATTAGGGCTGGCCCGAATGCCATTTTTCTGGCTTTGAATACTCGTTGGTTTTTCCAAGCGAATATTCGAATACTCGTTCCAGAAAAAAACACCATCAAAAACAACGTTAATAATCCCTATATACTCCCTGGAACCGATTTTGACAGTATCTGCATATTTTGTTGAATATTTAATAGCTTTTGAACGTTAATTAGTAGGCCTAAGTAGGTTGAAGTTCCTTAGTTTTTCCCCATGAAAGCGAACAGCTGTTGTTCCGTTCCAAATCAGCTGTCCTCTGCCATCTCAGCCCTTACGGGAGCTTTTCAATTCATCCTGGAACGTGCATCTTTTCAGGGAATTTGTACAATAAATCCATAAAAAATATCGAATATTGATTGTCTTATGTGTCCATATTATATCCATTATATTGTCCGGGTATTCCCAAGGCGCTCACGCTCTGCAGCAAGCCAGTCACAGTTGATTGGCGCGGCGCTGTACAGCGAACGTAAACAAACAACTAAGCTAAGGTTAGCATTTCGTGGGAGCGTGTCTATGTTCCCCGGGTCCTATGTTCCCGGTGTTTCAGTTCAAGTGGTGACCGGTTTAACTGGTGACCCTCAGCCGAATGCTTCGCTTGTTGTCGTGGCTACACCAGATGTTGGAAATCGGGACCAGAAACGTAGCTGTCCTTGCGATTGCCTCTTTGATTTGTTATTCAATAAAATGTCAAAAACATTCCAATCTCATTCGTTTTTGGAGTGTAATTGGAAGAAACGTGTCAAGTAGAACCGTTTTAAGCCGAAAAATTTGGAAAATTAATGTTTAAAATATGATACACTACGGGATTCGAATTCACACCATTGTGGGGAAAAAAATAACAATCCATTCCATTGTGCCGTTGACCCACTGGGGAAACCGCCGCCGTAGTATAATATAATTCACAAATACTTCTTGAAAACACGAAAGGCAGCCAGATCAACTTGTGACCCTACTTTCCATGTAGTTATGACCATGCATTGGTCGCGTATCCAAAAAATAAGACGCCTTTACATCCAGTTAATCCAAACCTAATGTTTCCCCCCACTGCTTGAAACTAGCCAAAAACACTGTTATGCGCTCATTCCATAATTTCGGTCGCCTGATGAGGTGTTGTTGTCCCCTTTCACTGGATGTCTCTGTAAGCAAAGCAGCGCCTTCGGAAATGAATGCGTTTAGATGGGACAGCTAGATCGGATTAAGCAATGCAATTGCTTAATCTTAATTGCAATTAAGCAACGCGATGTGACGCAAGGCGGTATCACTTTGAGACATAAAGATTATTCAGATCAACAAAGCATACATTACGGGATTCGAACTTGTAACATTTTGGGGGAAAAATATTTCAAGTCGAGATTCCATTCCATTGTGCCGTTGAGCCAGATATTGGATCAGCTGCAGTACTAAATAACGCAACTAGTCTTCTCCCTAAGAGCAGGAGGCAGCCAGATCAACTTGTGACCCGACTGTCCATGCTATTATAGACCATGGTATGCGTCTCGTTTACAAAAAGAAGAGGCCATTACACCAGTTATTCAAAACCTAATGTTGTGTTTCCCTCCACTGCCTACAACCCAGCCAAAAACACTGTTATGCGCGCTCTTTCACTACCATTTCGGTCGCCTGATGTGGCGTAGTCTCTTGCTCTGGGTCGTCTCTAAGCAAAGCAGCAAGCTCGAGAATCAATGTGACGCAAGACAGTATCACTCTGAGACACAACGTTTATTCAGATCAACAAAGCATACCTACAGATCGTCCAAGGGATTATAGGCCTAACGCCCCTGACTAGTAATTTCTGTAAAATATACGAGCGAAGTGGCAATGGATAGAAAAAAAGATCTGTTAAAAGATTTAGGGAAGTCAAGTATAGGGATGTGTTTTGGTAAGGTCGGTTATACCAGAAAAGTCTCCTGGCCATTTCCATCCATTGCCACTTTGCCGACATAACTACCATTGCATGTCTTTACCTTTTGTGGAAGAGGGAGAGACGTCGGAGAACCTGACGCAGTCTATTCATACGCAGGTAAACAAACCCCGAGAAGCCCAATCCCTACGAGAGCTCCCCGCGCTACGGCCATCCGGAGGCGCACAGAGCTTTTGGCCGTGATATTATTATACAATTATATTATATAGGCCTACTATTATATAAAGAGCTCCGGGAGTCGCAAACGCCAACAATCAGTTTTTTCTCCATGCTGCAGTTCACCCCGGACTGCACTGCACTGAGTTGGCCGGTTGAACGCTGATTGGCTGTTACATTACACATGTCACTCAGTGCCCACGCTGTTGAACGCCGATTGGCTGTCATCACGCGAATGTCGTGTCAAAGTTGAAATATTTTTAAAGATCGAAAAATGGGAAAAAAGGCGCGGCTTATAGTCCGAAAATTACGGTAATCATAATCGATTCATACGATTTAAAGCATTTATATCGATTATTGGTGAAGCCAATCTTTGCATTATAAATCACGGAGTGCCTACAAGTGTGCGCAGCTGAATCAACTTCACGTTCCGCCCTGTACACGCCCCTTTTTAACCATAAATGGTCAATGCAAATGACCTCATGAATGCGATCTGCATATAAAACAGACTCAGATGCAAGCATTATGCCTTGTCGGAAACAATGGCAGAAGGACTGAGAAAAGCAAAAAAGCGAAATTTCACGGAGGTTGAAGTGGAGACACTTGTGGGTGAGGTGGAGGCCCGGAAGGTAGTTTTGTTCGGCGGTCACGGGATTGGGATCACTTACAATAAAAAGCCGAGTGAGTGTCAACATGTTGCTGCAGCACAGAACTCTGTCAGTGGCACGGAGCGCACAGTCCCAGAATTAAAAAAAAAAGTGGTCTGACATAAAGGTACATATTTTTATTTACCAATAAATCGTTATGGTCCCTGAAGACTCTCTCCCTCCGAATCCTGCCATTTGCATGGTCCTCCAGCAGTGCCAGCAGTGCCATTGGTGCAGCATTACGCACGGGGCTCACCGCTGTATTTATAGGGTTACGGTAATAAGACTGACCGAACACCTTTGATAATCAGTTTGTAATCACCCATGTAAAATGTTCTTGAACATAACCCCTTTTTAATGCCTGATTTGTCATGAAAAGCATCAAGAGGAACGGACAATAATATAACGATTGTGATGAGGAGTATGTGGCCTGGTTTTCCACACTTCGGATTTAATTGACATTTGATTATGTGTTTACTGTGTCACATAAAAAATATTATGTTATTGACACATGTTGGACAGATGCTTTATTCCATGCAGTTGCGCCGTCAGTGGACAGTATGAGTGACAGGATTAAATATAGAGAATTTTGATTTTGAATTTTGATTTAGATTCTAAGGAGATGTTTCTGGAGTTATAACTGAGAAATAACGCAGTTGACTTAAATCATTCTGATTACATAGATTTAACGCATGATACGGGTTGAAATTAAATTTATGAAGGGCGATGATAAAACATAATCGTTCTTCTCACTCTACATTTCTTCAGTCTGACTTCAGTTAACCACACCGTCTGTGTCGCCAATTCTCATTTTCCTCCAAACCATGCGTACGCATGGGTCAGAGTTTGCTTAGGGCTGCGCACATTCTCCCGTCAAGTTAGTGTTTTATAGATCACAACCTTGGCGTGGAAAGGCACGTACGCCACTTTCAGCCCCGTTTTGTGCGTACGCAACGGTTATAAATGAGACCCCTGGGGCCTCATGTACTAAGACTTGCGTGGATTTCATACTGAAACTTGGCGTACGCCAAAACCCAGAAACTGTCTTACGCACAAATAAATTCAGATGCATCAAAGTGTGCGAACGCATGGATCCAAGCACGTTTCTTTTGTACATCTCGATCAACGTGGAATTGAGCGCACATGCCGAGGTGCCAAACTCCTCCCTGTCCACGCCCTCATTTAAATATGCAATTTCATTTAAATAGGCCTCTGGACCTGAGATTCACCTCTTAATCCGATCACCTGGCACCATGAACAGAGGCAAAAAACGAAACTTCACGGAGTCCGAGCTCGAGATTTTGCTCCACGAGGTAGAAATGCGCAAGCATATGCTATTTGGAACCCTGTCAACAGGGATAAATGCAAAACAAAAGAGAAGTGAGTGGGAGCGTGTTTGCGAGGCCGTCAATGCAGTGGGGTCTCAGCAGCGCACACACTCTGAAATTAAAAAAAAGTGGTCAGACCTCAAGGTGGAGGTGAAGCGGAGGGTTTCTGCCCACCGCCGAAGCGTGACCGCAACAGGAGGGGGGACGGGAGTGGGGGAACTCTCCCCCTTCGATTTGAGAGTGGCCGCTTTGATCGGTGACACCAGTGGCGTAGCCAGAAACTAGTGGTGTTCCTGTTTTTTTTTCAAATGTATTAACTCCAAAATAATACATTAACCATGTATTTTAACAGAGAACAAATGCAACCGCTGCAAAACATAAAGGGACGCAGTGCCCAGAGATGAAGAACACATAGAACGTGTGCGCATACTCATGGAGCCATACTATTACGCATGGTTAACAAACCCATTTAATCAGTATCTGAACAACACCGCTGCTGGGTTAAGAATGTAACTTATTTGCTGCTATATTTGCGCTGCAACTGAATTCACAGGGCAAGGCGACGTGGCTCGGCTTTGAATGCATTAATTATCTCATATTAATGCATTAATGCATATGAGGCCGGTCTGGACTCATATTAATCTCATATGATGATTCCGTCCCACACAGCTGGCATGGCTCGGCTCAGGGTGGACTGGCACACTCCTGACCGATCGGCCAGCTCCCGCTGGAAGGCCCCTGTTGCCAGGAACCCCAGCGTGGTCAGCACCTGTGTGGGCACGGACAACCCCTGGCTCCTGGCTGTGTGGCGCTCTAGGGCCGGCCGCAGCTCTGCGCACAGCTCCAGTAATACTGGCCTGGGGAAACGAAATCGGCTCATGAGCCAATCATCATCATTTGCGAGTAAGTCCTCGCGTTCCCTATATATACGTTCCCTTCGGATTTGACCATTTGCGATGTCCTCTAACAACGCTAACGCAGCCATTGTTAAAACAATTTTATTCATCCATTGCGCATGCTTTTATAGCCACCCATATAATTGCAAGGTGTGTTAATCGTTCATTAGTGTGTCTCTGATGTGCAAATCACTCTGATGAGTCATGGTTTTCACCTTTTTTCCCAGTTTCCCAGCGTCACCTCTAAGTGTCACCAAAGGAACAATAGCTGTAGAAACGTGCGTACGACAGCTCTGGAGCTGGCGTGGGGACCGCACATTTTTACGGTCATTTCACGTTTTGTACATCTGAACGTGAGCGTGGAAAAGGACGTACGCCACGTTTTTGTGCGTACGCAACCTTAGTACATGAGGCCCCTGGACCTTTGAGAACAGCAGTCCTCCCCTTTAGGCTGTCTTCAGCTAACGACTGAACATGGTGGCTTTAATGGGTCACCTCGTTCACATAGAACTCACTCACAAAACCTCCCCATCCTCATCCTCATCCTCATCACAAACCAGAGAACAATGGGTCAAAGGGACTTGGTCCATTTGGAGTTTAATTTGAACATTGAGAGACAACAACGTAGACATCTTCTTACAGTGATAACCAGCAGGCTGCCTCCATGGCCCCCCAATAGTGTTCATATATTAACTCTCAGATAACAGTGTTATTATACACAACCTAGCAGGTGGACAATAATATTAGACTTGTTTTAGTATAGTAGGGACATGGGGGGGGGGGTTATGGGATGTATGTTTGTTACATCCACCAGTCATCGTCATAAAAATCAATCATCATTGAAAAAGGAATAACATCAGCCGACACACACACACACACCTATAATTTACTGAGGCTCGCTTGATGTAGATTGGACAGTGGCTCGTCACTATGTGTTAACAAAATTCATTTTGCGTAAATACAGAGTCATGAGCCCAGTTAACAGATAAAAAATATCAAATAAATACATGAAGCCAATTTAATGTGGGTTGTCGGACGATAAAAACAAACCATGTGTTGTGACCATAACTGCGACTATGCATCTAGTAGCACAGCTGTGTGCCATAAACTAGCCTACTGGTTACTGGTTACTTCGTCATAAAAGTGTTTCATTTATGACCCCCCCTTTCTACTCTTCGCCCTAAACCAGCAAAACTATGACCCTTGTTTGCTTGACACACGTAAAAAAAATTAATAACAATAATACAACATATTTTCTGTACCTCAATCCAAGTCATCAAACATTATATGCATTATGTAACCATGCCATTATTCCAAACATTGATTCTGGGGGTGCTGACATATTAAATTGCTTTGGCCATTTTGCTTAAACAGAGCATCATTTTTAAATATTTTTTTTGTTTTCTTTAAATTCAGTACCTTGTTTATAATCTTAGATAGACCTGATAGACCGTTAAACTGTAAAAATAAACAAAAATAATGAACACTACCTTTCATTTGTATACCACACCTCTTTCTTACTCTTAAAGTGTTTCTAACACACACACACACACACACACACACACACACACACACACACACACACACACACACACACACACACACACACACACACACACACACACACACACACACACACACTCCAGGGTATTGTGGGTTTTTGGAAAATGAGAGGGGGATTTCCGATTGAACTCCATTATTCTATTTAAACCTGTTTGGATGGGCCAGAATTAAATGTAATTCCTTTTCCAAATCGGTATGAACAACAAACCATTTTTATCAAGTATTGGGTTTCAAAACGTTTCAAATGGTGGCTACCCCTTCCTTTTAAAGGGGCTGGGACACCCGTCAGTGGCTCTCTAAACTCTGGACTGCTCCCATAACCCAGATGTGAAGAAATGGATATAGGTTGCCACTTGAAATGTTTTTGTACCTCTTAACTAGGGTAGAGGCATAATTTTGCATAAAGCAGCCTAGATTAGCCTTATATTACCCAGTAAGTGAGCTTGCTACCTTGTGAAATCACGGTTATCAAGGGATTATATTGCATTGCAGTGTTCATTCCCTTAAACAAATACAGGCTAATGAAACACAGAAGCAGATCCGTACCAAAATTAAGTGGAAGTCCATCAAAGGAATTAAGTTTAATAAAATGCTAAATGATATATTTATTCTGTGTAGATTTATTCTGTCAATAAAATACAATCGATAAAAAAAACCATTTAAAAATACTTTACTTGTTGATTTGTGAATCGATTTTTTTCCCTTTTAAGTGAAATAAAATCCTTTCTTTATTTTGTATTTATGTTTAATTTTGGCATGGTTGTGGTCCACCCCATCTGTTACACAGCAGCCCTTCTGAGGAGCAAACACATTATCCTGGATGTCCAGCAATTTACATTAGGTATGAAAATGGAATCTGATCCAAATTATAGGGTTCTCTTCAAAAGCTGCATGTCTGGTCCGGTCTACTGAAGTCCACTCCAGGCTTTAGCTAAGGTTCTTCAAACAGCTGGAGGTCCAGCCTCACCACTATCTCGCCTGTTGGTACCTCGTGGAGCAGCAACCGCTTTGTGATTGGTCCCTTGGAACCCTGGTCCTTCTTTATTTCAGCCAATCGGATCTCTGTCCTACCTAGAAAGTCTGAAATGTGAAGGGACATTTTCGAGGGGGAAAAGGTAGAGGGTGATACAAAGCTGAATAGAGCTGAAGATAATCAGCTCTGCGATCACAGATCTGGCAAAATTGCAACAAAATTCTTGAATAAAAGGAAAAGTGGTGTCAAGTGTGAACCAACCGTCAGGGGAGAATTGGTCTCGTTCAAAAACCGTGACGCAGAGCACGTCCTGCTCCAGGTCCTTGATGAAGAACTGACAATTGGAGTTCCACTTAGGATTCAGCGTGTCCTGAGAACCAAAGAGAATAATAAAGTACAAACTACCACAACAACGCTACAATCAAATTGGGTTGTTGTTTGAGGATATTTTGTTTCATTTGAGTTCATAATAGCTGAATATCAGTTAGCGAGAGCAACAACAAACACCAAGGTAGTGTACTACTTTTCTAATAGGACCTCCCTACCCATGTAGTATTAGAGCAAAGTAGAAAGTCAAACCACAAGGAAAGTATTTAGTCATGTCACGTTGAGCTACTTTCTAATATAAGAGAGTTCTGCTTCATCAAGAACAATTAAGCAGTACTCTCGCGCAGACAAAAGATGCAGTGAAGTTGGACCATGGATTTCATCCGAGCCTCAAATCCAACCATACTCATAGCTCAACCGTTTACAGTTTTTTTTCAACAGAGAAGATTCTGCTTGCATCACTACATGTTTTACTATTTAGTTTCTCTTGAACAGACCATGCTGTAGAGTGAAACAAAGAACATAAGGGCGATATGTGAGACGTTAATACCTGTAACGTCTTAGTGATATGGCACTGGGACCCCATGGTGACCTCGCAGTATGGATTACTCTTGCCTGCACACACAACACAGTTAACAGCAAAATACATGACAAGTCAGACAGACGGACACAGGGGTTATGAACCTGTTCTTTCGAGGGGACAGCTGTTATTCAGGCATGCACTACTCCCAAGATTGCTTTATCTTACGTTATCTTCCTTCATTTGTGAGATTCATTCATTTTGATTTGATGAAGGTTTTCAATCAGAAGAAGCAACCGTCTGTCTGTCTATCTGTGTGTGTATGTATACCATGCGAGCGGCAGGGTTTGAGTTCGATTCCCTCCACGATGTTGACCATTAGTCTGCCGATCCCCGTAGCTCGCTGAGAGCGCACTGAGATACAGAGAGAGACACACAAAGAATGTTTAGATGAGTGTGAGTTCTGGAGGTCGCAAAAAACAACATCTTATCAGCATGTTATACACCTAGCGGTCATCATGGTTCAAAGGTTATTATAGTTTTGAACAACCATACACAAAAGACAAACAGGAAAAAAAGTCATTTTCTAATTCATTTTAGTAAATGTTAATTTATTTTGTCAGACAAAACTGTTTCAGTTGGTTATGTTTTTTTTGTAAATATATTTAGTTGATGAATTATTTTTTTCCAAACATACTTTTGTTTGTCCTCATTTTGCTTGCTTGACCAAGCTAGCGTTTTGTACCAAGATGCCACAAAGATGGCTGCAGAATAAGTGAATAATACCCATAAGACTCTCAACAAGAGAACGTTGTCACTTAGGTAGGAAGAGAGGAAGGAGGGGAGGAGGAGAGGCAGGAGAAAGAGGATGAGGGGCAGGAGAGGGAGGAGAAGAGGGAGAAAGATGGACAGGAGAGGGAGAAGAGGCAGGAGGAGGAGTGGGAGGATGAGATGGAGAAAGAGGGACAGCAGAGGGAGGAGAGGCAGGAGAGGGAGGAAGAGAGGCAGGAGGAGAGCCATGAGAGGGAAGTGGAGAAGAAGGAGAGGGAGGAGACAGAGAGGGAGTAGAAGGAGAAGGAGAGGGAGGAGGAGAGGAGAGGGAGGAGGAGAGGCAGGAGAGGGAGGAGAAGAGCCATGAGAGGGAAGTGGAGAGGAAGGAGAGGGAGGAGACGGAGAGGGAGTAGAAGGAGAAGGAGAGGGAGGGGGAGAGGAGAGGGAGGAGGAGAGGCAGGAGGGGGAGGAGGAACAGGAGGAGGAACAGGAGGAGAGGGAGGAGGAGCAGGAGGAGAAGACGCATGAGAGGGAGGAGCAGGAGAAGAGAGAAGCATGAGAGGGAGGATGAGAGAGTGGGCGAGAGGGCGGAGGGGAGGAAGAACGAGAGGGCGGAAGAGAGGGAGAGTTGAGGAGATGGAAAAGGAGCAGGAGGCGAGGGAGGAGGAGGGAGAGGAGGAGGAAAGGCGAGGAGGAGGAATAGAGGGAGGAGGCGGAGGGTACCTAGATATGCCTTCTCTCTCTTCTTCTTCTCCGTCTCGATAAACAACTCAGATGCCGCTTTGATCTTCTGAACCCACGCCGTCCTGCATCTCACACACACACGCACGCGCACACACACACACACACACACACACACACACACACACACACACACACACACACACACACACACACACACACACACACACACACACACACACACACACACACACACACACACACACACTTTAAAGGATATGGAAAGCCCATCTTGTATGAAATAGACGGTTCTAGATTATTGGATAATTTGCTTGCCAAATGCTCTTAAAGAAAATTGTGTTTTTTTTATGCATGTGGACTCTGTGTGAGGGGGTATAGATATACATGTATTAAATCCTGACCTCTCGTTGATGCTTTCGGCCCTCAGCGTGTAGACTCGGTCGATGTGAGAGATGTGGAAGAGAGGCTCGTCTCCAGACGGATCGGTGGGCAGCTTCACCAGAACCTCGTTCAAGAAGATTGGCTGGAAACACACATTATTATTGTGTTTGTGTTACATGTATATGCATGGGAATATGTTAACACACAAATCTTACCATATCCTGTTCTTACCGGTTTTTGGTGTGTGTGTTTGTGCAAGTGTGTACTCACGGTCTTGTACATGCGGTACTGCAGGTGTGTTTTGGAGGAGAAAACCTTGTCTGAGGCTGAAAAACCCAGAGGTTTGGTCACCTGAGAGAGAGAGAGAGAGAGAGAGAGAGAGAGAGAGAGAGAGAGAGAGAGAGAGAGAATTTAATACTATGATCAATCACAATGTGAAACAGTTATCGACTATCTCCTAAACAGCTATTGTTTTTGCTATGGGAACCTTTTTTTGTTCTCAGATCGATACCAACAGTACTTACTTGTGTGAGGAGCAGGAAATCGTTAAACAGGAAGCCGTAGAGCTCCTTACTGCTCTTGGCTTTGAAGAGTTTCCCGCTGTGGAGGAACTTCCGTGGCCCCAGACAGTTGGTCACCGAGTTGAACACCAGTTGCTGAAGGAAACATTTAGACCACAAAACTTAAAGATGGTGTAGGAAGGAATTGTTGTCATATTTGTTTACCTTTTCTTTACATCCCGACAGCAATCAATCAAAAATAGCAATCAATACTTTGGTGGCCCAGCCACCACATGGCCACGTGGTGGCCACAAAGGCAGGCAAAGGCAGCCAAGGGGTGTGGTGTTGGATGGGAGGGACTTCTCTAAAAGCTGTGTCATAGAGACCCTGCCCCACTCGGGTGTCTCAGCTTACCGCTCACAGGTGTGCTGAGTTAGCCCTGCAATCAGATGGCCTTTTAACTCCACCAGAACAAGCTGAAGACTGGAGGAGTGTGTGGAGACCAGAGACACGTTAGGCCAGTCTCATGGTAAAAGGCCTGTGGCCAACCCTCTTGGCACAGAGTCGGCGCTAAGCCAAAACAACATACCAAAGTGAATCAACAAGATCACTCAACGCCAAACGCTAAACTACCCAAAGCTAAATTTACATGTATCAGCCGGATTAGCCCGTCACTGAAATTAACCCTGCCACTGAAGAACCGGTTCCTGCCACTTCAAGAGTCCACGAACGCGCCCGCCACCCATGCATCCCTGAGCCCCGAGATGCGTCCGGACGGACAGTGTGGACAGAGACGGAACATGAACCAGTCGCCATGGAGGCGAGCTGCACATGCCTCGGCCACCTGTGCACCCCTGACCCCTGAAATGTGTCCGGACAGACGGTACGGACAGACATGGAACAACCAGTCGCCACGGAGGCGGGCTGCGCATGTGTCTGCCACCGTCCAACAAGGGCCCATCTCAGAGAAAGCAGATGAACCAGACACTCTGATTATAGGAGACTCAACCATCAAGGATATAACCGGTAAGAAGATCAAAACATGCAACTTCCCATATGGAATGGTTAGTGATATCAACCATAAACTAGCCAAAATCATATTGGAAAACCCCAAAATCTCACAGATTATTGTGCATGCAGGATTTAATGATATTCAAAGAGAACAGTCAGAACTTCTGAAGAGGGATTACACTGATCTATTGGATACACTGGACAAAATACATATGGGTCCACATTCATCAGTGGACCCATACCAGCAGTTGACCGGGGAATAAACAGATTCAGTCGTCTACTTGCACTGAATACATGGCTTTCCAGAGTCTGCAATGAAATAGGAAGGGGCTTTATTGACAATTTCAACTTATTCTGGGGGCGCAAATATCTTTTCAGAGCAGATGGCCTACACCCAAACAGGTTAGGCTCAAAACTGTTGAGGGACAATCTTCTCTTCTCGCTTTCCCACAAATCTCCATTGGCTGACGCACAGGCCACAGTCAGAGCACAGGTTGAGAAGAAGCGAGACTACAGCCTCCCCCACACATCTACTCTGCCACTATCTGACACACAGATAGCAGACAGCCCACAGACCTTGAAGAGAGACAACAGCCCGCCCGACGCCATCAACACTGTGCCTTCCCCAATCGCTGATGCTGGCTTGGCGAGGAACGGCCACCCCCCTCCTCTGCATTACAGACCAAAGACCTTGAAGAGAGACAACAGCCTGCCCGACACCATGGACACCGTGCCTTCCCCCATCGCTGATGCTGGCTTGGCGAGGAACGGCCACCCCCCTCCTCTGCACTCCCCCATCGACAATGACCTCCAGCCTCATCTCTCCCATAGCCACAACAACAACTCCAGCTCCACTGTCTCCTTCCTTCGCGATTTTCCAGCTGAATTTAAGAAACTGGAATATGTTGGCATCAAACTTGCATCTGTGTCAATGATAGCATCGCCAGGTCATGCCCACAGGCTGATAACACCAAAGCGGAGGGAGCCCCAGCCCCCCGCCCCCTGTACTGATAGTAGTCCTGAGTATTACTGAGACAAAAAAGGGTTCAGCCGTAGACAAAGTATAAAGGACGTATCGCATAATCTGCTGAACCCAAGGTTGCCTATGTCAAAACATGGCAACTTTTGCATTCCTGCTGTAACCACTAAGAGAGTAAACAAAGGGAAACTTAGACACACTGCTAACCTCACAAATCTCATACATATTGCCACCAAACCCAAAACAACCTTAAAGCCTATCAACAACACCATCAGGATGGGTCTACTTAATGTTAGGTCTCTTAATAACAAATCATTTTTAGTTAATGATTTTATTACCACCTCTAAACTGGATTATATGTTTTTAACTGAAACATGGCTGGAACAAAATAACAGTGCAACCGTTCTGATAGAGACAGCTCCTCCCAACTATAACTTTTTTGATGCATGTAGATCTGGAAAAAGAGGTGGAGGGGTTGCTGTTATATTTAAAAATGTTTTTCAGGGGAAACAGATGTTATTTGGTGATTTTCCATCATTCGAATACCTTTGTGCTGTATTGAAATGCTCCCCCAGAGTTCTCCTATTAATTATTTACAGGCCACTCACATACTCTGCAAATTTTTTCGATGAATTCACAGAATTATTGTCTAGCATCTCCACAGACTTTGACTGTCTAGTTATAACTGGTGACTTCACCATTTTGGACACATTTGAACTGTCCCAACATGTGAAAGAGACTACTCATTGTAAGGGGCACACTCTAGACCTGGTTATCACAAAGGGCCTCAATGTTTCTGATCTCTCTGTGACTGAGCCTTCCTTGTCTGACCACTTTTGTGTTTTTAATATATCTTTTATTCCCGACATACAAACAAAATCAAATACTGTCAAAAAACGGTATATCAATGAAGAATCTTATGTACTTTTTAGAAAGGCCATCTCCTTACTACCACCTCTCAACCCATGTTCTGCTGATGATCTTGGAGAAAACTTTAATTTGAAAATTTTGAAAGTCATGGATGTCATTGCACCTTATAAGGTTAAAACGATTTCTGGAAAGCAAAAGGCACCCTGGAGAAAAGCTGCTTCTGTAACAGCACAGGAAAAAGAATGCAGGAAGGTTGAACGCATCTGGCGTAAAACAAAACTTCATATTCACCATGATATCTACAAAGAGAGCCTCCGTGCCTACAATTCAGACTTAAAAAGTGCTAGAGAAACATTTTTCTCCAATATCATTAAAACCAATACTAATAATGCAAAAACCCTATTTGCAACTGTTGACAGACTGACCAACCCCCCAACACAAATTCCACCTGATCTCCATTCCACGCAGAAATGCAATGAGTTTGCAGCTTTTTATACTGATAAAATTGAAGGCATCAGACGCGCCATCAATATCTCCACTTCAAACAAAAATGTTGGACTACCACCCTGTTCAGGCAAAAGTAACGTGGCAGGGATGGCATGCTTTAATGTTATTGACTCTAAAACTCTTGTGGAAACTGTTACACAACTAAAGCCATCCACCTGTTGCCTTGATTCTTTACCTACCAACCTCTTTAAGAATGTTTTTGACTGCCTAGCAATAGACATATTGCAGATAGTTAACAACTCTCTCCAGTCAGGCAACTTCCCAAAAGCCCTGAAAACTGCAGTTATTAAACCCCTTTTAAAAAAGCGGAGCCTAGATACCTCTATTATTAACAACTACAGACCAATATCAAATCTACCCTTCATAAGTAAAATCATTGAGAAAGTTGTCCTCCAGCAACTTAATCACTTCCTGGCATCAACTGGTTGTTATGACACCTTCCAATCAGGATTTCGACCCCTGCACAGCACTGAGACCGCCCTCATTAAAGTTGTAAACGACATCCGTCTTAACACAGACTCTGGCAAAACCTCAATACTAATGCTACTAGACCTCAGTGCTGCATTCAACACTGTAGACCATACAATACTTTTGGACAGGTTAGAAAACTGGGTGGGGCTTTCAGGCACAGTCTTAAATTGGTTCAGATCCTACCTACAAAATAGGAACTACTTTGTTTCCATTGGCGACTTTGTATCAGAATCAACCAACGTGATGTGTGGAGTCCCACAAGGTTCGATCTTAGGACCCTCTTTATTCAACATCTACATGCTCCCACTAGGGCAATCATGCATAATAACAATATTGACCATCATTGCTATGCTGATGACACGCAAATCTATGTATCGCTATCACCAAATGACTATCGGCCCATAGATCTGCTGTGCCAGTGCATTGAGCAAGTGAAAGACTGTATGTGCCGAAATTTCCTTCAGCTAAATGAGGATAAAACAGAGATAATTGTATTTGGTGCTAAAATGGAAAGGCTTAAAGTAACCCAACACCTTCACTCTCTGTCCCTGAAAACCTCAATCAAAGCCAGAAATCTAGGGGTTATCATGGATTCTAATTTACATTTCGAAAGTCACATCAAATCAGTTACAAAATCTGCATATTATCACCTTAAAAATGTAGCAAGACTTAGAGGGCTCATGTCCACCGAAGACTTACAAAAACTTGTACATGCCTTTATCACTAGTAAGCTTGATTACTGCAATGGTCTCCTTACAGGTCTCCCAAAACAAACTCTAAGGAAGCTTCAGCTTGTTCAGAATGCTGCTGCTAGAGTTTTAACAAAGACCAAAAAATGTGAACATATTACACCAATTCTTAAATCGTTACATTGGCTTCCTGTAGGTCAGAGAATTGATTTTAAAATCATGTTGCTAACCTATAAATCCCTACATGGTTTCGGCCCAAAATATTTAACTGATATTCTTCCACTACATAAGCCTTCTAGAACACTAAGATCTTCTGAGACCAATCTGTTAATTATCCCCAGAGTAAACACGAAACATGGGAAAGCAGGATTTAGTTACTATGCAACAAATAGCTGGAATAAACTCCCTGAGGATTTAAGACTTGCCCCAACTCTGAGCACCTTTAAAACAAGATTGAAGACTTTTATGTTTGCTTTAGCTTTCTGCTAAATCTTAAATACTTTACCTTTATTTTACTAAAATGCCTTTTTAACTTTCCCTTTATTTTCTATTTTTACCAGAAAAAGACATGATCTGATACCAGAGAGAAAGGTTGTATAAGGGTTAGAGTCCTGAGTTTGTTTGTTTGTATAAGGGTTAGAGTCCTGAGTTTGTATTTGTGTAAGGGTTAGAGTCCTGAGTTTGTATTTGTATAAGTAAGTAAGTACGTTTTATTTAAAGAGCACATTTACACACAGCATACACTGACCAAAGTGCTGTACAATAAGATAAAAATAATAAAAATAATAATGATAATTAAAAAATAACAATAATAATAATAATAAATAAAGATAAAAAGTGAATAAAATACAACAACACAACAATACATAGAGGTCATAATAATACAAAGGGGGAACATTCATTTCCAGGGCATACCACACAGACATGAACAGGAGGTAGGCTAAAAAGGTCAAGGGGCAAGGAAGGCCAGGGAGTAGAGGTGGGTTTTTAGCCTAGATTTGAAGGCAGAAATGGAGGGGGCGGATCTAATGTCCAGGGGGAGCTGGTTCCACAGACGTGGAGCAGCAATGGCAAAGGCTCTATCACCTCTCTGCTTGAGCCGTGAGTGTGGCACATACAGAAGCCCTTTGTTAGAGGATCTGAGGGACCTTTGGGCAGAGTGGGGCTGAACAAGCTCAGTGATATAGGCCGGGGCCAGCCCATTGAGTGCCTTATAAACAAATGAAAAACAATTTTAAATTGGATCCTAAAAATAACTGGGAGCCAGTGCAAGGAGGCCAGAATGGGTGTGATGTGCTCGTGCCTCCTGGTGCCAGTTAAAAGACGCGCAGCTGCATTTTGGACCAGCTGCAGACGTCTGAGTGAGGATTGGGGGAGGCCAAGGTAGAGGGAATTGCAATAATCCAGCCGTGATGTAATAAAGGCATGGATAACTATCTCGAGGTTGTTATGGGATAGGAAGGATTTGAGGCGGGAGATCACTCTGAGCTGGTAAAAACTATTTTTGACTACAGTGCTGATCTGTTTGTCAAGACAGAGTTCAGAGTCGAGGATGACACCAAGGTTTCTGGCATGGGGTTTGACAAGAGGCGTGAGGTGACCTAAGTTTGACAGTGCAGTGTGTCTTGCCTTGGAGGGACCAAAAATTATGACTTCAGTCTTGTCACCATTTAGCTGGAGGAAGTTGTTAGCCATCCAGTTTCTGATGTCTTCAAGACAGACCAGGAGAGATTGGATGGAGTCCCTAGATTTTAAGGGCAAGTACAGCTGCGAATCATCGGCATAGAGGTGAAAAGAGATCTTATGCTTTCTAATAATGTCACCCAGTGGGAGCATATACAGGCTGAAGAGCATGGGACCCAGGATGGACCCCTGGGGGACCCCATATGAGACAGGGGCGGATGATGACGAGAACTGACCAATAGAGACAGAGAAAGTTCTATGTTTAAGGTAAGAGCTGAACCAGAGTAGTGCAGTCTCCCTAATGCCCACCTGCTGGTCCAGGCGGGTGAGGAGGATGTTGTGATCTACAGTATCAAAAGCAGCACTGAGGTCAAGTAGTATTAAGATGGCATTATCACCAGAGTCCAGAGTGAGGAGGAGATCATTGGTTACTTTGAGCAGGGCTGTTTCGGTGCTGTGAAGGGATCTAAAACCTGATTGAAGAGGTTCCAGTATGTTGTGGGTGGTCAGAAAGGGAGTCAACTGAGACAGAACAGCTTTTTCTAGGACTTTGGAGATAAAATGAAGCTTAGAGATGGGACGGTAATTTTTCAGGCATTTAGCATCAAGGTTGTGTTTCTTTAACAGGGGTTGGACAACCGCATGTTTAAAACATAAGGGGACAGTGCCAGATGTAAGGCATGAGTTTAGAATTATTTGAATTGAAGGGCCAACTGCATCAAAAACATCCTTAATGATAGAGGAGGGAATGGCATCATGGGGGAATGCAGTGGGTTTCATGTGCAATACTAATTCCCGCAGTTCAGAGAGAGAAATGGGCTGAAATTGGTTAAAAATAACTGGTGTACCAAAGTAATCAGGTGGAGTGGGTGATGGGGAGGGGGTAAACAGTGATCTGATGTTCTCTATTTTGTTAATGAAAAACGTAAGGAATTCCTCACAGGTAGCAGTAGATACATCAGCAGCTGGGGAGTTAACAGGGTTGATAACAGAGTTAATAGTGCTAAATAAAATGTTTGGTCTGTTTGAGTGTTTACTGATCAAATCAGAGAGGTGCTTTGCCCTGGCTTTTTTTGCTGCAGCCTGGAAAGCAGCTAAAGCAGTTTTAAAAATTTCAAAGGAGACAGTAAGGTGATCCTTTTTCCATTTTCTTTCGGCTTTACGACAGGCCTGCCTGAGAGAGCGGGTGGCCTCATCCAACCTATATCGAGATTTTAGTTTGGGGCGGATGTATGTGAGAGGAGCTACAGAGTCAAGTATGGAGGAGCAGGAAGAGGGGAAAAGGCTGACTAATTAATCTGGGCTGGAAGAGGATGATGCTGCTGTTGCAATGGTAGAAGCAAGTTTGACTGAGAAAGCTATCAGAAAACTGGGCTGCAGTAAGAGAGTTTATATGAGTAATGGCCTTGAGCTCTAGTAGCTGGCAGATGATTGGAGAGGGTAACATCAAACATAATAGGTCTGTGATCAGAGAAAGTGGCATCCTCAATTACAATATTATCAACAGAAAAACCATATGATAAAATAAGGTCAAGTGTATGTCCCAGTAAATGTGTAGCTTTGTTTATATGTTGAGTGAGACCAAAGGCATCTATTAAACCACAGAATTCGTTGACCATGGGTCTGTCTGGACAGCAGACATGGATATTAAAGTCACCAAGTATGAGCAGACGATCGTACAATGACACAAAATGGTATAAGGGTTAGAGTCCTGAGTTTGTTTGTATAAGGGTTAGAGTCCTGAGTTTGTTTGTATAAGGGTTAGAGTCCTGAGTTTGTGTCCAAGTTCTGTCTGGGTTAGAGTCCTAGAATCTGGATTGGAGTTCCAGAAAAAGGACCAAGTTCCTTTAGGTCGGGTTGTAGTCCCGACTTGGGTTCCAGAGAAACTGTTGATCTTATCTTAAATACATTGCGCTTTCAATTTTACTCGCTAAAAAGCCTTTTTAACTTTCAATTTAATTTTCTCATAAATACATTGCACTTTCTATTTTACTCATTTCTTGCATGTTTTCTTTTACTTATCTATTATTTTATTTTATTGTATGACAATGTTTATATGTGAAGCACTTTGAGTCTGCCTTGTGTATGAAAAGTGCTATATAAATAAAGTTGCCTTGCCTTGCCTTGATCAATCCAAACCGCATTACTGAAATTACGTCCAAGTGGACCGAAGAACTGTTTTGTCGGTGTGTGAATTGTGTCGGGCTGAAACCCGAGAGAAGGCCTGCAGCTGAAGAGGAACCCCAAAGACTCCAAGAGAAAACCCAAGCCGAGCTAGGGCGAAGAGGTCAGTGGCAGGGACCACAGACCCCACTAACCTTGGCCTATCTCTCGCTGTCTCTCTCTCTGGCCCCACCCCAGGAAGAGCCAGAAAGGGCACGCTGACGACAGCCGCCGACCCAGTGAAGATTTGAGTTGCCTTTTGCCCCTTTTCCCCGGCACCTTTTATAAATAAATGAAGTTGATTTCACCGCAAACCCCGCTTCTGCCTGTTTCTGTTCTAATTGGTGATCCCACTGTTGTACCTCACAGACCAGGCGCCCACATATGGTGGAGGATGTGGGCAGTCTGAGTCCTCGCCATCAGTGGGTGAACCGATCGGAATAGAGAAAAAATAAAAAATAAAATTGAACATGGAAGGAACCATGAGAGCGATCTTGACAACCCAAGACACGCTGCAATCAGCTGTAGCTGAGTTCTGCAGGGTAAGCGGAAGACAAGAGTGAAAACCACGAGATGTGCTGACCAAGCAGACGCAGGATGATGACATAGAGACGTATATTGCCTTGTTTGAAAGGACTGCTCTCCTGGAACCGTCACCTTATCGTGGTGGAGAGGTTTGCGTGTCCCTGTGAACCTGAGGCTGTGTTGTCTGGAGCCTTGTGCTCCTGGTAGGGTCTCTCATGGCAGAGTGGTCTCAGGTGATGGGCCAGACTAAGAATGGTTCAAAAACTCCAATGAATAACGAAAGAAGAGGAGATGTGACCCGGCCCGGAGGAAGCCCGGGGCCCCCGTCTGGAGCCAGGCCCAGACGGAGGGCTTGATGGCGAGTAGGGATGGGAATTGATAAGAATTTCACGATTCCGATTCCAATTCTGCTTATCGATCCGATTCCTTATCAATTCTCTTATCGATTCTCATTGGGTGAGAAAATAAGTACAAATGTGTTTGTGTGTATTAAATCTCTTTAATATCTGATCAGAAGTGCGTCTAGCATTAGGAAATTGTACATTTTCAATTCAATTGGTCCAGACAAAAAAATATATGTTTGGCTTTTTAAGCCAAAAAGCCATCATTATGTGCCATAAAACTAAAAACACAGACTGAAAACAGTCAAGTAAGAACTTGTGCCTTTTGCAATGCTAACAGTGCTCATTTGCATTCAACTTGTAACAAAATTCAACTGACATAAACAAAATGAAGTATTGATTAGACAGAGATTTATTAGATGGGCCTACCTAATAAACCGTTAATAAACACACAAGACCGGAAACCATAGCAACGCTGGTAAACAAACCCCGAGAAGCCCAATCCCTATGAGAGCTCCCCACGCTACGGCCATCCGGAGGCGCACAGAGCTGTTGGCCGTGATATTATACATACAATTATATTATATTATATACTATTATATAAAGAGCTGTAGGAGTCGCAAACTGCAACAATCACTTTGTCATCCATGCTGCAGTTCACCCCGGACTGCACTGCACTGAGTTTGACGGTTGAACGCTGATTGGCTGTTACGTTACACATGCACTCAGTTGTCACGCTGTTGAACGCTGATTGGTTGTCATCACGACAAAAACTTGTCGCCGGTTTTCTCGCGCGAAAAATTCGCCCGATACGCTTCTCTATGTTCACTTTGCATGGGATCTTGTCGCCCCGTCGCGTTTGGTGTGAACGCACAATGCGCTTCTTCCTCGGCGGCGCCATGTTTGCTGCGTTCTGAAGCAAAATAAAGCAGCGTGTGTGTGACGTCATGACGCATTGGCCGCGACCGGAACCGATAAGCGGAATCGTTAAGCAGGCTTGCTAATGATTCCAAGGAATCGGTTTACTCGGCACCGGTTCTGAACAAGAACCGGTTCTCGATTCCCATCCCTAATGGCGAGCGACTGGTGGCCGGGTTTGCCACGGAGCCCGGTCGGGCATAGCCCGAACAAACTACGTGACACCCCCCCCCCCCCCTCTCTTCATCCCATGGGCCCACCACCTGTGGGAAGACCCGTTGGGGTCGGGTGCGCAGCCACATGGGTGGCAGCGAAGGTCAGGGGTCTCGACGGACCAGACCCGGGCGGCAGAAGCTGGCTCTGGGGACGTGGAACGTCACCTCGCTGTGGGGAAAGGAACCAGAGCTTGTGATGGAGGTGGAGCGCTATCAGTTAGATCTGGTGGGGCTTACCTCCACATACAGTCTCAGCTCTGGTACCGTACTCCTGGATAGGGGTTGGACTCTATTCTTCTCTGGAGTTGCCGAGGGTGTGAGGCGTCGGGCGGGTGTGGGGATACTCATAAATCCTCGGCTGAGCGCCGCGGTGTTGGAGTTTACCCCGGTAGACGAGAGGGTCGCCTCGCTGCGCCTAAGGGTTGTAGGGGGGAAAACTCTGACTGTTGTTTGTGCTTATGCACCAAACAGCAGTTCAGAGTACTCTGCCTTCTTGGAGACCCTGAATGGAGTCCTGTATGGGGCTCCAGTAGGGGACTCCGTAGTTCTGCTGGGAGACTTCAACACCCACGTGGGCAACGATGGAGACACCTGGAGAGGCGTGGTGGGGAGGAACGGCCTCCCTGATCTAAACCCGAGCGGTCGTTTGTTATTGGACTTCTGTGCTAGTCATGGATTATCCATAACGAAAACCATGTTCGAACATAAGGGTGCTCATGAGTGTGCCTGGTACCAGAGTACCCTAGGCCGAAGATCGATGATCGATTTCGTGATCGTGTCATCTGATCTGAGGCCGCATGTTTTGGACACTCGGGTTAAGAGAGGGGCGGAACTGTCAACCGACC
The DNA here is from genome assembly GCF_031168955.1 of Gadus macrocephalus. Classification (NCBI taxonomy): domain Eukaryota; kingdom Metazoa; phylum Chordata; class Actinopteri; order Gadiformes; family Gadidae; genus Gadus; species Gadus macrocephalus. The sequence continues at coordinate 20,824,876 of NC_082396.1, read as the reverse complement.
ACCATCTGGTGGTGAGTTGGATCAGGGAATGGGGGAAATTTCCGGATAGACCTGTTAAGCCCAAACGAGTAGTGCGGGTGAATTGGGAACGTCTGGAGGAGGCCCCCGTCCTAGGTATCTTCAACTCACACCTCCGGGGGAGTTTTTCTGGCATTCCTGTGGAGGTTGGGGGCATTGAGCCGGAGTGGGCGGTGTTCAAAGCCTCCATTGCTGAAGCTGCGGCGGCTAGCTGTGGCCTCAGGGTCTTAGGCTCCTCAAGGGGCGGTAACCCTTGGACACCGTGGGGGACACCGGTGGTCAGGGAAGCCTTCCGATTGAAGAAGGAGGCCTTCCGGGATATGATATCCTGGAGGACTCCTGACTCGGTTGCAGGGTTCCGACAGGCTCGAAGGGCTGCAGCTGCTGCCGTGTCGGAGGCTAAGCAGCGGGTGTGGGAGAAGTTCGGAGAGGCCATGGAGAAGGACTTTCGGTCGGCACCAAAGTGTTTCTGGAAGACTATCCGGCACCTCAGGAGGGGGAAACAGGGAACCAGCCAAGCTGTGTACAGTAAGGATGGGACTCTGTTGACCTCAACTGAGGAGGTCGTCGGACGTTGGAAGGAACACTTTGAGGAACTCCTGAATCCGAATAACACGTGGTAGTCGTGGTGGGGAGGGGTTGCAGTTCGGTGGTCTGAGGATCTCGTCACTGCTTTTTGCAGATGATGTGGTCCTCATTGAATCATCGGCCTGTGACCTTCAGCACTCACTGGCGGCCGCTAAATCTGAGGCCATGACTCTTAGCAGGAAAACGATGGATTGCTAAGTGAAAGAGTTGAAGTAAATCGGGGTCTTGTTCGCGAGTGAGGGTACTATGGAGCGTGAGATTGGCCGGAGCAGCGGGGGCGGTATTGCGTTCGCTTTACCGCACCGTTGTTACGAAAAGAGAGCTGAGCCGCAAGGCAAAACTCTCGATCTACCCGTCGATCTTCGTTCCTAACCTCACCTATGGTCATGAGGGTTGGGTGATGACCGAAAGGACGAGAACGCGGGTACAAGCGGGCGAGATGAGTTTTCTCAGAAGGGTGGCTGGCGTCTCCCTTAGGGATAGGGTAAGAAGCTCAGCCATCCGTAAGGAACTCGGATTAGAGCCGCTGCTCCTTTATTTAGAAAGGAGTCAGCTGAGGTGGTCCGGGCATCTGGTAAGGATGCCCACTGGGCGCCTCCCTTGGGAGGTGTTTCAGGCACGTCCAGTGGGGAGGAGACCTCGGGGAAGACCCAGGACTAGGTGGAGAGATTATATCTGAACACTGGCCTGGGAACGCCTCGGTATCCCCCCGTCAGAGCTGGTCAATGTGGCCCGGGAAAGGGAAGTGTGGGGCCCCCTGCTTGAGCTGCGGGGCCACCAGAAGCTGCGGGGCCACCAATAGTAGACCAAGTTGTGATTGACCGGTGCCTCCGGGGACTGCCAAACAATGGCAAGAGGTATGTCGCCCAGCAGGGGGCTCCAAATGTAGACACATTAATAGCCTTACTTGAGAACCACAGGGTGATGGGTAGCATGATCCGCTCAGAAAGTGTCAAGCATACTAACTTTAACAGCATAATACATTTTGTCTTACAAGAAGGTTGTCTCATATCTGGCTGTAGGTGAGTTTGGTAACTAAAGCCGCGTTTCCCCTGCAGGGTGCGGTACGGTTCGGTTCGTAAAGGTGCGGTACGGATTGCGTTTCCGCCGCCAAAAGTGGGCGTAACCCGGACTGAGCCATACTCGTTTTGCCCTCGTTTTCAGTACTCCTCCGTTGGGGTACTGAAAACGAGACGAGACGGCTGAAAGGGTACTGGAAAATTCGAGGTACACACCCCCTCCGTTGATTGGTCGACAGAACCGTCACTTCCGGGTGACGTGGGGATTAATACAAACAAACAGTAGCCTCGAGGTATTATTCTTTACAATGAACATGTCGCGTAAACCGCTTGCTTGGGCGAACAAGGAGGTGGAGACGTTCCTCTGCATTCTTGGGGAGGAAGACGTTGTTTACGTAGCTGCCGCGGTGATCGACATCCGGCCTACCACAAAGGGTACTGTCGGCGGTGGAAACGCGACCTCGGAACTGAGCTGGGCTATACCACCCCCTCCCTCCCGGACTGAGGCGAACCGAACCGTACCGCACCCTGCAGTGGAAACGCGGCATAAGATTCCTAGTGTTTAGAATTACGATTGCTTGTTCTAACTTTCCATCTGTTACTGCAGTGGGATTTAGGCCTGTGCTGTTGTGATCAGTTAAGAGGTTGTTCTTGCTAGTTTCTGTCACTTAAGGTGGGAACAAAAGCCTTGATAGCTGGGCGGAGCCAAGTCTGCCTATTTAGCAGAGTCAGGAAGCTGACTAAACTCAGTATAATACATTTTGTTGTCTCATATCTGGCTGTAGGTGTGTTTGGTAACTAAGATTCCTAGTGTTTAGAATTACGATTGCTTGTACTAACTTTCCATCTGTTACTGTTGTGTGATTTAGGCTTGTGTTGTTGTGATCAGTTAAGAGGTCGTTCCGGCTATAGTTTCTGTCACTTAAGGTGGCAACAAAAGCCTTGATAGCTGGGCGGAGCTAAGTCTGCCTGAGCTACCTTGCCCATTTAAGGGCTAGCTAATATTAGCGTCAAGACCCGGGAAACAAAGACTAAGGGAGTCTCTCTGTGGGAGTCCCTCGAGGAAGCCCGGCGAGGCCCCCTGCCCTATTGCAGCTATGTGTCGTACTTCACTCATTGTCAGGATTTCCACCCGTAGACGGCGTTACCATAACTCCTCTGCTCGGCGCAGTAACCCGTCTAATCTGTTTCATCCACCTACCCTTGCTTACACTGACCTTGAGGTGATTGGGGGACTCTGGAACTGCCAATCGGCGGTCAAGAAGGCAGACTCAATTTCAGCCTACGAGTCCCTCATGACCCTTCACTTCCTGGCCCTGACAGAGACTTGGATCACTCCAGAGAACTCTGCTACTCCTGCTGCCCTCTCCACTGTCTCCTCATTCTCGCACACCCCTAGACCATCCGGGCGAGGAGGAGGGACCGGACTCCTCATCTCACCCATGTGTTCCTACCAGGTCCTTCCACTAGAACACTTGGCCAGATCTGCGTTTGAACTCCACGCTGTCATTGTCACCATTCCTATCAAGCTCTCCATTGTGGTGATCGACCGTCCTCCAGGTCCCCTCGGTGACTACTACGACGAGATGGATGCCCTCCTCAGCTGCTTTCCTGAGGATGTCACATCACTCGTTATCCTCTGCGACTTCAACATCCTGCCAGAGAAGTTGCACTCGAACTTTTTCGCCACCTTTGACTTAACACTATCCCCTTCTCCTCCTATACACAGGGCCGGGAACCAGCTTGACCAAATATTCACTAGGTCCTGCGGCACCTCTGCTCTCTCCGTTACCCCGCTCCCCGTGTCTGACCATCACTTTGTTGATTTTTCTCTCCCCTTGAAATCCTCTCCCCCCTCCTCTCTAGTTCCCACATTGACACCACTCGCCGTAAACTCAAATCCCTCTCTCCCTCTACGTTTGCCTCTACTGTTCTGTCTTCACTACCTTCTATAGAACGATTCTCTCAACTATCTACAGATGAATCCTCAGACACTCTGCTATCCTCCCTCTCCTCCTCCTTGGATTCCCTCTGTCCCTTCCACTCCAGACCAGCGCGATCCTCACCCCCCCCCCCCCCTCTTGGCAGTCAGATCGTTTGCAGACTTGTAGAACAAAGTTGCGGGCAGCTGAGAGGAAATGGAAGAGATCAGACTGTCCTAATGATCTATCTCACTATCTTTTCCTTCTTTCTGATTTCACCTCCAGTGTGTCAACAACCAAATCTGCCTTCTACCGTACCAAAATCAACTCCGCCACCTCAAACCCCAGGAAACTGTTTTCCTTGTTCTCGTCCCTCCTCAAACCTCCCTCACCCCCACCTCCTTCCTGCCTCACTGCTGATTACTTTGTTTCCTACTTTACCCCTTCACTCTTTTATCCCTGCCTCCATCCTCCCTCCTCCCATCCCCTCTTTACCCAATTTAGCCCTCTCACCTCTGACGAGGTCAACAGAATAATAACATCTAACAATGCCACCACCTGCCCCCTTGACGCTATCCCCTCCTCTCTCCTCCAGGATGTCTCAAGCGACATCCTGCCATTTCTCACCTCACTTATCAACTCCTCCCTCACTTCAGGCATTGTTCTTGCGTCTTTCAAGACTGCCAGATTAAAGCCTCTCCTCAAAAAAACAACTCTTAATACTACCGACATCCTGAACTACAGACCGGTATCTCTTCTTTCATTCCTCTTTAAAACACTGGAACGTGCCATTGCTTACCAACTGTCCTCCTATCTCTCATCATCTCAACAACCTGCTTGACCCTCACCAGCTCAAGAAGGCACACTCCACTGAGACGGCTCTCCTCGCGGTGACTGAGTCCCTCCGTGCTGCCAGAGCCTCGTCCCTCTCATCGGTTCACATTCTCCTCGACCTGTCCGCAGCATTTGACACGGTGAACCACCAGATCCTCCTTACCACTCTTGCCGAACTTGGCATCGCTGATTCTGCTCTTTCCTGGTTCACATCCTACCTGATGAATCGCACCTATCAAGTGACATGGAATGGCTCCTTGTCCAAACCTTGCACGCTTGAAACTGGTGTCCCTCAAGGCTCTGTACTGGGGCCTCTTCTGTTTTCCCTCAATACCAGATCTCTGGGCTCTGTAATTGCATCATACGGCTTTTCCTATCACTGCTAGGCTGAGGTGACTCAGCTAATTCTCTCTTTCCCCTCATCTGATACAGCCCTGAAGGCAACACGCATATCGGAATGTCTGGCGGACATCAGCACCTGGACAACTGCCCATCACCTGAGGCTTAACCTCAACAAAACCGAGCTCCTCCTAATCCCAGGGAAAGATTGCCCACACATGGACTTACTGGTCACCGTTGAGAACATCACTGTATCTCCTTCTCCAACTGCCAGAAACCTCAGTGTGGTATTGGACAATCAGTTATGCTGCACCGCAAACATCACTGCGGTGGCCCGATCCTGCATATTTGCACTTTACAACATCCGCAGAATCCGGCCCTTCCTCACAAGTGAAGCAGCTCAGCTTCTAGTCCAATCGCTGGTCATCTCCCGCCTCGACTACTGCAACTCAATCCTGGCTGGACTTCCTGCCTCTGCGATTAAACCTTTGCAGCGCATCCAGAATACGGCAGCGCGCCTCGTGTTCAACCTACCGAAGTGCTCCCATATGATCCCCCTCTTCCGGGACCTCCACTGGCTCCCTGTAGTAGCTCGCATCAAATTTAAGACGATGGTACAGGAATACAAGGAAGTCGATGGAACTGCCCCTGCCTACCTCCAAGCATTGCAAAAGCCACACACCCCAGCTCGATAACTCCGCTCAACTACCTCAGCTGGACGTCTGGTACCGCCATCGCTAAGAGCTAGCAAAGGTCGATCAGCAAAGTCACAACTTTTCTCGGTTTTGGGACCTCAGTGGTGGAACGAGCTCCCTGCCGTTCTCAGGACTGCAGAGTCGCTCACTATCTTCCAAAAAAGACTCAAGACTCACCTGTTCAGAGTCCACCTCGACTCTGCATAGCCGACCTCCCCCTTCTGGCCACACTTGTACACAGTATTGTGTTGTATTGTATTGTATTATAGTACTTAACTGTGTAGCAATTGCAGTAGATGCTATCATTGCTGTGTCACGGGGAATTGGTTAGCCTACGATTGTTGTACTTGCACTTGGTTCTATGAACATCCTTTCTGTACCGACAGCGATATATTGCTGCACTTCTTGTGACAAATGTACTTTTGTAAGTTTGTAAGTCGCTTTGGATAAAAGCGTCTGCTAAATGCCCTAAATGTAAATGTAAAGCCAACAGAGAGAGACCAGCGATGACGAGGTGGATAGGCCCCTCCATAGGCAAAGTACAGCAATGGATCCTGGACGTGCAGCTGAGGAGCAGGAGCCCCTGGAAGAGATACAGTCAGATGAGGTATTCTCAGAATTTCCCCAAGTCGAGGCGGATGAAACTCTTAGGCCTGGACGATTCGGCTCAGCCCAGCTGCAGGATCCCAACCTGACCCAAGCCTGGAGGGATGTCCGAGTGATCGAGGGCCAAAACCAAGATGGGGTGACTCAAGTGTCTTTTCCCCATTTTATGGTAAAAAAATAAGCTGCTGTACCGAGTAACACAAATAGACTGAAATCTGTGAACAGTTGTTTGTTGCCAGAGAATAGGTCATTAAAGTGTTGTACCTAGCACACTCCCACTTACTAGGGGCGCATTTAGGGAGAGAGAAGACCTATGACTGTGTTCTCAGCCGCTTCTACTGGCCGGGTGTCAAGAGAGCCGTGGAGGAATACTGTTGACACTGTGGCGAGTGTCAAATCAACCTAAGTTAGCAGTCCCCCATCATTGAAACCCCCTTTAGTAGGATTGGCATGGACATTGTTGGACCCCTCCCGAAGTCTAGCAGACCGCTATATCTTCGTCATACTGGATTATGCCACCCGTTATCCAGAGGCAATTCCCCTACGCTCGGCAACAGGAAGGGCGGCCGCCCGGGAAATGTTCCTGCTCTTCAGTAGAGTGGGATTGCCTGAGGAAATCCTGACAGACCAGGGCTCCTGCTTTCTGACTGGGGGGATGAAAAGACTGTGCCAAAGTCTGACGGTGAGGCAAATTAAAACCTCCATCTACCGCCCTCAGACAGATGGACTCGTAGAAAGGTTCAATCAAACCATAAAGCACATGCTGCGCAAAGTTGTAGATGTGGATGGTAAGAATTGGGACCAGCTGCTACCTCATGTCCTTTTCTCCATACGTGAAGTTCCCCAGGGTTCCACCGGATTTTCACCATTCAAACTGTTGTACGGACGGAGACCCGGGGGCATGCTGGATGTGGCCAAGGAAGCCTGGGAGCAGCAGCAATCTCCCCCTCTATGGGGTACCTAAATCCCCAGTGTCGTGGAGCACGTGGAGCGGATGCACCACCAAATGACCCAGGTGCGGCCCTTGGTTCGTGACACATGCAGCAAGCCCAGGCACGGGCGTACAATCGAGGAGCCGGGGTGAGAGAGTTCGAACCAGGACACAAAGTCATGGTCTTGGTCCCCACGAATGCATGCACATTTTTAGCCAAATGGCAAGGACCTTATGAGGTAATGGGACGAATGGGACCAGTGAATTACCGGATACGACAGGTTGGCCGAAGGAAAGGCAAGCAAATTTATCACATAAACTTACTGAAGCCATGGCATGAACCTCCCCCTGTCCCCTCCAATGTCTTCGGTGCCAAACTGTCTCCCCAGAGCCTACCGCCAGTGAAAATGGGCGATCAGCTGTCATCCAGACAGGTACAGGTCCTCGGAAAACTGCTTGCCAGGAGCAAAGATGTCTTCTCTGAGACCCCAGGGAGGGAACAGTCATCGGCCATGACATTAAAACCGAGCCGGGAAAGACGGTAAGACTTCGACCATATCGAATCCCGGAGGCCAGAGGAGAAGCCATCAGAGAGGAGGTGAGGAAAATGCTTGACCTTGGGGTCGTGGAAGAGTCCCACAGTGCCTGGTCCAGTCCTATAGTCCTTGTTGGGAAGCCCGATGGTAGCATTAGGTTCTGCAATGACTATAGAAAACTGAACGAGATCTCTCTATTCGACACTTATCCTATGCCCTGTGTGGATGAGCTGTTCGAAAGGTTAGGACCGGCCCGGTTCATCTCCACACTAGACTTAATCAAGGGGTATTGGCAGGTGCCACTAACGCCACAAGCAAAGCCGAAGACGACGTTCTAGACACCAGACGGGGCCTTCCAGTACCGGGTCCTCCCATTTGGACTTCATGGGGCCCCGGCAACTTTCCAGAGGCTCATGGACAGGGTGCTACGACCACATCGGGACTATGCAGCAGTTACCTCGATGACATCATTATCCAGTGTTTCCCATACATAGACCATTGTGTGGCGCGGCGCCACAGAATCAACATCGAGCGCCACGAATTGATAGTCTTTTTTTTTTTTTTTTTTTTTATTAAAAAAAAAGTAATTCATTTTTTGTCGATGTCACCCGTCGCTTAGCAACCGGACACGCTGGGGTTGATAAGTTACCGGACTACTGTAACTACTACGGAGTGATAATATCAAAGACGTGAATCAGGCAATAAATCCAATTTCCTTGACAGCGGTAATGTTCGGTGTGCATTAAAGTACAGACGGAGTGGACCAATTGCGAACTACTGCAGCTGCTCCAAGTTAAACCCCAAACTAATCGGAAGTATTTATAGCGGACTACACCACCTATTCTATTCCGCATAGAATTGTATTCCGAACCGATTGAGGCGTATATATATGATACTTTTCTATTCCGATTGAGCTGTTCTTCCACATCTATGCGAATCAGATGTGTCCGCATGTAAACGCGGAGTTACATGCACACTCACTGACGGCTGCGTCGCCGTGCTGCGCCTGCGCTACCGCCACCCCCCCCCCCCCCCCGCGCACCACACATTGGTCCTTGGTCTGTGGGAAACACTCCATAGCACGTCATGGGATATCCACCTCCGGCACCTAGAAGCTGTTATCCAGGCCTTGCGGGAAGCAGGGCTGATAGCCAATTCTGCAAAGTGTTCCCTGGCCCTGGAGGAGGCGAACTATCTTGGGTACACTTTGGGACGAGGAAATGTGAAACCCCAAGAGAAGAAAGTGGATGCCATAACAACCTGGCCCCAACCCCAGGTGAAACGTCAGGTGAGGACCTTCCTAGAGTAAATGGGATATTATCGTCAGTTCATTCCGAACTTTGCCTCCATAGCTGCCCCCCTGCATGAGCTGACAAGCAAAAGTGCACCCATCAGGGTGTCGTGGACGGACCAGACCGAGCGGGCCTTCAATCGTCTGAAGACGGCCCTGTGCAGCGAGACAATGCTGCACGCACCTGACTTCAGCAGGAGGTTTGTGCTACAGACGAACGCATCAGAGGTAGGACTTGGGGCAGTCCTGTCCCAAATACACGATGGCATGGAATACCCGGTAACCTGTCAGCCGCAAACTACTGCCACATGAGAAAAACTATGCAACCATAGAAAAGGAATGCTTGGCAGATAAATGGGCCATGGAAAAATTAAGTTATTACTTGCTAGGCCTTGAGTTTGCAATAGTAACTGACCATGCTCCATTGAAGTGGATGGCCCAGAACCAAGATAAGAATGCCAGAATAACCTGTTGGTTTTTACACCTGCAGGACGTCAAGTTTACAGTGGAACACAGGGCAGGAAAGCTTCATGGGAACGCTGATGTCGAGAAGGGATGATTGCTGTTGGTCTGTCGCTCCCCACCGTGGTCCAGAGCTGAGGGCGGGGGTATGTGGTCCAGCCACTGAGCAGTGCCCCACATGGCCACGTGGTGGCCACAAAGGCAGGCAAAGGCAGCCAAGGGGTGTGGTGTTGGATGGGAGGTACTTCTCTAAAAGCTGTGTCATAGAGACCCCGCCCCACTCAGGTGTCTCAGCTTACCGCTCATAGGTGTGCTGAGTTAGCCCTGCAATCAGGAGGCCTTTTAACTCCACCAGAACAAGCTGAAGACAGACTGGCTGGAGGAGCGTGTGGAGACCAGAGACACGTTAGGCCAGTCTCATGGTAAGAGGCCTGTGGCCAACCCTCTTGATCAATCCAAACCGCATTAATGAAATAACGTCCAAGTGGACCGAAGCACTGTTTTGTCGTTGTGTGAATTGTGTCATGCAGAAACCCGAGAGAAGGCCTTCAGCTGAAGAGGAACCCCAAAGACTCTGACGTGTGTCCCGATAGGACTCACTATGTTGATGCACCTAGCCATCCCAGAATCACTCCAGAATCATGCTGTGACCCCATGCTGTCAACAAGGTCACCATATATATTTTACGATAAAGTGAATTGCTTGCTTTATAATTTCTTGTGTGCTTAAATATATCTTAAGATAAGGTAAATTGATTACCTTATAACTTCTTGTGTGCTTACATATATCCTAAGATAAGGTAAATTGGTTACCTTATAACTTCTATAACTTCTTGTGTACCTCATATCTTTGAGAAAGTGTTTACTTTAGATATTCTTATTTGTTAAAATTGTGTGCCTTAAAATGTCTTACCATAGAGCCAACTGGTTACATTATATACCCTTTTTATGTAGTAAATTGAATGCTTAAACATATCTCCTTGTGAAGAAACATTGGAAGAATACAAAGAACATGTGTCCCTTTAGACCCCATGATGTATGAACACTCGGCGCATGATCAGGGTATCTGCAGGTTTCAGCAAGTCAAATTTAAGACTTTTTAAGACCTTTTTAATACCACCTTGAATGAAATTTAAGACCTTAAACCCGCGATGGTGGGGGGGATCCCGCTGTATTACAACCCAAGCATAGCATGGTCACTCAATGAGACTCATTCAAGTTTACTTTCTGTCTGTTTATTGAACATAAAGTGATACTCCAGGGCTCCAGACTAACTCTTTCCTTGGGTGCACTGGTGCGCCTAAATTTTTAATTTGGGTGCCCCAGCACGTATTTATAGTGCACCCAAGTTGTAAGTTGTTGAGAGGGGGGTGACAGCGTCTGGGCCCCCGGGCAGCTGCACCGGTTGCACCGTCGATATTTACGCCACTGATTAATAATATTTTCACCATTAAATAAATGCCTTCTGTAAGACCTGGGGGGTAGGCTATACCACGAACCTCGTTGAACATACCCAGGCTTTCTTGGGAAAACCTGGCTCGACAGAGCCGCAACTCGCAATCACAGTTAAATGGTACCACGACGCTCACTTTAGATTCAATTAGTTGAACCAGGTTTTCCGCTTTAGGTTCAATGCGCGTTCACATAAAATGGGCGTTTCTCGGGTCATTTGACTCACCCTTATGCAAAATAAATCGCGCAAGAGCGGTGTATTTCATCCAAAGCGAGCAATGTATTATTATGAACTCCTACGAGGAATTCAAAGTTCAAATCACAGCCAAGGGGAACACGGTTGCCCATAATATGGCTAGGGTGGCGTGCTGGCAAAATAGCCGACCGTGTTAATTAGTAAGTAAAAAGATTCTGCATATTGTCTAAAAAATATTATGTATCATCATCCCTTTTACCCCCATATATGTGGGGCCCCATGAATTGCGAGCCCAAGTACCGGGAATGCACTCGATCTCCGACCCAATATCGGACGTGCACGTCAAGTTGCTTGCTTTTAGTGGCGTGGTTCAACGTCTCAAATATCAAAACAAAATCAGCCTTGTTGACGCTGCAGATTCGCTCGTTTCGGATGAAAGGCACTGGTCCGAAGCGAGTTATATACGCCGTTTTGTCCCTTCCAGCAGTAAAGGTGCTCACGATTTGAGAGTCAGGGAACATCAAACCGAAGAGATCTCCTATCCCCTCATTCGAGTTTTAGGACTGGTGCTTGACCACTGTGTTTAGAATCCACAACACCTCCGCTTTCAGTGTTGGTGTCGCACCAAATGCTGCCCTCAGGTCAGTGCTAGCAGCGCGGACCGTCTGCGGCGGTAGCGCCAGGGCAGAGATGCAAAACGTAGAAATGGCTGGGGTCTGTGTGTGGCTCCTGGCAGAGGTTTTATGTTTTTGGCTCTGCATATGGCTGACGACAGCCTTAATCCCCATGGTGCCGAGCTTGAATGTAGGCTACTTTTGCACGGAATGCATCTGGCCTGTTCTGGGTTGGCAACGGACGCTAGCCAACCTCGGAGATGGACGTCTTCCAGCCAACTGACGTTGAACTTGCATTTACCCATTGTTGCAGACTAGCTAGCAAGCGCGCAGACATCCGTTTATATATGCAGCTAGCAAGAAAGTAGCCCCTCGTACATCTCCTTCCCGAAAAGTCCCGCGAGAAAAATAAAAAAATAAATAACCCTGCCCCGACAAATTTAAGACCTCCGAGTTATAAATTTAAGACCAGCATATGACATTTTTGATGAATTTAAGACTTTTTAAGGCCTTAAATTTAGAAAAATGAATTTAAGACTTTTTAAGACTTTTAAGACCTCCGCGGACACCCTGATGATAGCATGTACACAACTTAAAGCTCCTTGTGTTGCCCCTCGGGCAAAATAAGGGAGACTCTGGAACGTTTATTAAAAGATCTTTTGTTATCAGGAGAGTAAAACAGGGAAATCTGCAGAGAAAGCTCACTCTGTCTTTTTGGTTCTTCTGCTCTTGGTGGTGTCGTGTGCTCTGCTCTGCCCTGCTCTTCTTCCAAAAAACTGTGGCCTTCATAGCAATAGATTTTCATCTTAGGGACTCTGACACCGTAGCGCTCGGTTCAGACTCTATTTTCTTTTTAGTTTAGTTTTAGAAACCCAAACCTCAAGGGCCTCTTGGGAGAACGTTTGGTACTTAGACTTAGAGATCCAACCTCAAGGGCCTCTTGGGAGCGAGTTGGTACTTAGAGATCTAACCTCAAGGGCCTCTTGGGAGAACGTTGGTACTTTTGATAGGAATCCTCTTCAGCACTAGCTTAGTCTCAAGCGTGATTAACTCAACAAAGGCAACTCTCGGGGTCGTGCGGTGTACTGGGGCACGAGAGTTGCGTCAACGTTAAAACCTGGGCTCCACTTGGGAAACGTTGTTAAAAAACCTTAGTTTTAGAAACCCAAACCTCGGGCCCCACCCGGGAGAACGTTTGGTACCTAGACTTAGAAATCCAACTACAGGCTCGTTGGTATTTTTAATAGGCCACTTTTCATCTATATTCTTCTTCTTTTACTGTCTTTTCTTTTCAAAATCTATACTCAGTTGTAAAAGTTATTGTGTTTATTGGACCTAAGAATAAATCTACCTGACTACATTTGTAGTAGGTAAACTCAATCGTTCGAGTCCTTTTCCCTGTCGACTCCTCGACACAGGCAAAGCCGAACGACGCGCTCTCCCAGCTGATCCCCTCACGGTGAGTGGCGCATTGTACAGGCAATGGTTGATTGTGACTGACGTGTATGGGGGGTGACAAGGCAAAAAGATACATCATCATTTCGTATTAACCACTATTATTATTTCGAGAGACTTTGGTCCCGCTAAACGGACGGGTCTGAATTTGTATTAAAGTAAACTGTTGTGAAGGGACTTAACAGAGTGACCTGGGTCGGACCGGATTACGACTGAGCCGAGCCGGACCGAGCGCCTCCGTGAAACCGACGATTCACGGAAACAAGCGGGCTCGACCTAGGTTGGTCCCGGGGAGCGTACGTGCGACACCCAGACTCACACACACAAAACACACCCCTGCGGAGCAGTGTGTGTGTGTCGTACGCGACCGTTCCCAATAAATCACCGCGAGTGCGGTGCCAACGCTCGACAACTCCAAGAGGAAACCCAAGCCGAGCTCGGGCGAAGAGGTCAGTGGCAGGGACCACAGACCCCACTAACCTTGGCCAATCTCTCGCTCTCTCTCTCTTTGGCCCCACCCCAGGAAGAGGCACTCTGACGACAGCCGCCGACCCGGTGAAGATTTGAGTTGCCTTTTGCCCCCTCCCTTTTTCCCCGGCACCTTTTTATAAATAAATGACATGAGTTGATTTAATCGCAAACCCCGCTTCTGCCTGTTTCAGTTCTAATTGGTGATCCCACTGTTGTACCTCACAGACCAGGCGCCCGCAATACCAACAAATAAATCAAATGCGCTGACAAAAAAAGCAAAAAGAGGTGCAAAGTGAGTGACCTGGCTCAAACTAGGTGTGGGTTAGGAGGCCTGAAGGGAGGGGCTAGATGTTTTAGGGTGGACAGAAGTACAGAAACCACTTTAGCTTCCTCTGCTTGGTCACTCCTACTGCCTACTCTAGCTTTAGGAGTCAAAAACAGCTACATAAATAAATGATAAGAAAATTTGCAATATATTTTTTTTTAAATCAGCTACAAGGCAAGTTAAACTTAATCAATAAGATGCAGTAAACGGCACAGAGAGCTGAAAACTAAATGTGCTGTGGTTGAGCAACTCGATGATGAGTGGCTCAATCACAAAATCATTAGCTAGTTCCTACTTCTGACTCTACATTGGCATGCAGCCGTGTGTGTTTGTTACCTCAGAAAGGCCCTCACACTGGACATGAGCCTGAATCCATTCCAGTCGGTCAGAGTTTTCCTTCTCTCGTACTCCTTCATTCACCTTAAAAGCACACACACAGGAGCTGGTATATAAACACAGCTTACTTACAACTGTTAAGAGAGTGTGTGTGTGTGTGTGTGTGTGTGTGCGTGCGTGTGTGTGTGTGTGTGTGTGTGTGTGTGTGTGTGCATGCACACCTGTGAGCAGAGCTCCTCTGCTTTCTCCAGAGCAGCCTTCAGGTGGCTGTGGTCAGGATGAGGTTCTGGCGTGTTCTCTAAGATCTGCATGACACCAAGAGTAACACATAGAGGAAAGGACACCAGATTAAAACACAACCAATACATATTCCGACCATGGTTAAGTTGTGTGACCATGTGTAAAGACCTTCTTTTGCAACCTGATTAACCTTAAAGGTCCCATGACATGAAAATCTCACTTTATGAGGTTTTCTAACATAAATATGAGTTCCCCTAGCCTGCCTATGGTCCCCCAGTGGCTAAAACTTGCGTTTGGTGTAAAACGAGCACTAGCTGTTCTGCTCGCCTTTGAAAAAACGGAGGCTCAAGCGCGCTGACAGGGATTAAAGTGAAAAAAAATCTTCTGACTGAAATTTTATTCGCGCTACAGCCAAGTCACGTGCAGTGTGTGAAACATGTTCCAGGTTAGGTTACTTGACACCTGCATATCACACAAAAACACGCACCTGGTTGTTGAATTTTTTTGCACCATGAACCGTAAGGCTTGTCATCGTTCCCCGTTTCCGTCAGCCATGCCCATCTCCATTTATTTTTTTGTGTTTTATCAATATCCGATACATCAGAGCCGTCAATCATTATAAGGGAGTTCATACAACACTAACACAACAAAGAGACGTAAGATGTGGCGCGAAAATGGTGTGTATATATATACATTTGTATATAATATATTTAATATATATTTAATATATAATCGGGATGTACATTAAAATGCTTGTGTTTTCAGTCAATTTTAACGGTAGACCTTTTAAATACTCACTATATAATTTGACAATTTTACCGGCGTTGACGTATGTCCATGTTCGAAACTGCATACTACCGTACTGCCGACTACATACTGCGCAGTATGTACTGTATACTGCATACTGAATGTGGGATTCAGTATGCAGTATACAGCAGACCGACTGCACCGCAGTATACAGTATGCAAGTTTCCCAGAATGCATTTCGCGGCAGCGGTAGCGGTAAAGCTGCTAAAAGCTGTTTTAATTCTCGCTTCAGTGCTGTTAATACATCACTTTCTTAAGTTTTAATATTTTTTTATGCGAGAATGTACCTATTTAGATCCTTAATATGCGATTAGTTTATCCAAATGACGCCTGTTTGTAAATTTGTCCCGACGTTATCGGAGATGTGAAAAAAAACTCCTCGGATCTACATTGATCTCACAAGTGGCCTCTGTGAACTCCAAATGACGGAAATCCGTCGTAGCGACGGAGAACTTTAATCCATGCTCGCTGATTTGGAATGTCTCAAGGTATGTCGTCACAAAGCATCTAAGCTCCTCCCCTTACTCTGCCTGGCCCGCCGAGAGACATTGGCCCGCCAATGAGACACGACCGTGCGAGCGCCACATGTGTGTGTGTGAACACACACACTGTAACGCAAGTGTTTCTTGTCGGTTCTTTTATGTCCCTTGTATTTCCACAACGAGACTGTAGTGGGGGTTATCTGAGCCATGGTTGAGAAGGAATTGGGGGAAAGGAACTTTGGCTTTGACTCGCTGAAGTACATGAACTGCGACATGCCGCCGGTTGCCGCGAGGCACCATCGCCGCGAAGCACCACCGCCCGGCAGCGGGCAGCCGGCAGCAGGCAGCGCGCGGTTCAGTCTACTTCAGATTGATGTGAAAGTGGAAGAACCAGAGACATCGCAGAACCCGACAAAGTCGTTTGTGATTCATAATATCGTCTGGAGGCGCACACAGATTTTGGCCGTGATAATATGTATTATATGATATAGATATCTATGTATTATATGATATTATTTAGATACAGAGCTCCAGGACTGTAACGCAAGTGTTGTACACTTCCTTGTTATTTGGATAACCGTTCTGCTTTTGGTGTTATGGCGCATAACACGTCGGACTCTCTTCTCTGGTATTTCTACAACGAGACTCGTAGTGGGGGTTATTCCAGCCAAGGTTGAGAATGAATTGGGGGGAAGGAACTTTGGCTTTGACTCCCTCAAGAACATGAACCACGACATGGAGGAGAAAGGGATTATGGCGGCGAATGTCTCCGGCTTGAGCCCCGCTTCCCGCTGCCGAGGGACCACCGCCGGAGGCGGAGGTGCCTAAGCGCTGCCCGGCAACAATCCCTTTCTCCTCCTTGTCGCGGTTCAGTCTACTTCACATTGATGTGGACGTGGAAGAACCAGGAACGTCGGAGAACCCAACGCGGTCGTTTGAGATTCATAATATCGGCTCACACAGCTTTTGGCCGTGATAATATATATTATATGATATAGATATCTATGTAGGCTATATGCTAATATTTAGATATAGAGCTCCAGGACTCCCGTGTGTTCTAGAATATTTACAGAACACGGCTAAAGGCTGTGTGTGCCTCGCCATTGCGATACATCCACTGTAAACAGAGCGCATGGTACCGTAGCTGCAAGCTACTCAGGGCCACATCCCCACCCTCCTCCTTGACCCGCCTCGCTCCTCCTCATTTGCATTATAGCTACAGACACCAAAACAGCGCATTTGGGGGAAGCTCAATGTGCGACTGGCTCGGAGTGGCTGTAAGTCTGCACCATGGCTGAATTTCGGGAACGTCTTTGAATACTGTGTTAGTTGCCCACTAATACCTATATTAAAGAATACATAAAATAGTATGTCATGGGACCTTTAACCCTGACTCAGTAAGCTCAAATATCAAATCAAATGATTCCAGGGTACCTGATCATGTGATCTACAGTACCCTAGTTATCAGGCTCCATCTAAAGGGAATTTACTTATCACTACTTATCAGTCTCCACCTAAGGGGACTTGAGTTATCACTAGTTCTCATTCTCCATCTAAGGGGACATTACTGTGTCCTGATGCGTTGCTCATCCTTTGTGTAATCCTTACATTCTTGATGATGAGTGGATAGCGGGTGACTCTCTGCATGGGTTTGAGGAGGAAGCTGGACAGAGGCATTCCTTTACAGCGTGGGTCCATGGCTAACCGCTGCTCATGACAGAGAGACAACAAGAGAGAGAGAGAGAGAGAGAGAGAGAGACATTATATACGAGCACAGTTGACCTCAACCTGCTCCTTGGTTACACAACTTCATTCAATTGTCCTGGTTTCATTTGTTGGTTTCTCTAATCTAAACATCTAGATTCATGTCATAATCAGTTAAGAGTTTAAAGGGGTGATATCATGCTTTCTCAACTTTCCCCTTTGCTTTAGACAGTTATATGAAATATGTATACATAGTTTAAGTCTGCTAACTAGAAAAATCTAAGTACGAGCCAGGGGGAGTAATCGTGCCCACCGAGAACAACCCTCAATAGGTGCGTGAAACAGCTTGTTTGCGCACAAACTTTACTTCTGTAATATTGTGACGTGGGCGGTGCTGAAGTGCAGAACTAGCGCTTCTCAGCTACCTGCAATGTTTACAACTTCTGGGGGATGTGAACTTGCTGACACACGCGCAAAGCGTTCGACCAATCACAACAGCCGACAAGGGCCTTAAAGCGACATGATACAAAACAGAATGTTTTTGATGATCAGTGTGAGAAAAATGAGGGGTATTTTTTAAGATAAAGGCATGTAACGCTATTCTAGTAGAACCCCCAAATGCAATTATTAACCCTAAAAAGCATGATATGAGATCTTTAAATCTACATTACCTGGATTATATGAATTTTTGGGCACTAGCTGTTTTACTTAATGAGTGTAATAATTATTAGATTCGATACTTGGACTAATGGTTGTGGAAGTGTTTTCATGTGTTCTGTACAGACCTTAAGGAAGTCTTTGACTTCTGGGTTGTCATCAGTTTTCTGCTGTATCAGCGTAGCTCCGTTAAGTTGACACGAACAAAACCTTCATAAAAACACAGATTTATAGCTCCTAATATGTTATATTTATACCCAGCATAGACAATTCACTTGAGTAAAACATTCTTAAAAAGTCTGTCTTCTCTTGAGTTATGAAGCACTAAAATCTAAAAATGTCATTTTTTATAATGATTAGGAAATCTGTTCTTTCCCCCATGAGGGAACATGCTAATACAAATGACTGAACAGAACCTGATGTATGGCTGCATGTGAGGCAGCTGATTGGTCAGGATGTCACCAATCATCTTCACCGGCATTCGGTCACCTGACATCTTCTTCCTAACTCTCAGAGCTCTTTTTTTTGGGGGGAGGATACAAAGAAGCTTGATTGGACAGTAGAATAGAGTTTATGTGTTCTATGTAATGAGTGTTTTATCTCTACCTCTACTTAGATGATCATGTCTGTCTGTATGTCTGCATCTGTGTGTGTGTGTGTGTGTGTGTGTGTGTATGTGTTTTACTTCAGCAGCTTGATGTTGCACATAATGAGTTCCTTCCAATTGACAAAGATCATGGCCACCTCCTTTTCCGTCAGCAGCTCACACTCTAACAGAGGCTTCTGGAAGATCTACGCGCACACACACACACACACACACACACACACACACACACACACACACACACACACACACACACACACACACACACACACACACACACACACACACACACACACACACACACACACACACACGTCTTTTAGGTAACGCTCTTCTCGGGGCAGGGGAGCTGGACATGTCTTCTATATCAACAAACTACTTTTACTTTTCTTAAGTACCCACACAAATAAACAAATCAAGTGAAACTAATCAATGACATTATGATAATTTACTGTGTTGAGGTCAGAGCCTTACACATGTTCCCTCTTAAATCTCAGACCTGCTTCCCAGATGTGGGGGAAGCATGGAAGGGTGGAGTTGGTGGTGAAATTAACCAGGAGCGTGTACCTCTGTGACGAGCTGCAGATCGTTGACGTAGTTCTCCTCTGTGACAATGAGTTCATGCGTGTAGCCCTGCCGCTTCCTCTCCATGGGGCTCAGCATGTCCAGCAGGTGGAGGTCAGCGCACCCTGGATATAGAGCCACACAATAGGCCAGCACTGCTGTCAATCAAAGGGCTTTATAACACCCCAAACCTCTCCAAGTTCACAATGAAATGAGTTGACCCCCAGGACCAAGTACTTTAACACACAGCTACATACCTGGAGGCAGAACACACAGGAACAACACAGCCATGCAGCCAGGCCTGTGGGAGTAACCCATGCGGTCGATGGGATAGAAGTGTCTAGCTGATCAATCCTCAGTGTTGTGTGTTTATAGCTGGTCTATGTGGGTGTCAAGGAGTCTCTATCCTAGACATTGTGCTCCAAACATTGCTCTGCATCTTTGTTTGAGAAAGGAGGCCATAATCAGGTTAGGCTGACTCTACTATAGATTCACCCATCAAGAAACTAACTAATCATAGTTTATGTATTTCCACACATGTTTCCCTTTACTTCCTCGATAGATGGACAGATAGACTATAAACACAAACACACACACACAAGTGGTGGGTTGCATGCGAGAGTAATTAGGCCAGTGGACTTCATTATGTCTGAGTGTTTAATGTATCAGGACCAATCAGATTCTCTGCGCCACTCAAATTTCCACCAATAAAACCTTGACATCTTAACTATCAAAGCTAGCCATCATGAGTTTACTGTGTACATTCCTCTCATTCATCCAGTTCATTACTATTGTATTTGCACTAATTATATATATTTCCTCCTCTTTCCTTCCATACTTACGTATTTTTTATTAGCGTGACAACCAATATGGATATGAAGCATCAACCTTAATTCAATAGCTAGACTATAGATTACAGAGCACTTTCAAGAGGAACTGGAGTAATGTTAGATCTTTTCGATTCTTTTGATGGGAGTTTTTGCTCAATAGCATGGCAATTGCCTTCTCTCTTATCGTGGCACCTTGACACCAATCAGTTTCCCCAAAATGAATTATGACGATCAATGCATACAAAGAAAAGACAGTAAGCTGCCAGGGAGACCAACAGGTCTCTCCTGGTAGACTCTGTAACAGGGTGCTGTGCAGTATTGCTTTTCTCCGCACCGTTCTCTGGTCAAACCAACAGTAGCATTCTGCTGGTCTAGAGATTTTGTTTGAAAACCAAATCCTTGTCCGGTTCATTCAATCAGGGAACATTTGGAGAAACAACAGATGGACAGATACCGTGTGGCATACAATTCAGAGCAACAAAACAATCATTAACACAGGCGATCACACAGTGATCGCTACCATCTCAAGAAGCATACAGCTTACAAGACTTGCTGGCAATGCAATAACCAGAGTTGGTGCTACCCCACAGTTTGATTTTAGACTTTGGTTATACTTTAAATTAGTTACAGAACCTCTGCTTTTGACTAATAATCCAATCAGACCTTTATCTTCAAGCACTAATACACAGTAGCCCTGTGATACAAGCAGGTTATTCATAATTATATTCTATTGCTAGTCTTATACAAAGCTGCATATTCATGATAGTAATTCATTAATATTATTTTTATGATGGCTAACAATTATATCACAATACTGCAATTTAATAAAATCAAAGAAAAAATAAACAGCACAATAAACAAATGGTATATACGACAACACTATAATACTTGGGTGGTTGAGGGACACACAGACCTGTTGGGAGAGGACCACCCCGGCATTGTGTGTTATCATGGAAACAATGGCCAGATATGGCTTAAGGATGGACTTTGTTGTCTGTCACATTCATATGAACGTCGGCCTGTGTGCGTGTGCATTTTTGTAACTGAATGGGTGGGTCGTAAGTACGTGCATGTAAAACAACAATATCAACTGGTCCCATCAGTGTGGTCAGAAAGGTCTTGCTCTGGAAAATAGACTGCATTCTGCTAGGTCATTTGAGGAAACGTTGGGCATTACAAGCTGTCCGCAACAGTGCTGTAGAAGTAGACTACCTCACATTGGCAAATTAACCCTTAATACTTAATTTTTATGGAAGGACCATAAATAGCACCTTTGAAAATCAATTATAAAGTAAAAGTAACAGACAGTGAGTTGGCCTTAAGTCAGTCCAGCCACACAACGGATCTGTTCGTTTGACCTCGATGCAGTCCTGTGTGTCTGTGTGATTCCAGATAAACTTCCCAGTAGGGTTGGAGCGATTTCCAAAAGCCAAGCGTTGGTGGTGCTTTGGCATCAACGTAAAGGTTTTTCCACCTTTTCATGTACAAGAAAACATAATATGCCAAGGTACTTTCTTAAACACTTGGCAAAACGTATTTTTTAACATTGATATGATTGAAGGCAGATATCAAATATACATAAGATATTAAAATGTCTGGTTGTGCAAATTTCTGCAATTAAAAAACATCATACAAGTTAATACACAAAAGGGGGATTAAACACAACCGTTACATGAATGACACCGTGTTATATCGTACAATAAAGGAAAGCAACCATTTCTCCCAATGCTAAAACTCAACACTGAATGCATTTCAACACAAGACAAGGTCTTTTGACAAATCGTTCCAACCCTGCCTGCGTGTTACATCCCCATCCTGTCCTGACCCCAGCCCTGAACAGTGTGGCCAGCATTCACTGACGGTGCAACCACATGACAATGAATATGAGACACGAAAACAACAACCCACACAACATAAAACACAGAGTGAATATTCAACTACAACTTGATCACAATTCAGGGAGGTTTGGAAGATAAGTGTTGATTCACTTTAAAAAGCCATTTACATTCTGTACCTTAACTCTTGGTTGTGTGACCCGTGTGCATGTATATGTGTTTGGGTTTTAGAGCCGGTATGCTAAGCAGTTATAGCTTGTCTGATGTCTCCTATTTCTGTGCACCCATCTCCTCTCGGCTAGCACCGGCTAACTGTTGTCGGAAGCAGACTGAGCACAGCATCTCGGCCTGGGAGGGGGCCGTGTCTCAAGGTGAAGTCCTCCTCCCCTTCCTTCTGTGTCAGCTCTTGGCCTCCTCTCCTCCATCCTCAAAAGCAGGGGGGAGAGGAGAGAGGGGGCGTACACCACAGTACAACTACCAGCAGGGAGGAGAGGAGGAGTCCAAGGGAGCTAGAGAGGAGGAGGGGGGGATACACTTTGACATTGAGATGCGTCCTCTCGCAGATAGTGGGTCTTTCTGTGATGCTGTGGGAGGGGTGGAGTTAGTAAGGGTTTGTTCGGTGAGTGGGAGGGGGGGGACGCACTAAATGATACAGTTGAAACAATGAGAGCAGGGGTTAGAGAGAGGGCGGGTCATAAGATAGTGATTCTTTATGCAGGGATCACTCTGAAAGCCATAAAATGACCCACTATCCACGTTACCACGCTGGGATAGGGATGGCTCTACGTAGGAGCGTGTGTATTTAGATGTACGTTGGGCTGTGCATGAATGTGTGTGTTTTTTGGTGAATACAGTGGTCCAGTCGAACAACCAATATTTATCCATTTGCAAAGAAAGGGCTCAATAATAATGCTTCCTTTGAAACAAAACCTCCCCCTTCCTGTTCTATTCTCTCATCTTAAACCTGGAGGAGGATCAGCTGAGCTGAACAGTGAGGGGGTCAGGTGAGGAGAGAAGAACAAAGTCTGGAACAGACAGACAGAGACAGAGAGAAAGAGAGACAGAGAGACAGAGAGACAGAAAGAGAGATGCAGCAGGCCCCTCCGGTTGAACACTGCTGTCCACTGTTTTTGGCCTTTTAACATTACAGTCTGTCTGTCTGTCTTAATGTCTGTCTGTCTGACTTCTATTGGTGGAGAGTCGCCATTTCCTGGTCATGTGACCTCTTGCTGCTGTCCCATTGGTTGAGTGGCCTAGTGGGCGTGGCCTAGTGGGTCTCTTTGAGGGCTTTGAGGAGGAGAGGGGGGTTCTGGGTAATGATATGATCCTAGAGAGAGGACGACAACAACAACATCAACAAAAACAACTAAACAAAAAAAACACAACAACAACCAATCAGGTGCTAGGTGGGCAGGGCGTGCAGCCAGACAGGCAATGTGGAGGTGTTCTCTAACGTAGAAATAGGGTCTACAACAGACAACCATTATGAGGCAGTTTGATTAAATATTATCACATTTCAATTCAGTTTACATTTCTGTGTCTCCATCTGAATCTACTGATAATAATATATATAAAATGTATCATATATAGATAGTAATAAGCATCAGCTTATTATAGAACAATTACAGACTTTAAATGCATCTTTCTAGCCATCTCTGCTGTTAAAGGACTCAAGTATCAGAGGAGCCTCACGTTCTCCATTCTTGTGCTGGTAGTTTGGGCATGCTGGCATCATGTTAGTACAGAGCAGACCCGGACAAGGGGGAGAGGAAGAAGGTCTAGAACATGGAGACCATGAGGATGAAGCTATGAGAGTCAAACTGCCCCGGGTGCCGCCTGCAGACTCTAAGTCCAGGGAGGATCAGGAGGGACGCATGCATGGAAACACAGAAACACATGCAAACAAACACACACGCACACCCAGAGGTGGTGGATGACTGGGAGGCTTTCAAAGAGGTCCATAGTAGTGTGAAGTTCAGCCACCCACCGGACAAGGTCAACGGAAAGGAGAGGGACAGCCTCTCCACACCTGGCTCTGGGTTGTGTGTGTGTTTGAGAGAGAGCTAGCGAGAGAGGAAGAGAGCAAGATGGTGCCGTGTGTCCCTGGACTCTGTTCTACTCCTATCCACTCACACTGTGTACAATGTGCAAGCTCAACACATTTCAATCAGTGTTTGTGGCAGTGTGTGTGTGTGTGTGTGTGTGTGTGTATGTGCGTGCCCTTGTGAACTTACACTGAGTGCTGGGGTCGGTATCCGTGGTCAGCTTGACGTAGTTGCTAGGAAAGAGACCCTCTCGCCCATTGAGCTCTCCCTTCCACCAATCACAGTCATCCTTGCTGATCACCGTGATCACCTGACCCTTCAGGAAGGCCAGCTCGTCGTCGTTTTGGGCCACGTAGTCGTACATGCCGATCACCTGACACAGAGCTAGAGACAGGGAGGGACTCAGCTTATTGTCCTCCTCTATAGTCTAATGAACTCATACTGACACAGAGCTAGAGACAGGGAGGAACTCTGCTTATTGTCCCGCTACAGTCTAATGAACTGATATTACCAGCAATACAGTTAAATAACTATTCACCTTCATATTGGGACTAAATATACACTTGGTTAGAGGACGACCTGAGATTAGTATACACTGACCTTTCTGATGTTTGGAAACCAATAAATTCTAATTAAGCAACTATGTTAGCAAGGGGAATTATGCCGCTTTTCCACTGCATGGTACCAGCTCGACACGACTCGACACGACTCGACTCAGCTCGCATTTTTTGCGTTTCCACCGCGGTACCATGGTATCTGGTACCTGAAGTGGCTGCTTTTTCTAGTACCTACTCGCTCTAGGTTCCAAGCGAGCTGAGCCGATGCTAAAAGGTGACGTCGGCAGACGGCCGGCGACTGATTGGCCAGAGAGTGTGACGAAGTCACGAGAGCGACATGGCAACCATGCTGGTAACATCCATAGCAGCGCCGCAGCCAACATGTTCCACTTCTCCAACTTCTTCAACATGCCGGCTAATAATAGTAATGTGATCGATGTCCTCCATTGTTGTTATGTGGGTTCTGTCCATGTGTGGGTTGCGTATGTGTTGTTTGCGTCGCGTACACAAATACGTCACGGCCCTTTCGCGCAGCCGACCCCGCCCACGTCCAGGAGGTACTATTTGCGGTGGAAAAGCACCCGTGTTGCTACCGTGTCGAGTCGTGTCGTGTCGAGTCGTGTCGAGTCGAGCTACATGTGCGGTGGAAAAGCGGCATTAGACCAATTCCCTTTAAACGGAAGAAAAAGGAACCCAAATCAGGGAGCGTTGTCTCTGATTGGATAGGGCTGTTTTTTGATTTGGTACATAGATGGGTCTATTTCTGAGTTCGTACATAGGTTGTTTCTGATTGGATACATTGATGATGCGCTGTTTGCATTCTGCTTTCCCCAACAAGAGGGACAGTGTTTGGGTTGAAGGCCGGTTCTGTGCTGGTTACCTGAGTGAGAGGGAGCCAACTTGGGTGGAAGGGGTTCCGTGGGCGTGGTCTTGCTGGTGCTGGGGCTCAATAGCTTCACATAATTGGCCGGAAACCAACCAATCTGGCGCTTCTTCCCCCGGGCCTGGTGCAACACACCAGATTGAATGGTTAATTGAATTAGTAGTTAGTAGTTCAGGAGAAGTGTTCTGTACTCTGACTGGCTGTGCATCTGGGCATGGCAGTCCAGCGTAGTTCGGCTAAAGAGGCGTTAGTGGAAGGGACCGGGGGTCGTGAGTGGGAGGGGCTGGGGGCGTGGGTGGGAGGGGCTGGGGGTTGTGAGTGGGATGCTGGGGGGGGTCGTGAGTGGGAGGGGCATGAGTGGGAGGGGCTGGGGGGGTTGGGAGTGGGAAGCCCTCTGGGTCGTGAGTGGGAGGGGATGTAGGGCATGAGTGGGAGGGGATGTGGGGCATGAGTGGGAGGGGATGTGGGGCATGAGTGGGAGGGGATGTGGGGCATGAGTGGGAGGGGATGTGGGGCATGAGTGGGAGGGGCTGGGCTAGTGAGTGGGAGGGGCTTTGGGAGTTTCAATGGTACGACTGTTCGAACAAATAGGTACAGGCTGGCCAGCATTTTTTATTTCTGGAATATATAAGAATTGCTAGGGGATCTGATTTTATTAATCCCATTATATATGATCAATATCGATCAGCATTTACTACAGATGTATCCATGTCATTAAAAGAAACAAGCTAGTTGAAATGTTATAGATTGCAACTTTAATTCCCTCCTGTTGCCCCATGGCTGATGTTTACCTGGAGTTCTCCCTCCCACCAGCCTCCTGGGTTCTTCTTCCGGATCAGGATGAGCTGTCCTGGGGCCAGGGTCAGCTGTTCAGCCCCGGTAGCGCTGTATGGAGCTATCACTTGGGCGATCTCTGAGTAGAGGAGAGGAGGAGAGGAGGAGGGAGGGATTATTACTTTGATCACTTAAATGCGCAAGGATATCATAAATTATGGTCACAAGCATCAGATTGATGGACTGCTGACCTGGCTTCTTGCCCAGACTGCCAGTTTTCCCTGCCGGACCCAACGACTAGAGAGAAAGGTTGGAAGAAAGCAGAAGAATTATTGAAAGAAATTAAGGATAAACAGCAGCCAATGACACTAACGGTTGCCCGCTTGCCCGGGGCAAGTAAAAAAAATGTTTGGGTAAATTGAGATTTTTTCTAGTTGCCCGAACGGGCAAGTGAATTTTGGGTGGATGTTAATAAAAGCTAGTTATTTAAATGTTTTTAGAAACTGCAGAATCACCTTTTGTTCCGCAAAATCACACAAAATAGAAGTATTTGCAATTGATCAGCGCGCTGTCTTCTCTTCTCTTGGAAAGCGAGTTAACAGACACGCATCGCTTCAGTGCGAATATAGCCCCGCCTTCTGTCACTCACTCGCAGTGCGGTCTCTGGCAGTGATTCGCTAAAGGTTAGCCAACACAGCTAGCATCTCAAGTGCAGCGCCTCCGCGAACGGTTTAGGTAGAAGGAAAATGGAGTAGTGATGGAGGAATGCAGTTTAGAAGAACTATGGATTGAGGCAAATTATCAAGGAAAGTCATTTTGCAACTAAACATGGTGTTTTCAATCAATGAATAAGAGAAGGTTTCTTAGGAAATAGGTAAATTGCCTTCAAACAGAAAACATTCTTCAGCGCAATGGCCATATATTTATTTGCGAGTGTTTGGCTTGGTGCATTCGATTATATTTGCCCTGAACTTTAACTAGATGTGTCAAGTGTCAAAATTGTAAGATATCTACCTTTATTTGTGTCTCATAGTAAGACAGCGCTCCCAACTGATAACGACCAACTGATACTGATAATTATTTCAGGTGGAAATGTTATTTTCCACTTATGCTGTGTTCCATGGCTTTATTCACTTTAACCAAGTATTATCCCCATTGAATATTTCACTTGCACAACAATCTTTCTTTGGGCACAAAGATGACATTATCGCCCTTGCAGTTGTGGAGATATACTCTATTTACTTTGGGTATGTTCTTTCTTGAAAAAAACGTTTCCCCTGATATCGAAAATGGTATAGAATATCGATATTTTTCCAGGAATAGTGTCGAAGTTAGAAAATCCAGTATCGTGATTGACAACCCTACTAGAAACACGATTGTGATTATTCTGTTAGAGCTACAAGAAACTTGAAAGTTAAAAAAGACATATCTTTGCTACTACCTCTGACATTTTTTGCATCAAATCATGCAGGTCTACATATAACTTGGCGATAGCTTTAATAGGTTGCAACGGTGGACTGAAATCACTTCATGGCACGATGTGACTGTGTGGAAGCTAACATTCAGCTTCAGTCTGAGCTAGGATGATTTTTCTGAGCCCCCCCCAAAACCAGGCCGGGTGCCTGGCAAAAAGAGGCCCGTGCACGATTCTGATTATAATTTGGGCAAGTGAACATTACATTCGGGCAAGTTGAACCTGACCTCTACTTGCCCGATGGGCAAGTGCTTTTGAAACCTTAGTGTCAACCCCTGAACAGTTTTACTTCAAATGAAGTACACACATCTATACCTATACCATATATATATCTAAACACACGCACACAGACATTGTAATTTCAGGGTGGGAAAGATAATATGAAATTTTAATCAGGCCATCCAAACTATGCCAGAATGTCCCTCTGTAATTTTACAACTTATAACATTCGTTCACCACCAATGACTCTTAAAAGCAGTGCCAATATTTAAATATTTTTTAATTATTCAGCAAACAAAAGGCAACAGTCTGATTATCATTTAGGGGGCCACTCAATGACATGCAGAAGCATCATCTTCATGGATGGTGTCATTAATAATGAATGCACAGAGAAGGATTCACAAATGTATTTTGTGATTTATTTATAAATTACTCTCTTCTCACAAATACATTTCAATGCACGCAAATCATTATGCGGCCTCGGTAGCCTTTTAGCCATCACATTTCTGTTTTGATGTTCCTCGTCTTCATTGTCATATAGACCTACTAGCAAGGCGCTACCATTTTCTTCTGTTATTGACAGATATTTTGAATTTAGGACAGGGTGGATGGCCACCTAACTTAGGGATCCTAACTTAAGAAACTCCTAATTTAGGATAGTTCTGTAATAGCTAAATTCCTATCTTAAGATAAGATAGGATTTCTTCCTAAATTAAGTTAGGACACCTCCTTCTGTAATATCAAAACCCCTAAATGCCTTCCTATCTCAAGATAGGATAGGATTTCAAAGTTAGGAAGTTTCTGTAATGAGGCCCCTGGTCTCTATTTATATGTGGATTTTTGAGACTCTCCTGACGTGGCTGGATTCATAAAAGCATTTTTTTCAACAAGGAACTCTCTTTTAGATTGTCGGTGCCGTTAAAGTAGCATTAATAATCGTTTACTACTTAACAGCACCGACAATCCCAAAACCCAGTCGTAACCAGATGGAAAAAGTGTGTAGTTCAAAACGTGACGCAGCTTTTACTTCTTCGCCACCTAGAGATTGTTATGTACCATCATTCAAAAACCCCATGTTATTTCCCATAGACATTTGACCGAGGGAACCGGAAGGCACAGAGGCTGGACTAATGGTGCGTTTTAATATCCATCCGTCTCGGAGGTCCGAGGACGTTGCCTAGCGACACGCACAAACACGCCCCTTTTCCTCGGACGGCGATCTCGCCATCTCGGTTGAACTCAGTGGTGACCGAGCGAAATTCCGAGACAGAATTCAAGATGGCTGCGCCCATTGTGACTTGAAGTATGAACTGTTTTCATTGTGCTTGGACCACTTTGGTGGTTTAAATGGTAATTTCAATCACTCGTATTACTGCAATACCTTACTGCGTCCGTATCTCTGCCTATGTACACAAATATATTGTATTTGTGTACAGCACTTTGGTCAACTACTGTTGTTTTAAATGTGCTATATAAATAAACTTGACTTGACTTGACTATGGCCTATAGCCTACTTATATTGGATCGCCTGGTCCTCTGCCAATGCTACCGCGACAACAGCTTTCCGGGTGGCGTCCATGTTTTCCTCCAACGACCGAGCGAAATAATAAAACGCTTGAAGTGTGGGCGTGGCATCAGATCCGAGATCCGAGTCGGTTCGCAGAGAATACTCGAACGCACCATTATTCTTCAGAGGTCGAGACTGCAGTCATGTGATTGGCTGAAAACGAGGGAGGCATCTGATTGGCTACCGAGAGTTCCTTGTTGAAAAAAATGCATTTGTGAATCCAGTCATGTCAGGAGTCTCAAAAATCCACACATAAATACAGACCAGTTCAAACACAAATGCAAATAGTTCACAAATGAAAAGCGTCTTGTTAATTAAAGTTTAAAAGTTTGTATATAAATGTAACAACATCCAAATACATTTTTGATGAAAATTGCAAATATCTTGTGGATTCATATATTTATGGATTTATATATCATTTATTTGATGTGTGGATCAGAAATGTGTTTGTGAAACTTATTTTTGTTTATGGATTTATTTTACATTTATACATACCGATATTCATTTGTGTGTGCATTGAAATGTATTTGTGAGAAGAGATTCATTTATATATAAATCACAAAATACATTGGTGAATCCTTCTCTGTGCATCCATTAGGTGAGTGATGCATGCAGCGCTCAAATATTATTCTTCATAACTTTTCAGTTGCCTCAGCATATTAGAATGCTGAGGCATTCAAACTCTAAATATTGAAATCTTTATTCTTTATTCTTCCGCCGTTTTTTTGGTCTTCAACTCCTCCGCCATACTTTTGGCAACAGAAACCATTCAACTATTAAAACGTTCAGCTCTTTAACGTCATGATGGCTATAATTCAGCGTTTTTTAACTCTTTCAAAATTTTAAACTATTCAGCTTTTTCCACATTTTTTTTAACATGGGAGTCAATAGGAGGACGGCAGAGCCATTTCCTCTGGTACTTCAACTGTTTAAGACGTAACTCAATCGATTTTCAACCGTTTATCTTCGTTCCAACCATTTAACAAATGTACACACTCTTCAATAATGTCTACGGATTTTTGATATCATTTAACTTTCTTCAGAATCACAGTTTTAGTTTCAAACCGTCATACTTTTCAGTTGCTCTCATTGATTTCCGTTGACGTCAGAACTGAGGACGTTCAGGCACACTCACACACACACGCAATAGCTTTGCCATTCTCTTAAGAAACACACACACACACACACACACACACACACACTACCAATACTACTACTACCATTACTACTACTACTTCAGCTACTTCTCCTGCCAATACAACTACTACAACAATTACTACTAGGCCTACTACCTTATACTTCAGCTACTACTTCTACCTAAGCTACAACAACTATTTCAGTGGTGGAAACTAAACCGAGTTTTATCACTTCAACTAATTGAAGAGAACATGAGGAATCGGGGAGTCCGGATAAAGTATTGACAGAGACTTTATTGTTACCCGCAAACGAGAAACAACAACGCAGAGCGAGGTTTGCAAAGACACTGCCGGGTCGTCCGATCCCGGTCTTTATCCATTCAAACTGAGCTGTTTTGCATATCAAATGACCGCCTTCGGTACAGGCTCAGAATTCCCTCATATGGCAGGGACGGTCAACCATAAATTCCTTTAAGTATGTGGTCATCTCCTGCAGATAATCTAAATAATGGGAGGATGTCAGTACGCCTTAGCCCTAGACTGCCTGGCTCTGTATGAGGCCCAACTCTGAGTCCAGAGGTGTTTTTTTCTGCTTTCCACCATTAAAAGGTGCCTTGACATGCTATTTTATGGATGCTTTAATATAGGTATTAGTGGGCCACTAACATAGTATTCAAAGACGTTCCCGAAATTCAGCCGTGGTGCATAGTTACAGCCACCCCACCCACTATATATTATCACGGCCAAAAGCTGTGTGAGCCGATATTATGAATCTCAAACGACCGTGTTGGGTTCTCCGACGTTCCTGGTTCTTCCACGTCCACATCAATGTGAAGTAGACTGAACCGTGACAAGGAGGAGAAAGGGATTGTTGCCGGGCAGCGCTTAGGCACCTCCGCCTCCTGCAGCGCGGTAGTACCTCGGCAGCGGGAAGCGGGGCTCAAGCGGGAGACATTCGCCGCCAACAATCCCTTTCTCCTCCAAGTCGTGGTTCATGTTCTTGAGGGAGTCAAAGCCAAAGTTCCTTTCCCCCAATTCATTCTCAACCATGGCTGAGATAACCCCCACTACGAGTCTCGTTGTAGAAATACCAGAGACGAGAGTCCGACGTGTTATGCGCCATAACACCAAAAGCAGAACGGTTATCCAAATAACAAGGAAGTGTACAACGCTTGCGTTACAGTCCTGGAGCTCTATATCTAAATAATATCATACATAGATATCTATATTATATAATACATATTATCACTGCCAAAAGCTGTGTGCGCCTCCAGACGATATTATGAATCAAAAAACGACTTTGTCTGGTTCTGCAACGTCTCTGGTTCTTCTACTTTCACATCAATCTGAAGTAGACTGAACCGCACGCTGCCTGATGCCGGTGGTGCCTCGCGGCAACCGGCGGCATGTCGCAGTTCATGTACTTCAGGGAGTCAAAGCCAAAGTTCCTTTCCCCCAATTCCTTCTCAACCATGGCTGAGATAACCCCCACTACAGTCTCGTTGTGGAAATACAAGAGACGTCAAAGAACCGACAAGAAACACTTACACACACACATTATGTGGCGCTCACACGGTCGTGTCTCATTGGCGGGCCAAGTCTCTGGGCGGGCCAGGCAGAGTAAGGGGAGGAGCTTACTGCAGCGTGACGACATAGGAAACCACATTCCAAATCAGCGGGCTTGAGCCTCCGTTTTTTTCCAAAGGCGAGCAGAACACCTAGTTCTCGTTTTAAACCGAACGCAAGTTTTAGCCACTTGGGGACCATAGGCAGGCGAGGGGAACTCATATTTATGTTAGAGAACCTCATAATGTGCAATTTTCATGCCATGGCACCTTTAATGTATATGCCTGATATATATATATAGGCCTGATAATGCTCAAAGTTAATATAAAAGTAATGGTTAATTTCCCCCATACTACCTACTACTTCAGCTACTACCTACTACTTCAGCTACTACCTACTACTTCAGCTACTACAACTACTTCAGCTACTACCTACTACTTCAGCTACTACTACTACCACTTCAGCTACTACATACTACTTCAGCTACTACTACTACCTCAGCTGCTACCTATTACCTCAGCTACTACCTACTACGTCAGCTACTTCTACTACCATTTCAGCTTCTAGTACTACTACTACTTCAGCTACTACAATTACTTCAGCTACTACAACTACTTCAGCTACTACCCACTACTTCAGCTACAACTATTACTTCAGCTACTACAACTACTTCAGCTACTACTACTATTTCAGCTTCTATTACTACTTCAGCTTCTACTACTTCAGCTTATTACTTCAGCTACTACTACTTCAGCTACTACCTACTACTTCAGCTACCACTACTTCTTTAGCTACTGCCTACTACTTTAGCAACTACTACTACTACTACTTCAGCTACTACTTTCAGATTCTTTGGTTCAATCAATTTTACATTTCTTAATTTTCAGCAATGCTTCGCACTTTTCATTCAGCCGTCAGCATTCACATGCATTTTCTGCAGGAAATGCAATTTCTAGTATTCACACCCTAGATATTGAAATCTTTATTATTCTTATTATCGTGAATGCTGTAGCATTCACACATCACTCTAGATATTGAAATCTTAATTATTCTTATTTTTATTCTTCCTCCTCCCGTTTTTTGGTGTTCAACTCCTCCGCCATACTTTCAGCTACAGAAACCATTCAAATATCATAACGTTCAGCTCTTTAACGACATGATGGCTATCGATCAGCGTTTTCAACTCTTTCAACTTTTTAAACTATTCAGCTTTTTCCACTTTTTTTTAACATGGGAGCCATGTGTATGTGCGTGCTTGCTGTGTATGCAGGCCTTCGCGAGTGCTGTGTGTGTGTGTGAGCTGCAGGCTGCTTGGCACATGCACACATGAGTAACTTGAGTAACTGGTGCGACAGGCCTGCTATTATATATCTATATATCGTACAGTTTATCTTCGTTCCAACCATGTAACAAATCGACACACTTGTATCTTCAATAATATCTACGGATCAGAATCACAGTTTTAGTTTCCAACCGTCAGAGTATTCAGTTGCTCTCATTGATTTCCGTTGACGTCAGAACTGAGGACGTTCAGGCACACTCACACACAAACGCAATAGCTCCGCCATTCTTTTAAAGAGACACACACACACAAACACACACACAGGCAATGGCTCCGCCATTCTCTTAAGACACACCAACACACACACACAAACACACACAGCTTTATTCCAATACGATTTTAACATTTTGAACTTCGTTAAAATCTCTCACTTGATTAGAGCTAATCAACATTTCTACTGCCTACTACTACTACCACTACTACGACTACCATTACTACTACTACTACTTCAGCTACAACTACTACTTCAGCTACTACTACAACCATTACTACTACTCCTACCAATACAACTACTACTACTACTACTACTTCAGCTACTACCTAATACTTCAGCTACTACTTCTACCTAAGCTACAACAACTACTTAAGCTACTACCTACTACTTCAGCTTCTACCTACTACTTCAGCTTCTGCCTACTACTTCAGCTACTAGTACTACTACTTCAGCTTCTACCTACTACTATCTCAGCTACTACCTATTACCTCAGCTACTACCTACTACGTCAGCTACTTCTACTACCACTTCAGCTTCTACTACTACTTCAGCTACTACAATTACTTCCGCTACTACTACTACTTCAGCTTCTATTACTACTTCAGCTTCTGCCTACTACTTCAGCTACAACTACTACTTCAGATACTACCTACTACTTCAGCTACTACCTACTACTTCAGCTACTACTACTTCTTTAGCTACTTCTACTACAACTTCAGCTACTTCTACTACTTCAGCTACTACAACTACTTCAGCTACTACCTAATACTTCAGCTTCTACTACTTCAGCTACTACTACTTTAGCTACTACAACTACTATTATTTCAGCTACTACTACTTATACTACAGCTACTACTACTTCAGCTACTACTACTACTTCAGCTACTACTTTCAGATTCTTCGGTTCAATTAATTTTACATTTCTTCATTTTCAGCAATGCTTTGCCCTTTTCATTCAGCCGCCAGCATTCACACGCGTTTTCTGCAGGAAATGCAATTTCTAGTGTTCACACCCTAGATATTGAAATCTTTATTATTCTTATTTTTATTCTTCCTCCTCCCGTTTTTTGGTGTTCAACTCCTCCGCCATACTTTCAGCTACAGAAACCATTCAAAACGTCAGCTCTTTAACGCTATGATGGCTATCTATCACGGTTTTCAACTCTTTCAACTTTTAAACTATTCAGCTTTTTCCAATTTTTTTTAACATGGGAGTCAATGGGAGGACGGCCGTCCTCCCTTTTCCTCTGGAACTTCATCTGTTGTATGTATGTACTGTGATAGAAATTAACCTTACATTTTATGTTAAACTATGATTATTATTAGGCCTACATATCATATAGATCAGTGGTTTTCAAACTGTGGGGTGCGCCCCCCCTAGGGGGCACCAGAGTTCTTCAGGGGGGGCGCGACGTGAGAAAAAAATAAACCCGAAAAAACCCCTGAAAGTCGATGATTCAAATCATCAGTCGTACTTCAACTGTAGAAGTAACATAACTAAATCAATTTTCAACTGTTTATCTTCGTGCAAACCATTTAACAAATCTACACACTTGTAACTTCAATAATATCTAAACAGAATTTCGATATCATTTAAAATTTCTTCAGAATCACCGTTTTAGTTTCATACCGCTTCGTTTTCATTGAAGACGTCTGCCCATTCTGATACACCTACTTCTAGACATCGTAACAAATTCCTTTTTCAACCGTTTACCATCGTTCAATCCATTAAACAAATCTGCACACTTGTATCTTCAATACTATCGAATTTTGATAGCATTTATACTTTTTTCTGAATCACAGTTTTAGTTTCAAACCGGCATTGTTTTCAGTTGCTTATAATAATTTAGGTCACCATAACAACGTCGTTAAACAAACAAACCCCGCCGAATAGTCGAATCTCTGGACTGAAAAGGCAGATCTGATTCGACTCAGAAAATTCAGAGTCGGGGACCCTGAATAAATCTGTGTAAACTGGCGGTTTACACAGATTAAGATGTTCAAATGTATTTAAAAAAGGTTAAGCTAAAACATGCTTAGATAAAGTTGTTAAATTGTGTTAAGAAATGTGTTTAAAAACGCACAAAGATGTTGTAATGTTTCAGAAATATGTTTAAAATGTTTACAAAATATGTTTAAAAAATGTTTCAAAAATATGTTTCAAATGTTTTAAAATTATGATCAGAGATGTTTAAAATAATTAAAATAGGTTTCAAAACACAGGTATTTAGAACTTTTTTTGGGGGGGGGGGCTCAGCTGACATTTTTTCTCTGAGGGGGTGCTCCCTCTCTCACACTTTGAAAACCCCTGATATAGATACTTTAATAGTGGAAAAGAGCTGATCACCATTAGCCTAGGTGTTATGTGCCATGTGACACCAGTGAGTGAGTCCAGTCCATTCCCATCTGATGTGCCATGTGGCACACCAGTGAGAGGGTCCAGTCTACTCCCATTTGATGAACTCTCTGAAGACAATGCTTAGATTCACACGTGTGCATCATCTCTGTTTGAATAAGGATAATATATGTTCTAAGGTCACATTGGGATTCAGAAGACATGAGAGTATACTGACATCCACACAGTATGACCCAGAAAAACATTCTATGCACATCAATATTTGATGAAAGTCCAACTTTGTATTGAGTAAGGATTGGGGATATAAGGAGCTGTACGGGATTCATTCAGTAGTGTGTATCCGCGACAACTTTGTTGTCTCTCGTTTGCGGGTGGCAATAAACTCTCCATCTATACTTGACCTGGACTCTCCGATTCCTCTTTGCTTATAGCTAGTTGAAGTGAATTAGATAAGTTGTTATTATTAATGCTACCACAGTACATGTGCATGTGCGTGCTTGCGGTGTATGCATGCGTTCGCGAGTGCTGTGTGTGTGTGAGCTGCAGGCTGCTTGGCACATGCGCACATGAATAACTTGAGTTTGTGGTGCTACAGGCCTTCTATTATAGTACAGTGTTTTCCCTATATGCACCTAGCAGTGGCGGTACGCCGCTGCTGAAATATCACCGCCGCTGCTGAATTTCATTTTTTTTAACAAGAGGAGAGGAGAGCTTCAGCTTAACTCTTTAAAATACGAATCTTATATTATAATATAACATTCAGTGCGCTACGGACGCTGGATATGCGCTTCATGGAATCTGCTCCCCCTCCATATCCGCTGTGCCACTTCAGTGGAGTCATTCAAAAAGCTCCTGAAGGCACACCTCTTCTTAGAGGCCTATGGCCTTTAACCTGCCCCCCCCCCCTGTGTACACCTCTTGTTAAGCGACCTTGGGTACCTTGAAAGGCGCTATATAAATTGAATTTATTAGGGGTCCAAGCCAACAGGTTGGATCCCTATTGTTTTTGTAAGGATTATTCCTATTATTCTTACCTCCCTAAAAGTGGGACCACAGCCCAAACCGTAAATGGTGCCGACACGCGAATTGCATGACTAGATCCAGATCTCTTCGGACTACGCAGACGACAAAATCCAGACAAGCCGAACACTAGGTGGCGCTATTCCAAGGGAAAATGCGTTTGGGGCTATAACTCCCACACCGAACCTCCCACAGTCAAAAACTTGTACCCACATATTCACTGAAGTCTGCTGCATCTTTTGGCATAGGCCACGCCCATTTGCGTCGATAATTATTTTTCGCAAGATCGCGAAAACCGCAAAACTGCCTTTTCCCTACTCCTCCCACATTTCCTGACCAATCGATACCAAACTTTGCACACGACATCTTCAGACGCACACGAAAATAAATCATGAAACACTTTTTTTATCCGACCATCGATGACGAAACGGTAGCGTTTTGAATATTTGTCGCTTAGCTAAGTTTTAAGTCGAAAATCTAAAATCCAGAAAAAAAAGAGATTAGACATCGGATCGAGTCCAAATCTTAGACACATGTTAGCGGTACCCTTACTGACGTTCAAAAAGAAAATCTGAATATTTCGCCATTAGGGGGCGCAATAAACGAGGAAATTGTATATCATCTAATTGGCCAAAGGAATGTTCTTCAAACTCAAGGGAAACCATCAAGGGGTAATCCCGAGTATATATAGATAATATGGCCAAGAATTATTAATGTGGAAAAATTTCGCCACAAGGCGGCGCCAAAAAACTACGACATTGTATGTCTCCTAATTTGCCAATGGAATGTTCTGAAAACGCGTTTTGGGCTATAACTCCCACACCGAACCTCCCACAGTCAAAACCTTTATATCCACAGATTCACTGGAGTCAGCTGCATCTTTTGGCACACGCCGTGCCCATTTGTTTTGAACACATGCTTCGCGTTGTGCCGGCGAAATGCACATTTCTTGTCGCGTTGTGCCGGCGAAATGCACACTTCTTGGACCCCTGCATAACTGCTTGCAGTTCTAGTTATTATTATTATTCATGTCCAGGTCAATTCACGCACTTGTAAGTAAAGCATATAAACGGAAAGGAACTTCCGTAGAGTTGGAAATAAATTGGCATATTCTGAGTTTGCGGTTCAATAGATTCAAATGAAACATCGTTGCAACACAATTTACACCTCTAGCTAAATGTAGTAACCTAGAGAACCAGCTACAACATTGTTTTCATCCAAACGAGCCGTCTTTAGCGAACGGTGAATTGCATTGGCTTCTATGAGCTGTCGGCTTTCAGGCGTGAGGTTAGGGACCATCTGCAAAAAACTGCAGAAAACTACCACAATGGTAAAATGTCAATAGCGTCGTCGTTATTGACGCTAGAGCACCAAAACTCGTTCCATAGAGGCATGGCCTCTTTATGGTACTACTACAACCTTTAGCTTTGAATAATATATCTCTTCTTATTTTGTAAGATTTTTTATTTAGCAACAATTTCAATAGCGTCGCCATTATTGACTCTAGAGCCCCAAAACTCGTTCCATAGAGGCATGGCCTCTTTATGGTCCTACTACAACCTTTAGTTTTGAAAAATATATCTCTTCTTATTTTTGAGGATTTATTATTTAGGAACAATTTCAATAGCATTGCCATTATTGAATCTAGAGCCCCAAAACTCGTTTTATATAGGCTTGGGCTCTTTATGGTCTTACTGCAATCTTTGTGTTGGGGAGAGGGGAGGGAGTGGAAAGATGCATTGGTTAGAGGCACAGATCTTTTCGATTGTTGTAGTATTTGTGTCATGGGATTTTACTGTATAGGGTGGTTGGTGATATATTATTTGTTAAATAAATGTAAATAATTGTTTTAAAGATTATACTTGTATGATGTTCAATTTCTCCATATTTCCCCTAGTCATAACTGTGCACAAATGTACTGTATGTACACCCTTCTGGTGCCGGCAGAAAAGTCTCCCGGCACGGTGCGCTTTCCGAGCACACAAAAAAATGTGTGAGCGGAAAAGAATACATTTCACCTCCGCTGCTGCAACTCCATCCTAGGGGAAACTCTGTAGTAGTAAGATTATCTTGAGGTGTCCTGTTCAATGTACTGCTAGGCATGCAGCTAAATAACTTTGGATACTTTATGATAGGCAGAAACATAGATAGGTGGTTAACCTAACCTGATCTCACAAAGACGTTACAAACCAGGCCGGCTTTGAACAGGACCCTCACCTGACCTCAGGGAGACTTTAAACAGGAACCTAACCTGACCTTAGGGAGACATTACAACCCAGGCCGGCTTTTAACAGGAACCTAACCTGACCTCAGGGAGACGTTACAACCCAGGCGGGCTTTGAACAGGACCCTCACCTGACCTCAGGGAGACTTTTAACAGGAACCTAACCTGACCTCAGGGAGACGTTACAACCCAGGCCGGCTTTAAACATGAACCTGACCTGACTTCAGGGAGACGTTACAACCCAGGCCTGTTTTAAACAGGAACCTAACCTGAACAGATCCCTGTCCCCCTTCACTTCATTCACAGCTAAGCCACTAGAAGGAGTTTAGACAAATGGAGTCCAGATGTAATTAAAACAGGTCCAATCCGCTGCTCTATGAATATTTAAAGTCCTCGGAGCTATTCCATTTGATCCCGTCACACGACAGGAAAATGCATACATAAATCCATCCATATTATAATAAATTCACGGAAGCCTGGTATGTTTGAAATGCCTCTCTGGCTTGCTTACCAAAATGCGCTTAGCCTCGATACCGAAGCCCCTGCAACACTAGAGTTAAGCAAGCGACTGACAGGGCCATCTATGAAGCCTTCCCTCTCGCCAGCATGCCTACCATCCAAAAATAACCACAAAACCATGGGTTGTTTCCATGGCCTCTTGCATAACTACGCATTTACATCATCACAGAGCCGTGTATCATTGGCGACCGATTTTCTCTGGACATTAGATCATTAAGCATAAAATAATCCCCTTGGCTCAGCCCATCCATTTACTCTAGTCAGTGTAGGGCTGTACGGTATGTACTAAAATGTATGTAAAGGTATGATTTGAGGCATAGACGGTAGCGGTATTATATCACGGTATGTTAATTGTGTCTTCTAGTTTCAATATAAATGCTTCTGAAGGGGTATTGGTTAGGCAGCAAAACTGCATGAAAAGATTATTATTATTTTTTTCTCAAGTTACTTCCATCTCTTACAAACACTAATGTTTAATAGTATGGATTTCTTTCTCCACTTGCTCGATGACCTTGCCGTATAGTTTTGGCGTCTCAATTTGGCTGAATTGTGTGCGGGCAGGTAACGCGTACCTATGATTGAGTGTTTTGACCATCTCTTTAAAGCCCTTTCTATCGACATTTTGAAAGGGAACCATGTCCTTACACAGGTTGACAGTGACGGCGTTTGTGATCTCGTTCCAGCGCTGGTTTTTGTGGTCGTAAGAACTGGCTTTGGAAATTGCCTGCGGAAGCGATATCTGTGGAAGATATGCAGAGACAGCCTCACGCTACCAGCGTCTGTCTCGTACGGTGTGGATTGAGAATAGCATACTGCCTGAGAAGGCAGTATCGCTGTCAAATCTGTCCCTGGGTAAAAGTAACGTCGCGCCGAATTGAAAAAGGAACTACGTTTCGTTTCCATATTTTCAGTAAATGCCCGCAACTTTACTTTTTACATGAAACAGTAGTTACGTTACTGTATTAACGTGTTACTTACTTTGTAACGCGTTACACAGAACACTGTCTACCGGTCACACGTTAACGTCAAAATCCATACTGTTGCACAAAAGCACAAATGTACTTGCTATACAGTTTATACCATACACCCCTAAGTTAGAGTTTAATTATGAACACCAATGGAATGTAGCCAAGGTGTCTTGTGCTGGGAGTGTAACAAACCTCAGAGCTGGAGTCCCGTGGCTTCACATAATTGGACGGGAAGACCCCGTTCTTGCCGCTGACCACGCCGGTCCACCAATCCCCTTCTTTGCGGGTCACCAAGACGACGTCGCCCTGCTGGAAGCTGAGGTCTCCCTGTTCGCTGCTCTCGTAGGTATACATGGCCATATACTCTAGAGACAGACACAGCACCATGAGCCCCTGTGTGTGTGTGTGTGTGTGTGTGTGTGTGTGTGTGTGTGTGTGTGTGTGTGTGTGTGTGTGTGTGTGTGTGTGTGTGTGTGTGTGTGTGTGTGTGTGTGTATGTGTGTGTTTATGTGTGAGCTGCTCTCGTTGGTGCACAGGGCGAGATCATTCAGGGCCGATGTGTGCAGACAGTGGGTGTGGTTGTTGAGCTTGCATGTGTGTGAGCAGAGTTGTGTTTGATTTTGTGTGTGTTACCTTCCCCAGAATCTGACAGCTTTGTGGGGGAGGGAGAGGGGTGTTTTCCACAGGGGGGACTCTCTGACGCTCCAGACTCACTAGGAGGAAGAAGTGTGAAGGAATCAGTGGTCCTGAAATATATCAGGTAACACAGTCAAGACATTTACTATGTTTTATAAGATGTACTTACTTGTACTTACTTATTATATATTCGATGAACATAATATATATTTTTTGAAACATTACATTGATTATATGTATAGATATTCTTTTTTTATACACAAGCATCTATGTTGTATCCTCTAGCGTTGGTGTATTTAAATATCTTGTATATCTGTGTGGTGCACCAATGCACCACAGAGGAGTCCTTGTATGTGAAAGATCACTTGTCTCTTCACTTGTGACTCTTCCAGCCCATCACCTGGTCTTGCTGCGTGGGGGGGCCGGGGAAGGGGCTGCTGGGGGGGGCGGGGCAGTCATGGAGGCTGAGATGAGCTTAACGTAGCTCTTGGGGAACCAGCCCCTCTGGCCAGACTGCAGTTCCCCTAACCACCACATGTCCTGCTGCTCAAGAACTGTGATGACCTGCCACAAGAAGAGGAGTATGAGGAAGCCATGGGATACCATACTAAAGAAATGCATTACCATAATGCTCGAATGTAAACACTTATTATTGTTATTCTTTAAAATAAATCAATAAATAATATAACCAAGGCATGAGTGGTATGATAATTTCCACCTCATTCTTGTTGAAGTTGAGGTGGTTGTCCTTCTTGGCTCTCCACGGATACAAGGCCTGAGCCTGCAGGCCTTCTACCTTCTCTCCCTTAACAGAGAGAGAGAGAGAAAGAAATAAAGAGAGAAAGGGACAGAGAAATAAGCTTACAATAATTTCATCCTCAGTAACCGACTTACGACGAATATGACACCAAGAATGTGTCATATTGTAAGTCACTGTAAACATAATTTTCCTAATAATTGTAAAATAACATTATTTTAAGGGTTCCATGACATGC
Source organism: Gadus macrocephalus (assembly GCF_031168955.1). Classification (NCBI taxonomy): domain Eukaryota; kingdom Metazoa; phylum Chordata; class Actinopteri; order Gadiformes; family Gadidae; genus Gadus; species Gadus macrocephalus. Next base: position 20,782,569 of record NC_082396.1, on the reverse strand, counting down.
CACCAGGTGTGGTATGATTAGACGTTGCAAGTCGTTTGGAAAATCTGCCCCTTATGACATCACAGGTGGGCGTGTCCACCTAGATGAGTGACGGATAGATGAGCAACAATTGCTACAGTCCACTGGGTAGGCTGGTAGACTGCTCTATCCAGCACACATCTAGGTGGACACGCCCACCTGTGATGACATAAGGGGCAGATTTTCAAAACAGCTTGTAACGGCTAATCACACCACACCTGGTTGCATGTCTTGGGACCTTTAAAGTAACAATGCTACCTGTCCCAGGACAGGAGATGGGGAGGAGCCTGATGTCATGGTGGCGGGTGTGAAGGCGGAACGCTGGCGTAGTTGAGCGGAAGGAACACTAAGGGAAGGGTTCTGATTGGTGGAGGATGTTGGCCAGGCATCCCATCCCTCGCTGTCTGACTGGTTGGCTGTTGTGGAGGGCCAGCTACACACACAGACACAGACACATACAAACACTCTTCAATTGAGTTCTAAAATAAAATACATTTAAATCTTGTTTTTTAAATTTAGCTTTCAAACTATTTTCTATACATATCTGCAATGTACTGAGCTATCAGCCGGTACATACGTGGTGCTGAAGTCGGCCCAGTTACTGCTGACTGAAGAGGCGGAGGAGCTCTGTCCAGGGGCGGGGGGAGGGGTGGCTACAGGCTGCCGGGTGGGGGTGGGCGTGGCGGAGGCAGAGCTACGCAGGCTGATTGGTGCTTCGCTGTCAGGGATCCTCTCTGCGTAATTGGCCGGAAACCATCCAGTCCGTCCCCTCAGCTCTCCTCCTAGCCAACCAGGCTCCCCGGTTTGGGACTCATCCACCTATTGGAATAATGCAACAGCAACAAAAGCCATCAATTCCACATCCAAAGCAGTATAAGATCTGCATTAACACTCCCTATATCGACCACTGTATGGGGATGAGTGGTGGTTTTAAACCCAAAAGCAAAGAAAGGATATCCAAAATGCAGGATTATCCAGTATTCCTGACTTGTTGTCCTAGCAAACAATAGTTTGGGCCAACAACAGGAGGGAGGGCATTGCCTGCTTTAGTACTTATGGTGCCGTATGAAACTGGTCTGACAGGAGAATGTGTTTTTCTTGTTCAGACGGTTAGAGGTGCATCAGGCAGCAGGTCAAACAACAACAGGTGTAACAAACAACGACAACAACAAGGTGTGACTCAAATCAAGATAAAGACATGCATCCACTGGCTCTGAACGAGCCAACGAGCCGCTCTGAACAACTAAATCATGGCCTGTGATTGGTGAAGACAACACAGTGGGCGGGGCAAGAACTTACCCACTCCCCTTTAACCTTCAGGTTGGATGGCAAAGGAGAAAGCAAACAGTTATTACACATCCACACACGTGGGCAAATCCACACAAAGACCCACGCACACTATGAAGGGACAATCTAGAGTCAAACACATTTACGACACAGGAAGGTTTGGTAAGTGACACTAGGGCTGGCCCGAATACATCAATTCAAGCTTTGAATATTTGTTAGGTTTTCCCAACAAATATTGGAATATTCTGAGGGAGAAACTCAAAAAAAGTGAGTTCATAGTGCTCATCTTTTCCTGCCTGAGGGGTAGCCGGCGGAGACTCCTGCTGCAGAATCAGTTGTCAATTGATGCTTTTTTCCTGTTTACAACTACTGTTGTTTTGTTTTTGTAACGCAAAAAGATAAACTAGGATATCAGGTAGGATTACTGCGTGGGCACCATTAGCCTTCAGATCAACTCATCAGAGCATCAGTGCGGGTGAGAGAACGTCTCGGTCTGCTGATTATCACACTGGACGGCAGGTGTCCAAGTGCTACACTGAGGTGTTAGGATAATGGCCTAACATCCCAATACCAAACCAGTGAAGCCCAGACGTCACACGGCCTGCTCATCCTTTTGATGAGGGCTAGTGGTGGGTGGACTGGACTGGTGGAACTGGGGTGTCTCGCTCCCTTCCATACATATTAAGTATCATAAGTATTCACCGGGATATTCGTTTGGTTCGCAAATATATTTTTAGAAACCCCCCACCTGAAGCATATGAATCCAGAATTGAGATTTGAATGCATATGTAACAAACCAATATCTGAATCATCGAGCTCAGCACTAATAACCACTAACAACCAGATCAATACAGAATCTTCAATACAGAAACATCTTCACCGCCCGTCATTCCATTCATTTCCTGTCCCGCTCCAAGCTTGCATTCAGACACCCACCCACACAGGACTTTTACCAATCCATGTGACATTAATTGAGTGTACAGAAGTATGTGTTTGTGTGGTGTGTGGTGTGTATGACCAACCATAACAATGTCCCCTGGCGCGATGCTTATCTCGTCATGGCTTCGTGCGTCAAAGGGATACAGGGCCCTGTAGTAGACCACCTTCATGGGCTGCTGGTCGAAGCTGGTGACTGGAACCTTCTGCTCCAACAGGCCGGGGGCCGGAGCCCGCTCTGCAATCCCTATGGCAACCACAAGATCACAACACAAGTCCAAATCAAAGTCAAAGTGTTTTATTTGTCAAATGTACAGTGCAACAGAGGGTCATACTGGGCAGTGGGCCTTTACCATGACATGTCGTATGCCATGATACAATAGGATTAAAGTTATAATGAAAGCCATCCTGCGATTATATTCATAACTAAAGCATTGTGTGATGGATTGAGATTTCAACAGAAAACAAACCTAATGAGGAAACCTTTATTAAAATATTTCATGGCTCAACTGAGCCATTCTTATATAACAGTTATTATATAATTTTAGGACAATAGTTTAATCTTTCAAAAACTGAATTTTGAAATAGAAAAAGATACAGAGGATATCATGTACCTCAAACATCAGAAAATCCTGTAGTGGTCCAGACCTGTAAAACCCACTGCATATACAAAATTTGAATCTGCATCAACAGAAAATACACACTGAAGTGAGTATCAACGGCTGTTAACAATGTATTTGACTATTCAACTATAATTGTCGGCTAACTATTATTGTATACTCTATAAACGTGTATGCTATATGTACATGTTTATACTATCCTCAAAGAGGGTCTAGCCTTTGCATTTGGGTTCTAGCCTTTGCATTTGGGTTGTGGCCTTTGCATTTGTGTTTTCCTTGAAAGCACTTGTCAAATCACATTGCAAAGCGTTTTGGATATGCAGTTAGTTCAACACGTCTCCACCGTCCAACCCCATCTATAAAACATGATTGAACGGGAACACACACCTGTGGGGGCCCAGGGGTCCGGCTGCTGGCTGAACAGCTTGTTGACTTTATCCTGCACGTCCTTGTTGGCTATGCCCTCGTCCTCCTTCTCTTCTCCTCCTTCCAACGTCTTCTTGCGACCCTCCTCTTCCTCCTCCATCCCCCTTCTCTTCCGCTCCTCCTCCTCCAGGGTGACCCGGTTCAGCCAGGCCTGTGACGCGGACGTCCCCCCGGGACTGGGCACTTTTGGGGCTAAAGCGCCCCCCTCACCTCTCCAGGCCCCCACCTCTTCGGAGGGACACCTGAGAAACCGTGTGTGCACAAATATAAATATAAACTATTATGCACAATTGCATACATACACTCTTTCTCTTACATACGGCAAACGGAAACCCATGTCATACCAACATCATTAATAGGTAGTTGATTTGACGGTACAGTATAATGGCATAATCCTCTTATTAAGATCGTATAATGCACTGATCCCAAACGTTCGGGTCTGTGATGCCATTTTTAAGACAGTTCTCCCACATTTTGACATTTTAGTGCATCTGTTTCCCAATAGTACAATCCTTTCTCTGCAGTTGGTATAAACGGGGCCTTAAAGAGACCTTTTATAACTTTTCAATGGACTTTATTATCAAAAACATATCAAGTATCATTTCTCCGTAACTTGCCTGATGTCCTGGAGCTCAGCCGACCTCTTCTCATTCTGTGTGTGTGCGTGTGAGAATGGGTGTGTTTGCGTGTGAGCATACCCCTCCGATTCTTTCTGCTTCTGTCTCTGCTGCCGGCAGTGAATTTCCCTTAGCTCCTGCAATGCATTGTGGGAGGGAGTGAGCGGTGAGCAGGGGAGGGTTGAGGCAGGTGACCAGCCAAACTCAGTGTCACATGATGCCATGTTTCAGGAAATGGCTTTATAGCTTTTCTCCATTTACTGCACACGCTATTAATCACTTCATTAGTGGTTAGTCAAGGCAGTTGCCTTGGGGAAAAAAAACATATTTTGTTATACTTTCAAATAAGTTATAATTCCAGGCAATAAATATAATGCAAGTACATTAGTGAGATCAACATCAAACTACTTGAGGATAAAGGTTAGCTTTGCATGAAGGAGTTGAATTAAGATTAAACTGTATTGAGTTGAATGATAGCAACACCATTTAGTATTTGACCAAAGGTCTACGATTCACAAGTTTTGAAATGCAAATATATTTTCAGCCTCACAGAAAATGGGAGGAACCAATAATCTCTTTAGCTCCCTGCTTTTAAACTGCCTAGTTATAATATGATGCGATAATTAGAACACAACATATTCTAGAAATCACAATATACTATACCTTGTGATTGCATGGACACACATGCAGAAATTATGTAAAACTATACAAACGTAACCATAGAATCCAAATTAAAATAAGAATAAAATGAAAAAACTAGTCGATCATGTGAATATTATTTGATTGTTTGCAGTTGGATGTGAATTTAAAAAACACATAAAACCTGTAAGCTCCCATTCCATATAGTATGGTATAGTGCTATAGTATAGTATTATAAAAAAATAAGCCTATGCATAAAGTCTCTTTGCAGCTCAAAGAAAACTTACTTCCTCTACAAACATAACCAAAACAGCTAAAACTACAGCCAGGCCAATGGCCATCTCCGTAATATAGACCTAACACTACAGCCACATGGCCCTCTCCCCAGGATAGACCTAACACTACAGCCAGGATAGCCCTAACACTAAAGCCACACTGCCCTCTCCCCAGGATAGACCTAACACTACAGCCACACTGCCCTCTCCCCAGGATAGACCTAACACTACAGCCACATGTCCCTCTCCCCGGGATAGACCTTACACTACAGCCAGGCCTATGGCCCTCTTACCCAGGATAGACCTAGCACTACAGAAAGACCTATGGGCCTCTCCCAGGATAGACCCAACACTACAGCCTTATGGCTGTAGTATTGTGTAGTGTCCCCAGGATAGACCTACCTAACAATACAGCCAGGCCTATGGCCATTCAATTCAATTCAATGTGTTTATTGTCATATGCACAAATGAGACGTTCTCAGTTGTACAATGAAATTCTTCCTTTGTTTCCACAGACTGAATGCCAAGATTTTTTACAAGATAGATAGATAAATAAATAAATAAATAAATCTTACCCAGGATAGACCTAACACTACAGGGATAGATTAAACACCAAAGCCAGGCCTTATGGCCCTCTTACCCAGGATAGACCTAACACTACAGGGATAGATTAAACACCAAAGCCAGGCCTTATGGCCCTCTTACCCAGGATAGACCTAACACTACAGCCAGGAATAGCCCTCTTACCCAGGATAGACCCAACACTAGAGCCAGGCCTATGGTCTTCTCCCCAGGATAGACCTAACACTACAGCCAGGCCTATGGCCTTCTCCTCAGGATTGACCACCTTTCCCCCTTTGTATGAAATAACTTATCTCCCCCAACTTCCCCCCTTCCTGATTTGAACATGAACTGCTTATCATCTCAGACTCTCAGTATTTTTACTGACAACTAGGGCCCTAGACTAGACCGTAATTACCTTTAGTTTCCTTGAATCGCACCTGAATAGTTGGAAACTCTGGGAACCACTTTGTCCTTGTGTACCGTATTTAAAACCCTTTGCTGCTTGTGTTAACAATGTGAACGTTCATATGCACACCCATTGTCTCAATGAAGAGGCTTGGTAATTGCTGCCTATGTCTTCCTATGATCATGCTTTATTAAATTGACTATTTTCAACTATTTTACATCAAGATCATCTTTAACCTGAGTAAAATTACGCTTGTTTATATTTTTCTTGGCCTTGTACATTGCAGTGGGGAAGACCTTGCAGGAAGCAGCATTCTTTGTAAAAGAGGAAGAGAAAGTGGTGAGCTGTCAGTTTTATGCCAGCCAGCTGTGCTGTTAGGATGTGCCTCATCACTACAGCAGTAAACTGTAGTCATTTCAAAACACACACACACACACACACACACACACACACACACACACACACACACACACACACACACACACACACACACACACACACACACACACACACACACACACACACACACTTGTACAACTTGCCTTCCTGTTTATTCCTTAATTGTCTGCCTACCAGCATTTATATAGTCCAAAGAAAGTAGCTTTAGCTGGTTTGTAATTCCTAAGCCAGTTTAGCTAGGTAAGTACTTTATGAACGATCAGCTGCTAGCGTAAACTGGCTTAATTATAGTTATTCAATAAGCACTATAAGGGTAAAATAAGAGCATACAAGTCAGATGAGCCAAAGGCAGGGGTCAAAGGGAAGGTGGTGGGGAAGCAAGGATGAATGTAGAGGAGGTAAGGGACATGAAGGAAGGAGGATGAGTTGGTGGTGTAAAGTCGAGTAAAGCACACCCTGGCGGCTGACTCACAATGATGTAACTGCACCGGGCACTGAAAACACACACACACACACACACACACACACACTTCCCAAAAAAAACAAAAAAAACAAAAAAAAAAAACTGTAATGGTGATTAAGGGCTATACAAATAAAATTGAATTGAATTGAATTGAATTTCATTCTCACACACACACACTGATAAAATGAAAACAACTGTTGTGGTTGAAAACAGTAGAGTAGGTTGCTGGTCAACTCATAGGACGGCTTCATGGGGGACAGACCATAAAGGTCTCATCTCCATTCCACAAATGGCACAATATCCCACTAATAATCTAATCTCTGAGTAAAATTTAAAGTGGCACTTGCTCAATTCCGGACACCAACCGCTCAGGAGCTATTAGGAAATTCTGCCTAGAAATGGGAACCACAACGGCTAACTATGCACTTTGTCCACATGCTGCATGACAGGAGACGAGAATTGTGGGGTGGGGGACACTAGAGATGTTGAGACATCTTACATATGGTTTTGCATACAGTGCTAGCTGCTGATGTGTGTTAGTTGGCTGTCCCTTGTTAGTGGCATGGTGTGAGGTTAGAACAACGTAGTGATGCGTCGCTGAAATGCCATGCAGCACAGGGGCGAGGTCCATTAGCGCAGGGACGGCTCGTATCAATGGGCTAGTGGGGCAAAGCCCTCCCTATCTTTTTCAATAAACATGAGAACATTATTAAATTAATGAAAATATATTAAAATATAATAATTAGTAAAAGTCAGAATTGCTTGATTTTGTTGCAACGGTAGAAGAAACAGCACCAAATGATGACAAAAATGCAGGAGATAAATATAGATATGTTGTGTGGGCTTAGAAAAGTCAGCCCAGACGATCTGTCTTGGCTGACTTTTCTAAGCCCACACTTATTAAATGAATAAAGCCCAGACCAACAGTGACAGTGACTCTCACTGGTGACTGTCACTGTTGGAGGCGGGAGAAAAGAAATAGAGACTGGGGGCACATCAGACAAACGATGTCCAGATAAGAGATAGAACTGCTCATTATAAATCCATAGAGAAAAAACACACAACATACCAGCGGCAATGTATGCAAGTTTGTGTGTAGGTGAAGGTGATCAGTCAAACCGAAAGGCTGCCATACAACTGTCTGCACCCAGGGGCAGCACTGAGCAAGGTGTATGTGAAACAATGTTTTACATTCACCTTATGTTATCAGGGGCTCGATATCCAAAAATACTAAGCAAACGATTTAAACTAACAAATAAAAGTTACTATTTCCCAAAGCTTTTGTCCAACAAGTGACAATTGCATGACATCAGCATGCTGTATTTAAGTTTACTTTCCATCATAGACGGCAGTAGCTCAGGAGGTAGAGCGGATTGGCTGGTAAACTGAAGGTTGTTGGTTCGATCCCCGGCTCCTCCTAGCTGAGTGTCGAGGTGTCCTTGAGCAAGGCACCTAACTGCTCCCGACGAGCTGGCTGTCGCCTTGCATGGTTGACTCCGCTGTCGGTGCGTGAATGGTGAATGTGAGGCAATATTGTAAAGCGCTTTGGGTGGACAATGGTTAGAAAAGCGCTATATAAATGCAGCCCATTTACATTATCATCGCTACTATACCACTAGCAAGTAGGATTGTTGAGCTATATAATATTCCAGCTGCAGTACCAGGAGAGGCACTGTGCTCTACCCGTCTTCCTCTTGAAGCGTCTCCTGTAGGGCCTCTATCCTGGAACAGTGGTTTGCATAGAACTCACACAGACACTGGCATGGGCAAAGGCAAGAGTACCAGGAGGTAGAAACAGAGTAGAAAGGGAGATAAAGAAATACAAAATAAAAGGGGTTACTGACAGAATATAATTTAAAAGCATACCAAAGTTAGTCATGTTGAGATTATGGATGGGGAAAATGTCAAATATTCTTGACCGACCACCGAGCCTCAATAACCGGTTAATACCAGTTAACCGATCAGATTAAAATGTGCAAATTGAAATAACAGCCATTTCGAACCGCGCCAGCCACCTGCTATTTCGTAACTCTGCATATCTCTCTCCCGTTCTGCCTCCAACTCACACACACACACACACACACACACATACTCTCCAAGTGAGGCAGTGGCTCTAACCGCGGCTGCGATTAGAGCGGCAACTTGCTTACTGCAAGTTGACTGTGTGTAGAGAGCGGGGCCATCTGAAGAGGGCAGCGTTAGGAGCTCATTTGAAACATTGCCACGGCTCATTTAGGAAAATGACAGCTCTGAAGAATCGCCGCTAGTTTAGTGTGGAGGAGATGGAAAAATTGAGTGTGAGGGATAATATTTTTCACTTCACACAAACAGATCTTGGAATGAGATGCCTAACTGTAGTCTTATAGCATTTAGTCTGTGTCTGTCCATCTTCCAATAAGTCACCTCATCTGATCATCTTTTTGTGTGAAGTGAAACCAACACACACTCCACAGTCCACACTGAGCCCCAATTTTTTTTTTAACCGACCAGCGACAAGATTGATCGGTTAACGTTTATACGGTCAACCAACGGTCAAACGGTCATCGGTTAACATCCCTAGTTGAGATGGATGGACAGAGTAAGTGTGAGGGCAAGACAGCAGTGAGAGACAGTGAGCCAACATGGCAGAGGAGGATAGATAAATATACATCCCATATGTATATTTATATGTTAAGAGGGAAGCAGTAGGGCAGTAAAGTCAAACTAACAAATTATGTCAAAGGTAATTTGTCATGGACGTTGAATAATTAGCTATCATGGTTCAAATAAAAGAAAGTTAAATCCTGTACTGATTTGGGCTATACGAACACTCACTTTAAATACATCTCACGGTTAACATTTGGCATCAATGTTAAATGGTACACTTCTATCTTAGCTCCTGACTTTATTTCTGGGATGTAACCTGACCAACCAGGATGCAGGCAAGATGGGCTCTCCCCTATCGGTCTTAGTTCTCACACTATCCGAAATACAACTAAAGAGCAACCACACACTAAAGTCCAACCACATGGGCAGAACTACACAGTTTCACTTTATTATTGGACCTATTCAAATGAAGGTCACTTGCAATTGGCCAGAACAGAACGGACGGAAAATGCTTTACTGGATTCTGTTAACAGTCTCCAACATATTTGGACTACTAAGAACCTTTCACGCCCTAGAGGCTGGCTTGTGTACTTTATCACACGGTACATGGGGATCCTCCAAGAGACAGCTGGGCCACCTTCTGGCCCCGTCTGAATATCCTTAAAGGGACACTGTGTAATATTTTAAGTCATTTATTACCTCAAATCAACGTGTTCATTAACAAATAAGTCCTCATTGGTGAAAATGATCTCTGCCAAAAATCTCACTTATCCTCCTGAGCGAAGAATAACGAATATGTAGTTACATAGGACGGGTAAGCTTCATGGAGGCTTCAATGTTCTTCCGATCTATGAACTGCCGAGAGGGACAAAAAGCACTACGTGGTACAGGAAATGCAAACGCGTGAATGATGACCGAAATAATTCACTATCTTGCTCGAGGAGTAATTACTCATACATCATTAGCTTACACTAATGATTCAATGCAGTTTGAAATTTGGTTGAAATAACGAACCTCATCATCGAATGACTCGATGAGGTAGTATTGGATGTCATGACACAGCTTCTTGGCACATACTGCCCACCGTAGTTTTTTAACAAGCGAGCACTATTAGTTTGAATGCAATATACAATTGTACCACTAGATGGGAGTAATTTTTACACAGTGTCCCTTTAACATTAGGAGGGACACAAGTGGACCTCGGAAAGTTAATCATGGCCACTGAAATGCTCAGAGACTCTAATTTACCATAATGACCCTACTTTTACACATATTTAAAGTCCATAAAGGCTTGTTGCATTTATGGCAAACATCTGCATAACATTTGTTTCACGAGAGGTGGCGCTGTCCCAGAAGTTGGATTTAATAGTTGAGTAAGTATTAAAGATCCCCGAGGTCACACTAAAAGCTGATTAAGAGGGATTTGGATATATAAGCCCCAGACACAGGGTGTTTTTTAGGGTTGGGAAAAATTATCGATTTTTCGCTGCATCGCGATTCTCTCTAGAACGATTCCGTCTCGATACAGGTAAATTAATAATCGGAATTAAAAAAATAAAAAGATTTTCTTTTTCCGCCTGCTGCAACATTTTGTTCGCCAGAGGGGGGATAATTTTAGGAATTTTACAATTATTTAATTTATCTTCAGTGTGCATTGGCCAATCTTATTTGTCTTGACACGATTGCGATTCAGCCTATGCGCTGCACGCAAACTCACAGCAAGACTCACGAACCCCTCTAATTCAAGAGCAGCTTTTTCTTTAATGACATAGAAAAGAAAGATTAGAAAGAAAAGAAAACTGAAACCTATTCTACATACTTCCATATTATGTTGTAATGCAAGCTGCATTGATTATTGCATTGTTCATAGAAAGTCATAGTTATGACAAAAGCTTATTCTCTAATAAAATATTAAATAAGTTAATTCATCTGTTGACGTCTTTAATGATCATCACAAAAGTAGGAAGTGATTAGCAAACTCGGAGTAGCAAACGCAGATGCGTATAGGCCTGTCACGATATCAATAAATCAATTAATTGCGCGATAAATTAAAATGAGCGATAATCTTTTGCCGGCCGCAATAATTTCCATTCGCACTCTTTTTTTTTTTTTAAATCATTGCTTTATTGGCCTTATCTGAGAAGAAATCTATGCCATGAACAGAAATGTTATAGGCCTTTATTACACGGGTCTTCACAATGCCGTGGAACGCTCCGTTCATTTGCATAGATAGTAGTCCGATAACTTGTCAACCCCAGCATCTTTGGTTGCTAAGCAACGTCAACGTCTTTGGCAGACTATTTCTCTGCTGATCTGCTGATGAAGTTGCCTGGCAACGGGGCGCTACTCTGTGAGCGACTCGCGGCGTGCTGCTCCCGTAATTTGCATGTTTTTGGAGTTGTTTTGTGTTTTCTGAGAGTCCTTAAGTGCGGTATTTACCGACAGCAAGTATAACTACTACGCTCAAGTATTTAGCGAGTTTGTGTGTCCTGATCGCCTTTCTGGAACCAGTATTTGCGATCTGTATCACACCGGCAAACTCCATGACACGCCATGGAGGGAGGCTCACCTACTCACAGGAGGCTCTGCTGGATCTGCAGCCTGCCTCGCTGGATCTACAAGCAACACCTTCTTGCCTGAATGGGATTCCTCAGCATCTACAGAGGAATCATTACATCAAGCGCATTCGTAGGAAAAGGGGATCCAGAGGAGGAATACGGAACAGAATGAGGAGACGAGGTAGGAGGCTGCCACTACCTGCAATAACTCTCTCCAATGTGCGATCATTACGCAACAAAATAACTGAACTTTCCACACTCATCAAACTTGACTCAGACTACCGTCAAACCAGCCTCTTCTGCTTCACGGAGACATGGTTGTCAGAAGAAATAACCGATGTCGATATAGATGGATTTAAGATCATTCGTTTTGACAGAGACACTAGGATGACGCGGAAGTCGATTGGGGGCGGGCTCTGTATGGCTGTCAACACAAAGTGGGCTGTCAACTTCACTGTAAGAGAGACTGAATGCAGTAAACACCATGAAGTCATGACCGTGTCGTTCAGGCCTCACTACCTTCCCCGTGAATTTACACAAATTACAGCCATCCTAGCGTATGTCCCTGGACCTGATTTCACATGTGCAGCGGAGCGCATTGCTGACTGCTACAACAGAGCTGTCAATCAGAGCAGCGATCAGCCTGTCCTCCTGCTAGGGGATTTTAACAGATGCGATGTCACCACACTGCTTCCAAACTTGGAGCAGTATGTCACCACACCTACCAGACTTGACAGAACACTGGATCTGTGCTTCGGTAACATACCGGGAGCTTATGTCGCAAAGCCCCGCCCACCACTCGGTCGCTCCGACCACAATGTCATTGTGGTCGGATGTCATTCACAATGTCATTCTGCTGCTTCCAAAATACAGACAAAAACTAAAAACAGAAGACATACAAACAAAAACTGTTCAAGTCTGGAACAATGACTCTGTTGATGCATTAAGGGGCTGCATGGAGATCACAGACTGGGAAATATTTTTCCAAAGCTGTGAGGGAGACCTTAATCTGCTGACAGACTCTATCACCTCCTATTTGTCCTTCTGTGTGGACACTGTTATTCCAACAAAGCAGGTCAAGATGTACCCGAACAACAAGCCTTGGGTTACCAAGGACCTGAAACAGTGTCTTAACAACAAAAAGGTGGCATTCCTACAGGGAGACAAAAACAGAGTGAAAGAGTGCAACAGTGATTGAGAAGGAAGACCAGGCTGGCCAAACTCCACTATAAGAACAAAGTGGAGGAAAAATTCACCACTGGCAATGCAAGGGAGGCATGGCAGGGACTAAACACCATGATGGGCAGAGCCCAGAAACCGGCCCTCATCCAATGCTCTGACCCTGCCACCTTTGCAGAGCAGCTCAACACATACTACAGCAGGTTCAACATGCCACACCCCCAGAATGACTGGACCCTCACCAGCAATTCATCACTCACAGTGGCTAAAGGGAAGGTCACATCCATGCTGGGCCGCATCAACCCTCACAAAGCCTCTGGCCCGGACAGGCTCAGAGGCAAGGTGCTGAGGGAATGCTCAGCTCAGCTGGGTGATGTAATCACTCGACTATTCCAGCATCTCCTGGACTCCAGCTGTGTCCCACGGATGTGGAAGGAGTCCACACTTATACCAGTGCCGAAGAGAGCCAACGCCAGGGAGATAAAAGACTTCAGACCGGTGGCCCTCACATCTATTCTCTCTAAGTGTATGGAGAGGGTGGTGTGTGATCACCTCACTTCTATGGTGGTGGACAAGCTTGACCCACTTCAGTTTGCCTATAAGGCAAAGCGGGGGGTGGAGGATGCCTGTTTGACTCTCCTGGACACCGTTTGCAGACAGCTGGACTCCCCACACTCCCACACACAGATTTTATTCATGGACTTTTCTTCCGCTTTTAACACAGTCAACCCGGCCACCCTCTGCAACCGCCTTCTGGATATACAAGTCCACCCATCACTCATCCTGTGGATAAAAGACTTCCTGCAGGACCGGTCCCAGCACGTGGTGGTAAATGGCTTTAAATCCAAGAACATGATTTTAAACACCGGTGTCCCCCAGGGTTGTGTTTTATCACCAATCTTATTTTCCATCTACACAAACAACATAACAAACAACAGTGACATTCCCCTTTTTAAGTATGCAGATGACATGGCTCTGGTGGCCGACATCAAGGATCACTCCTCTCTGGCTGCCTACTATCAGCAGGTCAACGCCCTGATGCAGTGGATCAAAGAGAGCTCTTTGGAGCTCAACATCTCCAAGACCAAGGAGCTGTGTTGTGGGGGGAGGCAAACATCTTTCCCCCAACCTCTCTTTGAACCTCTGAGGCTGAATGGGCAGACAGTGGAGCAGGTAGAGGCCTTTAGATACCTGGGCACAGATATGGACACCCACCTGTCCTTCTCCCAGCACACAGACTCTGTGTACAAAAAGGCACAGCAACGCCTGTTCCTGCTGAGGAAACTCAGGAGCTTTGATGTCAAACAGGACATTTTAACAGCTGTCTATAAATCACTCATAGAATCTGTACTCACGTTCAACATCACATCCTGGTTCACCCTCACCTCTGTCAAAAACAAATCAAAGCTTTCCCGGATCGTCAATCAAGGAAGCAAAATAACTGGCAAAACTCAAATTCAATTATCAGTACTCCACAGCCAGGCAGCTAAAAGGAAAGCCCACCTTATTACACAGGATCCCACCCACCCCCTGCACAAGTCCTTCCAACTTCTGCCATCAGGCCGCCGGTATAGAGTACCCCTATCTAAGAAAAACATACACAAAAACTCATTCATACCCATTGCCATAAACACCTTAAATAAACAATGAACTATGGACAAAGGAACTCTGTCCAACTCTGACGTCACTTTACACTTTACACATATCCACAGCTTTTATTTAGTTATTTTTACAGTTTTTAATATTTATACTTGTTTTAAGATCTATACACACTGTATGTGCTCTCAGAGATCAACGTTGTTGCATGAATGCCTATCAGTACATTTTCATGTTTGTATGTCGAGCCACGTCAAAGATGATTTTCTGTTACGACAGACAATAAAGTTTTCTGAATCTGAATCTGAATCTGAATCAACACTAAGAATGCTGCTAACGAATAAATTGTAAAAAGACAAACCATGTGAAGTTATTTTTTCGTTACAGCAAGTAGCCGTGTAATAAGCGGGATAATGTATAGAACGTCGCCGGTCATTATCAAAAATTAAGCCCCTTCAGGGCGAAGCAAGACACCTCCGCTGCGCGTCGGTGCCCCTGTCGGGGCTTATTTTCCCGATAATGACCAACGTTCTATGCATTATATATATTTATATATATGATATATTTAGCAGAGTAGGCCTAAGTAACAAATGTTGGGTTGAACTCAGGCACGGCGCCAGGATTCCAGTTGTGGATGGGCAAGACCAATTGTGGGTGGTCCTTAAATTAAAAACCTTATCAAATCCTTGTTTAACCTAATACAAATGACTGACTAATATACCGTATTTTCCGGACTATACGTCGCTCCCGAGTATTAGTCGCATCAGTCAAAAAATGCTCCATGACGAGGAAAAAAACATATATACGTCGAATCGGTGTATAAGTCGCATTTATTTTTAAACATTTAAACAAGAACGTTTAGTCTGGAGAGACTGAATAAAATTGCAATAGCAATATAGGCTATATATAAACATAACAAGCCAAAAAGTTCCCGACTTCAGTCTGCATCACCAAATCCATCGAAATCTTCATTCTCGGTGTCGCTTCTGAACAATTCCGCCATCTCCGGAGGAAGATGAAGCACCGTCTCCTCTTCTGCTGGGTAAACACATCTCCTCTTCCGATGGCCGTTTTCGGCTGCATACTTTATAATCTGCAGTTTAAATTGTGCAGTATAGCTTTTTCTTTTTGGCGGCATTTTATTTTGTGTTCTCTT
The DNA here is from genome assembly GCF_031168955.1 of Gadus macrocephalus. Classification (NCBI taxonomy): domain Eukaryota; kingdom Metazoa; phylum Chordata; class Actinopteri; order Gadiformes; family Gadidae; genus Gadus; species Gadus macrocephalus. The sequence goes on along the minus strand of NC_082396.1, from coordinate 20,766,844 downwards.
TTGTTTTGTCTACGGTCTAGTTTATTTATAATTTATTCAGTGGTGCAGTAGGCTTGCAGCGTTCAGTTGTAGGCCGAATGAATGACGGTGCCATCTTGCGGCCGAAGATTATGTGCGCACAATTTTGGCATATAAATCGCTTCGAAATATAAGTCGCAGGGCAAGCCAAACTACAAGAAAACCGCGACTTATAGTCCGGAAAATACGGTACTGTTATATTATCTGTGCATAATAGCTTGATGCAATGTATTTATTTTTTTTGCATTGTAAAAAGTTTCGGTGCATAGGACGGACCTATCTGCGATCACGCCTTTCACACTGCCAAGCCGGTTCGGTCGCGGCTTGGCACGAAGGAACGTTCCGCTGCGTCTTTCTCGTAGATCGCACCATCTTTCAACGTCTTTGTTAACTGCGATTGCATCACCTTCTCTCCCATGATGGTCAGCAGCTCGCGGATTTCGCAGTCTCTCAAGATAGAACTGCTAATGTTGATATCGCTGCTAAGAAAAGTTTTGGGTCGGCCTGTTGAACAGTGGGTGGTCCTAGGTCCGTCAGGCACACCCATAACACCGTGACTGGTTGAAATCGGGCTCGGGCTCATAATTACAGGGCCCAACGAATAAACCCCCTCGAGCATTTTTTGTTAGAGTCCATTTTATTTATTGTTTTTGGTTGTTTTGTAAATTTATTCTGGATATTTTAAATGTCTTCCAGACGTCCAGTTCCAGTGTAAAAAAAGAAAATAAAAGTTTATTGATCTTCGAAAGGGTGTACTTTATTTTTTTTTGTTTACATTATCATTATTTTAGTTGAAAAACTGCAATATTATGGCTTAAAGCAATAATTTCTGGGGCAATTAATCGCCCAGAATAATTTGTTATCATGACAGGCCTAGATGTGTATACGTATATATTTTTCGAAAATCCCGCATGGAAATGTACATAAAAAAAATGCATAGATGATCGTTTTAGAATCGAATCGTTGACCTCATAATCGGAATCGAATCGTGTCATTCCCACACCTTGTATTTTTTTTGAATGTTTCCAATAAGGAGAGATATGGCAGCATGCATTTTCATCACTTTGTGCAGCATGAGAGCCGGGCGTTTCAGGTTGGAAATTTATGACCTTTAAAGGTCCCATGACATGAAAATCTCAATTTATGAGGTTTTCTAACATAAATATGAGTTCCCCTAGCCTGCCTATGGTCCCCCAGTGGCTAAAACTTGCGTTTGGTGTAAAACGAGCACTAGCTGTTCTGCTCGCCTTTGAAAAAACGGAGGCTCAAGCGCGCTGATTTGGAATGTCTGTATTCATGACGTCACCAAGAATCTCAGCTCCTCCCCTTACTCTGCCTGGCCCGCCCAGAGACGTTGGCCCGCCAATGAGACTCGACCGTGCGAGCGCCACGTGTGTGTGTGTGTGTGTGTGTGTGTGTGTGTCTGTGTGTGTGTGTGTGTGTGTGTGTGTGTGTGTGTGTGTGAATACACACACTGTAACGCAAGTGTTTCTTGCCGGTTCTTTGACGTGTCTTGTATTTCCACAACGAGACTGTTGTGGGGGTTATCTGAGCCATGGTTGAGAAGGAATTGGGGGAAAGGAACTTTGGCTTTGACTCGCTGAAGTACATGAACTGCGACATGCCGAGGCACCATCGCCCGGCAGCGGGCAGCCGGCAGCAGGCAGCGCGCGGTTCAGTCGACTTCAGGTTGATGTGAAAGTGGAAGAACCAGAGACGTCGCAGAACCACACAAAGTCTTTTGTGATTCATAATATCGTCTGGAGGCGCACACAGCTTTTGGCCGTGATAATATGTATTCAATGATATAGATTTCTATGTATTATGTGATATTATTTAGATATAGAGCTCCAGGACTGTAACGCAAGTGTTGTACACTTCCTTATTATTTGGATAACCGTTCTGCTTTTGGTGTTATATGGCGCATAACACGTCGGACTCTCGTCTCTGGTATTTCTAGAACGAGACTCGTATTGGGGGTTATCTCAGCCATGGTTGAGAATGAATTGGGGAAAGGAACTTTGGCTTTGACTCGCTGAAGTACATGAACTGCGACTTGCCGCCGGTTGCCGCGAGGCACCATCGCCCGGCAGCGGGCAGCCGGCAGCAGGCAGCGCGCGATTCAGTCGACTTCAGGTTGATGTGAAAGTGGAAGAACCAGAGACGTCGCAGAACCCGACAAAGTCGTTTGTGATTAATAATATCGTCTGGAGGCGCACACAGCTTTTGGCCGTGATAATGTGTATTAAATGATACCGATTTCTATGTATTATATGATATTATTTAGATATAGAGCTCCAGGACTGTAACGCAAGTGTTGTACACTTCCTCGTCGGAATGAATTGGGGGGAAGGAACTTTGGCTTTGACTCCCTCAAACACATGAACCACGACATGGAGGAGAAAGGGATTGTTGGTGGCGAATGTCTCCCGCTTGAGCCCCGCTGAGGGACCACCGCCGGAGGCGGAAGTTCCTAAGACCGGCAACGATCCCTTTCTCCTCCTTGTCGCGGTTCAGTCTACTTCACTTTGATGAGGACGTTGAAGAACCAGGAACGTCAGAGAACCCAACAAGGTCGTTTGAGATTCATAATATCGGCTCACACAGCTTTTGGCCGTGATAATATATATTATATGATATATCTATGTAGGCTATATGATAATATTTAGATATAGAGCTCCAGGACTTCCGTGTGTTCTACAATATTTACAGAACACGGCTAAAGGCTGTGTGCGCCTCGCCATTGCGATACATCCACTGTAAACAGAGCGCATGGTACCGTGGCTGCAAGCTGCTCAGGGCCACACCCCCACCCTCCTCCTTGACCCGCCTCACTCCTCCTCATTTGCATTATAGCTACAGACACCATAACAGCGCATTTGGGGGAAGCTCAATGTGCGACTGGCTCGAAGTGGCTGTAACTCTGCACCACGGCTGAATTTCGGGAACGTCTTTGAATACTGTGTTAGTTGCCCACTAATACCTATATTAAAGAATACATAAAATAGCATGTCATGGGACCTTTAAAAATAAAACTGCCATCGTCAGTGTAGAATTCCCCAGCTACCCAAACACAAATGAGATTGGGCAACAACTATCTTTCCTATCACTGTTACAGAATATTGGTAGATTGTTCATCAATACACACATTGTGGTCATAGACACAGAAAAGACACATAAACCCTTTCAGGAGCGTGGATGAGAACACAAGCGAGAACCATAAAAAACATCCAACAAGTGAAACGCAGTGGCGATGACTTGAAGTAGGCTAGGGCTGTATCTTTTATACCATCATACGTTCCTGACATTTCACCAGGGTATATGAAGATAAATAAAACAATTACTATAGTTAAAAATCTTAAAATCTGAGCTGCTGGTGATAGAAGTCACTTTTGCATGTATGACATTGTCTGGCCTACAGTGTTGCTGTGATTCTAATATGCAACTTGCCATAGTATGAATAATGAATAAATAGTGAATAAGCACCTTTCTTCCTTAGATTCGGTCCAAATCTCAACGAGTTCCCATTTGAATTGTTAGTCCGGGATAGTTTCCACCAATGTACCTATATGGATATTTAGTTAAACCTGTATTTTAACTAGGCTAAACTAAGTCAGTGTGACCTGTGTGATACACAGCCTAACTGCGTTACACACAAACCAGAGCTCCACTGGCCACGCAGTCTTTTATCTGCTTTTTATTGTTGTACCGCTAGCGGGATACTAACGACGATTTTAATGTTCTATCCATTAGGGATATTTTGATGTGGGAAACGTCTCTGTGTTAATGCGTTCTAGTTTGGCTATTGTTTCGGGTAGGGTCCTTTGTCATTTTTCCATTGTGTAGAAAAAATGCCCAAACAATGGCTCTAGAGGGAGGAGTACTGCTTTCCTACCCTCTCCGGGGCAAGTATACACCGTTAGACGCAATAGTTATTTGAAAGTTAAGGAGGCGAATATAAAGATAACTTGGTGAGCCATTGAACTTCAGCCGTATGTTTTGGTTTGTATAAGGGGTTCGGAATGTCCTTTACCAAATGCGGGATATCGGGTTGACCTACATTGCTACTTAACATACTACACCATCAAGGTAAGAATCGTATAACTTCATGGACTAGAAAGAATATGCAATACGATATGCTAAAATGAACAAAAACATTTGGATGGATTTATACTGGATAATTTTTGTAAGATCATTCCACACACTGAGAGAAAGTGTGTGTTTTCTATGAAGTTCTAAATAGGATGGGCTAATCTCTACTCCACTGTGCTATGTGTGTTGAAAGGTACCTTTAGCTGAGTGTTGAAGGCGTCTATCTCCAGAAGTTTAGACCTGGTTTCTTTCTCCACAGAGTCCAGCTGGTCTTTGAGCTGTTGCCTGCTGGACTCCTTCTGATCAACGGCCTTCTGAAGGGAGTTTAGACTGTCACCTACACACACACAAACGTGCACACACACACACAAACACACACACACCAAATTGTTTAAGGCTAGCTACTCCATACATATCAAATGTATTGCTAAAAGGCAGAATGAGGGGTCCATTCTTTCCTACTGTTCTGATTACCATTAGTACACAGTGTTTATTTATTAATGGAAACTTCAGAGAACAGTGGGGATATTGAAAATTCAGGGGCATCTTACTAATGGCTGCTTGGCTCGTAAGCTGCGATGTAAGCAGAAACTCAAGCCTGGCCTGTGGCACTACCCTGTACTATCCTGAATATTTCTCTTCAGATGTGAGACAGATTTAAACTTAAAGTTAAGTGTCTTCAGTCTTGAGATGTTGCATTAAAGAACCCCAAATGTTCATGCTGAAATGATGGTCCAGGTCTGTATGTTTCTTCTGCTGTACTCACGGTGGAGGCTGTTCTGCTGAACCTGTTTCAGCTGGTCATTGAGACACTGTTTGTCAGGGATCAGCCTGCCCAGCCACTGCTGGGAGTCCTGTGAGAGAGACAGACAACAAGGAACAATTTTGCCTGATGCTTTTTGTAGTGAAACAAAAATGATGCATGATTTTATTGTCCATGCAGAAGTGGACACCATATAGCACTTGAAGGTGCCAGAGAACCCTAAGCGCTAAAATTATGAATGGTTAAAAAAAAAAAACAGGCACTATTCTGAAGATTGTGGTCAGAAGGAGAACACAGAAAACCGAGCACAGGTCGTCTGTGGTGGCATGTGGTGATGTTCTTAGAAATGAATCCATGAAACCATCGCATCTCAAAAATCATCTTACAACCGAACACGCAGATGTTAACGAAGAAAACGTGTTGGATTGAAGCAGTCAAAAATCATCTCGCTTGCAACAGTTCCGCAAATATTTCTCAGTGATGGCAGAAGTGTGTGTGTGTTTGTGTGTATGCGTGTGTGTTAGAGAGTTCTGCGAGCGCATGCCTACGCTGCAACCGGCAGGGGAAAAAAAGTTTGTTGTCTATATGCATGGTTTGTACCAGTTTTTTACTTGTTTTAAGTCTTTTTAAGTGTTCTTCTTGTGTGCCAACACATAAGAATTGATTTTATTCACGCCGTCGCTTTGGGACCTTTGTTTTGCCTGCTGCTAGCCTGGGAGAGCTGGGCTGTCAAACAGACCACAATACCCGCGACAGGAGTTGTTACAAATCAATGTTTTTAAGTCCATCTCGCGCCGCAGATGTAAGGCATGGAATACCAGACTTTCTTAGTAGATCCTCTCCAGTATCCAGTGGAGAAACTAAAAGAAAACAGAGGAAGCATGGGAAACAGGGAGGCAACAGACTTTGGTTGAGGAAACAATATCTTAATAAAATTCCTTTGCCGTCTGTCATTATGGGAAACTAGGGGTGTAACAGTACACTGATGTCACGGTTCGCTTCATTACTCGGTTCAGATATCACGGTTCGGTAAGAATTTGGTACAGTGAAGGGAAAGAAAAAACTAAAATGCAGAAGGCAATTCTTTTATATTCTGCACGTCTCAGGTTGTACCACCTAGTGCAGGGATGCCAGGGTTGCGGCCCGCGGGCCGGACACGGCCCGACTGTATGTCACATCCGACCCGCGGGTGATAAGGGGAGAATATATGTATTTATTCGTATTTTTTTTTTGGAATCCGTCAGTTGGTCTGTTACTGCTGCTGGTCTGTTACGATTCAATAACTGTTCATCCCCCATTCTCCATTCCATTTCTAAACGTGTTTAGAAAACACGCTTGTTTCATTAAAATGTATTCATCAATTAAGGCCGCCACCAGGGGGCGCCCCCAACACTTTTGCCGCCCCCAAAGCATTTGCCGCCCTAGGCGATCGCCTAGTTCACCTGTGCAAGCCTTCAATAAATAAAATAAAAGTAATTAACAGTTTATACTTGTGTTATTAATAGGAAATGTGTTTTGTTGGCACCTAGTCTATTTTGTTGCATTTCTCATTTATAAATGCAGGCTACTTAGCCTGGCTCCGCCCGCCTAAGTACTTCCGCTCAATTTGAATTTCCCTTCAGTACTAGGTCTGGACCTGCTGTATGTAATTTGGTTTTCTGGGGCCGCCATAGCGGCGCCCAATCAGCGAACAGAGGGCGTGTCTGAGAACAATGACGATAAAGTCGTACGCCAGTTTGAGTTGTTGTTGTAGGTCGGTAGTTGATTTACAATGTGCAATTTTTCCCTGATAAATTAAATTCGACGAACAAAACCTGCAGCTGTCGTTGACATTTTCGTGCAGACGCGCAAGGTGTTTGGTTTGTGTACAACCTGCGCGTGATTCCCGGCGCATGACATACGTCACAACCAAACGTTAGCGATTGGTTATGGCAGATCCACAGTGGCACTGGGCAGATCCAATCATTTTAACGTTTAACGTTTGTCAATTGATTAGGTCCAGACTCTCTGTACAAATGAAATGAAATGAAGTGAAGTACGAGAGTCTGAAAGAACCAGGTTATAGGCTACTTGCATGGATAGGAAAATGTTAAGTTCTTACTGTGTGTTCACACCAAACGCGACGGGGCGACAGGATCCCATACAAAGTGAACATATAGATGCGTTTTGGGTGAAGTTTTCGCGAGAGAAAACCGGCGACAAGTTTTGATTTGTCGCGCCACACTTTTGCCGTGCACAGGCGAGCGCGTTAACGAGAATTTGTTGCGCGAAAAATTCACTCAAGTTCAAATATTTGAACTTTGACGCGAATTTCGTGTGATGAAAGCCAATCAGCGTTCAACAGCGTGGCCCCTTAGCCAATCAGCGTTCAACCGTCAAACTCAGTGCAGTGCAGTCCGGGGTGAACTGCAGCATGGAGGAGAAAGTGAATGTTGCCGTTTGCGACTCCCGGAGCTCTATATATAATAGTATATAATATACTATAATTGTATAGATAATATCACGGCCAAAAGCTCTGTGCGCCTCGGGGTTTGTTTACCGGCGTTGCTATGTTTCCGGTCTTGTGTGTTCCAACGGTTTATTAGGTAGGCCCATCTAATAAATTTCTGTCTATTCAATACTTCATTCACTGCCTCTTCCGTGGTCATTACAATATTATGAATATACTGCGCCGGGTCCTCCGACGTCTCTCCTGCTTCCACAAAAGGTAAAGACATGCAATGGTGGTTACCTTGTTGTGGCGCGACAAATTCAACAAAACTTGCACAGCGACAGATTATGATGTGTGGCGCGACAAAACTTCGGCGAACGGGCGAAAGATTTCGCGTTTGGTGGAGCCGTCTCCTGCTTTAGACTATGTAATTGTAGGCCTCATTGTGAGGCTATTTTGGGGCCAATGCAATTTATTTTTGATGTCTAGGCCTTCAAGCATAATTTAAAATAGCCTACCTATCCATGTATTGAGGCAGTGTTTGGCCTTTTCAGGCCTTTTCAGTCCGAAAGTGTAATCCGGCCCCCTGAGGTCTCTCTTGAAAAAAATATGGCCCCCTGACCAATTTCACCCTGGCATCCCTGACCTAGTGTCATACAGTCTCTCCCCTGAGGTAGCTGCAACAGCCAGAACTGTGTAATCTAAGATGTAAACAGTAAACAATAAGTACCCCACATCATCTCCAGACTCCATCCGTAACTTGTAAACAAAATAAGACGATCAGTTCTAAAACTGAATAATGCAGCATGTCTTATTTATCAAAGTGCAAATTACACAGAATTACGGCCACTGCAAGCCTTTATGGAAGCTTTTATGGAAGAAATTAACTCTACATTCTATGGCAAATAATGATTATTATCAGGCCTATATATCTGGCGTTATGTTACGTTAGGATTGGGTATATATGGAGCAGGACAAGAATCATTCTGGAGTTTCTTTGCAAACCTCACTCGGCTTCTTTGTTGCTTGTTCGCGGGTAACGATAAAGTCTTCTGTCATACTTTCTCCGGACTCCTAGATTCCTCATGCTCTCTTATTTAGTTGAAGTGATAGAATTCGGTAGTTTTCTATCACACTTTCCACAAACGCGCTGTTTTTTAGAGGCGGGTCAAGGAGGAGGGTGGGGGTGTAGCCGGAAGCGTGCAGCGGGCTCCGGGGCTACGGCGCGAGACAATCGTGGGCAACAATCCCTTTCTCCTCCATGTCGCGGTTCATGTACTTCAGGGAGTCAAAGCCAAAGTTCCTTTCCCCCAATTCCTTCTCAACCATGGCTGAGATAACCCCCACTACGAGTCTCGTTGTGGAAGAGGTCAGAGAACCCGACGTGTTATGCGCCATAACACGCTTGGCTACTTAGGCGCCAATCAGGGCTGCAGTTTAGTTGTCCGTGAAGAACTTGCGTATCTAACATTAGTTCCGCATTACATTAATTCATTTGCACGCCAGTTTTATCTAATTGTATACCGTGTATTCTCCGTGTAAATCCATGCACCGAATCGTGACGTTCGTACCGATTCGGTTCAATATGAATACATGTATCGTTACACACCTAGAAACGTACAGTAACTGAGAAACAAACTGGACGAACTTCAGAGGATGGTTCGGTTTCAAAAGGATTGCAAAGGATTTGGGAAAGGGAACTTTGGCTTTCACTCCCTGAAGTCCAGATCAAACCACGACATGGATGAGAAAGGGATTGTTGCCGGTGCGGACTCCCGGACATCCGCGTTGTCCAGGACTCCGGGAGCTCCCGCCTGCCCCCGGAGCTAAGCTCCCGGAGTCAGGAGTCTGGCGGAAGCTCCGGGAGTCCGCAAACGGCTACAATCCCTTTCTCCTCCATGTCGCACACGTTTCAATCTGGTCTTCAGATTGATGTGGAAGTGGAAGAACCAGAGACGTCGGAGAACCCGACGCAGCCAAAAAGATTCAAAGTATCATACGGAGGCTCACACAGCTTTTGGCCGTGGTATTATATATTATATTATATAGATATCTATATATTATCTTATTTTATTTAGATATATACTTAGTGAAGTATCTGAAACTAACTGCTTAGCAACCGAGTTTCTGAAGTTGAAGAGAAACAGAGTAGTTTAAACTTCCACGGTCGAATATTATGGAGAAGAGATGCATGTAATCATTTCCTAAATTTTTTTAACAAATTATTATTATATTATTATATATCAATTATTTGTCGGCCTCAACTTGATACAAAACAGTTTTTTAACACCGTCAATATTTCCTCTCCCGCTGGACACACACAGGAACACACACACACACTCCTGCGGACGCATCTAGGCCTATGCAGTTATGAAATTCAATCAAATATATATATTAAAACATGTTTAGACTTGATAGGTAATTCAACCCACATCTTAACTGCATGCCAACGATGTATTATACTCGCGATCATACATTGTGAATTTGCTGTCAATCGGTTTATATGTGTGTGTTTATTCTGTTGTCTGCGCTGTATTTCATGGTGTTTCCATCAAGACTCGCGGATTCATTGAGGCGGGGAAACTTACAGCAGCTCTACGCACATGTGATAGTTGGCGTATGAATAGCCTATATTTTCTAGAAATATCCAACCAAGTTTTGCTGTGAAGAATGCTATTGCACATTCAACCCCAAGGTTGTTGGGCACAGCAAGCTTTATAAATGCTTGCTGAGATTTATATATTTCTTTTTTTATCACAAAATAAAAAATTAAGCCTGTGCTGTGAAAGGGTCGTGACCGCTTCTAGAGGCGCTTGTTGTTAAGTTTACTAACGCGAACAGCAACATTAGTCGTTTGTTTGAAATGTGATCCCGGAGTGACACAAAGTATAATAAATATATCCTGTTCTCCAGCCCCAGTCATGTCTCTTTCAAAACCTGCCGTGAAGAGAAAGGTTGGTGACGAGCTCAGACTATTTCAGGAAAGTGGGAGACAGAATATTTTTTATAGAGCACAGGGGCATCCCGACGTGTCTTATGTGCACAGAGAAAGTTGCGGTGCACAAGCAATAGAACATCAGAGGTTATTACTCAAATAGACATGCTGAGGTGTATGCAAAACACCAGGGAGAGGAGAGAGAGAAACAGGTCGCAAATCTTAAAACATGTCTACTGAGGCGGGACGATTTTTTCAAGAAAGCCATCAAAGAGAGTGATGCAGCAGTTGAAGCTAGCTACGTGGTGAGTGAGTTGATTGCTAAGGCGGGAAAACCATTAAAAGGAGGAGAGTTCGTCAAAAAGTGCACATTACTGGCTGTTAGTATAGTTTGTCCGGAAAGAAGGGTCGGTTTAGTAAAATCTGCCTTTCAGCCAACACAGTGGCAGAGCGCATTTCTGACCTGTCAAGTAACATATATGATCAACTGCGTGAGAAAGCAAAACGTTTCCATTAGGGATGCACCGAATTTTCGGCCACTGAAATTTTTCGGTCGAAAATGGCCCAAAAGCACATTTTCAGTTTTCGGCCGAAATACTTTTATCACCGAAACAACACTGCCGAAACAGAAATTTGTGATGACGCAAGCAAAAAGCGCAGCCGGCACACGCTTGTCTGGATAAGCGCCCATATGTCTGCGGTGGGGACATTTTTCAATGTTTCTGAGAAAGACCCACGTATAGCGATTTGCAAAAATTGCAATGCCTTTTAATGAAATTAGTACACAGTCATAGCCATAAATGCAATGGTACTAGGGTTGCCGCGGTGTGGACATTTTCACACCGAGTAATACACTCGTGTCAACACCGGTATTACCGAGTATAAACGGTATAAACTTTGAAACTAAGTCAACCGCCATCTTCTCCGTCAACTCTCCTCTCACACTCGGTGACAGCGTCTGGCAGCACGTCAATTCTCGGTGACAGCGTGTTATAACGTTCTATATATAATTGTGTATAATAATTGTATATATAATATCACGGCCAAAAGTTCTGTGCGCCTCCGGATGGCCATAGCGCGGGGAGCTCTTGTAGGGATTGGGCTTTGCAGGGTTTGTTTACCGGCGTTGCTATGGTTACCGGTCTTGGGTGTTCCAACGCTTTATTAGCTAGCCTATTAGGTTTGTATATTTATTTATTTTATGAAACAATTAATCAAGACAAGACTATGTTAATCAAATAGCCCTAAAGATGAAGGCGAAAAGTTTTTATCACTGGTAAAAAATAATAAAAAATAATTCGTTGTTGCCGGTGTGCAACACCGATGGTGTTGGCCTCAACACCGGTAACACCGGTAATACCGTATACCGCGGCAACCCTAAATGGTACTAATAATTGGCATAATAATTTCTTGCGCTGTTTCGGTTTTCGGCCTTGGTTTCCTCATTTTCGGTTTTGGCCAAGAATTTTAATTTCGGTGCATCCCTAGTTTCCATGCATACTCAGTCTCTCTTGATGAGAGCACAGACATCACTGACACTGCATAGCTTGTGATCTATGTCCGTGGTGTTGAAGAGAATTTTGAAGTGATGGAGGAGTTGCTCACAGTGATTCCAATGCATGGCCAGACCACTACCCAGGATATATTCTGCCAGCTGTGTGATGCCATTGTTGATGCTGTTTGCCATGGAAGAGGTTTGCTGGAATAACAACAGATGGAGCGCCATCAATGACAGGGAGGAAAAATGGACTGGTGGCCCTTGTAAAAAGAAAACTGGAAGAGGAGGGTGTGGAGGAGGCCATTGCTCTGCACTGCATTATCCATCAGCAGGCCCTTTGCAGCAAATGCCTGAAGTTTGACAATGTGATGTCTGTGGATGTGAAATGCATCATCCATATCGAGTACAGGGGCTTAAAGCACCGGATGTTATGCACCTTTCTGGAGGAAATAGAGTCAGCATATGAGGATGTTCTCTACTTCACCGAGGTACGGTGGCTCAGCAGAGGAAACGTCTTGAAGAGATTTTTTGAGTTGAGAGCAGAAGTGATTGCTTTCATGGAGAAGGTTGGGAAGGCTGTTCCTGTGCTAAGTGATCCCAAATGGCTCATGGACTCAGCTTTTCTTGTTGACATCACACAGGAGCTGAATGTACTGAACAAGAAGTTACAAGGCCATGGGAAACTTGTCAGTTCTGCCTATGACAACATGAGACTTTTTATCTTATGGAAAGCCCAGCTCCCTCAGACAAACCTCTGCAATTTCCCAGCATGCAAGGCACTCATGGATGAGGGCACACTATTCACTGAGAAGCATGCTGATGCCATTGTGAAACTACAGGAAGAATTTGATCAAAGTTTTGCAGACCTTCAAGTCCGTTCTGCTCAGTCTCTGAATGTTTTTAAGTCCCTTTTAAAAAACCCACCTCTATTCACTTGCCTTTGGCTAGCATCTCCCTTGATGAAAAAGTGTATAGTTTTTAAATGTTATCTTTTATTGCACTTCTTATTTATTAATGTTTTTGGTTTGTTTTTGTGCCTTCCTGCAATATTGCACTTTACTGTAAAGCACTTTGGTGCGGCTAAGCCGTCTGTAAATGCGCTATATAAATAAAATTGACATTGACATTGACATTGACAGACTTCAAGACACACACAGCCAGTTTTCAAAATATGCTGACCCCTTCTCTTTCGATGTGAAAGATGCCCCTGTTGTGCTTCAAATGGAGCTTATTGACCTGCAGTGTAATTCTGAACTCAAAGCCAAGTTCAGGGAGGTGTGTGGAAAGTAGACAAGCTTGGACAATTTTTGAGAGAATTCCCCCCACCTTCCCTGAGCTTTCCAGGATGTTCAAGCGGACCATGTGCCTATTGGGGAGCACATATCTGTGTGAAAAGCTCTTCTCCACCATGAACTTCAATAAGTCAAAGTACAGGTCCAAACTTACTGATGAGCTTCTTCAAGCCATCCTTAGGGTCTCAACTGTGTCCTCTCTCAAGCCAAATGTGGCTCAGCTGTGTGAGAGGAAGCGCTGCCAGGTCTCAGGCAGTAAGGAGTAGGCAAGAAAAGCCATATGTTCAGAAGGAATGTTCATGTTCTCAAGAAGGTTCATGTTTCAAAGAGCCGTTCATGTTCAAAAGAGCCATTCATGTTCAAAAAAGTATGCATGTTGCAGAACTGTTAATAGTAAAGCTTGAGAAGACTGGATTATTTGTACTGTTTTTGTGGAATACTTGATTCGGCCCAGCCTCACCCAGACTCTACCTCCAGCGGCCCCCAGGTAAATTGAGTTTGAGACCCCTGGCTTAAATCAAGTGAAAAGATTTGAACAGAGTTCAAAAGTTTAAATGAAGCAACCAATGTAAAGATGCACACATTTCAAAAAATGTAATGGTCGGAAACATACAGTGAAGAGTTAAACAAATAGCTAAATGGTTAAAGTTTGAACACATTTGAGATAATATATAGAATAGCTGAGCTGTTACAGCTGACAGTTTGAAATACTTGAATGTGTGTGTGTCATCACTTGTAGTAACCAGGGAGTGTTATTGATATTATTCTTTCACATCTAGTTAATCGAGATACGCTGACAAACCGATATGGCTTGCATGGTTGGGCTCATTGGAGTCTCGTTCATATGGCATATCGTTTGTGTAGATATTGTGGCAACCCGGCCCCGACACAGCGGCCCTGGAAGCCCAGGGGGCAGGTGGTTCAGGGGGTCTACCACGCTTCTCCCCCAGAGGGCGCCGGGGACCGCATTGGCGCGGCCCCGGCCATGACGGACAGGCCAGGGACTCGGTGAGTACCCTACCTCACCGATATTTCTGAGAAGGGGGGAGTGATACAGAACAGTTGCTGGTGCCTCGACTAGGGATCCAGGGTTCTTGCACCATTTTTAAAGTCAAATTTAAGACTTTTTAAGACTTTTTAAGACCAACACACACATAAATTAAGACCCAAAAAATGTCTGAAAAATTATTTGATAGAAAAGGTGTGTATAATTGAGTCACTTATACACATCAACCGTAGCCGTAGTACTAGCAGTAGTAGTACTCTTGCAAAGTTATCTCGGAAGCGCGCGGACACGACGATACGCAAACACATTAACCCACCCGTGTCACCCATAGTCACCCATGACCGTCGCTTAGCAACCGGACACGCTGGGGTTGATATGTTACCGGACTACTGTAACTACTATGGAGTGATAACAAAGACATGAATCGGGCAATAAATCCACCGTCCTTGACAGCGGTCAAGTTTGGAGTGCCGAGTGGACCAAATGCGAACTACTGCAGCTTTCCTAAATTAAACCCCAAACTAATCGGAATAAGTGTATGCATGTCGATTATAGCAGACTACACCACCTCTTCTGTAGCCGAATAGAATTATATTACGAACAGATAATTGTATTCCGATTGAGGCGTATTATATGATCCTTTTCTATTCCGATTGAGCTGTTCTTCCACAACTATGCGGATCAGATGTGTCCATGTAAACACGGCTGACAGTGATCTCAAACACACACACACACACACACACACACACACACACACACACACACACACACACACACACACACACACACACACACACACACACACACACACACACACACACACACACACACACACACACACACACTTTGAAGCCGAACTTCCTTATTCGAATATAATGCGAATATCAAAAAATAAATCAAAATTCAAACAAATATTAGGCAGCCCTTAATATTCGAACCTGTTATGGCAGGCCAAGAGGGAGAGCGTCGGAGAACCCGACGCAGTCTACTCATAATATTGTAATGACCACGGAAGAGGCATTGAATGAAGTATTGATTAGACAGCGATTTATTAGATACCTAATAAACCGTCGGAACACGCAGGACCGGTAACCATAGCAACGCCTGTAAACAAACCCCGCGAAGCCCAATCCAGGTCTTACTGAAGGAATTTAATGGTCATAATATTATTAATAAATATTCGAATATTAATATTAATAAACAAACAAACTTCGAATATGATTTTTGGGAAAAAGTCTGTCACACAATTCAATTAATTTACTGTTTGGAATACTTACATTAAAATGATCCAGCATGAACTGTGATCCATAGTACCGCGATAAGACATGGCTGTCGGTGTCGTCCGTGGGCCAGTACCTCACATGGATATCCATCCGTTTGCTTTTAGTGGTTTTGTTCACTCATCGAACATGAGGACGTACTGTTTATCGTTTACGCTGCGTGACAGCTCTCTTTTTATGAAAGATGCGATCCCGTATTTGGCTAGATAGGCCGTTTTGTTTTCACCGCAGGTGAACGACTTTGCAAACTCAGAATCTGGGAACATAGCAGCCAAGACGTTACTAATGTCCTCGTTCGATTTGAAGGAATTATGTCTGCTCACCGTGTGGAGAACCCACAATACCTCCGCCTTCTGGGTTTCTGGTGGCGACACAAAGCCGGTTAACGCCGTCTGATGTGAAGTACTAGCCACGGATGCTGAACTTTTCAGTCCACTTCTTTCAAATAATACGGGCATCGCTGTAGTCACGCTAGCTGCCACGGAGTATCGGATATATTTCTGCGACCTCATGTGGGACTCAAGAGCTTTTGCTCCCATGGTCCCTAGTATGAATGCCTTTCGGGATAAACAACACCTTGCCTCGTAGTCACCTGCCTTCTCCAACCACCCCCGAAACGTATCTTCCTCAAACCATTTCTCATTGAATTTGCACTGTCCCATCCTGAAAGTAGCGCAAGTTGGCCTAATGATGTCAACCGTCACTAGCTAAAAGTAGCGCCAGCAAGTAAGCCTACAGACGCAGCTGCAGGCTGCAGATGCAACCCCCGATGACTGATGTCAACGTTAACGTAACGTAAAACTCCTGAAAATGCCGTAATTAAAAGACGCACTAGGTGATTTGTTGTGCGCGACAATTTCCCAGTCTTAAAAAACCCTCTGCAAAATTTAATACCTAGAGCAAATTTACAGTAAATTTAAGACAATTTATGGCCTTAATTTTACACAAAAAAAATTAAGACTTTTTAAGACTTTTTAAGGACCCGCGGGAACCATGGGATCGGATCCTAGACAGGTTCTACTGGCCCGGAATAAAAAAAGATGTCACGAGTACTGCCAGAGGTGCCCGGAGTGTCAGCTGACTGCCCCTCGACCCTCGACCCGCAGTCCGTTGATACCGATGCCCATTCTAGAGGTACCCTTTGACCGGCTGGCACTAGACATTGTGGGGCCTCTCCCGAAGACCATCCGGGGACATCGATATATATATTAGTCATGGCGGACTATCCGCGAGGTACCCCAGGCCTGCACAGGGTTTTCCCCATTTGAATTACTATATGGACAGCGGCCAATGGGACTCCTGGACCTGGCTAAAGAGGCTTGGGAGAGCCGCCCCTCCCCCCATCGTACCCTGGTGGACCACGTTGTACAGGTACGGGAGAGAATGGTCTGGCCCATAGTCCGGGAACACCTTCAAAAGGCACAGCAGGCCCAGGCTCGGACCTACAACCACGGGGCCAAGCTGCGCCTCTTCCAGCCGGGTGAGCGGGTTCTGGTCATCATTCCGACAGCCGAATACAAGTTCCTGGCCAAGTGGCAGGGACAGTATGAGGTGGTCGACCGCGTGGGGGAGGTGAACTACCGGGTGAGGCAGCCGAGGAGGTGTAAACCCACCCAGCTATACCGTGTTAACCTCCTCAAACAGCGGGTGGCCGGAACAGCCCCACAGGTTACGGCTCCCTTGGTCCGAGTGATCGAGGAATCCCACAGCGCCTGGTCAAGCCCAGTCGTCCTGGTCCCAAAACCAGACGGTTCTTTTAGATTTTGCAATGACTTTCGGAGAATGAACGAGGTCTCGGATTTTGACGCGTACCCCATGCCATGGGTCGATGAACTCATAGAGCGGCTTGGGCCCGCTCGCTACCTCACCACCCTCGACATCACCAAGGGATATTGGCAGGTCCCCCTCACTAGAACCGCCAGGGAGAAAACGGCGTTCGCCACCCCCGGAGGACTATACCAGTACAAGGTACTCTCCATCGGCGTACATGGAGCCCCGGTCACATTTGTGACTTTAGTGTACACATGCAAAATAAATATTTACGACTTAAAATGTACTGTTACACATTTGTTACTTTAGTGTACGCATGCTAAAGACTTTTGCTACAATAATGCCTTCATAGTTTTAGCGCTTCCACTCTGGACAGTTGACAGCAGTTAGAAATACATATTATTTTAAGGATGAATGTGCCTACTGCGTGAACTCTGCGTTGCTGAATAGGGCCTAAGCTACTGTATTTTGTTATATTTTATAACATCGGTCATAATGGTGTTACTTGGGGAGACGAATATTGTATGAGATGGTACACACAAATTTGAGAACCACTGATCTATGCTATTTTGTCACCATTACTGTAATAAAAGTCAAATGCAGGAAACACAGGTGTAAAATCCTATGTTATTGCCATCCAGTTTATGAATGTTCTAATCAGCTCTGACTTGGGTCACGCTTTTTTTGGGACGTTGAAGTAACGCAGATGCAGAGAGCGATAACGCAACAGCGTGAGTGGCTGTATGGCGCTCCGTCTCGTGACAGGCAAATGTTCATGGCTGGGTCCGGGACATGGTAAGGCTTCTCATACATTTAAAGTATAACTCCATGGTATGGAAGTTAATCTGTGAAAATAAAAAGCCATTGAATTCTAAGCACTGAATATTAATGCATTGAAATAAGGTATCTGGATTTTTTGCCTCTGAATTTAACTCTCAAAATCGTCAATAAATAATTTTCAGCTTTATTTTTCAATGTTAAAAAATTCAAAATTAAATATTCAATGTTTAAAAATTGTACTTAAATATTTCCAACGTCCCCAAATTTAACATAACAAATTCAGCTGCAAAATTCAATGTATGAAATTTAGTGTTAACATCCGGGCACCCAAGGAAGAACAATCCATCCTAGATGCTAGATCGCGGTCGATCGGCGGCCGGACGCCCGAAACTGACTCGCTCGTTTGGTAACTGAAGGCGGGGTACTTTCAGAAATGCATAACTCACTCAAAGAACAATGTACAGATTTTTTTCAATATTTGTATGCGTGTGGGAGCACCAGAGACCAAAAACAACACCCCAAAACCCAGAAAAAGTGTTGTTTTCATTATATGTCCCCTTTAACAAAGTTGGTGTGGGTAGTTACCATGGGGAACAGGTTCCCATCCCTTCATAGAAGTCAGAGGATTCACTTACACTTTAAACTTGGTTAGAATGATGACAATGATGATGATGAACCCTGAAACCTGTTTACATAATTGCCAATTCTAAAATGAGCACTCAGATTGCAGGGTGTTTTAAATCCTGTTTGCATCTTGTTTCCAGCTTGCCTACCTGCAGCTGCTGTTGCAGCAGAGTGATCTCAGCGATGCGGGTCTCTCTGGTCTGATTGGTCTGCTCCACCTCTCTCCGCTGAGCCGACAGTCTAAACCGGACATCCTGCAGTTTCCCCTCCAGCTGGGACTTCTTATCGTTCTGTGAATATGATGATCAGAGAAATCATGATCAAATGATCAAAAATCCAGTGATCAAATATTTTTGCACCGTGTGATTCAAGCTGGCTGTGTTTCTAACGTATGTTCCTCTAGGTCAGTGCTTACCAGCAAATGCATCTGATGTACCCGATCCGTACAGCTCAAGGTTTCCTTCAGAGCTGATATCCTACTTATCCCAATTCAGCCTCATTAGTCGTATTAATAATGCTCTTGAAAACGGACGACGCTGAGGATTACTTATTTTTCTGGTCTCAAATATATGAATCAGCAACAACATATATAATCTTCACAAATTAAACTCAAATTGTACGTCAGGAACCATGGAGCCATACTGGGAGCTGTAGGTATAAACAGCAAGGTCCCCACTGCAGCCTGCTCCTGAGGGTAAGGCCCCCTGGTGCGGAACCCCTGCTCTACATCAGGTATGTATGTGTGTGTATTCATGTACCAGGGCTTCCAGTTCAAACTCGAGGGTTTTCTTCCTGGCCTTCAGCAGGACGATGCCTTCCTGCTCACGGTTCCTCTGGGTTAGCAGCTCCTGCCGGCGCTGCCGCTCCCACTCCAGCTGCCGCTGGCGCTCCAACTCCCGCTTCGCAGCCTGGACAAACCGTCAGCAGACACACATTTATTGTCTACTGATACATACTGACCCCTCGGCCCTGGGCTATAGCCCCCCGCCAACACACAATGTGTGACAGTTATTGTTATGAAATCCATTGTCAATCAAGTTATCTGACGATAACATAAATGTGAGTTATGTGAATCTACGTAGAAATACCTAATATAAAAAATTAACTAGTAATTTAGAGTTGATTCCCTCTTGAAATGTTCTATATTCTTCTCCCCGGAAGTCCATGTTTCCTCCCACATCAGTGTTGATCAACAAGCTCTTCCCTCTCCTCCTCCACCCTCTCCTCTGCATTTCTCCTCCACTACCTCTCCTCTGCACCTTTCTCCTTTTCCAGCCTCTCCTCTACACCTCTCTACTGCCCCTCCCTTTCTCTGCACCGCTCCTCCTCCCTGTCTCTCCTCAACTCTCTCCTCTCGATCTCCCTGCACCGCTCCTCCTCCCTGTCACTCCATCCCCCTCTCCACCTCCCCTCCTCACCTCTCTCCTCTCTATCTCCCTGCACCGCTCCTCCTCCCTGTCACTCCATCTCCCTCTCCACCTCCCCTCCTCACCTCTCTCCTCTCTATCTCCCTGCGCCGCTCCTCCTCCCTGTCACTCCATCCCCCTCTCCACCTCCCCTCCTCACCTCTCTCCTCTCTATCTCCCTGCGCCGCTCCTCCTCCCTGTCACTCCATCCCCCTCTCCACCTCCCCTCCTCACCTCTCTCCTCTCTATCTCCCTGCGCCGCTCCTCCTCCCGCTGTCTCTCCAGCTCCCTCTGTTTCTCCAGTTGTTTCTCCAGCTCCTGCTGCCGCCGCCTCTCCTGCTCCATTCGCTCTCGCTCCTAACAAAATACAATTTATTAATAAGATCAATTCTTTCAGTTACATAAATCAATTCGACCACTTGTGATTTCCTGGATTTATTTTAAACTATATATTTCACAATTAACATTCAACTTCTACATTTATATAATGAGACTTGATGGTAGAATACAGGTGTTTATTTGTATTCGTGCTACCAGGGAAAGAGGGCAAACGATAATACCATTGTATTTTTTTGAAAGGGGACCCCACCTTCCTTTCCTGTTCCTCTCTCTCCAGTGTGGCCAGTCTCTCCTGCTCTTTCCTCTGCAGCTCCAGCAAGGCCTGGCGCCTCTTCTCCAGCTCCAGGTTTCCACGCTCAAAGTTCTCCCTCTTCTTGTCCTCAAAGGTTACTAGAGGGTAAGGGATGGACATGAATGGATGGATGGAGAAAAACAGACGGAAGACGGTGTCAAATATATGACGAGTTTTGTTTTTATTTTACACTGGTGGTAATTAGGCTTTAGAAGATTGTGTCGAAGAACTAAACTCATCCAACGTTATGGTACATTGAGCCAGCGACCAATCACCTGGTAGTTTCTGGTTGGTCTCAGCTTCCTCCTCAGCCTCCTCCTGGACGCTTTTCTGGTCCGACTGCACACTGTCGCTCCGTACTCTCCTTAAACACACACAGCTTTTAATGATACCGTGTCCCTGGGCTTCTGTGCCCTCTGGCCTTATATTCTATTCTATTAGAATTATTATGCCTAGCTATTTTTGCTATCAAAAAGGGTTGCAATGATGATATTTATGCATGGTTCTACGGTTGACCCTAGGATCTTGTATCCCATGGGGGTGTTTCCACTAGCTAGTTTCAGCCATAGAAATAAGAAGTGGCAGTAAGCGGATGGTATTAATAAAGAAGGTTTCATGGTTTTCACCCTATTTAGCAGCTTTTTCAACAAAGGCAAAATAAACCAAAAAGTCCCCCCTCCTACTAATTGTATGAGGGTGGTAATTGAATGAATAGAAGCGGTAGCTATCTATTTCTCTTCTCATGTGATCCATCAACCACAATAACGCCTGTAGGATTTCTGTTCCACTGACATCCACGCAGCAATCCAGAGGGACATTGTATCATTGTTAAAATAACACATTTGTTTAAACAGACTGAAGCACTTCAGTAGTCAAAAGGAAGAAATATCTGTTGATAAAGCGGGGTTGTTTAACACTGATCACTTCCGGCTGTGACTCAGACTGGGAAAGAAGCGAACTGTAAATGGTTTCCGTGGCATTCTCAGAAAAACATCAACCTTGGTGAATAGTTCCACACCGTTGCAACAACAGCACACAACTTCTTGATCTCCCCTACCAGCATATATTATCTATTAAACACAGAGACGTACATCCAGGTGAGAAGTTCACCTGAAGGTGGGAGGCAGGTAGTCTGGGGGGAGGACGGGGGGGAGGGGGAGCCCCGACATGGCCATGTCGATGAGGTGCATGGCTAGGATGAACTCCTCAGCCGTCAACTTGCCATCCTGGTCTATGTCTGATAAACTCCTGGGAGGGGGACAGTACACATCAATGGTTGATCAAACATGAACAAAGGGGTTGGGAACCCACAG
The DNA here is from genome assembly GCF_031168955.1 of Gadus macrocephalus. NCBI lineage: Eukaryota > Metazoa > Chordata > Actinopteri > Gadiformes > Gadidae > Gadus > Gadus macrocephalus. The sequence continues at coordinate 20,745,005 of NC_082396.1, read as the reverse complement.
ACTATTTAAGGGATTCAATATTGATCATGAAATCCTGCAATGGATTGTGTTAAGTGGGATTTTTTCCGAAGATTGTGACGGATGGGAGCAACATGTACAATGTAGTATGTCGGTCATGGAGTCGTTATTATCCAGGGTGATATAAAAACTGAATCTTCCACAAAGAGTGTTTTATGTTTTTAGAAAAAATCCCTCATGTACATTAAATATTAAAATATGTGTAGTCTGTGCAGTGCAATGGAAGTAGGAGACATATTTTGTGCAGTGCAGAACTGTGTGCCTGTGTACGTATTGTTGACTGAAGTTTACCATATAGAAGCTAGCTGGGTCTGAGGAAGACTGGATTGCATGAGAATAGTACGAGCTTGAGGACCTGAAAACACACACACACACACACGCACAAATATAATTAGTTTCTTAGAAAGGATTGATACACGAGTTCAAAGAACAGGGGCGCACACACACACACACACAGACAGGGGCAGTGTGTGTGTGTGTGTGTGTTTGTGTGTGAAGCAGTGTGTGAGTAAATAATGCGGCAGCTGTCATTCACCAGTGAGGTGTCCGCTCATCATCTTGTCCTGGGAGTTGAAGAGTTGCCTGTACTTAAGCCTGGATGACTGAGGAACTGCCCAATCAGGGGGCGGCGTCAGAGCACTGGGCGGGACAAAGGGAAACATTAACCCACATACAAAATAATCAAAAAAGATTATTGACATTTCCTAGCACATACATAGCCTTCAGAATAGATAGATATCCACAAGATGAGAGGCTGAGTGAAGGCTGTTCCTGTGGCTCACTGTGGGTCATGAACTATGATGGCTGTTACCTAGCAGCCTCCACAGACGGGCCCTTCTGGAGCTTGCTACTGGAGCGGCTGAACGACGAGGACTTGTTGACGGAGGAGCCTGGAAAAATAGGACAACTGGATGAGACCTACCAGGAAGATCACCGGTCTGCTCAATGGATTACGACACACAGACAGACAACTTTGTTTAACTTGGTTTAGGGCTACGGCATCGCACTCCAATAATATTATTTTGCTATATACCTGAATATTTCCTGTATATAACACTCTTTTGCAACTACCATGGTTAAGGATAGTCACCGGTTGTAATTACAATTATGTTTCAATTTTGTACCTGGATGAGGGAAGACTGCGATTGGCTGAATAATGCCTGTGGGAGGGGCCCCATTGGAAATGGGTGGGGGCAGGGGAGGCGGGGCCGAGGAGGTGAGGGGCGGGGACACCCCTACCAGGAGCGGAGGAAGGGGTAGAGGGGGGACCCCTGGCAGGCCGGCTGCAATGGAAGCCATAGGAGGCATGCCTAGGAGGTGGGATAGGGCAAAGACAGAATGAGAATCAAAAGCCCTTCTGCTTAGGTCTCAGACACTGTACTACTACTAGCCTCGCTTATATTTATTACCGTATTTCTTAAGTCACTTGTTTAATTATAAAATATCTGCCAATCTGCAACCTATTGTACTCTCCTTCCTGAAAGAGGACCATGCCTTTGATCTGGTACTAATTATGTTTTTTTGTTATTGTTATTGTTTGAAACCATGCCTCAGATCACCATTTAACTTTGACTCAGACCTTTTGGAGAAACACTGTACTAAATGATTATATAAGGGAACAGGACTTTGCTAAATAGCAAAGGAGAGAAGTATTGTAGAATTTATCTTTGTTTCCGTTAAATTAAAAATTAATATGAGATCAATTCATGGTGACTAAAGCAAAGGTCCACATGCAGAGAGCATAAGACAACTCATGGATGCGCATTAGCAAGGAGACACAGCAGGCAGCATAAATATACTCTGACTCATATGTTCACCTCAGCAGAAATGGAAACATGGAGCCGGGGCCATCTCTGTTCAATTATCATGCATTATTAAGTTCTATGGCCTTTTGGAAGGTGTTCTTGCTGGTAACATTAGAAACATGCTTAGGAACTTGGATGCATAGGACACAAAAGATGTTTAGCAATGCACAGAACACACATGATCATATTGATAATGCACTGATTGATGGCCCACCTATCATTCGTGGCCGATGTACTCCCTCAACGCGTGAGTATTAATACGTGTAGAGCGTATCACAGGTGCTACTGTTACATATGATTATATTTTGGCTGTGTATTTTCCATATAGTCCAGGTTGTTATCCGTTATAACTCCTTTCCTTATGGCGCATTTCCGGTTCAGTATGAGCTGGGCTGTACCGCACGTCCGCACCTTCACTACTGGACTGAGGCATGCTGGGCTGAACGGCTGCCGTTGGAAATGCGCCAATAGTGCGTGAGATTGTGTCCGACACTCATTCCAATAAACCTACTGATTCCTTTGCCCTTGTTAGTGATGTAACATTAAATATGTTGTGCTATAAATGTTACATCACTACATCAAAGTTCCTTTACAGATAAACTTATAGGTCAGACGGTGTGGTGTGGTTCCACTCTAAATTAGTCCAAACCAAACTTATTTTTCATCTGCCCAACTAATTAACAATAACTCTCATATAACGCTAACCGAGAACCCTGATATAATCTGCATACAATGAATTTCAACAGAAACATCCTATTAATGCATTAAAAATATATATATAACGTATCAGATTGGCCGATCACATTTTAAAAAGATCGCTGATGGGTATTGGACCGGCTGATCACATATTAAAAAGATCGCTGATCGGATCGGCCCATCACATATTAAAAAGATTGGTGATGGGGGTAGGCCCAAAGAAAGGTGAAGGGGCATCCTTTATATTGCCAGACTCACCAAAGGCAGTCTGCGGGGGCAGCGGGAGGTTCATGCTGGGGGGCAAGCTGGAGGGCAGAGGGTGACCCTGGAGTTTCAGTTTGATGAGTTTCATGGCTAGAGAGAACTCATAGATATCCATGCGGCCGTCACTGTTCATGTCAGCCAGAGCCCTGCAGACACACACAAACACACATTATTTGGTTAGGGCCCTATGACAAAAATGTAAAAAAAAATCCCCGGCCCACCACTCCAGCCTAGGTGGCGGGAATGCAAACAATAGGTCCCGCTCCCGCTCCTAACAAGTAGCCGAAGAAGAAGTTGAAGCACCCGTAATTCGGTTCTAACCCCCAAATTCAGAGCCGAACAATATCCAAAACACTTCTATCACTCAGGTGATCAGCTGTTTTGTAGAATATGTCAACATACTATCGATTGGAAACGCAAAGATAGGTGCGATGACCACTTGAAGTCCAAAATCCATATAAAAAACAATGAACGCCATAGCCAGGGCACGCCCCTTCAAACCACAATTTGAGTTTATAAAAAAAGAGTTTATAAGCACTTTATTATTTATGTCATGTTGTTTTTATTTGAAGCACTAAAAACAGTGCAATGTTGGGATGTTTTAATAAATGTAGTCTTCTATCTGATTAAGTTGTAAGAATTGCATTCGTTCGCACATATTTGACACTCGTTTTGATGATTTCAATTGCTTAAAGTGTAAAAACGGAATTCATGAAAATTAAAACGGAAAAAACAGAATTTGGAAAGAAATAAAACGGAATTTGGAAAAAAATAAAACAGATTTCATAGGGCCCTATTTGGTGCTATTGTCCATGTTTTACATTTACATTAAATCATTTAGCAGCAGTCACATTTAGCCCAGAGACTTGTAGACCTTTGTCACGATCCTACTGTTGGGTAAGGTTAAGCTGGTTGGTAACTGGTGGTCATGGTAACGGTGGGAGTGGCTCCCTTGATTGGTTGATTGTGCTCACCAGGGGGATACAAGATGGGGGATATACACAGCATGTTGGCCAGTGGTTACACCCCAGCAGGATAAGACTTTGTAAAGCCATTCACCCATATGCCAGTACACACCAGAGCTAAGGAGTCCAACGGGGGGAACGTGACCGCCCGTTTCACCGTCTTTGTTTGTCAAGTGTTTGTCTAAGTATGTCAAACCATAACTGAACGAGACAGCTACCGTTCACCCCAACGCTTGGGCTATCTCCATAGCAAGAGAAGGACCAGCGCTCACCAGGAACCCAGGTGAGTCACTACACACGTGCCCCGGAACCTAGTTGCCTACCAGCTGTGGTTATACCACTTATGTGTCTCGACTCCTGCCTAGACAGAGAGACGGTTTCCCTCGATACCAGTGGGGTCGTGACATAATTGGGTTGCTCGTCCGGGATTTGACTAGCGAGTGTTACAGGCAGGCAATCTGTTGGCGAGAGAAGCGATACGGGAGTTGTATTCAGCTCATTAAAAGTTATGTGCTGTTAGCATTTGAGGAGCACATGGCTAAGGGTGGATTAGCCACTCTGTATCAGGTTCTCATGTAAACAGATGCTTGAGTATGTAAAGAACAGTAGTTAGCCAGCTTGGATAGCCAGCTTGGAAAGCTAGGACTGTGGTGATTTGTGATGATGATTTGTGGTGATTTGCAAACTAGCTTAAGGATTGTGGTTGTTGGCTACATGTAGCTAGGTTTAGCATTGAAGAGATCACGTGTTGGTATTGTTTGTAGTGGGTTGCTACATAGGAAACTATTGTTTGGTTGTGTCAGGGTAGTCAGTATGGCGTCCGCACAGGTGGATCTCTCTGAAGGGTGCGTGGGTCTGACGCGGGACCAGTTCAGGAGGCTAACGAAAGAGCAGCTCATCTCCTTGGCTGGAGTTGAGGATATTGAGTTGGCTAAAGATATCAGGAAACCAGCAATAGTGGCCTACTTGACTAGGGAGTTAAACCTGGAAGAGCTGTGGTTGGAACAACAAGGGCAAGCTACCCTTCAGAGTGGGCCAGTTGACTCATTTAGTGGTGAACAGCAGTCAAGGAGTGCCCAATCTCTTGGTCGAGGCTATACATCCCCTTTGGAAATGCTCAGGACCAGGGACCAGTTCAGGAGGCTAACGAAAGAGCAGCTCATCTCCTTGGCTGGAGTTGAGGATATTGAGTTGGCTAAAGATATCAGGAAACCAGCAATAGTGGCCTACTTGACTAGGGAGTTAAACCTGGAAGAGCTGTGGTTGGAACAACAAGGGCAAGCTACCCTTCGGAGAAGGCCAGTTGACTCATTTAGTGGTGAACAGCAGTCAAGGAGTGCCCAATCTCTTGGTCGAGGCTATACATCCCCTTTGGAAATGCTGTGTTTCCGGTGCAATAAGAAGGGGCATAAGAAGAATCAATGTCCTGGTCTGAGGTCCCGGTTTGAGAGCTCAGGTAGGCCGGTGGCACTGGTGTCTTCTGGCAGCGGTATTACCAGTGACCTGGAGGGTTATGAAGGGTTCACTTCGGAAGGGACAGTGGCAGTGTCTCAGGAGGGTCTTCAAGTGCCAGTAACAATACTGCGTGACACGGGGGCAGTTCAAACCCTGTTGTGTAAAGGGGTGGTGGATCTTCCACCTGCCTCATTCACAGGCAGATATGTATTGGTGCATGGTGTAGGTGGTGGCTACGTGCATGCACCTATCTACCATACATATCTCAAATCAGAGTTAGTTGCAGCATGTGTTGAGGTTGCTGAGACGAACAGTCTCCCAGTTAGGGGTATTGATTTGCTGCTGGGAAACGACATAGCAGGGACTAGGGTCAACCCAGAGGTTGTAGACTGCCCAGTCTACCCGGTTGAAATGAAGGAGATGAAGGCAGAGTTTCCAGAGGTTTTTACCTCATGTGTGGTCACTCGAGCTCAGGCTAGGGAAAAGCTAGCTGTTGGTGCACCAGCTCCCGGTGCCCTGTCATCACCCTTGGTTGATGAGGAGCCAATGGTGGATCTGTGTGACACTGTCTTCCCTCAGTGGTTGACCTCTGGCGTTCTAAAGGGGGTCAGAGAGCCTATCAGTGATATAGCTGCCGAAATAGGGACGTCCCAGAGTTTACGGAGTGCTGAGGTGACAGAGGTGGTGTTGCCATCTGAGGTCGGTGGTGATGATGTTGCAGAGTCAGATGCCAGAGGGGTTGTTAGCCGTTCTGAGATGTCTAGGGCTCCAGAGGTAAGCCAACCCACGTTCATTCAGGGGCAGAAGGAGGATCCTTCCCTCGAGTATGCAGTTAAAGTGGCAACGTCTGCTAGAGAGAGTGACGACGTGGCAACAGGTTACTTTGTGAGAAAGGGGATTCTGTTTAGGAAATGGAGGCCAGCCAGTAGACCTGCTAGTGAGGACTGGGCCAGTTATGAACAGATTGTGCTACCACAGTCTTACCGTGGAGAAGTGCTCCACATGGCACATGGCCCTTTATTCGGGGGTAATTTGGGTTTTAAAAAGACCCTAGCCAAGGTAAGCAGGCAATTTTATTGTCCAGGGTTACGCAAGGACGTAAAGGAGTTTTGTCGTCGGTGCCACACCTGTCAGGTGGTGGGGAAACAGGGCAGTAAGCTGCCAGTTTCTCCTTTACAACCTTTACCCGTGGTACGGGAGCCCTTTGCTGAGATAACGATTGACTGTGTAGGGCCCTTACCGAAAACCAAGGAGGGAAACGAATACCGGTTGACTATATTGGATACCGCCACAAGGTATCCGGAAGCTATTCCACTACGTAACATTAAGACAAAAGTAATCGTGGAACATTTGCTTAAGTTCTTTGCATGGGTTGGTTTGCCCCGCTCTATTCAATCTGATAGGGGCTCCAACTTTACAGCCAAACTTTTTCATCAGGTTTTGTCCGAGTTGAATGTGGTGGTCAAGCATTCTTCACCTTATCACCCAGTCTCAGGGGGCCATTGAACGGTTTCACGGAACCTTAAAGAACATGATACGGGCCTTCGTTGAGAGTCAACCTAAAGAGTGGGATGAGGCCATCCCTTTTCTGTTGTTCGCAGTTAGGGACGCCCCCACTGAATCCTTGGGTTTTAGCCCATTTGAATTAGTTTTTGGACACGAAGTTCGTGGGCCATTACAGCTCTTGCATGAAGGCCAGGTATGACCGCAAGGCGGTGTGCCGCGTTTTTGATCCAGGTGATTTGGTCTTAGTTTTAGGAGCAGGACCACGGGGACCGTTAGGTCCTATGTTTGCTGGTCCTTACAGGGTCTTGAGGAAGGTCGGGGACCTCAACTACGTTGTTAGTACCCCAGAGAGGCGGTCTAAGACCCGACTGTGTCACATTAATGCCATGACAGCTTATAAGGGAGAGGTAACTGAGGCAGTAGTGACTTGTGTTCAGAGAGACCTCCCAGAAAGTACAGAGGAGCTTAGTGATGTGGACTCGTCCCCTGATGTGGTTAATGCTAGGTTGTATAATACCCAGGCTCGTGCTGAGTTGGAAGGGAAGTTGGGGTACCTTACTGATTCCCAGCGGGGGGATGTAGTGCGTCTGATTGACCTTTTCCCTTCGCTTTTCAGAGCACACATAGGGCGGTACATGATGTGGATACAGGGTACGCTGACCCTGTGAAACAGCATCCATACAGGCTCCCTCCATGTAAGAAGTTGGTGGTACAGGAGGAGGTAGACTATATGATGGGCATCGGGGTAATTGAGCCCTCAGACAGTGCCTGGAGTTCCCCAGTTGTCTTAGTTGCTCAAGAGGGCAGAGCAGATAGGTTCTGTGTTGACTTTAACGTTGTCACAAAAGGGGATGCGTTCCCTCTTCCTCGGTTAGAGGATTGCATTGATCAGGTGGGGCAGAAGAGTTTTGTGACCAAGATCGACCTCCTGAAAGGGTACTTTCAGGTACCATTAACAGAAAGGGCAAAGGAAGTGTCAGCTTTTGTAACCCCAGATGGGCTGTATCAGTTCAGGGTGATGCCTTTTGGCATGAAGAATGCTCCAGCCACCTTCCAAAGGTTGATGAACTCCCTCACCCAAGGGCTAGGAAACGCTGTCACCTATCTAGATGACGTGGTAGTGTTCAGTGACACCTGGGAAGAGCATGGGGAGCACGTCAAGGCTTTATTTCAGCGGTTGGCTGAGGCAGGGCTCGTAATCAACCTGTCAAAATGTGAGTTTGGTAAAGGTACGGTCACATACCTTGGTCATCAGGTGGGATGTGGGGTGGTGCAGCCTCGGTTGGCTAAGGTTCAGGCCATTGCGGATTTTCCGACACCACGCACCTGCACTCAGCTGAGAAGGATCTTGGGGATGTGTGGGTTTTATCGCCGTTTTGTCCCTAACTTTGCAGCAGTGACCGCCCCTCTTACCAATTTATTGAGGAAGGGTGTGAAATGGGACTGGACAGATAGGTGTCAGGTAGCATTGTCTCAGGTTAAAACCATTTTGTCTATTGCCCCTGTTCTCAGAGCACCAGAGTTTGAGAGGCCATTCGCTCTCGCTGTTAATGCCTGTGATGTCGGAATAGGATCCTCTCCTACAGGCAGGAGGATGGTTATGAACGGCCGGTGGCGTACTTCTCAAAGAAACTCAACTCACATCAAAGAGTGTACTCTACCATAGAGAAGGAAGCTTTGGTTCTAGTCTTAGCAATTAGGCATTTTGAGGTCTATATTGCGGGAGGTGAGCAGGCGGTGGTGGTTTATTCCGACCATAATCCCCTAGCTTTCTTAGCCAGGTTCCGTAGTGCTAACGCCAGGGTATTTCGCTGGGGTCTCATATTACAGCCTTACAACCTGGTGGTGAAGCATATAGCTGGCAAGGACAACGTCATTGCTGATGCTCTCTCTAGGGTGTGAGACCTTGTTTATGACTGATGTTGTATGTAAAAATGAAATGTAAGCGCACAAAAGGATAGGTGAAAAATAAATAAATAATTGTGGTGTTTTTGTTTTGTTTATGGGGGGAGGAATGTCACGATCCTACTGTTGGGTAAGGTTAAGCTGGTTGGTAACTGGTGGTCATGGTAACGGTGGGAGTGGCTCCCTTGATTGGTTGATTGTGGTCACCTGGGGGATCCAAGATGGGGGATATACACAGCATGGTGGCCAGTGGTTACACCCCAGCAGGATAAGACTTTGTAAAGCCATTCACCCATATGCCAGTACACACCAGAGCTAAGGAGTCCAACGGGGGGAACGTGACTGCCCCTTTCACCGTCTTTGTTTGTCAAGTGTTTGTCTAAGCATGTCAAACCATAACTGAACGAGACAGCTACCGTTCACCCCAACGCTTGGGCTATCTCCATAGCAAAAGAGAGAAGGACCAGCGCTCACCAGGAACCCAGGTGAGTCACTACACACGTGCCCCGGAAGCTAGTTGCCTACCAGCTGTGGTTATACCACTTATGTGTCTCGACTCCTGCCTAGACAGAGAGCAGGTTTCCGTAGATACCAGTGGGGTCGTGACACCTTTCATACATGTACTCCAGATAAACTCAGGTCTGCTAATGATCTGTCGCCCATTCACACATGAAACACACAACAGGAGATAAGCCTCATCAGACGTGTTCACACATCCTAGAGATACTCTATTCCCTGTAGTATACTTAAGGGCTGGCGCCTGAGTAGAGTAGGTAAGAGGCCGGACGGGAGCAGGAAAAGTATGCAATGGAAGTAGCAGTTTTGTTTTTACAACACATCGAAGATGACGGGTACCAGTACCAATCCCGAATCCCTGAATTACAATCATTGCTAAAAAGCATATTTAAATCTAAACAAAATAAAAAGGATTCACCTTAATGGTTAGATGATTTTAATGGAAGTAAATACATGCATCAAAAACGGTAATCACAGGTCACGTAACTCACCAGATTTGGGCCAGGATTGGAGGGGGCAGTCCAGACTGGAGAAAGAAGTTCCTGGCCTGGTCCCCTAGGGATCAATAGAGGTGAAACAGGTTATCCAACTCCAAGCTAACTGTGGGTGCTACCATCCAAGAGTTATCATAACTACTGTAGGTGAGATTAATATGAAGGAAGATTGTTTCCTATAGTGCATTAGGCGTTTGTGTTTGTGACAGATTTGAGCATTACCTGTGATATACCCTCCAGCAGGGGCAAGACTGTGGAACTGCTGATCATGTTTGGCCCTTTCATCCAACGAGATCATAAACACATCTGATACTGGACCTAACACACACACACACACACACACACACACACACACACACACACACAATGTGGGACAAGATGCTCTGGGTCTATAGTTCAGATCCAATAGAGAAATTAAGATGAAAGAATGAGCAGTAAAAACAAAACCAACCTGCAAATGTGGTAGGGAACTGTGCCATGGTTCAGTCAGTCTTCAGATAGGCCACACTTAAAACAAAAGAATGACAACAGTGGTTGTGATCAGGTGCTTATGTCTGCAAACGCCCTAGAATATAGTTTACTTCCACTGGTGTGATGCAGTGCTGACATTGACTCATTAAAAAAAAGTTCCCCCTCCTACTAATTGTATGAGGGTGGTAATTGAATGAATAGAAGCGGTAGTGATCTATTTTCCTTTTCATTTGATCCATCAACCACAATAGCGCCTGTAGGATTTCTGTTCCACTGACATCCATGCAGCAATCCAGAGGGACATTGTAGCATTGTTAAAACAACACATTCATTTTAACGGATTGAAGCACTTCAGTACTCAAAAGGAAAAAATATCTGTTGATAAAGCGGGGTTGTTTAGCACTGATCAATTCCGTCTGTGACTCAGACTGGGAAAGAAGCGAATTGTGAATGGTTTCCGTGGCATTCTCAGAAAAACATCAACCTTGGTTAATAGTTCCACACCGTCCGTCGCAACAACAGAACACAACTTGTTGATCTCCCCTACCAGCATATATTATAATATCTATTAAACACAGAGCCGTACATCCAGGTGAGAAGTTCACCTGAAGTTGGGAGGCAGGTCTCCAACATGTCATCTTGGAGAAAGTTATCCTTATGTTACCCCCTCCCCTTGTCAATGTCAGATAACGCTTGGTGAATTATTAGATTTTCTTACAATAAATTTACTTGAGTCTGTCTATTAGATAACCACTAATAAAGAAACGATTTGTATCTGGGCCAGTATAAATTGTCTTCGGGCAAGTAGAATCCGACCCACTGGCCCGACTGGCCAAGTAGAAAAAAAGCTTAGCGTTGAGCCCTGCAGTTAGATGGCAACCTTGCGCACGCACGCACGCACACACACACGCACGCACTAAAACCACAAACCACAATTCGATTCTAAAACGATTATTGATGCATCTCGAAGCAAAAAAAAAAGTATGTACATTTCCATGCAGGATTTTCAAAAATATATACATACATCTGAATTTGCTACTCAGTTTGCTAATCACTCAGAATAATTAGCTTATCTAATATTTTATTAGAGTAAAAGATTTTGTCACAAATATGACTTTCTATGAACAATGCAAAAATCAATGCAGCTTGCATTACAACACACTATGGAAGTAGGTAAAAAATAAACAGATTTAGTTTAATTTTCTTTCTAATCTTTCTTTTCCATGTCATTAAAGAAAAAGCCGCTCTTAGTCAATTATAAGAATAAGAACTTGTTTGTCATTCTTGTGCTGGCTGTGAGTGCATGCTATGCGTAGGCTGAATCGCAATTGCGTCCAGACAAATCAGATTGGCCAATACACATTGAAGATAAATTAAATAATTTTAAAACTACTCAAATTATACCTCTCTGTCAAACAGAATGTTGCAGGAGGTGAACAAATTTTATAAAAACTAAAAGGAACTAACTAAAACAAAAATATATATAATTATTTATTTCTTTTTATTCCGATAATTAACTTATCTGAATCGAGACGGAATCCTTCTACACAGAATCGCGATGCATCGAAGAAATCGATTATTTTCTCCACTCCTACCAAATGATAATAGCCTGACAGACGATGACAGACAAATGCCACCAAAGATATAAAATAAAGAAATTTAGCAAATTTTAAGTGTTGGCATTATCTATGGGTTTTCACAGCCCAAAGCACTGCTGATCCTGCTCATTCTCAGATAGAATGATGATTCATTGAAGATTGGATGATTTTGATTAACAGACAAGCTGGAAATTTTATGCAATCAAAATGTGGACAGTTATAAATCAGACACATCATACAGCATGTGTTCTAAATTGTGTGCAATTTGTACATGTGGCTTTTAGAAGTTTTTCAAGTTTCACAGTAAAGAGAAAACTATGCAGACACCGGTCAATAGGGGTCCACGAAGCCCAAAGGTTCAGCATGTGAAGTAAGGCTTGTATACCAAGTTTCCGATATTTTCGGCCTCCAGGTGTCTAGGTTGACCTAGACCATTCAATAAAGCGTCCCCTATAGGCTAAAATGGCTCCAAAGTTTTTTGCGACCTGCTTACCACGAATATATATTTGATCGAAATAGGCTTTGCTGTAGGTATTACGATTCAAAACATATTCCAATGGTCGCAATAAGGCATCCAGATATTCTTAATGATGGCATGAGTGCTTTCTGGCCCGTTATCAAGTATATGCCAGACAGCTATGAAAATCCTGGCACATATTTCCTGCATACTCAGTTTGCAAGACCCGTCGTTCAGAAACTAATTTAAACACTCAGAATGGCATTCTCATCCTCTACTGTTACATGTTCTTTGCCCATTGAAGGGAGAGTGTGTGTTTGTGCGTTTACGTGTGTGTTAGCCTTTGTTTCTCTGACCTAGTTAAACTGGTTACTTAGCATCCCCCTTCCCTGATTAAAATCACACGCACTCACGTTTTGTTTGTGTAGATATTAATCTAACAACTTGTATGGGGCTTTGAAATTACTATGTTTACAAAAGAGTAGCTGATTGTTCATTATTACTCCCTTACAGATGCCAATACCAATGACTCATCTGTAATAAATAACACTGTACTTCACTGATGAGTAGGAAAACTGAATTAAAGTTGAAATTTCAAACTTGAATAGCCATGCATCCACCCGCATGTGTAGCATTTTTTGCAACTATCAACCCCTAAGGTAGACGTGGGTCCCCCAGACACAGTCAGGGAGAAAATACACAGCTTTTCAAACTGCTTTGACATACGAATAGGTTATCTTACACGGTCTTTGTTTGTGGAAGCCACTGCCCTTTCATATACGCACACAACACTCCACAAATCTTCTTTCTCACTGAACCATTTCCCCTGGTTTTGTAATTGTGAAACTAAAAGGTAGCAAGAGCGCCTTTGAGTGTCTAGAAAAGCGCTATATCTTCAATCCATTATTATTATTATTATTATCAATAAACATGTGTCCTTATGTGGGTTGGGTGGATGTTGGGAATGACTAACGTATGGGCTGCTTGGGGGAATAGAAACATGGGCTTAATAATGTGTATTAACCCACTCGTCCAACCTTGAATTCAAATCCTTACTGGGTTTGGCTACAAATAGTTTCCATTCCTTTGGAAGTGGAAGCCTCACCATTCCAGAGTTGTTGACTGTGATGGCGTAATATAAATGGCTCTCGCCCCCATAGCACTATTCTGGTCCTACCAGACCCTCGTACTTCAATTCATTTGTACAGAAGGTCTGGAACTGCCCAATTGACAAACGCTCACTCACTTGGAGGCGGGTGTCTGTTGAAGTTTTAAAATGATTGGATCTGCCCAGTGCCACTCTGGATCTGCCATAACCAATCGCATAGCGCTTGGTCGTGACGTATGTCATGCGACGGGACCGGCTCCTTCACCACCAACGGAGCCAGCTGGAAAATCTAACTTTTCCCGAACCCGGTGGGGAGAAGCGCCACAACATCATGGCCACCAACAAAACTCAGCAAAGCTCGTTCTTGCTCCGATTTGATCGATATTCGGCAGCGATCCCACAACAGACCGATTTGTTTCTCTCGTATCCTTCTCCATTGTCTTCCTCTGACAACAAGAAACTGGCGCGCAACCTCGATGTCATCGCTCTCAGCTAGGGATGGGCGTGAGGAATCGATTACTCGAGTACTCCTCGTTACAAATGAACTCGGTTGGTGGACAGGCGAACTCGAGTTTGCATATACACACACAAACAAAGTTTTCTGAAGCAAATGTATAAATTTTCTGTGCAGGGCCACTAACGCATGCCGTGGGCACAAAGCAAATTAAATGTATCCATTTCTGTGTGGCGCGTGCCATGCCGTGTGCAGACACGCCAGAATTCAAAAAGTTAAGAGATGGCGGTTAAAGCAAAGCGCAGCGAAGAATTTAAATACTTTAAAGAAATAGGAGATCATAAGGTGAAATGTAAAATATGCCAAGCGAAATCGAGCTACCAGAGTACTACAAGTACTATGTGGTAGGGCCCGACCGATTTATCGGCCTGCCGATTTAATCGGCCGATTATAGCCTTTTTGAAAATAATCGGCATCGGCCAAAAAGACGCCGATTACAACCGATCTTTTTTTTTTTTTTTTTTATAAATGTTATTGCGATTAGTATCCTGCAGATTGCGCTCCTACTCGCCTTGCTAACTAACAACTTTAGCTGGAGTAAAAAAGAGGAGATTGAATTTTACCGTACAACATGAAAGCACGCTCGCTCAGGCAGCTGCGCGCTCACCTCACCAATGTACACAAGACGCGTTGTTTGAGCATGTTGTGCCTGTTTTTCTTTAGGTCCCAGGCCATGTTAATTTGTTATACTGTAGACTCTAACGGTGAGACCATACTGCTTAGCACGCACGTGTTAGTCACAGCTCACGAGCGCAGCACATTGGGAGTTAGTTATTTATTTTACATTTTACATTACACTCATTTTTTACTGTAAATGTATTCTAAAACACTCAAAGGTTCTGCATTCAATTCACATATTCGTCAAAAGTGTTTAAAGTATATTTAAGGTATCAAAAACTACGTTTTATATGTTGTTTTTTTTTTTTTTTGTTTGTTTTTTTTAATCGGCCGATTAAATCGTAATCGTAATTTTTCTCTGAAAATAATCGGCATCGGCACTCAAAAATCAATATCGGTCGGGCCCTACTATGTGGCAACATATGCTCCTGAAACACAACGGTGAGTTCGGGAAAGCAGACCAAGTGTGTCGGCTATTTTCACCGCCGCAAGACGCAGCTGTAATCACGGCCGTGTAGTGAAGATCACAACGCTGAGTATTTCCATAGTCCATTTGCTGCCGTTTTATTTGCAGCTTTAAATTATTTTCAATGGTTAGGCTACTTGTTTCGTTTTTTTATTTTTTTAAACTGTTACAGGCCTTGGTTCAACGTGATTAAATCGTGAGACGCATATTTATTTCTGTAAGGAAAATGTGTTTTGAACGTTTGCAAAAATAAATAATGAATACTCTCATAACTCTGACTGTTTTGATGGAGAATAAGCATTACATGTTTGGTTGGTAATATTGCCGTTCGTCATCAGGCCTATTCCTGCTGCAGATGCGTTGCATTCTAAAAATAGATTAGATTAAACGAGTACTCGATTGATCCTCGAGGAATTCCTTCGATCACTCGAGTTTGGAATTTACTACTCGTGCCCATCCCTAATCTCAGCCACTCTCTCTGTTCGCTGATTGGACCGCCAAAAATCTGGCTTCCAAGGAACCAATGCATATGAAGTAGAGCCCGACCGATATATCGGCAGGCTGATATTATCGGCTGATATTAGGCATTTTTCAAACTATTCGGCATCGGCATTTATAATGGCCGATAAATGAATAAAAAAAATAAAAAAAAAGTTTGTTCACGCTCTAACGCCCCAAACCCGCTGATTCAGCCAGAGTCAGGCAGAGTGAATGACGCAGATCGACAAGATCATCGGTGTTGTTCATAGCTGTCGTTCCCTATCACGGATATAGTGCACTATATAGGGTGCTCGCCATTTTGTAGTGGTGTTCGAATTCTCAGTGGTTAATTTCATGCACTATATAGTGCACTCAAATTCCCTAAATTTGAGTGTCCTTGATCAAGGAAATGTAGCATTCAACATCAATACAAGCTCCAGCTTTCCTCCAGTTTGTTTACATGATGTGGGCGGGCACATTTGTCTGCGTCACACAAATACCCGGCGCATTTACTGACGCAAATGACGCTTAGAAATGTTCAGCGTAGTGTCCGAATTCTCGTTTGTTTGTTCCCTATATAGTGCACTATATCATGAACACTATATAGTAGGGGTGTGACGATACACTCAGCTCACGAGACGAGACACGATATTCGGTTCACGAGAACGAGACGAGACAAGATTTTTAGAAAACTACAATGACAAAATAAATGACTGGACCAACAGACTTTTATTTAACCGAGTTGCACATGCATTTTGAAATGTTTTATTATAACTTTACATGCATGAAATTGAAACTAAAACCAGAATTTATAAAAGTTCATGTAAAATAAAGTAAATTAAATAATTCTCTTTTTTTCAAGTGCAAACAATATTATGTGCAAAACCAAATCAAAGTTCTACTCCGTCAATACAGAGTACAAATAGTGCAAACTGAGTCTGACCAAGGATGTCACTGACAACTTTTTTATTGTCCGTCTTATCAATCACTGTACTGCCATTCATCATTTCCGCCGGGTACCCAAAATGCTGCCAAACAAATGATTTAAAAGTGGCGGGGGCATCTTTGACGGTAATACAGGTATTTTCCGACGTCATTCTGGACGTAGCAAAGGCGCATTACTGCCCCTACAGGCCACAAATAGAAGTTTGATTAGCTCACAATTCTTGCGAGACAGATTTTTAACCCGACGGGTAATATCGTCAAGTTTAATCTCGCGAGATCTCGTGGCATGAGATCTCGTCACACCCCTACTATATAGGCAATAGTGAGGGAGTGAATAGAGGATGATTTCGAACACAGCTCATGTGTGCAAGTGTGTGCATGGTAAGTTGGCAACTGTCACGAGACATACATTGCTTGAATAACAATTAAAAGAACATCCCCATCAATTCTCTAAAGTCGATAAGCATGACTTAATTCATGACTACCATGTCCAGTTTTGCTGTTGTTACGTGTTAGCTGAGAGTGAAAAGGATTTAAAGGATAAATACAAATAACCAATGTTAGGGAAATCTGTTTGTTTTGTTGCGCGTTTCTAGATCTTTTTAAAAAGTATATATCGGCCGATATATCGGCATATCGGATTTTTAAATCACAAAATATTCGTATCGGTCTTAAAAATCCTATATCGGTCGGGCTCTAATATGAAGCAGACCCAGACCTAGTACTGAAGTGAAATGAAAATTGAGCGGAAGTAGGTAGGTGGGCGGTGCCAGGCTACCATAGCACATTAGTAGCATTGCAAAGGCGTGGAGAATATCTGGTAAATTTCCAGAAACTTTCCGGTAAATTACCATGGGAAGTTAAGTTTGGGAATTTTTGATATATTTAAAATCTGAAAATTATGGGAATTAACAAGGAATTTAGGATGATCTTATCAAACTGTATCATATCCAAGCAGAAATATATATATCTTTTTTGTTATAAGTAGTAGGGCTGCAACAACGAATCGATAAAATCGATAAAAATTAGGGATGGGCACTAGTAGTAAATTCCAAACTCGAGTGATCGAAGGAATTCCTCGAGGATCAATCGAGTACTCGTTAAATCAAATCTATTTTTAGAATGCAACGCATCTGCAGCAGGAATAGGCCTGATGATGAACGGCAATATTACCAACCAAACATGTAGGCCTAATGCTTATTCTCCATCAAAACAGTCAGAGTTAGAGTATTCATTATTTATTTTTGCAAACGTTCAAAACACATTTCCCTTACAAAAATAAATATGCGTCTCACAATTTAAATCACGTCGAACCAAGGCCTGTAAGTTTAAAAAAAACGAAACAAGTAGCCTAACCATTGCAAATAAATGCTTAAAGCTGCAAATAAAACGTCAGCAAATGGACTATGGAAATACTCAGCGTTGTGATCTTCTCTACACGCCCGGGATTACAGCTGCGTCTTGCGGCGGTGAAAATATAGCCTGCGACACACTTTCACTTTCACCGTTGCTGCGGGTCTGCTTTCCCGAACTCACTGTTGTGTTTCAGGAGCATATGTTGCCGCATAGTACTTTCTGGTAGCTCGATTTCGCTTGGCATATTTTACAGTTCACCTTATGATCTCCTATTTCTTTAAAGTATTTCAATTCTTCGCTGCGGTTTGCTTTAACCGCCATCTCTTAACTTTTTGAATTCTGGCGTGCCTGCACACGCCACGGAACGCGCCATGGAAATGGATGCATTTAATTTTCTTTGTGCCCACGTCATGCGTTAGTGGCGCCGACAGAAAATTGATACATTTGCTTCAGAAAACTTTGTTTGTGTGTATATGCAAACTCGAGTTTGCCTGTCCACCAACCGAGTTCATTTGTAACGAGTAGTACTCGAGTAATCGATTCCTCACGCCCATCCCTAATAAAAATCGATTACTAAATGCGTTGGCAACGAATTTGGTCATCGATTCGTTGCGTCGCGCGATTAATAAGTTACTCATAGGCGCAGCACTGTTTACAGCCAGCCGCCGACAGGTTAGTTCATGGTTCATGCACGCCCACAGCGAGCTTTAGTGTGAGTGACCACAGCTTGTATTTTGGTCATATCTTAAAACTGGACTGTAGGCCTACATAAAAGTGTTGTACCTTCACTGTCTTTGGGTTAAAAAAAAACTCCTTCAACTCAGCATCCGTCTAGTGCAACCGAAAACTCTGTCAGCTGCTGCTGCTGCTGCAGACGTTGTACAGACGGCCTCGGAGTCGGCACCGCGTCCATCAACAGTCATTCAAAGCAGCGGTAGTAATCACACAACCGGACGGTGTAGAACAGGGTTCTTGCACCATTTTTAAAGTCAAATTTAAGACTTTTTAAGACTTTTTAAGACCAACACACACATAAATTAAGACCCAAAAAATGTCTGAAAAATTATTTGATAGAAAAGGTGTGTATAATTGAGTCACTTATACACATCAACCGTAGCCGTAGTACTAGCAGTAGTAGTACTCTTGCAAAGTTATCTCGGAAGCGCGCGGACACGACGATACGCAAACACATTAACCCACCCGTGTCACCCATAGTCACCCATGACCGTCGCTTAGCAACCGGACACGCTGGGGTTGATATGTTACCGGACTACTGTAACTACTATGGAGTGATAACAAAGACATGAATCGGGCAATAAATCCACCGTCCTTGACAGCGGTCAAGTTTGGAGTGCCGAGTGGACCAAATGCGAACTACTGCAGCTTTCCTAAATTAAACCCCAAACTAATCGGAATAAGTGTATGCATGTCGATTATAGCAGACTACACCACCTCTTCTGTAGCCGAATAGAATTATATTACGAACAGATAATTGTATTCCGATTGAGGCGTATTATATGATCCTTTTCTATTCCGATTGAGCTGTTCTTCCACAACTATGCGGATCAGATGTGTCCATGTAAACACGGCTGACAGTGATCTCAAATACACACACACACACACACACACACACACACACACACACACACACACACACACACACACACACACACACACACACACACACACACACACACACACACACACACACACACACACACACACACTTTGAAGCCGAACTTCCTTATTCGAATATAATGCGAATATCAAAAAATAAATCAAAATTCAAACAAATATTAGGCAGCCCTTAATATTCGAACCTGTTATGGCAGGCCAAGAGGGAGAGCGTCGGAAAACCCGACGCAGTCTACTCATAATATTGTAATGACCACGGAAGAGGCATTGAATGAAGTATTGATTAGACAGCGATTTATTAGATACCTAATAAACCGTCGGAACACGCAGGACCGGTAACCATAGCAACGCCTGTAAACAAACCCCGCGAAGCCCAATCCAGGTCTTACTGAAGGAATTTAATGGTCATAATATTATTAATAAATATTCGAATATTAATATTAATAAACAAACAAACTTCGAATATGATTTTTGGGAAAAAGTCTGTCACACAATTCAATTAATTTACTGTTTGGAATACTTACATTAAAATGATCCAGCATGAACTGTGATCCATAGTACCGCGATAAGACATGGCTGTCGGTGTCGTCCGTGGGCCAGTACCTCACATGGATATCCATCCGTTTGCTTTTAGTGGTTTTGTTCACTCATCGAACATGAGGACGTACTGTTTATCGTTTACGCTGCGTGACAGCTCTCTTTTTATGAAAGATGCGATCCCGTATTTGGCTAGATAGGCCGTTTTGTTTTCACCGCAGGTGAACGACTTTGCAAACTCAGAATCTGGGAACATAGCAGCCAAGACGTTACTAATGTCCTCGTTCGATTTGAAGGAATTATGTCTGCTCACCGTGTGGAGAACCCACAATACCTCCGCCTTCTGGGTTTCTGGTGGCGACACAAAGCCGGTTAACGCCGTCTGATGTGAAGTACTAGCCACGGATGCTGAACTTTTCAGTCCACTTCTTTCAAATAATACGGGCATCGCTGTAGTCACGCTAGCTGCCACGGAGTATCGGATATATTTCTGCGACCTCATGTGGGACTCAAGAGCTTTTGCTCCCATGGTCCCTAGTATGAATGCCTTTCGGGATAAACAACACCTTGCCTCGTAGTCACCTGCCTTCTCCAACCACCCCCGAAACGTATCTTCCTCAAACCATTTCTCATTGAATTTGCACTGTCCCATCCTGAAAGTAGCGCAAGTTGGCCTAATGATGTCAACCGTCACTAGCTAAAAGTAGCGCCAGCAAGTAAGCCTACAGACGCAGCTGCAGGCTGCAGATGCAACCCCCGATGACTGATGTCAACGTTAACGTAACGTAAAACTCCTGAAAATGCCGTAATTAAAAGACGCACTAGGTGATTTGTTGTGCGCGACAATTTCCCAGTCTTAAAAAACCCTCTGCAAAATTTAATACCTAGAGCAAATTTACAGTAAATTTAAGACAATTTATGGCCTTAATTTTACACAAAAAAAATTAAGACTTTTTAAGACTTTTTAAGGACCCGCGGGAACCATGTAGAAGGTCCTGTCAGTTAAAAATAGTAATGCCGTTTTTAAATCCATGTTAAAATCGGCAGGATATAGAGCTAGTTAGCTTAAAACAAAAAACTGACCAATGGTCACAAACAGGGTCAAATGTCATGTATTTAGGTCGGCTCAGTAATATGATTGATGCGTTCAAATGCAACAGAAAAAAAATTATAATAATGGAGATTTTGGGGAAAACTTGTTTTCCCAGTAATATAAAAAAGATGGTAAAGATAGAATTATGACCTGTTTAATGTCCTATCTTGAACTATCATCACAGGGCTCCAGAGTGCGCCTAATTTGGGCGCACATGCGCCTAGAATTCGGGGTAGTGCGACCAAATATTTAATTTGGGCGCACCGGTGCGACTGAAATTTTTTCTGGTATTATTATTTTATTTTTTTACAGAGCAGTCTATTCATAATATTGAAATGACCACGGAAGAGGCAGTGAATGAAGTATTGATTAGACAGCGATTTATTAGATACCTAATAAACCGTTGGAACACGCAAGACGGGTAACAATGGCAACGCCGGTAAACAAACCTGCGAAGCCCAATCCAGGGGCCTGTACTACGAAGCTCGATTAGAGGGTTAGCGAGGTATGTTGAGCTGAAAGCCTGGGTTAGCTGTACCATGAATATCGATCTCTTTAAACGTCGCTGTATCACCATGGTGACTTACGCTCGCAACCAAACCTGGTCGGGAGCAGCTTTTCAGCGAGTCTACCCGGAGATCGGCTACTTATATCGGCGTGCGCAGCTTCCTAGCCCCTCCTCCGATAATGGCGTCACCATTTGTGGTGTTCCCATGGACCTCGGCGCACTTATCGTACAGGCGTGTCTCCGGAGACAGAGGGTTTTTCGGGACAGAACCGATCCCTTGGCATTGTCTGACGATATTCTTTATGAGAGATACAGATTCGGCATTTATTTAATGGTCAAAATATTATTAATCAATGGCGTAAATATCGACGGTGCACCCGGTGCAGCTGCCCGGTTGCCCGGTTGCCCCCCCCCCCCCCCCGTCAACAACTCAGCACAAGGCAGGCACGGTCCAACGCCCCCCCCCCCCCCAACAACTCAAAACGCACCAGTGCACCCAAGGAAAAAGTTAGTCTGGAGCCCTGCATCATTTTATCAGCAATTAAAGCAATATTACAAGTTTTATTTCAAGGAGTCTCAAAAATGGTATCAAAAGGTTTGACCGGTTAACCATGGACATCCCTTACATACATATAAAAGTATATCATACATTGTATGTTTTTTTTTGTGTTATCCCAGTTATGTTTTTTTTTTTTTGTATTATTTAATATTACTTTTAATAGTTCCGGGACGTTGGAGCAATAACCTGGTGTTTTTACACTTCAGTTTGCACTGTGAATTTGAAGTAATGTTCAGTTTTTGAATAAAGATGCGGCAATTCCAAATGTTTCTTTTTTTTATCCGATTCGATTAATCGAAAAAATAATCGACAGATTTAATCAATTATTAAAATAATAGTTAGTTGCAGCCCTAATAAGTAGACATCCATGCAAAATAACACGATAAAATAATTATAAAAAGACTACAAAAATTTAAAAAACTAAATTTTAGCAGATTTATTTATAAGTAGAACAAGTTCTAATCATTTCATTCTTTCATTGAAGAACAAAAACATGAATTTTGAGTTAAATATGTTCTGGGCTTAAAAGTGTGGTCCAGGGTAGTGCTGCACAATTTGGTAAAAAAGTCATATTGCGATTATTGCGGACAATATTGCGATTTGTGATTACGATATAATAAACAAATGGTGTCATGAGTGTACTTGCTTGGTTATCAAGGAAAATGAACACAGATTACCGATAATTGTAAAAAAAAATCTTTCTCAACTCAAACATAAAAACTTAAACTAGCAAAAAAAACTAATGTGTACAGTACTGTTTTCAAAATAACAATATTTTACTAAATTAAATAAATAGAAATATATATTTTTCAAAATAAAGGCATTTCTGCTGTGCAAACTTGTTAGGTTCTCAATAGTACAACTAAATAAACTAAATCGAATCAATAAGAAAATACATAGCCTTTTGCTATGTATATAATACAATCACAAAGGCTGATATCGCGATTGCGATTCGATTAATCGTGCAGCACTACTTGTCATCAGTGCACAAGTGATGGAAGAATGCAAAGCGCATGTAGGGGGTGTGGTCTCAATAGCTCTGCAGTAAGCAGCGTGATTGAGGAATAGCATAGATATTCAAGTTTACTTGCATGAAATCTGGTTGTGTTAGTCAAGATTATGCTAAAATATATTTTCCCAAACTATATTTAAGTCCAATGTTATGAGCCAACCTTTCATTTTGTACATTCCCGGTTGATTCCCATAAATTCTCATGGAAAGTTTCCAGCTTTGAAAATTCCTGGAATATTCCAACCCTACAAATCAGTACTATCAGCTCCAGCTCACTTCCTCATTACACATCTCTAAACAGCTTATCACATTGTCCTGCGTACTACGGTGAGGGTTTCGGTGCGCCCCCTACCTTCTCCGTTCCATTTGGGAACATGTTTGGTTTCATTTCGCTTGTTTCGTAGTTTAATTAATTAATTAAGGATGCCACCAGAGGGCACCCCCAACACATTTCCTGCCCCAGGCGATCGCCTAGGTCGCCTATGCCGAGCGCCGGCCCTGGCTGCAGCTGGAGATAATTTAGAGACCCCCCATGTCCACACCGCCATGCAGAACGTGTGCACATAACCAAAGACAGTCGACATGGATATTTGAATGCGACCATACTGCATAGATCTTAAAGGTGTACAGTAGGTATTGGCAGAATTTCCTCTTGCCCAAGAGCACAATGTGGGCAGATACAACTTGTTCGTCTGACAAATGCCTTTCACTAGCACTGGACGTGAGGGTAATATCTACGTAGCACTTAGGTTAGTGTTCATACATGGACTTAAGGAAGTTGATAGTACATCATTGTGTTGTATTGAATGGGTTCATGTCTGGTACCCGCTAGGGGAAGGGTAACCTAGCCACACTGAAGGAAGGTTACCCTCCCCAAACTAAAAGAAGGGTACCCTAGCCACACTGAAGGAGGGGGACCCTCCCCAAATCGAAGGAAGGGGACCCTCCCCACACTGAAGGAGGGGGACCCTCCCCATACTGAAGACCCAGCGTCAAAACCAGCCTGCTGATGCTGTGATTTAGCTGCTGCTCCTGCTCAGTCTAACAGCAGTCTGAAGCTGTATCAACCAGCTCTTTGTTAAATACAGGCTAATAGACCCGAACACAAATCTGTAATTTAACCAGTGTGCTAGCACACAGGACAACATGAGCAACTATCCTGGATAACCCCATGGATAACAACAGATTAATTAAGCTATCAGGCTAGCTGTCCAGAGGCTAACGTCAGCTCGTTAGCCGCTCAGGACATTCTTCCACATCATACGTCTTGTATTCTGCTCTTACCTCATAGTCAAATTTCCATTATATTATTTGATAAAGTAGATCCCAGTGAAATGATGTAGCCATACAACGTATAACCTTCGAATACTTCGCTTTTAATTCACCAAAGTCCTTTCCTGTGAATATCTCAGATCCGAAATCCCGACCGAGGGAGAGCTGGAAAATGGGGTAATGATCGTGGGATATCGCGAGATTTCACAAAAATGTATGTAGAAATGGCAATTGGTGCTTTATCGCGATATGTTGTGCATAAATACAATATGATCATGCCCACTTTATTAAAATATCGTAAAATTATCATAAACCAGTGCATATCAATCATAGTTGGCTGTTGGCGCAAACAGTGCCATATACATACTTCTTACAAGCCCATTCCATCTTGGTATGAATGGAATTAATGATCAATGGGATATGCAATCTAAGGTTTTACAATCAAAACGATGACAATTATTTTCATAATCAAATAATTGTACAATGTATGATTGGACTAAATTTTGCATTATGTTCTAAATAGTAATCCAGTCGGTCCAGCAGTTGGCGCTGTTGCCAACAGCCCCCATGTCTGTAGAGAACAAGAAGAAGAAGGCAGATGGGTGGACCGAATCGCGCTGCTCAAAAGAGACGGTTTGGCGTAAGTAATGAGTGAGTTCACTGAGTTGTCTCTGCCAAGCATAGGGTAAGGTTTACCAATATGAAGGGTTTGTACTGCCGACTCGGACAGACTGATGCGGACACCAAGTTTGTTATTCAGGAGATGGTGAGTCTAGCTCTTTATTTTCCAGGTTATGCGTGCATGATTGCATTACTATCCATTCTTGGGTAGGTGAATGAAACCAAGTCAATGAAAGGGAAGCACAATGTTTTCAAACCTGTCATATAATGTGTAATAAATTAGCATTACTGTCCACTTGTAGTAACGCTATTATGATACACATATAATAGTTTAAGCCTAATTTAAAACGGTTGGACCCAATTATTAATTATTTGAAAGCAAATGGATGTAGCAGGCTACATGTGTAAAGAAACAAGCAGCTTGCTGCCAAACAACATAAAATAAGTATAGAAATGTACATCTGCTCATTGTCAATGTGAGCCTTTTCCCCTCCGTTTAATGTCTGTAGTTACCCAACGAAGATAAAAATCTAACTTCATGTCTGTTTCTCTCTCTCCGTTTGATTCTGTCTGTCCTTAGTCCCTCCCAGCCAATGTAGACAGTCACCAGGTCAGGGTTAAGATGAAGGCATGTGGACTCAGTCCTCTCGACCTCAAGGTAACTTATGACAATAGCTCCTATATTATATATCCACCCAATCGCTTATTCCTGTAAAGAGCCATGGAGGTGGTAGGGAGAAACTGCCTGCATTCTGAATGTCGGTCTATTGCGATGGCTCGCGCTGCACTGCGGTCATGCCAGCCGACTCATCGAGATCGGCGGTCAAGCCAGCCGACCCAGTTTTTTGCCGTACCTGTATATACTAGCCATTACGGTAATAGCGCCTCAGTGCGTCAGAACTAGTTTCAAAATAAAAGCATTTGTCTGGTACATACCGAAAGACAGTCATTAAAAGCAAATACTATCAAAGGAAATGTACGGACGTTGTGATATTTACTTTCAAATTAAAAGCCCAACTAATTGACAAAAGTAAGCTTATACCAATAGTTTATTGGAGATTTAAAATGAAACGCCCTGTTATCCCAGACTCATTCCACGTCAGGGTCATAGTTCACAACCCCATAGTGTCACCCAAGAAGTTTCAGGATATTCTGATGTGTAATTTCAAATTAAAAGCCGACTAGAAATTGAAATATGAGACTTATTACAGGGTCTTGAACTATAACCCTGATGTGAAATGAGCCTGAAATAACAGGGCATTTTCTTTTAAATTGAATCCAAAATCATATGTATTATGTCTCATATTGGAAAATTTGGTTGGCTTTTATTTTGAAACTCCACATCAGAATGTTCTGAATCTTCTTGCGTGACCCCATGGGGTCTTGAACTATAACCCTGATGTGAAATGAGCCTGAAATAACAGGGCATTTTCTTTTAAATTGAATCCAAAATCATATGTATTATGTCTCATATTGGAAAATTTGGTTGGCTTTTATTTTGAAACTCCACATCAGAATGTTCTGAATCTTCTTGTGTGACCCCATGGGGTCTTGAACTATAACCCTGATGTGAAATGAGCCTGAAATAACAGGGCATTTTCTTTTAAATTGAATCCAAAATCATATGTAATATGTCTCATATTGGAAACTTTGGTTGGCTTTTATTTTGAAACTCCACATCAGAATGTTCTGAATCTTCATGTGTGTCCCCATGGGGTCTTGACCTATAACCCTGATGTGAAATGAGCCTTAAATAACAGGGCATTTTCTTTTAAATTGAATCCAAAATCATATGTAATATGTCTCATATTGGAAACTTTGGTTGGCTTTTATTTTGAAACTCCACATCAGAATGTTCTGAAACTTCTTGTGTGACCCCATGGGGTCTTGAACTATAACCCTGATGTGAAATGAGCCTGAAATAACAGGGCATTTTCTTTTAAATTGAATCCAAAATCATATGTAATATGTCTCATATTGGAAACTTTGGTTGGCTTTTATTTTGAAACTCCACATCAGAATGTTCTGAAACTTCTTGTGTGACCCCATGGGGTCTTGAACTATAACCCTGATGTGAAATTAGCCTGAAATAACAGGGCATGTTCTTTTAAATTGAATCCAAAATCATATGTAATATGTCTCATATTGGAAACTTTGGTTGGCTTTTATTTTGAAACTCCACATCAGAATGTTCTGAAACTTCTTGTGTGACCCCATGGGGTCTTGAACTATAACCCTGCAGTGAAATGAGCCTGGAATAACAGGGCATTTTCTTTTAAATCGTATCCAAAATCATATATATGTCTCATATTGGAATGTTTGGTGGGCTTTTATTTTGAAAGTAAATACCACAACGGCCGTACACTTCCTTTGATAGTATTTGCTTTTATTGACTGTCTTTTTGTATGTACCCGACGAATGCTTTTATTTGAAACTAGTTCTGAGACGCTATTACCGTAATGGCTAGTATATACAGGTACGGCAAAAAACTGAGTCGGCTGGCTTGACCGCCGATCTTGATGAGTCGGCTGGCTTGACCGCAGTCGCGCTGCCTGCTAAACCTCCAGATATTTTCCTAGTTCCTCATTATACCCACCGTTCCAAATGCAATTATTTTATCATTCTTCCTCACAAATGTACTTATCAAGCTGCTGTAGGGCCACATAGGCCTGTAACAAATGTGATTCGCTACAAAGTCTGTAAGTTGTGATTGTCTGGTCAGATCTTCAACAATCGACATAATCTTCAAACCATCGTAAAAATTCCTACTCACTAGAGCTTTAGGAGTATAGCTTTTTAGGAACTTGTGTTAGTCGACCCTTTGTCTTCGGAGGTGTGTGAAAACTGGAGACACACATTGGACGATATCCTAATTCACAGAAGGAACCAAGCGGACTAGGAACCTGGGGCTACACAATAACAGAAACACCAGTAGTTATAAATATATATTTCATATGATCATTAAAAAAAATATTTAAACTCTTCTACAGTTCACATTTAACAGCTGATCCGTTTAGTTTGACAATTGCTGACATTGCATCTGTTAATTTTGTTCAATCATTGCTATGTTGATTATTAGATTATTAGTGAGGATTTTCGGGTCATTGTTTAATTAATTGTGAAATGATTGTGTGTTTTTTGGAAGATATTCTTGTTTTTTAAGCGAGACGTGGCAAAAAAAAAAAGTGTCAGAACAGCCCTTGCTGGGT
The DNA here is from genome assembly GCF_031168955.1 of Gadus macrocephalus. Taxonomy (NCBI): domain Eukaryota; kingdom Metazoa; phylum Chordata; class Actinopteri; order Gadiformes; family Gadidae; genus Gadus; species Gadus macrocephalus. The sequence continues at coordinate 20,716,923 of NC_082396.1, read as the reverse complement.
GGGGGAAATATGTCGCTGACTGCGCCGCTGGTGACTTGAATTCATTATGAGGATGTGGCCACGACGGCCCGCCTCACGCCTCGTGCCCACTACCTCCGTCCGTTGACTGATCCCCATTGACTTTGAATGGGGACGGACGCGCAATGCATTGTGGATCCGTCCGATCCGTTGGAGCCTTCGGCTCCGTCAAGAAGTTGAAAAATTTTCAACTTTTTCGGCAGCGACGGATCCGTCATCCAATCAGATCACGTATGGACATTTTAGCACTGTGACGCGACTCGGGCTCTGACGATACTGGAAAGCGGGAAATCGGGTAATCTTGCCTCGTAACAAGCAGGAAGAAGCGGGAAGAACCCGGCGAAGCGATTTGATTGGCTGACGGATGCCTCTGCAAAGACTACTCCCCCATCAGTCAGCCACGCCTTCCCACGTCCGTTGACTGACGTTGCAGTGGGCATGTAGCGTCAGGCCCCGTGCCCACTACCTCCGTCCGTTGACTGATCTCCATTGACTTTGAATGGGGACGGACGCGCAATGCATTGTGGATCCGTCCGTTCCGTTGGTGCCTTCGGGGCCGTCAGAAAGTTGAAAAATTTTCCACTTTTTCGGCAGCGACGGATCCGTCATCCAATCAGATCACGTATGCAAATTTAAGCACTGTGACGCGACTCGGGCTCTGACGTTACTGGAAAGCGGGAAAGTGGGTCATCTTGCATCGCAACAAGCAGGAAGAAGCGGGACTGACGGATGGGGGAGTAGTCTTTGCAGAGGCATCCGTCAGCCAATCAAATCGCTTCGCCGGGTTCTTCCCGCTTCTTCCTGCTTGTTGCGTTGTCATTGCAAGATTTCCCGCTTTCCAGTATCGTCAGAGCCCGAGTCGCGTCACAGTGCTTAAATTTGCATACGCGATCTTATTGGATGACGGATCCGTCACTGCCGAAAAAGTTGAAATTTTTTCAACTTTTTGACGGAGCCGATGGCTCAAACGGAACGGACGGATCCACAATGCATTGCGCGTCCGTCCCCATTCAAAGTCAATGGGGATCAGTCAACGGACGGAGGTAGTGGGCACGAGGCGGGTGCACTCACACTAGGCCATCTGGCCGTGGCCTTTTTCACACCTAACCGTGCTCATATCTGCCATTGTGTGTGTGTGTGGCCAGTCTGGCCAGGCAAGGCCAATTTGGCCACTTGGGAGAGGTGTGCTGCTACGGTACGGGCCGCTACGGTACAGATGCTAATGAGCCGACACGCGCACACGCACGGCTACGCAACCTGAGCTGGATGACGTATAGTCCATGCGACGGCCACGGACATAATAGAGCTCGTAAGTCGCCATTGCTCACCTATGAGACCGAAATAAATGAATGGGAGTCAATGGAGAGGAAGTAATTATTTTCTGATCCCAGTTTTGATATGCCCCGGATTACACATATGTTGTTTGTGGATTTAAATGATAATTTTTCATGCAAAGAAAACTATAATTTAGCGGGTAGGAGTTTGATACGGTTAGTTTTTGTGCGGGGCGCTTTGTGGACTCCCGCTGCTCTCGACGCGTATGATATACGTCACCACCACTCGCAAACAGATCCCGCAGTCGGAACATGGCTGTGTCTTTGGTGCACTTTACCACCTTCTTTCAAGGAGAGCACAAAAAACTTGTTTGAGGTGACAACAACACTATTGTGTTGTTGTCCATTGTTGTTAAAACTCTGACTGCCGGCAGACTTTATTATGGTCCATGCAGCGGACGCTTGGTGATGACGTGTTACGACGTGATGACGTATGTACAAGAGCCTATCGTGGCCAGGCCACAGTTGCGACGGCCATCGGCCACGGCCAGATGGCCTAGTGCAGGGATGCCAGGGTGAAATTGGTCAGGGGGCCAGATTTTTTTCAAGAGAGACCTCAGGGGGCCGGATTACACTTTCGGACTGAAAAGGCCTGAAAAGGCCAAACACTGCCTCAACACATGGATAGGTAGGCTATTTTAAATTATGCTTGAAGGCCTAGATATCAAAAATAAATTGCATTGGCCCCAAAATAGCCTCACAATGAGGCCTACAATTACATAGCCTAAAGCAGGAGACAGCTCCCCTCTAACTGTGTGTTCACACCAAACGCGAAATTTTTCGCCCGTTCGCGTTGTCGCCGAAGTTTTGTCGCGCCACACATCATAATCTGTCGCTGTGCAAGTTTTGTTGAATTTGTCGCGCCACAACAAGGTAACCACCATTGCATGTCTTTACCTTTTGTGGAAGAGGGAGAGACGTCGGAGGACCCGACGCAGTATATTCATAATATTGTAATGACCACGGAAGAGGCAGTGAATGAAGTATTGAATAGACAGAGATTTATTAGATAGGCCTACCTAATAAACCGTTGGAACACACAAGACCGGAAACATAGCAACGCCGGTAAACAAACCCCGAGAAGCCCAATCCCTATGAGAGCTCCCCGCGCGACGGCCATCCGGAGGCGCACAGAGCTTTTGGCCGTGATATTATATGTACAATTATAGTATATTATATACTATATATAGAGCTCCGGGAGTCGCAAACGGCAACATTCGCTTTCTCCTCCATGCTGCAGTTCACACCGGACTGCACTGCACTGAGTTTGACTGTTGAACGCTGATTGGCTGTTACGTTACACATGTGACTCAGTGGCCACGCTGTTGAACGCTGATTGGCTGTCATCACACGAAATTTGCGTCAAAGTTCAAATATTTGAACTCGAGGGAATTTTTCGCGCAACAAATTCTCGTGAACGCGCTCGCCTGTGCACGGCAAAAGTGTGGCGCGACAAATCAAAACTTGTCGCCGTTTTCTCTCGCGAAAAATTCGCCCAAAACGCGTCTATACGTTGAGCTTTTACCCCCCCCCCCCCCTTTACCAGTGTTGTATGTACTCTTTTCCAAAATAGATACACAATGAACATTGCTTTTCGTTTACCAAGCATCTAAAAAATGCCCTCTGAAGCTAATATCTTGTCCTTGCAGTTTATTTTTGCAAAGTATGAGCAAGTATCGTTAACACAGTATATTCTCATCAATTAACATGGGCAGGTTAAACATACTGTATAATCATAATCCTGAGGCTGAATTAACCCTGTACTCTGCTTCATGCCTAAACACCAAAGAGCATCTGCGTTTGTCCCCATCCTTGAGGTTTGGTTTGGATAAGTTTCTTCTGCATTTGTTCATTGCAGACATTGTCGTAGAAAGATGTGTCACTGCAGATCAGCCGGGACTCTGGTCAAAATCAAAACGTTTAGAATGGATCCTGGCTCAACTGACCTGGTCTGTATACATTTGTCTGGAAGTTGTCTTTGGCATCAGAATCAGGGCAAAGTCCTGTATTGTGAGCATGGGTGAGGAAAACCCTTCACCAGACTTTCCCAGCCAAAGACAATTCAGGGCTATAACAGTTTACATTTCACTGTTTATCTTTCTGTTTTTCACATCTGTTTCAAGCTGCTAGTTGACCTAGGTATCCAGAGGGATTTGATTCCGGTTGGTCGAGAGGTAGCAGGGGTCGTCCTGCAAGGTGACGCTTTTTTTTCTTTGTTGTCATGCACATTGTACAAATAGTACAACAAAATGCAGTCTAAAAGTGTACAGGTTTAATAGTGTAGGTTATAACAAAAGAGCTGTAGTATTAATTGCCTAAAATTTGAATACATCAAATGAAAATACAGGTGAAAATACAACGTAAAACGACAAATATTTTTATTATTATAATTAAAGAGTAAATTTTGTTTGTGTTCACTGGGTTGTGCAGTTGGCTCCCTTGTGTCGTCCTTCCACCCAGACGATGAAGTTGTAGGTAAGGAAGGCTCATTTCCATCAACCGGTACTCAAACAATCAACATCATGCCAGGCATTTACAACCATGCGTTAATATTGTTTTATTGCAAAATAGACCTCTCTTTGCAGGATTTATAATTGTTACCTTGGTGAAGAGCAGGTGACTTCCTATACTCTCACATGCACAGCTGAGTCATGTGCTGTGTCAATTTTGGTCCCTTATACAGACTTTTTACTTTTAAACCAAGGTTCATTCTATATCTTTCGAAAAAGTGCTCTAGAAATGTTCAGTGTGTGTGTGTGTGTGTGTGTGTGTGTGTGTGTGTGTGTGTGTGTGTGTGTGTGTGTGTGTGTGTGTGTGTGTGTGTGTGTGTGTGTGTGTGTGTGTGTGTGTGTGTGTGTGTGTGTGTGTGTGTGTGTGTGTTCAGTTGTTCAGTGTGGTTCTGTCTGTGTACATTGTGATATTGTAAATTAAACCTTTTTCTGCCATGCTGTCTTTTTCCAGGTATTCTGCCTTTGGACTACCCCTGGTCTGGACTGTGTGATGTAATCGATGTTGATGAACACCTTCTTGGTAATAAATGCATACACTTGTGCATGTTACCATGCTTGTCCAGTTTAAAGTCGAAATATATACAAATATATTTTGGGTTTAGTTTAGGTTTAGGTAAATTGTTAATCGTGTGTGTGTGTGTGTGTGGTGTGTTTGTGTGTTTTACAGTACACAAGCCAGAAAAGTTGAGCTGGATATGCGTTGCAGGAGCAATACGTGATGGAGTGTGTGCCTATACGGCCCTACACACACACGCCCGAATGGCCGCTGGACACACACTCTTGGTCATGGACGGAGCCAGCGTATGATGAAAACTGTGTGTGTGTGTGTGTGTACGTGTGTGTGTGTGTGTGTGTGTGTGTCATGCAAACGGTGCGCTTTTTGGCGCGAGTCGCTTTTTTATCATACATTTTGGGGACCTGTGTGGTTCGTGCAGATCCGAAGAGTTTTTCTTTTGGGGGGGGGGGGGCGGGGTCGATCGGTGCGTCGATCGGTGCGTCGATCGGTGCTCGCGTACAGGTGACAATATTCCGTAATCTGATTGACTGAGACCCCCCGTGCCTTCGAGGTGAAGAAAAGTGATTCCGGAAATGATTTTGGTAGGGGACCAATCACAGCCCTTGCCGTCGCGTCAAAATATTGGATGCGCATGCTCACGGTAGAGCTTGGATCGGCCTCAGAAAATCAAGCCCGACCCCGAGCCCGTGCACGTTCTGTCCGAGCCCGGCCCGACCCGACACATTAACTGTAATTAGTAGACCTAGCCCGATTTCAACCCGACAATTATTTTAACACATATGTAACTTTGTACACATTTGTTACTAGGCTTACTCAGCTAAATATATATGTAAGGGATAATGTATAGAACGCCGGTCATTATCGGGAAAATAAGACCCGACAGGGCGAACAGTACACCGACGCGCAGCGAAGGCGTCTTGCTTCGCCCTGAAGAAGGGGCTTATTTTCGAAAATGGCGACGTTCTATACATGATCCCGCTTATAACACTGCTACTTGCCAAAACTAAAAAAATAACTTCACATGGTGCGCCTTTTTACAATTTATTCGTTACCAGCATTCATTCATAATTTTTTCCCAATGTCTTGTTTTTAAAAGATTTATGATGACTTTATGCTCTGTAAGGTGACCTTGGGTGCCTTGAAAGGCGCCTCTAAATTAAATGTATTATTATTATTATTCGTAGTGTTGGTCAGCAGTGCAATAATAAATTGTCCGCAAAGACGGTGACGTCACTTGGCAACGGAAGACACTGGGGTTAACAAGTCACCGGACTAGCTTCCAAAGTAAACGGAGCGTTCCACGGCATTTAGAAGACCTGTGTAATAAAGGCCTATAATATTTCTGTTAATGGCATAGATTTCTCCTCAGATTAGGCCAATAAACGATGATATAAAATAAAATGATACAAATAAAAATAAAAACGCTCGATCAAAGGCCCGGCCTGACCCAGCCCGAGGATAGTGGTGGGAAATATCGGAGAAGGATGCACTTATTGTGCAGCAGGACGCAGGGTGCAAGTGCAGTTGGAAGTGGTCATCAAGGCTAAAATTAGAAGGCACGATTAAGGTGAATACAGTGAAGCATAACTTTCCACTGTCTGACTTTTTAAAAAAAAAATAGAAAAAAGGATGTGCTAAATGCACACTCTGCATTAAAGAAATTAATTATGCCAGCAGGGGTGTACATGCCCTGTATGCACACTGTAAGGCAGACATTCATCGGAGGAAAGTGACAACAACAATAAGTACACAAAGTGTTGCACAGCTTCTCCGAAACCCTCTTCCAGAAACCCCCTAAGCAGCAGATCAGGGACAGTGCCAGGCCTACACTGCCAGTACCTGTACCTGTGATCACATATCCAATGCAGAGGTGTGTGTTTGTGAAAATAAATTAACTTAGTTTAAAAAGTCACTTTAACTGAGTAACTAATATATATCTTTCTAGGCATATAGCATAGGCCTTCTCATGATAATAGGATATCATCGGGTAGCTCTCTCTTTTTTTGTCGTGTGTGTGTGTGTGTGTGTGTGTGTGTGTGTGTGTGTGTGTGTGTGTGTGTGTGTGTGTGTGTGTGTGTGTGTGTGTGTGTGTGTGTGTGTGTGTGTGTGTGTGTGTGTGTGTGTGTGTGTGTGTGTGTGTGTGTTACGTATCTCCTTTTTTCTTCCCAGACATTTGGCCTCCTGTGTATCCAGCTCGCAAGTTACCATGGAGTCAAAGTGTTGACAACCTCACACACGCCAGAGCAACACACATTCCTTGAAAAACTACAGACAAGTTTAGGTCTGTATTCAATCTCCACATTTTAATTTAAATTGTTATCAACAGGAGAAAAAGACACACGCTGCGAGCACCATTCCGCGCCCATCAACTGCGATAAGTTTGTTGCTAAATAACACCAAAATGTAATTCCTGACACTGAAACATTTGAAGAATGGGTAAAGCTCCTGGAGGCCTTTTCAACCGTTCTTTGTCCGTGATTCCACACCTCTTCCAAACTATTCTGTCTTTCTCCACTAAGTAGTTCAAGAGCATCTAGTAGGTGAGACAATTATTTCAGTATTTCAAACTTGTCAAAGTACTGTATATCCTCTTTTCTTTGATGTTCCTTTGTTTGTAGCCAGGGTGATTCCAGTGTTTGAAGGGTCTTCGGACCTGCTTTCAGATGTTCTAGAGGAAACCGGGGGATTAGGCGTGGACATAGTCATAGACACTGGAGGTGAATACACTGGTTGTGTTTGTATGTCAACTGAAGGGCTCATTGAAGGAATTTGAATGCTTGAATTAATATGCAAATTTATGTTTTCCTTAGACTTAGGCCCGGTCCACACAGACGAAAATGATCCGTTTTCCTTTGATGCAGTTCAGGAATATCTCCGTAAAGACGGATTCATTGTGGAACCGCATCGAGCTGTAGAAACGCTGTAGTACAAATTCCAGGCCAATAAAGGGCGTTGCTTCTGCTACAGATCTCCAGCAAAAAAAAGAAGAAAAGGCGAGCATGCGCATAAAGCCTGTGCGCTGTTTACAAACATACAGTCCGAGAGGAACAAAAAACAAGGCTAAACGATCTTTTCCCCTCCGTTTTCCTTTGATACGTTTCAGGAATATCTCCGTAAAAACGCACTCATTGCGAAAACGCATCGAACTGTTCCCCACAAAAAAAATGACTTCATCGTTTGCATTTCAGGCGTACACACAAATCCAAACAGGAAACCGCATAGGTCTCCTTTATTTGAATCCGGACCTCAGTCATGGAGGTCCGGATTTCAGAAAAGTTCCTGAAATGGAGAAACTGGAGGTTCAGAAAAGTTTGTTTTCGGGTGCCGGTGTTACACCGAATTCTGCCACCCACCGAAAAGTGTGACCCCAGGGGGCGCTGTTGCATATTTTCTGCAATATGCATGTTTGAGGCGTGGACAGGCATGACAAAAACATACATAAGATCTCCCCCCAACCAATTACCTTTTTATTAAAGGTGCTTAATAAATACATTTGATTGATTTGATTAGCATTTTACAGACCCATACAATGGATAGGGCGTTAAGTACGGTCCTTCGCCGTTGCTTCTTTACCCATAAAAAGCTATAGTCAGTGTTAAATTACGCTGATTTACATTTGAGCATTTCCTATTATAGGCAAATGTGTAAAATGCTGTTTAGAATTAATGTTAGTATCAAGAAAAGAAAGACCCACCGGTGGGGGGAGATCTTATGTTTTATTTATGTTTTTGTTATAACGCACACGTACATGTTGCAGAAAATGTACAACAGCGCCCCCGGGTGTCACACTTTTCGGTGGGTCGCAGAATTCGGTGTAACACCCGGATCTGCCAGATCTTATGCGGTTTCACCAAAAATCTGCTCCGTGTGGACGGGGCCTTGGGCCCTGTCAGTACAGCTAAGATTTTTGTGTTAAAACGTGGAAGTCTTTGGGCCGACCGTCTAGTTTTGTTTTAGAATTCATTGGAACCCCAGATACGTACATGAAGTCATCACCCCGACCACCAGGGGCCTGTACTACGAAGCTTGATTAGAGGGTTAGCGAGGTATGTTGAGCTGAAAGCCTGGGTTAGCTGTACCACGAAAGATCTCGATCTCTTTAAAGGTCCCATGACATGCTATTTTATGTATTCTTTAATATAGGTATTAGTGGGCAACTAACACAGTATTCAAAGACTTTCCCGAAATTCAGCCGTGGTGCAGAGTTACAGCCATTCCCAGCCAGTCGCACATTGAGCTTCCCCCAAATGCGCTGTTTTGGTGTCTGTAGCTATAATGCAAATGAGGAGGAGCGAGGTGGGTCAAGGAGGAGGGTGGGCGTGTGGCCCTGAGCAGCTTGCAGCCACGGTACCATGCGCTCTGTTTACAGTGGATGTATCGCAATGGCGAGGCGCACACAGCCTTTAGCCTTGTTCTGTACATTTTCTAGAACACACGGGAGTCCTGGAGCTCTATATCTAAATATTAGCATATAGCCTACATAGATATCTATATCATATAATATATATTATCACGGCCAAAAGCTGTGTGAGCCGATATTATGAATCTCTAACGACCGCGTTGGGTTCTCAGACGTTCCTGGTTCTTCCACGTCCACATCAATGTGAGGTAGACTGAACCGCGACAAGGAGGAGAAAGGGATTGTTGCCGGGCAGCGCTCTTAGGCACCTCCGCCTCCGGCGGTGGTCCCTCGGCAGCAGGAAGCGGGGCTCAAGCGGGAGACATTCGCCGCCAAAAATCCCTTTCTCCTCCATGCCGTGGTTCATGTTCTTGAGGGAGTCAAAGCCAAAGTTCCTTCCTCCCCAATTCATTCTCAACCCTGGCTGAGATAACCCCCACTACGAGTCTCGTTGTAGAAATACCAGAGACGAGAGCCCGACGTGTTACGCGCCCATAACACCAAAAGCAGAACGGTTATCCAAATAACAAGGAAGTGTACAACACTTGCGTTACAGTCCTGGAGCTCTATATCTAAATAATATCATATAATACAGAGATATCTATATCATATAATACATATTATCACGGCCAAAAGCTGTGTGCGCCTCCAGACGATATTATGAATCACAAACGACTGTCGGCTTCTGCGACGTCTCCGGTTCTTCCACTTTCACATCAATCTGAAGTAGACTGAACCGCGCGCTGCCTGCTGCCGGCTGCCATGCGGTGGTGCTTTGCGGCAATGGTGCCTCGCGGCAACCGGCGGCATGTCGCAGTTCATCTAGTGCTTGTTTTACAACAAACGCAAGTTTTAGCCACTGGGGAACATAGGCAGGCTAGGGGAACTCATATTTGTGTTAGAAAACCTCATAAAGTGAGATTTTCATGTCATGGGACCTTAAAGAAAAATCACCTCCATATAGTCGGAAAACCGAATCATAGGCTAGATTCACCTGAAATTATTCAAATGGATGCTTACAACTTACCACATTGAATAATATTTTTATATTTATTTTTGACTTGGCCACATGTTCGTAGGAGCGTGCTGGCACCACATATATGGGGGTAAAAGGCATGATGATGCATAATATTTTTCAGACAATATGCAAAATCTTTTCACTTACGAATTAACACGGTCGGCTATTTTTTGCCAGCACGCCACCTTAGCCATATTATGGGCAACCGTGTTCCCCTTGGCTTTGATTTGAACTTTCAATTCCTCGTAGGAGTTCATAATAATACACTGCTCGCCTTCGATGAAATACACCGCTCTCGCGCGATTGATTATGCATAAGGGCGAGTCAAATGACGCGATAAACGCCCCTTTTATGTGAACACGTTGAACCTAAAGCGGAAAACCTGGTTCAACTAATTGAATCTAAAGTGAGCGTCGTGGTACCATTTAACTCTGATGGCGAGTTGCGGCTCTATCGAGCCAGGTTTTCCCAAGAAAGCCTGGGTATGTTCAGCGAGGTTCGTGGTATACCCCCCAGGTGGGCAATGTTAGATTTCTGTCTAATTTGTTTTTGTTTGATTTGTATTATTTTGGTAGCAACCTCCGAGGTGAAACCCGTCTTGGTAAATATAATAACTAACTGATAACTGATCATTATTTTCTGCTCATTTTCTGCTCAAACTACAAGGTTTAACAACTACTGTTGTTGTTGTTCTTCGGTTTCGGTTCTTGGATTCTTCTTCTTCGACTGTATGTTTGTATACAGCTCGCAGGGTTGATGGCATGTTGATTCGCATGCTCCGGCTCCTCTTCTGCATTTTTTTTGTGGAGTTCTGTTGCAGAAACAGCGCCACATATAGGCCTGGAATATGTGCGTTTCTACAGCTAGCTGCGTCTTTGCAATGAGTCCATCATTACGGAGAAATTCCTGCCACGCTGCCAAGGAAAATGGGGAGGGGGGGGGGGAAATATAATTTTTGTATGCGTGGACCTGGCCTTAGTGCTTCCATTATGTGTTTGACATTGTCTGATAAGCAAACCTTCAATCTAACGTGTGTGTGTGTGTGTTTGCTTGTGTGTGTATTGCACATGCTCAGTACGTCTCCAGGAAGATGAAGGGTCAAATGGAAATCGCCTCCCTCACAAGCATGAGGTCATCAGCGTACTGGGAGTTGGGGGTCACTGGGTGACATCACACCAGGAGCTGCAGGTACTTGGGTGCTAAGCAACACAAGTGAAGTGAAAAGGTTGAATCTAAATTCTTGCAATATTTTGTTTAGAACAGATGATGCTTCTGTGAAGATGATTTCATAACATTTATGTACAATGAAAGGAGTATTCAATGAGATTAGATCATACTCCAGACTGGTCCTATCTCGTAGGCGAAATGGGGACGTGTGTGGTTAATGTGAACATGTGTCTCCCCTGACAGCTGGATCCTCCAGATTGCCGACTGCTCCACTTGAAGTCGGCCTCTGTGACTTTCCTCAACCAGGAAGTCTGGACCTCTTCGACTGTGCAACAAGGACGATATCTCCGTATCCTTAATGGTCTGTTCATCTCACTCACCAATATAGTACTTAACACAAACGTGAAGCCATGCTGTGAGCCACCAAACACTATGTTACTATCATACTTGATCATGTTGTGCCTTAACAGTCTCTGCTAGACATTCTGAAGGACATAATGGAGAAGATGTCTTCTGGAATACTCGGGTACACAGATTCACCTCCTTCCACATCACTATTCTAGAAGAGTTACTTTTGATCAGGACTCCTGACTTTAATTAAGCATGAAGGTTTCAGAAAATAGATGTTTTGAGCAGTAGGGCAATGATGACATGACCAAGAAATTGTGTAAAATGTTCAACCAATTGTTTTCACTGAATTGACTTTAAACTGAGGTAACAGATTGTATCCATATATATTAGGGCCCGACCGATATTGATTTTTTTAGTGCCGTTGCTGATTATTTTCAGATAAAAATTACCATTACGATTTAATCGGCCGATTAAAAACAAAACAAAAAAAAGCCTATAAAACGTAGTTTTTGATACCTTAAATATACTTTAAACACTTTTGACGAATATGTGAATTGAATGCAGAACCTTTGAGTGTTTTAGAATACATTTACAGTCAAAAATGTAAAATGTAAAATAAATAACTAAAGTGAAAAGTCAAAGTCAGCTTTATTGTCAACACTTCACATGTACAAGACATGTGAGGGAATCGAGAAAACGTTTCCCCCTATCCCGCGGTGAACATATAAAAAGTAACTAACTCCCAATGTGCTGCGCTCGTGCGCAGTGACTAACACGTGCGTGCTGAGCAGTATGGTCTCACTGTTAGAGTCTACAGTATAACGAATTAACATGGCCTGGGACCTAAAGAAAAACAGGCACAACATGCTCAAACAACGCGTCTTGTGTACATTGGTGAGGTGTGCGCGCAGCTGCCTGAGCGAGCGTGCTTTCATGTTGTACGGTAAAATTCAATCTCCTCTTTTTTACTCCAGCTAAAGTTGTTAGTTAGCAAGGCGAGTAGGAGCGCAATCTGCAGGATACTAAGCGCAATAACATTTAAAAAAAAAAAAAACTTTTTGGCAGATGTTGATTATTTTAAAAAAGGCTATAATCGGCCGATTAATCGGTCGGGCCCTAATATATATACAGCAATATGCTTTCAAAGAACAAAACGTAATATCTGAATCCTCAATTCAATAAACTTTAAAATTATTTAAATTCTATAAACATAGAATTTATACTCACCCAATTTCTTCCAGATGCACCATTACAGTGTATGGTACATGGTGATTTCAAACGCTTCGTAACGCTGTTTGTGTGTTTGTAAGAACTTATTATTCTGTGTTTACCACACTTCCCTCTTACTAGACCCGAGCCTGAGGAGGCGGTCCCTCTGCAGGATGCCACTGTTGTCATGGAGATGGTCCAGCGTTGCGAGAAAAAGAGTGCTATAGTTCAGTTCTGACATCGCACGCTGGTATAGGATGCTAATCCAATCAATTCCTCCGCTAATCACTTTAATACCCTACATTTGACACCATAGAGACTTTCTGGACTCCATTGGATCAAACAAAGGGCATGTTGGTTTACACATGTTTTGATTACGATAGCAAATTGCAACTAGTGCAATTTGACAATACTGAAGATCATAACCCATGGAAAAAACATTTGAATATCTTAAATTCCGAATAACTGTTCCATACAACTGTTTAAGCTACAATCAGCTTGTGTGTGTGTGTGTGTGTGTGTGTGTGTGTGTGTGTGTGTGTGTGTGTGTGTGTGTGTGTGTGTGTGTGTGTGTGTGTGTGTGTGTGTGTGTGTGTGTGTGTGTGTGTGTGTGTGTGTGTGTGTGGATAGATATAGGTTTTTGTTTTCTTTTTCCTGATGATCCCAACCCCTGATCACTAATCTAATGTATGGCTGTTAAATGACTCCTGTCCCCACATGTGGTTTAATGTACATGTGAAATAAAAGTACTTTGCGTATCCGTCTACCTTTTCAGAAACGTAATACTTTTTTTTTCTATTTATTTTTACGGTATTACGTTTCTCAAATGTGTTTTTTGTCTATTTCATTGAATTAATGTTGTTATTTTGAGAACAGCCTGGTTGTGATAGGCTTGTGATACCTAGTGAGATCCATAGGTAAAATCCACACCGGAACCAGCAGGATGTGTGTGTCTCACCTGTTCTCCCCACCAAGTTGCTCAGTGGAATGGGCAACAGAATTTGAGTCTGGTAACAACGCTTCGAGAATGGGAAATATATGGCGTATTGACTCCATCCTGATTGAATTCATCCATTGTGGTAAGCAGGTATCTGAAGGTGGGACATTTTGAGTTCTTAGCTCAGTGATCTTAGTTGATCCTAGTTATTGTAACATGCAGTAAATTGATAGGGCAACAGAGGAGACATATTTGCTACATGTATAGTTATTTTGAAGCGTGAGGGAACTTTTCAGGACTCTCGGGTTCTAAATAGCTAATATATTATTAAATTCGTACGAAGACAGAGACATTTAACAATGTGAAATCTACTAGCTTTGTTCAATTAATATTTGTTATAACACAATACATGTGGAGAGAACAGGTTTCTTGCATGTTCAGATCGTGCTATTTCTTTCTACTGCATAAATGTCCGAGGGTCAGTGTGTAATAGAGGCCCGCAGGGTCAATAGGATCCCCATTGTAACCTTATCCCTGGTTCCACTAGACTAGACAAACCAGCACACACAGGCCTACAGAGTAAACAAAGTGCTATCTACATTTATTTCTGACTTTCTATGTTTGGAACTAAATAAAATGCATAGGGGTTCAGTAATCATTTAAAATTGTATTTTCATTTATAACTTTTGACATATTCAACTATTTAAAAAATAATTATGCGAGCAAAATTGTGTGCGCGCTCAGACTGCGACATGATTCTATCTGAAAAACAATTAAACAACTAAATAAGTCTTAATATGAACCTGCTGCCTGTTATTTGATGCTGTCTCTGCGCTGTATCTTTTCAGGGAGGAGTTAGATATAAGCTCTGCACCGAATAGCCGCAGATAGCAGAGTGGCGCAGCGGAAGCGTGCTGGGCCCATAACCCAGAGGTCGATGGATCGAAACCATCCTCTGCTATGCTGCATTTATTTTGAACTGGAATCGAAACCTTTTAAAACGTTTTAATAAAATGGAGTCAAGATGTGGAGCATATTGTTATCGCAGGAGAGCTAGTTCAGTCTTTCGCAGTAGAGGTATTTTTACCTTTAATAACGAAACGTTATTAAAGGGAGGGACATTTATGTTTCCTACCTTTCTTTTTTTATAATTTACGTTCGTATCCAAACAATGAATGCTTTAATACATTTTATCTGAACATTAAACCCCTTTACAATATCTGTTATTGATATTTACAATAACATTACGGGTCTGAATGAAGTAGGCCTACTTGATGGTCAATGATCAATGAGATTCGCAACGTTATTCGACCCGCAGTCCTGTTCTGGTTATAAGCCAGACACAGTGTTGTTAGTTACGGGGTTAGAGTTAGGGTTAGGTTTAAACGTGTTAATGTCCAACTCTAAATTCAACAACTCAGTCGTGCACGAGATACACGCAGAACCACACTTTTCATTTACTCACTGTGTCCATGCTTAATTTTCTGTTGCCACTAGCAACGATGAATTTACCCCAAATAGTGTCCAATCAGAAGACGGCATGGGTTTTCGTTGACCAATGAAATGCATTGAAGATGTTGATGGACGTGTAATTCAACCAGTAGGGCTTATTTACTCTTTGGGTATAAAGAGATCTAGCTGCTTAGGGTTAGCTAGTTAATCCGTAGGAGCCGGAGAGCGCGGTACAGTTCTAGTCGGTGTGAAATTATTCTAATAATCAAAATGAGGGAAATCGTCCATTTGCAGGCTGGCCAATGTGGTAACCAAATTGGAGCGAAGGTGAATTAATTTTTGTATTGGTTAAAATTGATTACATATATTGTATGTTTATGGCGCGGAGGTCAGTTGGCCAAAGCTAACTTTAGCTCCATAGATACCATTGTGTTTGCGTCAGTAGCTAAGGTAACGTGTTTCAGTTAACTACATTTTCCTTAATTCTTGATTCCAGTTTTGGGAGGTGATCAGCGACGAACATGGCATCGATCCTACAGGGACATACCACGGGGACAGCGACCTCCAGCTAGAGAGAATTAACGTGTATTACAATGAAGCAACAGGTAACCTGGCCCGGCGGAGCGGTTTGGATGTCCCTCCACCACCCGCCAACAGGGGGCGGTGAACACATTACTATTGCACTGGGTGCAATCATTTAAGAGGAGCGCTTCACTCATCGTTTCGTTGTGTGACAACATAACTGCTTAAGCCGACGTTAATACACCGCGCATATGGTCCCTCGTAATAGGCAATTCATAAACACATGAAGTTTCTTTCATTTCAATACAATGTGATGTTATTTGAATGCACACTGTTGGTGGAAACGGTGAGGGCAGCTGCCGGTTGCCAAGGTGGACAGACGCGATCGTTATGGAGACGTCGCTCTTTTCCCGCCACAGGGCTTGTAACTGCTTAGTTATTAGTTATTATGTTGGGTAATAATGATGCTTTTTAAGTCATAGTTTGGTAATTAATCGTGAAATGATGGGGAGACACTGTTGTTTTAAACTCTTGCCACATCGTTTCCATGCGAGACGTAGATGATTTGATAAAGACCAGGATTATCAATAGTTAAGTAGTACTCACCTAATTAGGCCATCTTCCGCTGATGTTTAGGACTACCACTCCTGAGTCCTCTTTAAGTGGCCGAGAATCGCCAAATCAGCGTCAGTTGTTTGTAAAACCATATCTATATTTCAAGATAATGTAGTTTCAAGTGTTCCTATGCAGTCTATGGTTCCCAGGAGCTAGCTTAAAATATGTGCTTTGTACATTTTAAGTGTAGTTGCTGTTTTAAATGTCCATCTTGGAATACATATATAATAACGGTGCTAATTCGACTTCTCAAAATTGTGGTGTTAGGTGATGCGTTATGATTTGAGGATAAACATTCATTTTGTTCAGCAGTGCTCTATTATCTATCAATTAGCAGGTGACGGTAATTTAATAATTTCTTAAAATATTTCTTTATTTTCCTTATTAGTTCGAAATGAATAGGCACCGGCGTTAAAAGAAATCGTATCTTCTAAAAAAGCAAAATAAAGATCTGACATAACCTTACCTGGATGCCACAGAATAAACTTGTAGGTACATTATTTACCATCCAATGACACAATTTTCTTATTCACTGGCAAACAAATGCTAAAAAAGGACGCATTGAACAAGCCACACTCTTAAATGTCATAAAAACATCCTTATGTTTGTTTAAAGGTGGCAAATATGTTCCCCGTGCTGTGCTTGTGGACTTGGAACCTGGCACCATGGACTCTGTGCGCTCCGGGCCCTTTGGACAGATCTTCAGACCAGACAACTTTGTCTTTGGTGAGGATTTGGCACAGCTGATGGTCGACACTAGCAACACTATTGTCTCCAATGCCTGTGAAGGCTATTTAACTTTAAGTATTCAAGCTATTGTATGATGATGCAATGTATATGATGGGTTCTTCCTAAACTTAAAAGTTGGTTCACTAAATAGATTTATGCTTGGGTTCTCATCTCCTAGCAATAGTTCTCCACACAGTAATATTATTATATTTTAATACTATATTAACTTTTCGCTCTTCTGCTGGTGTTGAATAGGCCAGAGTGGTGCTGGAAACAACTGGGCCAAGGGCCACTACACTGAGGGGGCTGAGCTTGTGGACTCTGTGCTCGATGTGGTGAGGAAGGAGGCAGAAAGCTGCGACTGCCTGCAGGGCTTCCAGCTCACCCACTCCCTGGGTGGGGGCACTGGCTCTGGCATGGGCACCCTGCTCATCAGCAAGATCCGCGAGGAGTACCCCGACCGCATCATGAACACCTTCAGTGTTGTACCCTCTCCCAAGGTAGGATGATGTCAAGGACTCCTCACTGGATCATTATAATAAGGTGCATGTCCCGTGTGTAACATTTCAAAATTTCTCCCATCACCTGGCAGGTATCAGACACGGTGGTGGAGCCCTACAATGCCACCCTCTCCGTGCACCAATTGGTGGAGAACACGGACGAGACGTACTGCATCGACAACGAGGCGCTGTACGACATCTGCTTCCGCACTCTGAAGCTGACTACGCCCACCTATGGTGACCTCAACCACCTGGTGTCGGCCACCATGAGCGGCGTCACCACCTGCCTGCGCTTCCCTGGACAGCTAAACGCCGACCTCCGCAAGCTGGCGGTCAACATGGTGCCCTTCCCCCGCCTTCACTTCTTCATGCCAGGCTTCGCCCCGCTCACCAGCCGCGGAAGCCAGCAGTACAGGTAGGAAGAGCAACAACATTGAACTATATTGTGGTGCAACAGATTTGTGTTTATTAAGACCTTGGTGCAAGGCAGCTTTGAGTTGAAGCTGAGGTCCGGTTCTGCACGCCAAAGAAATGATATGTCCGCATATACGTGGGCTCTTTTAAGGGGTTGGGAGACATTTCTATTTGTCTAACAAATGTTGTTATCCCTATGATCTCCAGAGCTCTGACGGTTCCTGAGCTCACGCAGCAGATGTTCGACGCCAAGAACATGATGGCAGCGTGTGACCCGCGCCATGGTCGCTACTTGACCGTGGCAGCCATCTTCCGCGGTCGCATGTCCATGAAGGAGGTGGACGAGCAGATGCTTAATGTGCAGAACAAGAACAGCAGCTACTTTGTTGAATGGATCCCCAACAACGTGAAGACCGCCGTTTGCGACATCCCGCCACGCGGCCTCAAGATGGCTGCCACCTTCATCGGCAACAGCACAGCCATCCAGGAGTTGTTCAAGCGCATCTCTGAGCAGTTCACCGCCATGTTCCGCCGAAAGGCTTTCCTCCACTGGTACGTAGGACAACCCATTATTATACCTGACTTACCACTGGGTTCAGGCAACATTTATGTTTTGGTTAGTCCAAGTCTCCATCCAAATGTTAGTTTTTGAACGTTGGTAAATGGGCCTGTTTCCGAATCTTTGTGCTAATGAAAAACTAGGGAAATGATATACCTGGGAAGGGCTGGGTGCAAATACAGGTTGCTTGGTAACCACGACATATAATGACAGCTGCTAGGCTTTTACTCTTGAAAGACAATGGATGATGTCATTATGGCTCCACCTACTTTGCCACAAAGTATTCTCTATGGTAATGAGATGACTTGAGTTTCACCCATCTGTTCCATGTCCAACATGGCAGTTATTGCTTGAATGTCTTTCTTTCAGTAAGCCTCCTTTTCGACCTAGACATGGTCAGTCCTTACTGGGCCAGTGGCGAGTAGCAGGATTATTTTGTCTGTACCCAACATTTTGCACCATTTTGATTCCAGAAATGTTTTTCATTTGAATGTGCATGCAAATGTTTCGGGAGGGGTGTGGCATTTAGGATCATTGGCTGTAGTAGTAATAGTGTATTATTGTCGACTGCAGGTACACAGGTGAGGGTATGGATGAGATGGAGTTCACGGAGGCGGAGAGCAACATGAACGACCTGGTGTCTGAGTACCAGCAGTACCAGGATGCCACCGCAGAGGAGGAAGGGGAGTTTGAGGAGGAGGAGGAAGAGGTGGCATAGAGGGTCCTCCCTGTCTTCATGTTCTGCTGGCCACTTTTCCCTCTCCCTTGTTTGGCACTGTTCATTGATGATGGATTTTAAACTACCTGACTCAAATGTTTAACCCCATCTTTTGGTTCAATCTGATGCAATTTTCTTATTTTAAACGACAGTCCTGCTTTTATCGTTCTGCGTTCGACTCCTGACGTTTTTTTGTATCTGCATAGTTTTTAATGCTTGTATGCCTTGTTTAATTGATCAAACTTAATTTTTTTCCTTTAAATTAACTGGACAAAAGATGTAGCACCATGCCACTTTCAAAGTGTATCTTATGGACTATTCTCCAAGTCTGTTTTGGTTGTAAATGTTTGTAGAGGAGGTTTTGAACTGACTCGAGATGCAGCCTTATCTATAAGGATGTTACCCTTGTTAAATAAACCGGTTAAAATACTGATTGGATGCTTTGAGAACCCAAAATCGTGGTAAATCTGGAGCTTTGTGGCTATTGGATAAGTCTGGAAACTGGGTGTTCAAGATCATGAGGATGAGGAAATGGCCTCGCTCTAATGTGATCACATCTTCCAAATGCTACTCCAATTAACCCCACTGGACTGGGGTAATTTAGATCCTAGATCACAAAAGGTGTGTCTCAAAATGATAATGCAATCATTATCCAACATGATCTTGCTTTAACCATCGTCATCAAATAAACAGGCATGGTCTGTCATCTAATCTAAATGCAAACCCAAAAAGCGTTGACCTTGTCTGGGCCTGATGACACCCAGCGGTTCCTCCAGTAGGGGGCGCTAAGCAGTCTAATGACAGCATGGAAGAACAAATGTATCGCTGAAAACAGGCAATGGCCACAATCGTCTTTATTAATTGCATGTATTCTTTTGATGCTCATTACAAAAAAGTGATCTGCGATGATTAAAATATCTTAACATAACGTTGTAGTTGCAGTCTGTAGAGTGGGCAACGTATCCACACATTGAAGTTCGAAAAAACGTATTTTGCGGGGTTTCAGGGAAGGCTTACGAGTTTGTTAACTTTCAAAACGATGTACTGTTTGATTACTGATTTGAGACCAATCTTTAGGGTTCGACCAGTCAGAGACCTGCCTTTGGGGTTCGGCTGCTCGGGCTTTATGTAAGGAAATGACATCCCGTCGGCTTATGTCATACATGCGGGGCATAGCCATAGAACCCGTCCATATTTAAACAGAATGAATGACTGGACTTTCCAAAGCTTCTGAATATTTTCATGTTTTAAGAAGTCGTCGCCTTTCGTGGAAGGCGAGTTTTACTCGGAATAAAGATGTCCTCTATTAGGATTGTATAAGGCTATACACAATGTTTTTGGGCAGCGCGGAAGAAGTCCTTTACTATCTTATGTCCCATTGGTTTATATCCATGTGTTCCCTGAGCAACTCCCCGTCTCAAAGGCTCTGGTCCGGCTGGACGCAGACAGGTCATCTAAAGTCCCAGATCAGATGAGGAACTGAACTACACACCAATGATTTACATTCGATGGGACATTTCTGACGGTGCGACGTAGTTCCAGGTTTAATCGGGTAAGTGAAAAGTTCGCTCAGGATTAGGACTTTCCTGCCGGTGGGAGGAATAGAAAAAGTTCGGCTGAACGGAAATCACGAGCCTCTAATCTGTTCGTCAAACCGATACTGTTTCGGCACAAAACTCGTGTTTCTAGCGTGATCCGATCAATGGGATTGGATTGATATTGTAAACATTTTAGTTTATATTTTGAATTTTGCGTCACACGCATTTGGCAACACGCCCAACTTTGGGCGAAACCAGGAGACGCTCCTCATTTGGACGCTGTGGGGGGACCAGGCTCAAACAAGGTCTCAATTCCATTAAATTCATCAACTTTAGTTTACGTTGATATTACAACTAATAAAACGTGCATGGTGAACTCAATCGTGTTAGAGTAAACTGGTATCCGCCCACAGGACCTTACTGAGGCAGGGAATGCGTCTTGGAAGGTGTGACGCCTTGAATGGATGATCCTGTGAACACGTGTGACGGAAGGACTGCATTCATGAGCATTGTTTTTGCCCTTAGTTTGATTTGTACCAGTCCATGAAAATAGTCTTGAGATTTGACCTCCTTCCTGTGTCCTCCAAGTTCCTCCAAGTGATTGCAGCAGTAGGACTGGTCTGAGAGAGCAGTGGTTGGTGTGGGCTTTTGAGAATGAGTGGCACATAGGGTAGTTCATCACTTCCTCTCACTTGGTTAAACTGTCTTTCAAGTGAATCTTGTAAATCACACATTGCATGGCAAATGGCATTGCATTCTGGAATTATATGCACTTCACACAATATATCACAATTGTATATGTGTAGTTACATTGCACAAGTTTTAACTTCTAGTTACTTTTAAGACCGCAGGTTTATAATGCAAAGCAGAGGTTTGCATTACACAAGACATGTTTATACTGCTAATCACTTATTTATATTGCAATGATTTAAACAACATAATAGCATATTTTTAGTAACAAATGAACTAAAAATTGAGTTGCAAATGTTTCTACAACATATTGCATAGCAGTGGTTTGAAGGGCTGCTATGTTACCTCCTACTCTACCCTCCTCTACTGTCCTACCCTCCTGGACCATACTCTACCCTCCTCTACCGCCCTACACTCCTCTATAAGTAATCACTTATATAGAGTACGGTAGAGGAGGGTAGAGTATGGTAGAGGAGGGTAGAGTACTAGGGAGGGTAGACCCCACATTGGTCACGTGAGTCGTGCACTCTGAAGCTCTGCTCACTGAAAGTGGTTAGCCTTTACATTTGTTCTACAGTAGTTCTTCATATGGGCTGGGAGATAACGTAAACTCTCACTAAAGTGTTTTCGCAGTGATGAAATTGGGACTGTGAATATACTTTACTGAGGTAAGAGGCTGGGCATTTATATGATTACACTGCCTCAGCTCTCCTCACGAGTAGCTAAATGGCTCCTTGCTTGGTTGAAAGAAAGGAACCAAGATCTATGACAGGCCTTTGGTTTCCTTGGTCAGTATAAGCTTTTAATCTAGACCAATGGATGGGAACTTTCTAGATGGGCAAACAGTTGTGCTCAATAGTGCACCAGCAATTATATCATTAACATTTTCTTAACACCTTTGTTCTGCCTTCCATGAGAAAAGACAATGTAAGGAAGGTCTTCTTTCAATGGAATACATTCTTCAGCAGTGGACGAATATCAGATTTTAACTTCAGCCTTTATATTGGCATAATGTGGCATAGGCCTCAATTCAAATCCTAGCCATTAGTAGCATACCATGAACCTTATCATGTCACATCAGGCCTTCCTTAAAGCCCCAAGCAATTTGCTCAAAGATATGTTAACCTTCAAATGAAATACCCTTGCATGAAACTATTTTAAGTTCAACCTCAGCTCCAGACAAAGCTTCCTTAATATCTGGCCATACCCTTTCAATTCCAAGGAAGGCTTGGATTGGTTAGTATTTGGTTTCATTGCACAATTTTATTCTTTGAATGGATTATTTAATACGAATTTTCACTTTAAATTCAAGTAAAAGAGTGAATATTCCCTTCGGCTTTCCTTGTTCTTCCGGGTAGGGAATGAGCCATAACCAGGGAAGCAGTCAATCCCTTCTTTGTTTGCTGAAATAGAAGCCAAAATGCACTTACATAGTTTCAATAAACCATTCATGCACCCAGTAATTTCACTATTCACTTATATGCATCATAATCTCATGAAGGGGAATTTGGCCTGGTCTGTACCAAATGCCAAACAGCTAAAGCTAATTCAAACTCGCTCTAGGGTTGGAGGTTGGAACCAAAGATATGGTTTGAACAATGCCAATGAAGTAATTGATTCAGTGTGGTCTCGAGACAGTTGATGAGGACACAATAGAACACTCAATCCCACTTTATCCAATTTACTTTAAAAGCATACTCTACAGTTGACTTGTGTCTCTACATGTTTGTTAAGAGTGTGTAAAGATAAATGGTACGTTATTAATTTCGGATAGGAAGTTCTTTATATAAGTATACTGGTTCAGAACATCAGTGTTATTTTGGTCAGGTTATAGCAGCAGAAGCTATAGCTGTACCCTACATGCACTGACAGAGAGGAAGTGGTGTGTGTATGTGAGTGTGTGTGTCTGTGTATGTGTGTGTGTGTGTGTGTGGGGGGGGGGGTTGTGTGTGTGTGTGTGTGTCTGTGTTCGGGGAAGGAGAATCAGGAAGTTCTGCTTGACTTTTTAAAATAAGTTGAGCAGTCGTCTTCCTCTTTTCTACTAGTTTTGTGGCTGAGGATGAACTGAGTGGCTTGTTCTATGATATTCTCAAGAAACTGCTGATTCCCTCACTTACGCAGAACCAGTAAGTATAAATAGCTCCTTGATTCAACGTATTTTATGGTTCACTTTGTTTTTAATATTTTTTTATCAAACTTGGTGTTGAACCTATGGGTCTTCTGTGGATCCAGCAGTGTCTGTGATTATATATATCATTATTACATGTTCCCATTTCCTAAAAGTATCACATGACTTATTGATTCTGCTTGAGATCCTCTTGCATACGGTTCATCCACAAAACAGGTTGACATCTAAAAGTGACTCTGTATTTGTTACACAAAGTGACGATTCGTTGGCCGTGTGGTCATTGGACTGCTACGGATGCATAGCAGTCTGCTTTGGGTTAGAGTTGCTGTAGCAACAGTTAACGATACATTTATCTGGGCACCATGTGGAGATCCACATGTGCATTTTCAAAAAAATAAATTAAGGTTTTAGAGTCAACGGTCGGATTAACTTGGACCCTGAAAAGTTATGTATGTGAATGTATGCCAGACCCTCCCGTAATGATACTTTTGCTGTTAGTGCCCTCTGGCGCCTTCCTGAGAGCATTCGTACAACGGAGGCCTCCTTAAAACCAGGGCTTCCTTTCTGGGCCCCAGGGGTTAAATAACATTATCCCACCAGAAATAACGCATGGATATTTCAATGCATGTCAGGTTTAGTTCTTCTTTCATTGGTATCTACAAACCATTCATCTTGCTGTAGAATGGTACACTTAAGACATTTGCCTTGAGATTGATATGATTTGTTATTTGATTTGATTATTTGATTGATTGATTTGTTATTTGATATATAGTTGTTCTATTGTAAAGATTCGTGGTCTGTGTTAGAGTCATAAAGCATCCTTTTTTCAATAAGGAACTGACATAACTGTTTCAAATATCTCTGCTCTGTGAACCAGGAAGTCCCTCTGAGCTGGGCAGAAGCACCCATGACTTCTCAGAACTCAATGTCTGCTCTGCCTTGTTGTTCAAGTTGGAGGTGTTAAACCAATGTGGAGGAAGAATTTAGTCGGTACTTCAACCTAACGTCTCAGCATCAATGTGGCATTGATCAAAGAATTTGGTCTTTCACAAAATGTACCTGTATAGCTGAGCAAGCACTGGTATAGAAATGGATAGGACCTAGCCCATGGGAAGGGATAACCATTAGGTATTGTTATTTAAAGATTTATAAGTTATGGCACTGAGTGGTCTTTGTGAGCAACATGGGAAGAATCATCTAGCATTATCAGATTCGTCAGATGAAATGCCCTTTCAACTGAAGAGGTAATTTCCAATGATTTTACCTTTGGTAACACCACTGTGACAGTGTGAATGTTACACACGATTTTATTTCTTAGTATGTATGATGTAATAAATGTATTATATTTTTAATAAGCCTATATTATGACATGGCAGATTGTTGAGGCGGGTTGGGTATGCTTGTTGATAATGCTTCCAGGGGGTTGGATGTTCAGTGCTCCCACCTGAGCTCTCTTTTCTTTTATTATTTTTTATTTAGTCAAATCAGAAATATTCTGCTGTATAACCAGAAAGCCAACACTTGGTGCGTGTGTGTATGTGTGTGTGTTACCTGACAGGATGTTAGCCTAGCCACTTAGCACTGTTCTTGCAATGCTAACACATTTATGACTGCCCTGGAAACTGTCTCCCTAAAAGACAAATCTAATTTCATAGTCAGTTAACTTGTTTTGGTTATTTATGCCTTTATGGCTTAGGGAGACAAAAGTAAGATATAAAAGTAATGGTATGTAAATGATTTCTTCGTATGCTTTTTATACTAATAGTTCCTGTCACTTAAAGTCTGTAGTGAAACTACCTTTTATAAACGTGCAATGTTGCTTTGTTTTATGCATGACCAGTGTAATTATTTCAACCTGCACAGGAATCTGTGAAATGACCACGAACGCTTAACTCAAAATCTGTGGAAACCTCACGGAAACAAGCCAATTTCCGTTATATGCCAATGGAATTTGCTCCAATGCAAGTGACACTCATATTCCGTGGCACACACACAGATCCCCGTATCAACGACCGAGTCGACCACAGGCGCTTAACCAGTGGTGTAGTGGTCCCTGGAGAAGTGGGTATACTCTAAATGTTTGCCCTTTTTTAACGCAGCCCAGAAAAGCGCCTTGTTTTAGAAACAGTGACATGTGAGACTACTCTATTTAGTTTACCCAAAAATCCTTCAGTAGTATTTGCTCATTGTCACATAATTTCTGCTGCTTGATCTCAGGGAGGAAGGATTATGAAATTAATATACCAACACTGGCCCACAGACTAGTGACAGACAACTATGCATTTTGAGGGAACTATTCCTTATTCCTGGAATGACACCTATTCTCTCACTTGGCAAGTCAGTAATTTATTTTGTAAACTGTGTCTTTGAACAGCTGAATTGCAGCATGGGCCAGAGTGGGCCACTATAATAAAGTTAACATGACTTGATCAGGAGCAGTTTGTAGGTATTACTGGTCACACAGGCAGCCTGCATGAATGTAAAATATAGATGAGGCAAACATGGTGTTTCAGTAATTTTTTTAACATTTATTTTAATAAAATACTTCAGATCTGAATTTGACAATGCATCCTTGTTAGATTAAAAAAACGCACATCATTCTCTTCCACATCAATCATCTCATTAGATATATATAATATCAATATGTATTTAAATATCAAATGATGATTGAACATCATCATTCAAATTATTCAACAATCGAATCAGTAAAGGCAGCGAGTATTAGCCAATAAGAGGCAGAGTAGCGTGGGTCATGGCGCACAGAGCTTTTGGCCGTGATACAATTATATTATATTATATATACTATTTTATACAACGGGGGGCCTAAATCCAGCGGTCTGATTGGTCCCTAACTGTTGTATAATGAGCGTATACATAACTGCTATGACGCCCAATCATTTTGTGAAAGTTTGCATATCACTCCGCGCCTTGAAGTAGAAACGGTTACAATACAAAGTATAAAAGTAGTTGTATAAAAGCAATAGCACAGTTCACTGAAGCCTAAAAATATGTTGAATGATGGAGAGGGTGTAAATGTTGTTACTCCGGGAGTGAGCAAGGCGATGGAGAGACTAACGAAAGCTTAGGCACACAGTGAGCGAACTGCTCCATAGGATAAATTGCCGGCGAACCGCTCTAGCCGAGCCTTCTCTCGGAGGGACGCTAAAGTGTGTTGCATAGCGACACACTTTTGAAGGCAGCCAGGAGGACTACTTTTTTGTATTCTTTAATAAAACGGCTACTTTGACTTTCTTGGTTTCTTTTTAAATGTAGTGTGTCTATGACTTTCGTTTTGCCATAATAGTAACCGTTGTATAAAAGCAATAGATCACTTCAGTCAGTGGTATGTGCTCATTATACCACTGTGAAGGGGGTCGCCGGCCCTCCTTAACAGTGGTATAATGAGCACATACCACAGCCTGTCGTGATCTATTGCTTAATTATACAACGGGGGGCCTAAATCCAGCGATCTGATTGGTTCCTAACTGTTGTATAATGAATGAGCGTATACATAACTGCTATGACGCCTGATCATTTTGTGAAAGTATCACTCCGCGCCTTGAAGTGGAAACCGTTACAGTTTTTCTCGGAGGGACGCTAAAGTGTGTTGCATAGCGACCGTCATGCATTATGAAGGCAGCCAGGAGGGACTGTGAAGGGGGTCGCCGGCCCTCCGCTGCGCGTCGGGGCCGGACAACGCCCCTTAACAGTGGTATAATGAGCACATACCACCGTCGTGATCTATTGCTTAAATATATAGAGCTCCGGGAGTCGCAAACGGCCACAATCACTTTCTCCTCCATGCTGCAGTTCACCCCGGACTACACTGCATTGAGTTTGACGGTTGAACGCTGATTGGCTGTTACGTTACACATGTCACTCAGTGGCCAGGCTGTTGAACGCTGATTGGCTGTCATCACGCGAAATTCGCATCAAAGTTGAAATATTTCAACTCGAGCGAATTTGTCGCTGCACAAATCCTTGTGAACGCGCTCGCCTGTGCGAAAGTGTGGCGCGACAAATCAAAACTTTCTCTCATACATACATATTTATATATATTTATTTATTATATACAGAGACCACCAGACCTCCTTGGAGCAACGAAAGTGGTCTATTAAATTCATGAAGGGCCGGTGTCAATCACAATGTACGCCCATTCAAGCGTACAGCCAATGATATTGTGTGACATAATCAGCAGACGACGGACCCCGAGCCGATCTGGAAGCCGAGCCGATGTGGTACTTACACCGGCGAGAATAGGGATATAGTGCCATACCGTCAATATGAATTTCATTCATAGAATTTCCGAGAGGATGGTCAATGGTCAGATACAGATCTCGTTATAACAATAATTTATATCTATGTCACGGGAAAGGATGTAATGATAACGCAAAGAAAATAAAGGCTAGGCCTGCATGGTTATAATAATTTATAATAAAATATAATTAACTTATAAAGTGTATAACAGACAACGAGACAATCTTGTGGGCCAGCAGAGGCTGCATTTTAACCGAATTTGGCCTATAACCTTATGCATATAATAGTCTAACTCTATATGTCAAATGTATGATATGCTGTAGGCCTACGTATAGGCTAGTTTTTTATATTAGAAATATCTAAATATTGTCATACCTGAACCACATTCCCCATAGAAAAAGCACACGTGTTAATTGCTGTTACAACCCTCTTCGTTGATTGGATTGGTGGAAGTGGATCGTCAATGGTCAGATACAGATGTTGTTGTAACGATATTAGCTACATGGTCTACTGATAATATTATAACTAAATAATTGTATATTTATTTATGCATAATGTATATTTTAATATTTAATTAATTCAATATTAAACCAATGCATTTCAATCTGGAGATTATTTTCGTCTTCAGTAGGGGGCCGCGCAGGATTCGTCAAAACAACAATCCGATTTATCCGGTTTTTGAGCAGACCCCTCAAAAACTGAAACTAACCACGTTACTTAAACCCAGTCTCACACCAGATTGTAGTAAAACTGCCCACAGCGGAAAATACATTACCATAACGTCTCTAAACATGTGACACGCCTATGTTTTTTTGGCCTATTCTTTTCAATGGGCCTGTGTCCATGTCACGTGACTGTCATGGTTGCCATGGTGGTTGCCATCGACCCCCCCCCCCCCATATTTTTCAACTTTCCACTGTTTAGACTTGTAATTAATTAGTTAATTTTGAAATCAACTTGACACATTTTTTTAATCACTGGTGGCTAGTTACGTCACTCTGAGAGATGCGCACGGACATATCTGATGGTGACACAGCCTATGACCTATTTGTGAAAGCAAAACATCGAGCTCATTGATTGAACGAGGCAGGGTTATTTGAAATAATTCATTAAGATATCATGTGTGAGAGGTCATTCCTCCCCCTGAGTGTGTATTGACTATGTCTGGTGATTGAATTGCAAGCTTCCTATTTATGTCTAGTGTACCCACTGTCCACAATCCCCCCCCCCCCATATGGATATGGAGAATTTTTGCCATGCCCGAGTGGTGGTGGTGTCATATCTATGAAAGAGGGCATTCAAATATACTACAATGATCAATTAGGAGGCCGCAGCCCTAAAGGAAGTGATGCAAGGTTACGACTGAGTTAAGGACAGTAACCAGTAAGCTATAGACCTGGGGTCTCAAAGGACGCATACAATCATCAACTTAGGGATTCCAGCCCTACAAGGAATTACTCAGCAAGTGCTTCATCTCGTTGTACCTCACCCAGCGGCTCGCTTGCAAGATTTTGGCCTGAAGTTCTTCCCAGACCTACATCCTATCCATCATATATTCATATCTGAGAATCAGGACTCTCTTTATTAGTGACAAAAAGTTATGAGAGAAATTCACATTAACTTTTTGTTATCTCATAAGGGGCGTCTGTATCTGACCATTGACCATCCTCTCGGAAATTAATGAAAATCATATTGACGGTATAGCACTAGGGGAGGCACGGGTATGGTTGTAACACATTTTTCTTCAGCACCTAAAACTACTTTTTTTTAAAGCTACAGTTCTGAACCTTTTAGGCAAAGTACCCACATTTGGGTACTTAAATCTCCTCAACTATATCAAGGAATTTGTTGGATTATGACAAATACAATGTTTACCTCTGTTACAACCTACGGGGTAGGTTGTAACAGCCTAAGGGGTAGGTTGTAACACCTACCGGGGTAGGTTGTAACAGGTAGACAAAATGCGTTTGTGTATTTGTGTCTCTTGAGAGAGAGAACAGGGCAACATCTTCAATATCTTCTCTGGTAACAACTTTGTATGTAAGGGGATACAAAACATGCGTTACAACCTATCCCGCCCTGTCATCCATTGCTAAAATAGCTGTATTGGCACGGTGCTTTGACATTAGCAAGGGAGAGATACACCATTCTTTACTTGAGAAACTATAGTTTGACCTGATATGACTCATCTACAACAGTAAAAAGTTACTTTCTTACCTTATGAATTGGATTTTTCTCCTAACTCTTGGAAAAATGGCACCAACTAGTGGAACATTTCCATGAGTGATCGTAAAGGAAGGAGGAGGAGACTGAAACTGTCACATGGCTCATATCTTATCCCTGATTGGGGGGACAACTATCCCCGGTCTCCCCTATATCCCTATTCTCGCCTGCCCTTCTTGAATTTAATAGACCACTTTCGTTGCTTCGAGGGGGTCTGGTGGTCTCCGTATATAATAAATTAATATATATAAATATTAGAGCTGTCAGTTAAACGCGTTATTAACGGCGTTATCGCAAACCAATTTTAACGGCGTTAAAAAATGTATCGCGCGATTAACGCAATTGTTTTATTAAAAAAATATATATAATTCTTATTTATTTTTTTCTTTGGCTCAAAACAAAGAAGCAGTAGCCTGACTGCTATGTTCAAATGACATTTGTTCAAAGCAGTCGTTTAATTGCACTATAGGCTCTTTTTTTGTATCGTCCTGTTTTGATCAGTATATGCCAATGTTGTTATCAATAAAAAATCATTTGCACAAGGCAAGCCGATGCACTTCACCATGTTGATAAGAGAATTAAAATGAGAAGAATTATGGGACAAAAAAATCAGGGGATATTTAGCATAGAAAAATAATTTGCGATTAATCGTGAGTTAACTATGACATTAATGCGATTAATCACGATTAAATATTTTAATCGCTTGACAGCTCTAATAAATATGTATGTGTAAATAGGTATATACATTCATTATATATATTTATTTATTATAGACGGAGACCACCAGACCTCCTCAAAGCAACGAAAATGTTCTATTACATTCAAGATGGGTGCATGGGTGATAATCATGTGCCGTGTTCCAATATCCATACTATCCGTATGGTGCGTTCTCTGCGAACCGACTCGGATCTCGGATCCGACGCCACGCCCACACTTTACTTTTATTATTTCGCTCGGTCGTTGGAGGAAAACATGGACGCCACCCGGAAAGTTGTTGGCAGAGTACCAGGCGCTCCGAAATATGTAGGCCATAGGCAGAGATACGGACGCAGTAAGGTATTGGAGTAATACGAGTGATTGAAGATGCCATTTAAATCGCCAAAGCGGTCCAAGCACAATGAAAAGAGTTCATGCTTCAAGTCAAACTGGGCGCAGCCATCTTGAATTCTGTCTCGGAATTTTGCTCGGTCACCACCGAGTTCAACCGAGATGGCGAGTTTGCCGTCCGAGGAAAAGGGGCATTTTCGTGTGTGTCGCTAGGCAACGTCCTCGGACCTCCAAGACGGATGGATAATAAAACGCAGCATAGCCTAAGTTTGAGTACGTAGGGCGTTCCTATTCAGATCGGGCGAAAATAAATGTACTGAAAGGACCCGGATGGTGTACTCAAAACGGTCAGATCGCCGTACACTTTTCGTACTCAACGGCAGCCATCTTAGCTACGTAGCGGACGAGGGCGGAGCCAGGCTGAGTCAAAGTCGGCGCATTTTCCACATAGCCTGCAATAATAGAGTCATTTTGTAGTTTTTATTGCTTAGTATAGCAGCTAGGCGTAAAGAGTTCACCGTTCAAAGCGGGATGTTTATTGCGGGGGAGGAGCCACAGCGGCGGTTAATGCACCACGGAGTATTCAATTTGGAACAACACTGACATCTGAAAATTAGCACACTTCGTGAGTGCGGATAGTGTACTTCGTTTAAGTGTACTCATGGAAGTATGGATATCGGAACACGGCACAGGACATAAAAAGAATGGAGGTAACAATTGGTAACCAATGGTTAATCACAACAGAGTTGGGTTGGCAGGAGGGGGGTGAGGGGGCGGAGAAGGACGAAACCGAGCGTTGACAGAGAATGCTGAAAGCGCCCAGATGAGAGGAAGAGTTTCCCGAAAATCGACATCGTTTTTTGTGCTGTGATT
The DNA here is from genome assembly GCF_031168955.1 of Gadus macrocephalus. Taxonomy (NCBI): domain Eukaryota; kingdom Metazoa; phylum Chordata; class Actinopteri; order Gadiformes; family Gadidae; genus Gadus; species Gadus macrocephalus. The sequence continues at coordinate 20,685,198 of NC_082396.1, read as the reverse complement.
CGTGTCAGGTTGTGCTATAGGAGTCATTAATAAGAAATTAAGACCAGAAAAGTAGTATAATAGGTCCTCTTTAAATTACATTCCTCCTGCCATCTGGGCAACAATTATTATTTAACAATAATTAAAATGAGATATCATTTATATTATTTTAGAAATAGTTTGTCAATTTTTGACCTCATAAAGAAAATTACCTTGTATATACATTTTCATTTTTGCATTTTAAAACAAAAATCTTAATTACAACTCTTTTTTTAATATATTTTTCTGTTTTTCTGTTTCTGAAAACGAGAATCAAATGATCAAATATATACACAGACCCATCAGATCGGAAACACAACAAATACAATTGTGAGAATCTTTTTATTTCAATATTCAGAGGAAATCAGGCCTACTGTATGTAAATAAGGTTAGAGATGTCTAGGAAGTATAACTGACAACTGTAAATGGCAGGTGTACATTGCTTTTGATGAAGTCATAATTTAATTTAATTGTAACACTTTTGGTTCAAATCCTATTTCTTACACATGCAGCCATTTGGACGACATTTGATGATAGCTGATAACCAAGGTACACACTGTAATACTATAATCAAGAGGACATACAGGCAGTTCTAATAAAAAGAGATAATTTTATTGATCTTCATAAATATGTAAGATTGCTCCATATAACATGCTCCGTGTGTGTGTGTGTGTGTGCGTGTGCGTGTGCGTGTGCGTGTGCGTGTGCGTGTGTGTGTGTGTGTGTGTGTGTGTGTGTGTGTGTGTGTGTGTGTGTAGCACAGTAGTTTAGATAGCAGAATTGGGTATCCTTTTAACCTGGCATCTATAAACTCTGAACAGATGTGCAACACATTTTGTGTGTGTGTACTTTTGGTGGCAGTTAAAAAGGCTTCACATGCCAGAATCTCAAATATCGACAGCCCACAGAGTTCAACACACAGAGTGTGTTGAACATCCCATTTCTCCCCCTCTTTCTCTACCTCTGTCACCAAATTACCAATTACTACTTTTCCGTAAGTGTGCATGTTTTAGATAACTTCAGTTGAATCCAAATGTCCTTGAGCTAGAGCTAGGTGAGCGAGTCCTCGGATGAAGCTGTTAGCTTCTAGAGTAAACAGGGAGAAGTTACCTAGTTCTGCCTTATGTTCCTATGAAGATTTTTTTTGAAATGAATGGACACACAGGCTAACAGGAATAGCTGAAGGGAACCAATAATAATCTCCGCTATCGCTGCTGTACACTGAGACGCGGTCGTTGCATCATGTGATTGGCAAAGGATTCATCTCAACAGCCATCAGGACAGTAGACCAGCCCCATAGTCTTGTGAATACATGCATTGGCGTCCCTCTGTGACATGTGTGGGTTCCACCACCCCGGGGCCCTTCGCAAGATAGTGTGTTTGTAACTGAAAAATACGAACTTACAAAGTTCATATTTTTCATCAGTATTACTCCATCACATCCAATAAGCTGTGGAATCATGTACCCATGGTTGTTGCTTGTTCCATCTTAAGCTCCTCCTTGTTAAAGTCCTTGAGAAGGATATCTTGCAACTAAGTCTTCACAATGGTGTGTGTGTGTGTGTGTGTGTGTGTGTGTGTGTGTGTGTGTGTGTGTGTGTGTGTGTGTGTGTGTGTGTGTGTGTGTGTGTGTGTGTGTGTGTGTGTGTGTGTTTTTGTGTGTTTTTGTGTTCTCTACAAAGGGCTACTTGTAAAGAGCTTTGATTGGCCCTAGAGGTTAGAAAAGCAGCATATGAATGCAGTCATGAATTATTGGTCGCTAACATTTACTATTGCAATATATTATTTGATTTGGCTTATTACTCCAGGATCATTGTGTCTGTTGATTACTGTTATTATTATTATGATCATTATCAACACATGTATTGACAGAGCAGAGTACATGCTTGATCAATGGTCAAATGTGTGATTATGATAGCATGTAGGCAGCATATCTGGACTCCTGTCCAGATATGCTCCTGTATTAATTCTAATCATGCCATGATGGGTTGTAGTTGGACATAGCTGGTGAGCGATTCCATCATGATCACTCTCACTCACTTACGACTGACTATAAAGTTGGTAGCACAGCAGCAAGATTGTATTCTTCAGAGCTGATACAGTCTGTGCAAAGTTACATAATGGGAATGCACGCATGCAACAGCGTGAGCAATCCTGCTAGAGATAGTCTTTCTGTGTCGAGATGAAAACATATATCATCATCCCTGCAACCGGATATCTGTGGTGTTGGAGTCTTATGTTACTTCCTGTTTGTCAGCAGAGAGAGAGAGAGAGAGAGAGAGAGAGAGAGAGAGAGAGAGAGAGAGAGAGAGAGAGAGAGAGAGAGAGAGAGAGAGAGAGAGAGAGAGAGAGAGAGAGAGAGAGAGATGCCCGCCCCACCCCCCCCACCGCCCCCTCCCTGTGTCCCCCCTCCTTTGCCTCGGTCAGTGAGTCTATCTCTCATTCTGTCTGTCTCTCCCTCTCTCCGTCTATCCTTCTCTTTGTCTGTGTAGAGAGAGAGAGAGAGAGAGAGAGAGAGAGAGAGAGAGAGAGAGAGAGAGAGAGAGAGAGAGAGAGAGAGAGAGAGAGAGAGAGAGAGAGAGAGAGAGAGACTTTCTTTGTTTTTAAATGATACCATGCTGTACTACACACAGTTTATTCTTCCCAGTCAGGAAGTTGGGATGCTCACTTTGTTTTTGGCACAAATATAGTTGCTTGCTTATTTGTTTAAATGTACATGTGTGTGTGTGTGTGTGTGTGTGTGTGTGTGTGTGTGTGTGTGTGTGTGTGTGTGTGTGTGTGTGTGTGTGTGTGTGTGTGTGTGTGTTGATCTGATAAACAGAGTGTGCAGGCTCCAGCACAGACGTTGACGAGAGGCGGAGAGGGAAAGGATGCCCGCCCCACCCCCCCCACCGCCCCCTCCCTGTGCCCCCCCTCCCCCCTCCTTTGCCTCGGTCAGTGAGTCTATCTCTCATTCTGTCTGTCTCTCCCTCTCTCCGTCTATCCTTCTCTTTGTCTGTGTTGATGTTGTGGTGGCAATGCAGCACGCTTTATTATGAATTGAGAATGATCGCTGATAACAGGTAAAAATGAGGGCATCAAATGGTTTATTAGTCTGCCCATAGGGACTCAGCTGAAAACTTCCCTGTTCTTCTATGACCTGCTCAGCAGAGACACCTGGTGGCTGGAGGTCATCACCACAGCTCTCGTTCTAGATTCAGCAGCATATGGGACAAGTTACTGTTACTGTACTGTACAAGTTAAATTCAGTACCTCACAACACCTGGGAAACAGCAGTCCAACCCACTAGTTTCTGAAATGATTCTGGTAATCATGAGGGGAAGAGATTCCCCCGTGTGGCTACAGCCCACAGCATCATGATTAAAGCCAGGATAGTGACTGAATAACATATTACTGATTAGGCCACAGATTACTTGTCAGAGGAAGGTTTACTAGCCATTACCTCCCCATCAGATCCTTGCTCTGTTTGCGCTATCTGTAACAGATGATGCTATTTCATGTAAATAATAAATACATATAATGTATCAGTATTATTTCCTAACGTTTTCTCTGCTTATTAGTTTCCCTGCAGTGGACCAGTTGTACAGGCCATGAGTCATTACTGGAGGCTCCTGTTGTTGTGATTGTGGCCCCTGTGTTGTGGAGCTGTTGTTGATTGTTGCGCGTCGTGCAGGTAAACTCCCAGAAGCCCTCTCAGAACCGCTCGGAGCAGCAGGGCCGCAGTGCCCTTCTGACGGACATCTCTAAAGGCGCCCGACTGAAGAAGGCGGTGACCAACGACCGCAGTGCGCCCGTTGTAGACAGTACGTCACTCATGGCAACCGGGCTTTTCTGGATACATTTCTTATTGGTATACAAAGAGTGAAAAACTTTTTTTTAACACACAAAAAAACAATTAATTTTAGATTGAAAGTGTTTCGTAGGTTAACAGTAATATGCAAATATGGACTCAGACGACCCTGTGTGGTGATGACATTGCGTGTGTATATTTTATCTTCAGTTTTGGGTTGCCAGGTAACGTTGGGTAATGTTACAGAGCAGACAGTGGATTGGTTAAAAGCCCTTTGAGTGTGTCCTACGATGATGCCTCTGGCTCTAGTGGACAGCACCTGTCACCGACTCATCTGTTCAATCGCTGGCAGGAGCCCCCTCCACAGCAACAAAGAACAAAACACAGGGTGGAGGCATGACGCTAGTTAACTGTTGCTATGCCAACCCTGGCCGTCTCACCTATATCCACCATCCACCATCCACCACCGGCAACATTAGCGGCCACAGAGACAGATTGGAAGCATAATCCCAAGGTGTATCATTTACTGCTCCTGCCACGCATTGCCACAATGGACCAATGGAAGGGGAGGTGAACACCACATACAATGATGTTATATGTTACATGTCGTTGTCTCAGAGCCTAAAGGAGGTGGAGGAGGGGGTGGATTTGGTAGTGGTACACCTGGAGGCCTGTTTCAGGGAGGTATTCCCAAGCTGAGATCCACAGGGAGCAGAGAAACCAGTGGTAACACACACACACACACACACACACACACACACACACACACACACACACACACACACACACACACACACACACACACACACACACACACACACACACACACACACACACACACACACACAAAGATCATTAGCTAGCTGTGAAACAGGTTGTCATTTGTTTCCTCTCCTCCAGACACTGGGGGCCAGCGAGGACCTATACTCCCTCCAGGGGCCCGCTCCGCTGGTGCCAGGCCCTTCAATGCACTCGGGGGCCCCCCAAGATTTCCCGGGGCCCCATCATCCCCCCGTAGCAGCACCCCTGACCTACCGAGGGGCCGCGTGATGCCCCCCTCCAGACCGGACACTCCGGGCGGGCCTCCGCCCCCTGTGCCCAGCACCCCTCGACCCAATCAAGGCTCTCGGGGCGGCCCCTTGCCACCGTCAGCCCCTGGGGGTCCCAGGCCTGGTTCTGGCCTGGGGCCCCCACCTCCTGGCCTTCCGCCAGGGAGACACGGCCCCCTTCCTACCCTGCCCGGAGGCTCCTACGCCGGGGCCTCCGGCAACTCCCGACCTCCATTACCGCCCACGCCAGGAGTCAGAGCCTCCCCAGGGTCCGAGGACCGCCCCCCGCCCCCGCCGGCCCCAAGTGGGAGTAACCGCCTGTCGATAGCCCGGGACGGCCCGCCAACACCTCCTCCTCCGTCCTCTATGTTCGGCTTGAAACCCCCCTCGCCCTCTGTCTCCTCCCCCTCCCCCCGCTTGCCAGGAGGGGCCCCTCCTCTCCCCCCAGGCCGGCCTGGCCCCCCTCCTCTCCCCCCCTCCCCAGCAGGGGGGGGGGACCATGCAACCCCTCGCCTGCCCCAAAGGAACATGTCGCTCAGCAGGTAGCCCTCATCTTCACTCTTCCTCTTTCCTTCTGAGACGCTGTTTTTTTTGTGTATTTGCTTCATTGTGTTTGTATTACTTGTCCTGATCAAAACCACTACAAGATGCTGTAAGCCGCTACGTCACGACGGGTTTGGTTTTGGTTTTTCCCTTTCGTGAAACATGGAGTTCTCCAGTATTCAAACGCATCAACGTCTACCTTCTAGAAGGGTTTTAATATCGCTGTGCTGCATTGAAACTGGAAGTGACTGTAAACTGTAACAAACCAAAAGGCCTATTTTACCTCTAGCAGCAGTCAAACCTCACGCTGTTCTGTGGGAGTTTCTTGTGGGATCACCAGAGCAGAGAAGAACTGTCACAATCAAGGCTTCGACTGGCCTTTTGGACATTGAGTTTTTTTACTCCTGGAAATATGTCAGTTTAAAGCAGCAGCTTGCAGAACACATCATGTCTGGCTTGGTATTGCTCAGTGCCTAAGGTGTAACTGTAGCTTTGGTATTCTTTCCAGCCAAGCACCGGCCCCCCCACCAGGACGATCGGGACCACTTCCCCCCCCCCCAAATGAGAGACCACCCCCACTTGGAAGAAACCAGGTCGCAGGTCGCACAGGTAAACAAACCTGCAGGACAGTCGATTGATGATGCATAAAGATCAGGCAGTCATGATATGCCGTCCTCTGTTCATCAATGTAGTCATCAATTGATGCAAATATACAGGGTGGGCGTCAAAGGGGGGGGGGCACTGCTGTTTGAGAAATATTTTAACGCAGTGGTGACCGCATGGTCAAACACAGCAGAAATGCTATCAATAATGAAACACATTTTTCTTTATTATTATTACACTAATTATGAATTATTATTATTAGCAAAAATATGTTCTTCTTGTTGTTGTAGAGGCTATTTGGTAGTAGCCCCCTTCACACAGTTTATGCAGCCACAGACACGTAGAAGATTATTATTATTATTAGCTGTCGTGGAGGCTAAACGCAAATAAATGCAGTTTACCCACCTCTGATATGTCAGAAATAGTTTATTCACCTCTCAACAGTTTATGCTCCTCCAAAAAAAAACAATAAGTAGGCCAGCCACTGGTTATAAACCTTAGACACCAGCCTCCACAATCAACAAAACCCCGTTGGACAACATAAGTAACAGGTCCGTTGACAGAAGGCACGCATTCAGGCAGCAAGTAGCCTAATGGACAAGCAACGCACCAGGCAGAAATGACACAAGGCCATATACAGAAAGCCAGGGCTCGCTTCAAGAAGTGATATGAAGAAACTTACCGTCAGAAGAGTAGCAGGTGACGAGTACTGCTGCTGAAACATCTAGTACTGTGTCCTTCCATTCGCTTGTTCATTTGCGTGTCAAGTCTAAGCAATTTTTGTAAATCCATTTTTTGTTGATAATAATTCTGTACGCTGCAGCTCAACGTTATGTTGAAATCAAATGAAACACGTTTAATCAGAAACCAATGAGCATTGACCAAGCCTAACCTGCTATGCATGCACAACCAAAATGATGCGATTTCCCCGTTATTATTTTATATTATTTTATTTCATTTAATTTACAGTTTGCACATTTAATATTAAAAGTAAGTATAGTATAGCGTTACTATATTTTTTTGCCACGCCATGACCTGTGGTAGGAGTGGCATTAATGACCGCTAGGGGGGACACTACCCCCAAATGCCCCACCTTAGTGCCAACACTGCAAATATATTCTAAAACACAACAAAAACAGGCTACATGCCTTCAAACATTATTAATTGCAGATAAAAAAATAAAACCAAGGCCATGCATTTCAAATAAATGTAATTTTCTGTTCATGTGCAGGTCCACTTCCTCCACCCCCCCCCTCGGCTCGCAGCGGGGGCAGCGTGAGGTCCTCGTCCATACCTTCTCCCATTGGTCGGCCAAGCCCTGGCGGAAGGCCCCCCCTTCCACCAGAAAGACCAGGCCTGGGCGGGCCTCCCCCCCCTCCCCCTCCCATGGGCAATGGCATCCAGAACTCTCACCCACAGACCCCCCACCACCAGCAGCAGCAGCCGATGGGCGGTAATGCTGAGGCTGAAATACAGTTCAATGCGTTTAGCCTCATCAATGCATAAGTAACACAGCCAGGCTACAACATCAGTTAGACCTGGTGACACTGTGTGAGCAGCCTCTCAGCTGCATTCTATAGCTAACTTTGATTAGCTGGAGACATTTTGATTCTGACAAATTCTGACAAACATCCAAATAATGTAATTGCTTTACCTTTGTTACACTCCAGTAGTCACAAAAAATAGGAGGTGTGTTCCTAGTGATGGTTTGAGAAAAAAATCGATTGTTTATTTGGTTGAATAATCTCCCTCTAGTAACAACACATTGCGTAGGTTGCGAAGATGAATATATATTGAAAATAGTTTGCAACATTGTTGCATGTTGATGTACTGGGCTCAAGGTCTTCTGGAAGATGTTGGTTCCAATGACAGCTGGTCAAGAGGTTATGAAAGTGAACAAATAAAAGTTTAAATGTAATGCTTTTGGCATGGCGAAGTAAAATGTACCCTTTTCCTCCCCAAGGTTGGACATGGTTGGTCATTAGTGTTCAATTTTTTTTGTGAGGTCTATGCTGAAGACCAGGCCCAGGTGTTGATGGTAGTCCTCTGTTCTCCTTTCAGATGAGTGGGAGTCTCGTTTCACCTTCCATCCCATGTCAGACCTCCCTCCTCCAGACCCCTACGTACCAAGTCAGAAGACCTACCCCAGCAAGATGGGCAAGGGCGACGCCAGAGGTTCTACCACACACATGCATTCACACACGCACATACACACACACGCGCACGCACAGCCTCACACTCACACACACGCTCATGCACACACTCGCTCACACACACACAATCACACACAAACACACACACACACACACACAGCTAAACTGTAACTTATTCAATATAAGGTAAATAACCTTAATTGACAAATCTATGGTACGATAAGGTTGTTGATGGTAATGTCTGGAGAAATGCTGTCATCTACTGGAATCAAGCATATTCCACTATATATACACAAAAGACACGGAATAGATAGACTATATAGGTCTATCTATTCCGCACCTGTTACGCCTCCTAAAGGTCCTGACACACTTAATAAATAAAATCGAAATGGTATATCGAGATATGCTGTTGACCTTTGGTCAGCATGACAATTTTGGCATTACAATATATTCCCTGCGATTTGAGGGCTGTTTCTGTAATGGAGCAAGTTGCAATTGTAAACGATGCCCAGAATACAACAGATTAAATTGGTTCACTTTGTTGTCCAACCCTATGCTCTTTTAGTGGTCCATCTTCAGAACGTTTTGTGCAGTCTCATAAGCCGATTTTACACATGTCCTCAGCATTTGTATATCAGGAGCTTTGACCCAGAGGGTGATTTACACTTGATGCTTTATATGCAGACATCAATGTCAATCCAATATCAGGAATCACCGGGGAGTTTAGGGGGGTGGGCTTGCAAGGGGCAGGATATGACGTAGGGTCTAAAGCAGTGGTTCTCAACCTTTTTGAGCAAACGTCCCCCTGACCTTACCCTGATCCTCTGGCGCCCCCCCCTTCCCCCCAATAAAAAAATAAAAATAAACGAACAACCCCACTCACACTCGTGTTATATTGCTTAAAGTTGTCAGTGCATCGCATTGATTTTGTAAGAGAGAGAGAGAGAGAGAGAGAGAGAGAGAGAGAGAGAGAGAGAGAGAGAGAGAGAGAGAGAGAGAGAGAGAGAGAGAGAGAGTTGAGGAAGAAATGGTTGGATTAAACATTCATTCACCGTGACCGCGGTGCGGGCAATCCCACGACTCCCGGCTGCCACGTCTCCCGTCGTGCCGCGGCACCCTGCGGCCCGGGCACCGTGACCTTGGGCACTGCGACCACTCCCGCGACTCCCGCCATGCCCCTTGAACGAATGAATGAACCACGGGCACCGCGGCCTGGGCAACGCGGACTCCACGAAAACAGATCGCACGCAGAGGCCTAATAAGGCCTATATATTTTGTATTTGAAATGCAAACAGCCTTTTCGTGGAGACGACGCTCAGAGCAGCTGGAACTGAACAAGAGGAAGAAGGACAACGGGCTATGAAACAAAATTTGATCTTTTTTTCTTGCTATCGGCCATGTTTGATTGTGTTGTGTTGGTTATTGACCATTCTAACCCGCGAACTTGGGTTATGTTTATCAGCGTTACTATAGAGATCATGACGATAGCTGATGTAACGGGGGTCCGGGCGTGTGCAGGACCGAACGGCCGCTGTCACTCCAGTTTGTTTTGGTTTGACCACAGGCAGCACGGAGGCAGAACGGATCGCGATCATCTTAATGGTCCCATGGCATGAAAATCTCACTTTATGAGGTTTTCTAATATAAATATGAGTTCCCCTAGCCCTAGCCTGTCTATGGTCCCCCAGTGGCTAAAACTTCCGTTTGGTGTAAAACAAGCACTTTCTTCTCGCCTTTGAAAAAACTGAGGCTCAAGCCCGCTGATTTAGAACGTGATCCCATATGTCGTAATAAAAGATCTAAGCTCCTCCCCTTTCTCTGCCTTGCCCGCACAGAGAATTTGGCTCGCCAATGAGACACCGTGCGAGCGCCGCGTGTGTGTGTGTGTGTGTGTGTGTGTGTGTGTGTGTGTGTGTGTGTGTGTGTGTGTGTGTGTGTGTGTGTGTGTGTGTGTGTGTGTGTGTGTGTGTGTGTGTGATTACACACACTGTAACGCAAGTGTTTACTGTTGGTGTTATGGCGCATAACACGTCGGTTCTTTGTATTATTCTCTTGTATTTCCACAACGAGACTGTAGTTGGGCTTATCTCAGCCATGGTTGAGAAGGTATTGGGGGAAAGGAATTTTGGCTTTGACACCCTGAAGTACATGAACTGCAACATGCTGCCTGCCGCCGGTTGCCGCAAAGCATCACCGCCCGGCAGCGGGCAGCCGGCAGTGGGCAGCCGGCAGCGGGCAGCCGGCAGCGGGCAGCCGGCAGCAGGCAGCGTGCGGTTCAGTCTACTTCTTATTGATGTTGAGTGTTGTACACTTCCTTGTTATTTGGATAACCGTTCTGCTGTTGGTGTTATGGCGCATAACACGTCGGACTCTCGTCTCTGGTATTTCCACCACGAGACTCGTAGACTTCCGTTTGGAGCTCTAGAGTCAATAATGGCGACACTATTGAAATTGTTGCTTCATTAAAAAATCATCAAGAATATATTTTTCCAAACTAAAGGTTGTAAGACCATATAGAGGCCATGCCTACATGGAACAAGTTTTGGAGCTCTAGATTCAACAAGGGCGATGCTATTGAAATTGTTGCAAACTAAAAATCTTTAAAACTAAAGGCCGATATATGCTCTGTTTTAGACGTAACGCGTAAGCACGTAAGATACATAACCCCCCCTTGCGCGGTAAAATATCCCCCCTTACGTGCTTAAGTGCGTCGGCCCAAATTCCTGACTATGCGACTAATGCCGCTTTTCCACTGCATGGTACCAGCTCGACACGACTCGACACGACTCGACTCAGCTCGCATTTTTTGCGTTTCCACCGCGGTACCATGGTATCTGGTACCTGAAGTGGCTGCTTTTTCTAGTACCTACTCGCTCTAGGTTCCAAGCGAGCTGAGCCGATGCTAAAAGGTGACGTCGGCAGACGGCCGGCGACTGATTGGCCAGAGAGTGTGACGAAGTCACGAGAGCGACATGGCAACCATGCTGGTAACATCCATAGCAGCGCGCAGCCAACATGTTCCACTTCTCCAACTTCTTCAACATGCCAGCTAATAATAGTAATGCGATCGATGTCCTCCATTGTTGTTATGTGGGTTCTGTCCATGTGTGGGTTGCGTATTTGTTGTTTGCGTCGCGTACACAAATACGTCACGGCCCTTTCGCGCAGCCGACCCCGCCCACGTCCAGGAGGTACTATTTGCGGTGGAAAAGCACCCGTGCTGCTACCGTGTCGAGTCGTGTCGTGTCGAGTCGAGCTACATGTGCGGTGGAAAAGCGGCATAAAACACTACGGCCCTACGCAGCTCGCAAAGACTGTGATTGGCCAGCTAACCACATCCTTTCAGGTTCCGGTTTTACAGCATAATAGCGCCATTTTTAAAAGGCTGTGACAGAAGCGAATGAAGAATTTTGAAGAAGGAGAAGAAGAAAACACAAGAACGAATTATGATAATTATAAACAGTACCGCGGGAAATAGGGGTGCTGGGGGTGCTGCCGCACCCCCTGTCTGAGGCCCTGTCTTATCACAGAAAACGATTATTTCTAAAAACTCCGGCCAAAGTGGAGATTTCTGAAAACGCCGGTTATGTGTTGTGTCAACGGGGAGAAACGGGATTTTAGGTTCTGAAGCGTCACATTATGCACCAGGAAATGCTTAACGTCATGTGAGCGCCCGCTGTACCGTATTGGTCCGAATATAAACACAAACCCGACCTATGTTTGGAAAAAAGATTTGAAGACCAGATCTTGTTTTTATAAATAAATAAATTGTATTCATTGAAATAATATACGAAAATTAAAAGGCATAGAATAAAACACTGCATTGCCACTAAACAGTAGTGCAAATAGGCCGTACTGATGTGTACACAAAAGACTATTCCTGACACTCCTCTGCCCCGCTGTGTTCGCTCTGGCTGTGGTCGCTCCGCACTGTTTCGGCCCGTGGCAAAGCGGGTCATCGTCGCTGCTGTCCAAGGCATTTTGAGACGCAGCATTTATTGAATGCTCATATGACCTAGTGCTGAAAAAAAGTTATATGAAAAAGTGTGAGGGGAGCGGTGGCGCGCTAAACTTGTTCTGTGAGCAGCTGGATGTGAACCATGTTGTGAACACAACGATCGATTTTCGACTGTGCGCGCATGCACTGGTGTAATTGAGCTGCGCTGCTATCTATCTTTTTTTATCAATGTAGCGAGTTGCGAGTCTAGTCCAGGCTGAGGTTTTTTTTCCAGCACCCCCTGCTGAGAATACGTTTCCGCGGCTATGATTATAAATATAAACAAGCCAGCGATTTCCACTTCCACAGATTAGTTTGTTGCTCCCCCTACTGTTCTGGCGGAGAATCCCCTTGCAACACGCGCAATCCTTAAGGAACCTTACGGGAACCGTAAATCAAAACTTGTCTAAAACAAGTCCCTTGTGTAAATTACGTGCTTACGTCTCTGCGTCTAAAACGACCCTAAATAGGCCTTAAGAGGAGATATATTTTTTCAAACCAAAGGTTGTAGTAAGACCAAATAGAGGCCATGCCTATATGGAGCAAGTTTTGCGTCTCTAGAGGCAACAATGTTGACGCTATTGAATTGTTGCAATCAATATTGAAATTTTGGCTAAATAAAAGTTCCTCAAAAATAAGAGGAGATTTATTTTTCAAAACTTAAGGTTGTAGTAGTAGTACGTAGTAGTAGTACGACCATATAGAGGCTGTGCCTATATGGAACAAGTTGTGGGGCTCTGGAGTCAACATTGGCGATGCTATTGACATTTTTGCCAAATAGAAATTCCTCAGAAATCAGAAGAGATATAATTTTCCAAACTAAAGGTTGTAGTAAGACCATATAGAGGCCATGCCTATGATTTGGAGCTCTAGATTCAACAATGGCGACGCTATTGAAATTTGACTATTGTCGTCATTTTCGGTTCTACACTTTGCAGACGGTCCCTCAGCTCGCGGCTGAAAGCCGACAGCTCATGTAAGACAATGCAATTCACCGTTCTCTAAAGACGACTCGTTTGGATGAAAACAGGTTCTCTAGGTTACTACATTTAGCTAGAGGTGTCATATGTGTCGCAACAATGTTTCACTGATGATCTATTGATCCGCAAACTCAGAATCTGCCAATTTCTTTCCATCTGTACGTCATCTCAGCCATGGTTGAGAATGAATTGGGGGAAAGGAACTTTTGCTTTGAATCCCTGAAGTACATGAACCACAACATGGAGGAGAAAGGGATTGTTGGCCGCTTGAGCCCTGCTTCCCGCTCCCGAGGGACCACCGCCTCGGCGCTGCAGGAGGCGGTGGTGCCTAAGCGCTTACCGCTGCCGAAGCGGTGGTCTCTCGGCAGCGAGGCTCCGGCGGGAGACAACCACGATCAATCCCCTTCTCCTCTATGCCGTCAGTCTACTTCAGATTGAGGTGGACTTGGAAGAATAAGAGATATCGGAGAACCTGACATGGTCGTTTGAGATTCATAATATCGTCTGGAGCCTCAACACATCTTTTGGCCATGATAATAAATATTATATGATATAGATATCTATGTATAATATGATATTATTTAGATATAGAGCTCCAGGACTCCCGTGTGTTCTAGAATATTTACAGACCACGGCTAAAGGCTGTGTGCGCCTCGCCATTGCGATACATCCACTCTAAACAGAGCGCATGGTACCGTGGCTGCAAGCTGCTCAGGGCTTCACCCCCACCCTCCTCCTTGACCCGCCTCTCTCCTCCTCATTTGTATTAAAGCTACAGACATCGAAACGGCGCATTTGGGGAAAGCTCAATGTGCGACTGGCTCGTAGTGGCTGTAATTCTGCACCACGGCTGAATTTCGGGAATGTCTTCAAATACTGTGTTTGGGGCCTACTAATATCTATATTAAAGCATCCATAAAGTAGCATGCCATTGGACCTTTAAATGTTGCTGAAACAATGCATTATACAGGATATTCCGTTGCTCCCACAACAACCGAAGCTTCGATGAATGATTGGAACATGAGTTAGAGACAAATAGATACGACGAAGAAGAAAGGCATCGCGAACGACTGCGTTACCGGAGAAAGAGAGCGACAAATGTATTTCATTTTTTTTGGTTAACTGAGAAAACAGGAAGTGGAAGTCCCGGACCCTCTAATGTTCAGTTAACTGTTGTAAATAATAATATTAATAGAAGCATTTTCTATATACAGCTGTGAACTCAAGTATTGTAATTTATTGTATGATCTGTACTTTTAGGGTTACGATAAGCCCTATCTTTGAGAGTTCACCACGAATGACTGAAAAGCAATGCCAACATTTAAATATTTTTTAACCATTCAGCAAACCAAAGGCAATAGGCTGATCATTTAGGGTGCCACTCAATGACATGCAAATGCAGACTGACGCATCGTCAACATTCCCACTCAATTGGTGTGAGAAATAAGACTTTCTACTCCTCATTCACAAATTAAGGTAATTTACATTTCCTATGGAATCCTCCACCAGATTTACAGGACTGCCTCCTCTTGTGATGAGGCCTTCTGGATCACGCCGACTCTGTTTGCGGAGAAGGTCTGGTACCCATATCTTCCTCTTTGAATAGCCCCCAGGACTGTTTGACTGTCAACTAGATGGAACCATCGCTCGGTCTTCATTCCAGTCTTGCTGCAAAGACCGCGCCAAAGATCTCAGCCTTGACTGCATCTCCCTCAATCAATTTGGCTTTTGATTCCACGAATCAGACATAAATTCCTTGACTTGTGTTCCATCTCATCTCCATAGGTTTTATTTCTTCCGCCTGAGAATGTGAGTCCCCATGGCTTCCTTCTCCAGTCAGCTGGTGCAAGGCTCCTGTGGAATTTGATCTGTCCAAGGGCCACATACTCCTGAAACAGCTGAATGGCTTCTTCTCTGAGGCCCTCGGAGAGTGGTTTATCCAAGGTTTCTCGGGTCAGCTTCCCACCCCCTGTCTCCTGGAATGATTTCCTTACAAGGATGGCTCCTTTCTGTTTGGCAGGTGTTATTAAGCTGACTTGTTCATAAAGTCCAGCTACTTGGCTTAGCAGTTCCTGTCTAGTCAGCGGGTTGGGTGTCTCAGGTCTCACCTCCTCTTTGGGAAGATCCTTGCCTACCCTTAAGTTCCTTTTCTGTTTTGAAAAGTTGATTGAGGCCAATATATATGGCTTGTCTTCCTCCACCTGGTATCCGATGCCCAGGGCTTTGTTGTCTTCATCCCTCATTTGGTTTAGAAGGATTCTCCACTAATTCTCCTGAACTCAGGACTTCTGTTGGAGTTCCATGCCTCCCACTTGCCCTGACCGGAACCATGGTTTGAGAAAGAAGCATCCAGACTTCAGAATCTCCTCAACTTCTCCTGTGATTTTGTCCAGTTGCTTCAGGTTTTTATGGGAAGTTAAGAGGTCATCCACATAACTATCGTCTTCGTGGACTCTGCGTTCCTCTTCCAAGTGAGCAAAGATGGTCACTCTTGCTGTTTCCCTCATCGCTAACAGCAACCGGCTGGTCTGTCCCCGATGTTGACTCTTGTGATGGCATATTCTCCTATCTCTTCGTCAGGACTCTCCCTCCAGAGGAATCTGTGTGGATGAATTTCACACTCCTCCAACCCCAGTGAATTGTACATTTTCTTGATGTCCCCTAGAGCTGCATACACACCTTTTCTGAATCTCAGCAGGACAGCTCTGATAGGGTTGAGAACATCTGGCCCCTTAAGAATATCTTTCATGCTCTGTCCCCTGAACTTCTGGCTGCTGTTCCACACAAGTCGCACTGGAGTTGTTAATGAATAAGGGTGTGGTGCCACCAAGTGGATTACATACCACACTGTTCCCTTCCAGTCGCTCATGATCTCATCAGTAAGTTTTATGACTGTGCCTCGTTCAACCAGCTCATGGACTTGGGTTGCATATGCGACTTGCCACTCTGGCTCTCTTCAGTCGCGTTTCCGTATTACTGTCCGATACTGTCCAACTTCCACCACTCCAGGAAGTCACGGTTAGTAGAAGCTTTAACCTACACCTCAGCCATGTTTTGCTGTTGCAACCGGGCTGCCCATTACAATCTCCTCATGCTTTGCTGCAGGTGTTCTCATGGAGCGAGCAAAGTGTGTTCTAGACCCGTGTGCTGCCAGCTCTATATCCTCAAACAAGTCCGCCAACTGTCTTTCCCAATGGACTCTCCCATAAGATGAGGTCTCCAACTACTTTCACCCTTTGTGGAGCGAGTCTTCCCTCTCTGTGACTGATGAGAAGTTTAATATCTTCTGGCCTCTTCAACTCCTCGAGCTTGACCTCTGGGAACATTTTCTATATCTTCTCTGATCTGGTAACATTTGGCACTTTGGGGATCTCATCCAGGCCATAAGAGACAAGTTCATGAGCCCCCTCTGTTCCTTTAGGCATCTTGACTCTGACTCTGAGGAGATATCTCTCAGTGGTCACCTTCATGGTCATCCCACCTACCCCGTGCACAGTGTTGTGGTAGTTACTCAAAAAAGGTCATTAGTTACTTACTACTAGTTACTTCTGTAAATTGTAATGAGATTACGTTACTGCATTTGAAAAGTAACTTCGCTACTTATTACTTTACTTTCCCGTTTCTTAATTTACTGTAAATACATGGACAAACATCATAGCCCTATCATCACTTAGTGTTAATTGTATACATCTTTATATAAACCATATGAAAGAACAATATCCCTGTTTGCACAAAAAAAACACGGCTTGGGTAACGCAGGAAAGCGCATTACTATAGTCTAGTAAAGTAGTGTAGTTACCGACATTTTAAATGTAAAGCTTTACTTTACTTCGTTACCCAAAAAAGTAATATTGTTACTGTAACGCGTTACCCCCAACACTGCCCGTGCAGAACTACGGTTATCTTCTCAGTTTGTAACCTCAACCTTAGAGCAGCCTTGTGGGTGATCAGTATCATGAGGCCAGGAAGTTTGCACAGTCCATTTGACTCCAAAAGCTCGGGCTGTTTCCTACCAGTGCTGCCTGTCATTGGTTTCTTGTTAGTGAAGGCCTTTCCTGCTAACTCTGGGGAAAGTTCAGACAAGAACTCTTCCTGGTCCTCTGTTTGCTTGCGTTATACCTCTGCTGCCTTTTTCACTCTTCTCCTCATTTCCCCTTCTGAATTCTCCTTTTGGGCAGAGAAAATAGTGGTGATCTGAGGTTCTCCCCTTCTTACAGTCATTATTTCTGCATAGGAAAGAGTCTCTGCAATATCGATCATCATCCTGACATCCAAGACATTTTCTGCAGGCTCCCAACTTTTTCACGGCAGCATCCTTTTCTGGGGCGGCGCCAAACGGTTGCTTGCCGTTGCTATAGCAACTCCAAGCAATTACTCAGAAACCCCAGAGCAACCCCTGATTTTTTGTCAAACTCAAACAACATATTTGAAATAATGCCATTTTCCGTAAAATGGTATTAAATAAGTTCAACTAAACCTATGGCCGAATGCGGTACCCGTCACCATACCGACCATTCCTGTCATATGAATCACCAGATTAAGTGCATAATCAGTGAGTAGCGTCAACATTTCAGGGCCGTGACTGGACTGTCGTTCAAATCAACACGAGTCAGCCTGGGACTCTCCTCTCCTCCCCTCCCCCTCACCGTGCCCAGTTCCCGAGCGTTGGGCATGCTTGCAAGTTATTTTTTCATTTTGTGTTGTGAATCACACGATGTGTCTTGATATATTAATTTGTTGTAATACGGTACCTCCTTTTAGTTAAAATAATATAATTAGCATAGGCTTATATATTTATACATGACACATTTTGGATGTGGGCAATGTCTGAAGAAACAGAAGAAAATATTGTAGCCTACACAGTTCTGAATTAGCAATACAATGTTAGCACATGCTTGTTAGCAATGTTGGTGTGTTAAACCGTATGGATTAAAGTGGAATATTGCAAGACGTCCTGTGATCAAGACATCGATTTAAGGTAGGCCGTTTGGTTATTAAGTTTGCCCGTCGCAGCATATTGACTTGGGCCCTTTCCCATTCCTTTGCTCTAAAGAAAATCTCAGCCCTAGCCCTCGCTGTTGCGCGTGCACGCACCGTGGAGCAATGTCCCAATACCACTTTAAGGTAGCTTTAAGGGGTAAGAGGGAGGGCTAACATCCCCTCAAAATTGAGATTTTCGATGGGTACCCTCAAAGCGATTCAGTTCTGACTTGCTCCCACAATACCTTGCGAGAAAACGGAAAATCAAGAAATATCCCAGACAAGATGGAGGACGAAAAGATGCGACAGGATTGGAAAAACACAAATGTAAGTATTTTCTCTGTAATTAACTAGTAATTATTTTATTAATTATACTCTGCAGCCCGGCCGTGGGCTTCGAAGCCCGGCCAAGGACTCTCGGAAGATCGCGAAAGTCTGTGGCCGATTTTCGCGGAAGATCGTGGAAGTCCCCGGCCGACTTTCGCAGGCCGCCCGACCCCGGTTCTCGGCCGGGATGCATGCCCCATCACGGGCTCTGCATCCCGGCCATCGACCGGGCTGCAGACCGGGCTGGATATCATGTCGTATGATATCCAGATCTTCCATGTTCTAGTGACTCCAGGTTAAAAATAAGCTTTACTATACTAATATATTATATTATATTATATTAGATTAGATTAGATTAGATTAGGCTTTATTGATCCTTTTGGGATGACTCCCTCAAGGAAATTGATTGTCCAGTATCTTACAGAAAGAAACACAACACAATATTAAATTAAATTATATACAATATAAGATAAACAATACACTCTAATATAACTATAAAAAGTAAAATAAAAAGTAAACAGTAAACAATAATTATAATATAAGATAAGATAAACAATAAACTCTTAACTAAATAACTATAAAAAGTAAACAAAAAACAGTAAACAGTAAACAATAAACTCTTATCTAATATAGAAAGTAATTTTAGTAATATTATTAGTTATTAATTATTAATATTCTATAAGTAGTATTATATATACTAATATATATATTATATTAGTAATATTCTATAAGTATTATTATACTAATATATTATATTATATTAGTAATATTACAAGGTTAATCAATGTATTTTTTGGCAGTACTATATTGTGTACATAGCTATTATATATTGTACATAACATATGGCCATATCACCCAGTTCTGGCATATAATTCCTAATTCCTTCTTATTCGTTTTCTTTCAGGACATCGTTGAGTCCACTGCCACCAGCCCCCCCACCTCTCCCTCATGCTCCTCCACCCCAGGCACCTCTTCCACCACCCCAGACACCCCTTCCAAGAGGAGAGTGCCAGGGGGCAGGCGAGGCATGAGGAGAGCGAGGCAAAGTTGGCGGAATGGTGGAGAAGATGTGATTCTCCACCATTCTCTCAAAAGCTGAGAGAGAGTGTGTGTGTGTGTGTATTTTTAGGTTTGCGTGTGTGTGTATTTTTAGATGCGTGTGTGTGTATTTTTAGATGTGTGGTTCAGTGTTTCTTATTTAAATAAAGTGTTTCTTCTAAAGTGTTCTTGTTCATAACCGATTATTATCTAAGGGTGCACTCACACTAGGCCATCTGTCCGTGGCCATGGCCGTTTTAGCACCTAACCGTGCTCAAATCTGCCAGTGTGAGTGTGGCCAGTCTGGCTAATACCACCTTTAACAGTATTATTATTTTTTTAACACTTTATTTAAACATGCCAATTACAAAATATAAATACCATTTCAGGTTAAACATCTTTACAATGGGTCTTGCTCGTTGCCCGAGACAATGGCAGCCAGTCTGTCTCTTGTAACATTACCAGGGGTCTGGTTATCTGCTAGGGGGCACGGGGAGGCCATGATGACGTCACAGGGTAGGGTTGTCCCATTTGGTAGGGGATCGGTTAGGGTAGCAATGAGGGGTAGCAATGAGCATGAGCAATGAGGGTAAGGGTTGAGATGTAGGGTTGAGACAGTGAGCAAAGAAACGGGATTGGGCCTTGGGGCCCATGTGATTTTGTTTTGAAGTAGAACTAGATTCTAGGTTTGGCTCATACCAAAGGATGGGTTTATCGTAGCCTGGTATGATCTGCCCTTAATAGAAGTATTATGAAGTATAATAGTATCAACAATAATAGCAACTATTGTATTAATGTTCCACATAGGCCTACATTTGAGACGTATCGCGCAACTAATGTGAATGCTTTGGAATGTACCGTGGCGACGGTGGGTCTGAGATGTGCAATTCACCACTATTGACAGGACAGCTAACCTTGTAGTTGGGGGACTGCTGACGGGCTGTTGATTGAGAGAACTATGTTGTTTGTTATATGTCGTGTGGCCGCAGTGCCACCTGGACTAGCAGTGAATGTGTACATGCCGCTGGGCTATTTTCATGTTGGCCTTCTTAAAGATCTTCCTCTATATTGTTCTATGTCTTTACGTCTTTATGTCTGTGCGTGTGTGAGGGAGAGGGAGAAAGATAGCGCACGTTGAACTGTCAAATGATACGATCACACTCAATCACAGTGGTGCGATTAGTCTGTGTTGTTACTGTACTGTAAACTTGCCTCGTACGGGACCGCAACCACCCCAACCCGTGCCGAAAATGTCTTCCCGGCCGTGCCTCTGCCAAATTCAGGTGTTTTGATCAAGGTTTTTTTTTTTGACCAGCAACCTCTTGAATTCATACAGCAACTGTTAAGCAACTGCAACAAATTATTTCTGGCGCCGCCACTGCTTTTCAGGCAACTTAACCCCCTGAATACCCTACAGAAGAATATTTTGTCACTGTGTCTCCCCTCACCGCACACAGTGCATACATCTCCCGGATGTAATGGATTGGGAGAGGACCCAAAAGCAGCACACGTAGGCAGGCAGACAGTCGGTAATGACCTTTATTTACAGAAACGAGCAGACGGACGACAGGCAGGGCGCCGGCAGAGGGTCTCACTGGGCTGTACCTCTATTTAATGGAAATTAATCTGAGGAATTCCATATGTTAACCATATTTATAAATTCTACTGGGAAACCATAAACTTCCAACACTTTAAATAGGTATGCTCTCTGAAGACGAGGCTTTTTCTGCATCCACAGCCATAAGTGTTCAGTCTATTTCATTTTAAGTCCTAGTATTGGTTCTTAACTCTGTATACTGTATAAATCCCGTCTGGTTTTGATGGATGATCTCAGGTAGAAATTGAGCAAGTCTATTATTTATAACTTTAGTAATAATCACAATAATCACCTAATAGGTCCAGTGGCGAACTTAGCCCTTTGGGGGCTCCAGGCGAACAGTCATTTGGGGGCCCCTGCATCTACCGGTCTAATGTACCTTATATCGCATAATATATGGCATAATGAGATACTCCATACAAGGGATGAACAAAAGTCACTATCCTTCTTTCATGCAAATGTTAATTATCTATTTAAAAATTGAGAAAAAAATACAAAACAATAAGATTCGTTATGTTGACACATTACACTGACTGTTAACCTTATGTCATCATTTACCTGAGGGTTTCCAGTAGGTCACAGCAGCTATCTGCTGTGACCTACTGGAAACCACCAGTGGCGTCAGTTTGGTTTGAAATGTGGTGGGGACAGAGACGCAATCTGGAATGCATTTTTAGAAGTGCTGGGGATGCACCTTATTTTTCTTTAGCGCAGGTCATGAAAGGTTCTGAAGACGGGATACCTGTGTAGCTTACTAAATAATAAAATGTGTCTGACACATTTTATGAAGAAAGCGTTTTCAAAAAGCATTGGACATGAATGACCCACAATGTTCTGCTCCATGATGCACTCAATGTTGACGTGACATGACATGAGCTATACCAAAATAAACAAAGAGGGGCTTATTACCTACGTGTTTAAGTTCAGAAGGGGCAAACGTATACACACAGCACTACAAATGTCAAGATCGAAAAAGCTAAAAATAATTATAGCTGAACGCT
Organism: Gadus macrocephalus; assembly: GCF_031168955.1. NCBI lineage: Eukaryota > Metazoa > Chordata > Actinopteri > Gadiformes > Gadidae > Gadus > Gadus macrocephalus. The sequence goes on along the minus strand of NC_082396.1, from coordinate 20,663,122 downwards.
TTATATCACATCATGAGCTGGCTCAATTCACAACACACATCCATCCAATCTACATGGCATTCTGACCAAAACCCATGCACTCCCCCCCCCCCCCCCCCCCACACACACACAATTATTCCATAATTCAAGCAAAGCGAATGACCAAAAGTCACTTTGAGTCAACAAGAGACTGACTCCACCGACTACACTATCGCAATCTCCACCAGGCTATACCCAACACCGTAAGAACGCTAACACTGGATAATTTAAGTTAGGCTACTTGGAGGCTATGGCTAGTAGTACTATTTCAAGTTAAAACAGCTGACCACATGAGGGCAAAAAACACAAAAGATCTCGCCAAAGTACCAGCAAATCTTAAGCAATAAATATCTCATCTTACCTTTATTAATGTGCCAGTGGTCTGCAGATGTATCCCGCTGTGTAGCCTGCGTGCCTGCTGCCTAACCACATCCATTTAGTTCAACAGGTTTTCGCTCTGACACTGTCCATCCATGGTACTAGCGGTCTGGTGCTTCTTACCTATGTATTCAGGCTAAAATTAATTGACTGTCTGATGCCTCATCATTGCATACCAGCCATAGAGTATTAGTATTAATATCTCATTCATTGTCCAAGTCAGGCTGGCACCTCATACAAAAATAATCCACGACGGTGCCGCAGAGGGGACATCTAGTCACGACTGAAAAAAGGCGAGATAGCGATACAACCAGAGCCCGACATTCTCTGATCCTACCTAGTTAATTATACAGCAAAATGTCAAAAAGGAGTGGACAGGACATCAGAGCTTTTTTTTAAAGCCAAGCAATTGAAGCTGACATGCACAGTAAGTGTGCTAGTGTCTTATGAGCTCAGCTAAATTAATATTTATTCTAGAAATATATGTTTTTTTTAGCTAGCTAGCCTCTACCAGCGCGAAACATTGTTGGCTAGCATGCCTGGTGCTACTGGAGTGTTTTGCCCTATGTGCTTTAACGTTTAGCTTTCCTATTTAAATTAATTTTGAATTTACAACAGTACGAATGATTTATTTTATTTTCACTTCAATGACGTTTCGTTAGCAGTTTTCAGACTCCCCACTAGATGGTCGTAAATCATCCATATTATTTGTACCAAGTAACAACCATGGTAGGCCTACCAGGCAACCGCACACTCCAAACCTATATTTTGTCAAAAACCAATTACAATATTGATAACATATACCACAACCAACATACCGTCATAGTGGTCATATCATTACAATAAAGGTTACAAGACTTTTGTTTGCACACCACATAAATCTCATAAAATAGAGGGCATAATCAATTGAGTTAACACATTTTTATTTATTTATAAGGAACAGGAACCAAGTGCATCAGAGCTTAATGAAAGGCAGGAACTGGTAGATGGCAATGAAGAGGTGAGTTGGCAGAAACAAGTTCCTAAAGGGAGAAAACACTGCATTTTAAAATAAATAAATAAGACAGAGCTAAATCAATTAAAGGACAATTCCGGTATTTTGAACATTGAGCCCCCTTTCTGGTTTGTTTAGGATGAAATAGAGTGGGTGACACCGAAATTTGAACTATTAGTCCTTTCTCGGGTATTTGGCTCATTTTGAATCGCTCCTGCCTGCTTCACAATGGTTGTCTGTGTGCATACACAAACCTGTCAACCCAGCAACCCTAAACGTTCGTTTTAAAAAATGTACAAGTAACCGAGTGGTTAGTGGCATTCGTGAAGTTTAAAAAAAAAAATCGGCGCAATATATGTTTTCCATCCGTGTTAGTTGCTAAATTTAACTATTTTTTCAGATACCTCACAACCGCATATAAACTTCCGCACAAGGTCCCACTCCGTGCAGCACCTACTTTCGACTTCCGTCGGCATCTGCCTGCACTTCCCACAGGCACACCACCCGCCCGTGATCCCGGGGGGATCGCTTCAGCCGGAGCTTCAGGCGCCTCCGTAGCCCTAGCCTCCATCTCACGTAGCTCCTCTTGGGTGAATTCTGGTTCAAAACGATATCCTCTGCCGTCAAAATCGAGTGCGTCCTCCAGAAGCCACCTTTCATAATCCATTTTCAGTGATTTTCTATGTGATTTTCCCTAATCCGAAGTGCTCACGGTACAAGACTTCAAACCAACGTAAACAGCCCACCTTTCCGGTTCGGCGGAGTAATATCATCGTGCAGTAATGAGTCTTCCAACTGAAATCAACTGGCGATAAATGTGCAATAAAACACGACAGAAACCATATATTGCGCCGATAATTTTTTTTTAAACTTCACGAATGTCACTAACCACTCGGTTACTTGCACATTTTTGAAAACGAACGTTTAGGGTTGCTGGGTTGACAGGTTTGTGTATGCACACAGACAACCATTGTGAAGTAGGCAGGAGCGATTCAAGATGAGCCAAATACCCGAGAAAGGACTAATAGTTCAAATTTCGGTGTCACCCACTCTATTTCATCCTAAACAAACCAGAAAGGGGGCTCAATGTTCAAAATACCGGAATTGTCCTTTAAGTTATCAATCTTCTGTCTTTGTTTACATTTGATCAGGGAGAGGAACTAAGTCAATCAGAACTTAGTGAAGCTAATGTTGGCTATAGCTTCAACGTCAATGATAGAACTTAGAATCTATCAAGATAAATCGTTCGCTGCCCTCGGTCAAACTACGACAAAGGAGTTTGTACAGATTGTCATCACCATGAATAGATATAGATACGTTACGTTACCTCCTCCGGACCTCCTCTCCTCAAATGCATGAGGCTGCAACCGCAGCAGATTGTCCATGGAAGTGCGCAGGAAGCTGTCAGGTTCAGATTACACAGAGAAGGAGCCGCCCACCGTACCACCCACCCCTCCCCCATTCTAGAACTACTCATCCAAATGTTATAATTGTTGCAAATTGTTGACGGCTGTGTGCCGTATCCAGATGGATTGGTTCGCATCCGTCTCGCGCTATTAACATTCATTTTTAAAAAACGGCATTACATTTTTTATTTTTTTTTCTGGTGGGGACAAAATTAGTCTTTACGAAAACTGGTGGGGACGGGTCCCCGGCGTAATCGACGCCTATGGAAACCACTACTGGAAACCTACTGATAGCTGCTTCCAGCTATCAGTATTTTTCCTGTGCTCTTCAGACCTTTCATGGTTGATTAGATGCATTGCAAGGTTATTCCAGTCTTTAAATCCTTCCTCACTCAGTTGTTTTTGTTTTTCCAAAAAGGCAACAACAAAAGCAAAAAACACGGTCTGCACTTTCACTGTAGACTAACCAAGACCTGTTCACCCTCTCACCATTTTTCATTACTATGTAATAGTATGCTTTTGTGAATCTGCGGCCCTTGGGCCAGAGTGCTAGGTCATCCACAAGAATATGTGTGCACCTGCCCAAGACACAGCAGCTTGGGCCAGAGTGCTGGGTCATCCACAAGAATATGTGTCTCGCAGTCATTGTTATCGTTATTGTCATCAATTTCAATAACCGAAGTGGAAGAAGGAGAGTGAGAAATATTCACTACCAGTTGTGCATCATCTCCGTCAGTTTGTTTACACACGTCATTAGCATCGCTGCTGGCTGAGCCAGAGCCACTTGGAATGAAAGGAGCGGTAACGTGACAGCAAACGACGTTGACGGCTGCTCTTGATCCTCCGACGGTCCCGCTGACACTGCGGTGGCTGTAAAAAAGCTGGATAGCTTTGGTAGCTTTGAAAGAAAGTCCTGCCTTTGGTCTTTCTTCTTCTTTTTATGTGACCCGCTTTCGTACGATCGCTTCATGTTTCACTCGATTTATGTCTCACTCGATTTCTCTCTCTCTCTCTTGCCGCTTAAGGTGTGGCCACACCGGACGCGTATCTCGCGTACTTCGTGTATGAAATCGCCATTTTTTCCATAGGGAACCATTGGTTTACGCGCGTATTACGCGTATAAGCAACATTTTACGCGCGTATTGCGCGTATGAGGCGCGTATATTTACGCGCTATACGCGCGTATATCGCGTACATCTCAAGAGTTAAAAAAATTTAACTTTTTACGCTCATACGCATGACGATTAGCGATTAGCCCAATCAGCGTTGAGCTTGACCCAACGTCACTGGCAGAGAGTAGTGAGCTTGGACAGAAGCATACGGCCGACATCTTTCTTTATTCTGTGTGGAAATAGTAACATAGTTACGCCATTAAATGCTTTTATGGAAACATTTCTAGCGAGAAATGTGCATTTTACTTTCATAATGTTCGCTCGGTGAATGTGAAGGATGTTTGGTTTGATAGTTATGACGAAGAGGGAACGCTCCGTTCACTTGCATGGACAGAGTCTCTGGTTACTAAGCAACCTCAACGTCTTGGCGGACTATTTCTCTGCTGATCAACACTACACGAACAGAAATGGAGGTGGATCAAAATATCATCGTCGCCGTGTGCGGCCGTCCTGTCCTGTACGACACCACGATGGTGTCGTACAGGGACAGGAACAAAACAGAGAGGGCGTGGGTCGACGTGGCAGAGGATATTGGCGTTCCTGGTAAGATCAGTGAATAATGTGTGTGTGTATTTTGCTTGGCTTGGCGTATAGCGCGTATTGCGCGTATGCGACCATTTTTGACACAAAATGGTCACGCAACATTTTACGCACGTATCTCGCGTAAAAAGTATGCGAGATACGCGTCCGGTGTGGCCGCACCTTTACTGTTTTGAATTTGACTTCATTGTGCGCACTACATGGAATAGTCCATGTAGTGCAGACTGAAGGGGGGTGCACACGGAAAGATCGTCAAAACATATTAGACAGTAATTAGACATCCCGATGCTACTATTGTGAAGAGATTTTTATAAAAATTATAAATATGGGGACAAAATATATGCATTGGGGCATTTTGGGGGCCCCACAATAGCGTCTATGCGGTCATCTTTACATTGATGCGCACCCAGTTTAGTTTGTTTGGTCCTTTGTCTCACCCATTCAACATACCTCAAACAAAGTCTGCGTACCCCGAAAGTGTGAATCAATTGAATCACCTCACCTCACTTCCACTGCTCAGGGATGCCCTCTGGTGAAACATTTTTAAATTACACATTTATTAAATTAGTTTCCATTTCTAGCTTTCGACCTCTGTCCTTACCAGTGGCGATTTTGGTTTGGAAACTCTGGTGGGGCCCATGCAGGAAAATATTATAACGCAATCCAGAAATACCACATATTACTACCATCACAAAAAAAACAGTAGCAAGTGACAGAGGGGACCAAAATTGCAGCTGAATAATGCCATCACTCAAACGCGAATCTGACAACATATATTAGGCTATTATAGCAATAGCACCACCAAATGGCAGCGTTCAAGATCTCACAATATCAAAACTCAAGAAAACAACAACGTGGCAACAATAAAAACACAACGGCGCACACCCTTTACACAGCAATCAATATACAAAGCCACCACTCACAATATACCAAAAAAAGAAGAAGTATGGTTTAAGTTGCATTAAGTTTGCAGGCCACCATACTGTACAATTAACAATGAATCTAGCCTGATAGAGTGGTTGCCTATTCAGACCTGGATAATCCTGGGTGAAAATGTAAGTAAGTTTGGGCTAAGATGGTAATTACCTGTGCTTTAAGGACAGTGCTGTCTGGTCTCCTTTGTGTGGCTGAGGTGAAACTCAAGCATTTTTTTCCGCTTGAACAACTCCTGGTTGAACGATCTATTCTTGTCCTTTCCCTCTTGAATAATGATTAAATCCGTCCGGCGATGTGGTCCCAAACGTTTTATCTCCAACTTCTGTTCAAGTGCTAAATCTCACATGACAGATACTCAACACGATTCATCATTTAATGAATGAAACGTCCATTTGTTGTTATTTACTGTAACAGTAACTACGTTAGCCAGCTAGCAAGATCTGATCGGCTCCCGCCGTAAACCCCGCCCTTTCTACAAATCAGCCAATGAGAAGAGCCTTGGGGCACTAAACTTCTGGCCCCACCGCCGAAACAGAAGCGGGCGCTGCGCACGCGCTTGCTCGCGCAACAGCACCAGTTTTCTACACTGCAGCAGACGGGGCCATCTCGGCTGTGCCCCACCGAGCGGAAATGACGAGACGGAGCAACGAACTATTTCACACACAACTACTACACTACAACAATTGCGTTCATCAAATTAAAACTGCGGACATGTAATTAATTATTAACAATTAATGTATTATTAACTTATGCTCAATGACATTTTTGAAAAAAAAATGAAAAGTATAATCGTGCCCTGCACGGCAGCGTTCTCTGGTGGGGCCGTGCCCCACTGGCCCCTAATGCAAAGACGCCACTGGTCCTTACATATATGGATAGGGCATAGGGCTGCCAGCTGATTCAAGCCTTTCGTTTTTTATCAGATTGGGTTTGGGTTTTAAGTACTCCATACCCTTGAACCGCTGGTTGTATTTGTTAAAGTGTGTAACTTGAGTCACACATTTTAACAAATACAACCTAGTTTTCATTCAATTTTTTAATGAAAACGAGAGGGGCCCTCGGATAATGCTTGTGTGCAGGGCCCAGCTTTTGTGCTACACCCCTGGGTGTCTTCAATGTACTTTACCCGATTTGTTACCTTTTCTCCATGTATTTTGTGGACAGGTTCTGGTAAGGAGAGAGGTGCTCCCCCGCTGCCCCCCATACCAAGGTGAAGAGGAGGTTCCCCCCCCACCAGCCCTCAAGCCATCTTCCTTTCTTCACCCATCTTTTTTTTCACTCTATCACTGCTTCTTGGTTTTCCAGTAGCACACAAATGTCACAGAAATATTTTATACATTTAAGGTACTATAAAGTAATGGCTTCACATCTGTGTAGAATTGACTGTGTGTCTGTGTGTTTGTGTGTGTACATCTGTGTTACAGCCCTTGACCAAAGAACCCTGTTTAAAAGTGGGACATACTTAAGTACAATGCAATGTCTATACGAGCACGATTTAATGCTGTTTCTTAGGAATATTAAGGAGACGGCCCCTTGCCTTCAACTGAACAACCTTGACTAATCTTGACTAACTAACCCTTGCATCTATCAAAAACAGGATGTAAACCTTCAACAAAAGTCTGCTGGTGAATGTTGTGCTATGCTATGGGCAAAATTCACAAGTTAAGTGAACAAGTACTTCAAAGACTATTGAACTGAAAAACATTGTTCCGTAATGTAATTCAATCAATGAGTGTTATTTGATGTGTTCCTTCTTGGAGATGCAGTGGTCTCACTCCATAACTGTGGGTTACTCAGTCTGTTTCTGTGGTCTTATGTCCCTCTCTCCTTCTAATAGCACACCTGCGCCTAGAGTCCACTCAGTATTATATGAACAGGATCAATAAGAGATCCATGTTTAGGACACATTATTTAGGGATCTCTTTGTGTCTAAACAATGCCTATGCTCTCTCTATGGTGTTCCAACAGAAGGGCAGGGGACTGGAGGAGGTGGTCTAGGCTGTTGGTTTGTACTTGCCGTACATCAACCAATACAAAAATAACTAATCAAACCACAGCCGGCGATCTGTGCTGAAATAAAGATTGATCTTTGTCGAAACAATATAATGCAACATTTCTGACCCTCTAACAGCCATGGTCAGATAATGTCTTTGTTCAGGGTTGATGTCCAACCAGTTCCTATAACAGCCCCAGTCGAGTCGAGTTTAAATGATGGAACCAACTGCTCCCTCTCATCAGTCCTCTGTTGTTGCCAAAAGTAAAGGGCAAAACGCTTCTGTGTGTGTTTGTGTGTGTGCCACGTTACTAAAGAACGAGCTTCAAAGGCGATTGGAGGCACTTTGCCGCCCTCCCATGGTGACATGTGACATTGATTTAAGATCTATGTGTTCGTCTTTCACACAAGCAGACAAAGAAATGGATGTTAAATCAATCTAGGAGGATTTTCCGAGGTTGTGAAGGAGCTTTGATTAATGTCAATGCTATGATTTGTTTAAGTGGCTTTAAATGATTGTACATGTTACGTTTGTGGGCTATGTATGTTACTCTTTGCTCTACCCTACGCTGCTTTGATTATATTTTTGTATGTTTTGTTTTATGTTTTGGTCATGGAACCAAATAATATGTTATTCATGGAACCAATATCGTGAGGGGTTTTTGAACGACTTCACACCGAATGGATCAAAATTAAAAAAAATCGTAATGTTTGTGCTAATATCCTGAGTACGCTTCTATATGTTGTGTTTAGCAGATTTCTTCAAGCTTTGTTGAGCAAGCCAACCAAGTTGTTAACTTCTGAATGAGTAGGCCTATGGGCCTTTTGTGTCTCCCGTCTGAAATACTCACAAAGGTTTGGCTGATTTCCAATCACTTGATTAAGGCCTTGCTTTTTGCAAACATTATTGCAATTCACGATCTGCATTTTCTCAGCTAGAACTGTTGTATGTTGGACAAGCATAGCATAGTTTCATATCTTTTATATCTAATATGAAGCTTATGCATTCACTTGTTTTACTGAATTGGAGACATAATTATCTCAGAGAAAAGTTTTTATGCAAACACATTTGTTTTTCTGAATGAATGAGATACGAGAAACTCAGAGTGAGTGAGTTGGTTGCTGATGCTGATAAGCCTCAACAGGGGGTTCCAGGTGCGGGACGATATCACATGATATCGATATCACATGTCAAGAAATGTCATTGAACTGTCTTGCTTGACCTCGTGTAACAAAAGTGAGATTGGGAACAGTTATTTCAATGCAATGATTAGATCCCTTAAGCAAACACCACAATGTAATCAGATCATAAGGGTATTTTTGTCTGAACCACCCCAAAGTGGAAAAACTAATATTCATTGATATCAATATTACTGATGGACACAAGCATCTGACCAGATCAATACTGTAAATAAACTGTTCTTAATGTTTTATCTGGAAAAATAAAGGTTAAATAAGATACAAATCTTCCAACATATCAGATATCAACTATGACGGCTTTCATCCAGCAGGACATGTTGGCCCTTATGAAATCATCATTTCAGAAAATACATTTTCCATTAAAACTTTTCTCCTAATTATGAGATAACTCTCCTAATTATGGTGGTTAACTCAGAAGAGAGACCATGATAATTATGTCGTTCGTGGAGAGAAACGAGTCGAGTTGATTTTCTTAAAGGGGTGGTTCAGAACTTTGGACAAAGGCCCTGATTCCCAAGTTAGCCTTGGCGTTCTTTATCATTGGACAGTTTTCAACAAATTTCATTCAGTCCTTCATCTACACACTTCACTTGTATCTTAAATAATATCCAAACGGAATTTCGATATCATTTATACTTTATTTAGAATCACAGTTTTAGTTTCATACCGGATTCGTTTTCAGTTGGACTCATTGATTTACATTGACGCTGGAGCGGGAGGACGTTCAGCAGTGTTGCCAGATTGGGCAACTTTTGGAGGACGTTCAGGCAGTGTTGCCAGATAGGGCGGTTTTTCCCGCTCTATTGGGATAATTTTAATTACGCACCGGTGTTGTGCCGAATTTCGACCCCCCTGCATATTACAACCCCCCTTCGCGTGAACGCGCATTCGCTTATTGTCAACGCCCCATACTTTCATATAGTTCGAGGCGCTCTTCCTTCTGACAAAATTAGTCAAAATTAGTGTTTATATTATATCACAACATCAGAAGTTGAGCAACTTATCACAGAAAGCGATGGCATATTTTAGGTTGCAAGTTTTAAGACGAACACATCGCAATGGAACCTCCGACGACCCATGTACGCTACAACATTCACGACAATGAACTACGAGAGCACTTAAATACGTAATAGTTAAAAGTAATACATTTATGCATTATGTTATTTATTCAATTTTGACAACCTCTTGGTAGCCTACCCTAGAAAGCACATTTAACTGTGACTGATCCAAAACTAAGGAAATCCTTTACTATGTACAGACTCAGTGAGAGAGAGTGAAGGATATTGGATATATTCGATATATATTCAATATATATTGATATTTTCGATATATTGAATAGATACATACTGGATATATTCAATATCCAGCCAATTTAGCCTGCCATATTCATCACCCCTCTCCTATTTCTTGTTTGCAAAGGCTGACACACTTCAAATTTATTGGGCTTACATCGTTAGGTCACTGGATGTGAATGTAGAAATTTCAGACGTGTAGTCACAACAGGGGACAATTGGCGGGGGGGGGGGGGGGGGGTTGTATTCTGGCAGGCAATTTAGCCTGCCGTATTACAACCCCCCCTCCTATTTCTTGTTTGCAAAGTCTGAGACACTTCAAATTTATTGGGGTTACATCATTAGGCCACTGGATGTGACTAGAAATTTCAGACGTGTAGTCATAACAGGGGACATTTGGCAGGTGTGTGTGGGGGGGAGGGGTGGGCCCGGGCGTTGTATTCTGACAGCCAATTCATGCTGGCAGAATTCTACTCACTCATTCAAAATGCTCCCAGTGTTGATGCCTACCATGTCAATATAATTAACAGTACACATTATGAATATGTGTCTGGTTGTACATATATGTATGCATGAAGTAATTGCAATTAACAACTTCTGACTTTGAGGAATATTCTAGAATAGACTTCCTCTCAGAAATCCTATATAATATCAACAGATATCAACGTTGAACACACATTACATTAATGAGCCCTACAACTGTTCCCTACAGAATAAACCCACACCCTTGTAAAATAGCCACAATGTCTTGTGGCCAAAATACCAGAAGACAATAAGTAAAGTTAGGTGCAAGTACAAAAGTAGTGTATACATTTGCATTTTTTTGTGATTATAACCTGACTGTAATGAATACGAAGGATGCCAAGAATAGGTTTCAAGCGCAGAGCATAATAGAATGTTTATTAACACAATTCCCAAGGAGGAGGCTGGAGATGGGTCAAGGGACAGGCAGGGGACATACACAGGAAATTTGATGGGTAGGCAACGTCCAGGCAGGGAGCAGGCTAGGAGTCGGAGACTACATTAGTCTGGCAAACAGGTTCATGCACGGGTAATCCAAAGGATTTCCTTAGTTTTGGATCAGTCAGAGTCAACATAATGCATACATTTATTACTTTTAACTATTACGTGTTTAAGTGCTCTCGTAGTTCATTGTCGTGAATGTTGTAGCGTACATGGGTCGTCGGAGGTTCCATTGCGATGTGTTCGTCTTAAAACTTAAATATGCCATCGCTTTCTGTGATAAATTCCTCAATTTGTGATGTTGTGATATAATATATAACACTAATTTTGACTAATATTGTCAGAAGGAAGAGCGCCTCGAACTAAATGAAAGTATGGGGCGTTGACAATAAGCGAATGCGCGTTCACGTGAAGGGGGGTTGTAATATGCAGGGGGGTCGAAATTCGGCACAACACCTCAATAGGGTCCGACTGCGTCCTGCGTCCTGGCAAGACACGCCCCGTGTAGAAATACACGCCCCTCGTGGGAAATACACGCCCCTCGACTGACCAATCTCAGCGTGATGACGTAATACGTAGGATTGTGATTTCCTCTCAGCGTGATGACGTAATACGTAGGATTGTGATTTCCTACTGAGATCGGGGAGTAATGTAGGATTGTGATTTCCTACTGAGATCGGGGAGTAATTTTCCAACGTCATCGTTAACTCTTCTGTTACGAAGCTGTTCCACTCTAACCATGTCAGAGTGGCTGGCAGTGAAATGTGCACAGAATGTGGTGTAGACTATCAAGTTGGTAAGAAACAACTGATAATACCGTGACATCATTTTATTTATAAAGACAAATGAAAATGGTTTTAGAACTGGTTATATAAATGATAACATAAAGAATCGGCCCCCGGTCCCCCAGTTCAATTAAAACAATGGGTAAAATGTCGCTACTCCCAAGAAGCAAACACTTTCAGCTTTCTCCGGTCAAACATCTCCACACAGAACATTTCGTAGTCCTTCTTTGAATTGAAGAAGAACTGGAACGGTTCAATCCTGTTTAGGCTTTCTTCCGGGCAACTGCGGTCAACGGATTTCAGCTCTGCTAATAATGCCTGCTGCTCTGCACCTTCCACCCCAATGACCATCGGGAGAGAAACGTGGTTGGTGAAGGTCTGCAACTGGCACCATGCTGCTGCCTCAATTGTGTCCTTCAGGAAAACATCATCTGCCTTGAAGAAAGAAAAATAATTTGTGTCTGTACTTGGCAAAAAAAACAATAATTGACATCCTACTCTCGCAAAACCACACAATGGTATGCTAACGAAGGCTACTACTGATGAGTTTTCAATGATGAACAAAACTATTCAACTATAGTCATCTGACCTATTGTATCTGGCTATATATACAGTACTAACAGTGGAGTTAAAAAGTTAGTGTAATATTTTGCTCATGGGCGGTGTCATTTAAATTCTGGCTCTTAATATTCACAAAAATATTTATTGGAATTTACTCTGAAAATGTCAGGCTGACCAAAGAGTAATGAAGAGAAACCGAATTTGCATTTACTGATAACTGTGATGTCAAATGCATATACTTGGCTTTACAGAGGTACAAAGTAAAGTTACTTAAAGGATACAAGCCTTAGAATTGTACATTTTCGCCCCTATTCCACTTGTATTGTTTACAGACAATACTTATGCATACGATAGGGAATTCTTAGTAAGGGAAACATGACTCAGGCCATAAGGGTAGGCTACATTTTTTTATTATAGAGAAAGGGAAGGTCATTACACAAAGCATTTAAAGTAAATAAAAAAGTAAATACAAAATATGTGCAATAACATCAAGGGACACAATTATTATTAAAAATGGGAAACACAAGAGGCATTGGCAGGTATAAGTTAACACAAAAAAAAGTACAAAATTAAGGGGACGGAGAAGAGGGCCCCCAGAATTGGGACCCAGAGGCAGAGCAGATGTGTGTGTGTGTGTGTGTGTGTGTGTGTGTGTGTGTGTGTGTGTGTGTGTGTGTGTGTGTGTGTGTGTGTGTGTGTGTGTGTGTGTGTGTGTGTGTGTGTGGGGCGCAGCCAAACATCTCGCAGGGGCCCCTTCTACAATATTTCGGGTTAGGGTTATTACAGCAATAGGTGTATATAAGAAACATAACTTCTTACCTCCTCTCCTGGAACCGTCACCTTATCGTGGTGGAGAGGTTTGCGTGTCCCTGTGAACCTGAGAGCTGTGTTGTCTGGAGCCTTGTGCTCCTGGTAGAGTCTCTCATGGCAGAGTGGTCTCAGGTGAGGGGCCAGACTAAGAATGGTTCACAAAACTCCAATGAAGAACGAAAAAAGAGGAGATGTGACCCGGCCCGGAGGAAGCCCGGGGCCCCCGTCTGGAGCCAGGCCCAGACGGAGGGCTCGATGGCGAGCGCCTGGTGGCCGGGTTTGCCACGGAGCCCGGTCGGGCACAGCCCGAACAAACTACGTGGCACCCCCCCTCTCTTCATCCCATGGGCCCACCACCTGTGGGAAGACCCGTTGGGGTCGGGTGCGCAGCCACATGGGTGGCAGCGAAGGTCAGGGGTCTCGACGGACCAGACCCGGGCGGCAGAAGCTGGCTCTGGGGACGTGGAACGTCACCTCGCTGTGGGGAAAGGAACCGGAGCTTGTGAGGGAGGTGGAGCGCTATCAGTTAGATCTGGTGGGGCTTACCTCCACGCACAGTCTCAGCTCTGGTACCGTACTCCTGGATAAGGGTTGGACTCTATTCTTCTCCGGAGTTGCCAAGGGCGTGAGGCGCCGGGCGGGTGTGGGGATACTCATAAATCCCCGGCTGAGCGCCGCGGTGTTGGAGTTTACCCCGGTAGACGAGAGGGTCGCCTCCCTGCGCCTAAGGGTTGTAGGGGGGAAAACTCTGACTGTTGTTTGTGCGTATGCACCAAACAGCAGCTCAGAGTACTCTGCCTTCTTGGAGACCCTGAATGGAGTCCTGTATGGGGCTCCAGTAGGGGACTCCGTAGTTCTGCTGGGAGACTTCAACGCCCACGTGGGCAACGATGGAGACACCTGGAGAGGCGTGGTGGGGAGGAACGGCCTCCCTGATCTAAACCCGAGCGGTCGTTTGTTATTGGACTTCTGTGCTAGTCATGGATTATCCATAACAAACACCATGTTCGAACATAAGGGTGCTCATAAGTGTACCTGGTACCAGAGTACCCTAGGCCGAAGATCGATGATCGATTTCGTGATCGTGTCATCTGATCTGAGGCCGCATGTTTTGGACACTCGGGTAAAGAGAGGGGCGGAACTGTCAACCGACCACCATCTGGTTGTGAGTTGGATCAGGGAATGGGGGAAATTTCCGGATAGACCTGGTAAGCCCAAACGAGTAGTGCGGGTGAACTGGGAACGTCTGGAGGAGGCCCCCGTCCTAGGTATCTTCAACTCACACCTCCGGCGGAGCTTTTCTGGCATTCCTGTGGAGGTTGGGGGCATTGAGCCGGAGTGGGCGGTGTTCAAAGCCTCCATTGCTGAAGCTGCGGTGGCTAGCTGTGGCCTCAGGGTCTTAGGCTCCTCAAGGGGCGGTAACCCTCGGACACCGTGGTGGACTACGGTGGTCAGGGAAGCCGTCCGACTGAAGAAGGAGGCCTTCCGGGATATGATATCCTGGAGGACTCCTGACTCGGTTGCAGGGTACCGACAGGCTCGAAGGGCTGCAGCGGCTGCCGTGTCGGAGGCTAAGCAGCGGGTGTGGGAGAAGTTCGGAGAGGCCATGGAGAAGGACTTTCGGTCGGCACCAAAGTGTTTCTGGAAGACTATCCGGCACCTCAGGAGGGGGAAACGGGGAACCATCCAAGCTGTGTACAGTAAGGATGGGACTCTGTTGACCTCAACTGAAGAGGTCGTCGGACGTTGGAAGGAACACTTTGAGGAACTCCTGAATCCGAATAACACGCCCTCTATGTTGGAGGCAGAGCTCGAGGTTGATGGTGTTTCGTCGTCAATTTCCCTGGTGGAGGTCACTGAGGTAGTCAAACATCTCCGCAGTGGCAAAGCCCCAGGGATTGATGAGATCCAGCCAGAAATGCTAAAGGCTCTGGGTGTTGAGGGGCTGTCATGGTTGACACACCTATTCAACATCGCGTGGGAGTCGGGTACAGTGCCAAAGGAGTGGCAAACCGGGGTGGTGGTTCCCCTGTTCAAAAAGGGGGACCAGAGAGTGTGTGCCAATTACCGGGGTATCACACTTCTCAGCCTCCCTGGTAAAGTCTACTCCAAGGTGCTGGAAAGGAGGGTTCGGCCGATCGTCGAACCTCAGATTGAAGAGGAACAATGCGGTTTTCGCCCCGGACGTGGAACTACGGACCAGCTCTTCACTCTCGCAAGGATCCTGGAGGGGGCCTGGGAGTATGCCCATCCGGTCTACATGTGTTTTGTGGATCTGGAGAAGGCGTATGACCGGGTCCCCCGGGAGAAACTGTGGGAGGTGCTGCGGGAGTATGGGGTAAGGGGGTCTATCCTCAGGGCCATCCAATCTTTGTACTCCCAAAGCGAGAGCTGTGTTCGTGTTCTCGGCAGCCAGTCAGTTTCGTTCTCAGTGGGTGCTGGTCTCCGCCAGGGCTGCGCCTTGTCACCAATCCTGTTTGTGATATACATGGACAGGATATCGAGGCGTAGTCATGGTGGGGAGGGGTTGCAGTTCGGTGGTCTGAGGATCTCGTCACTGCTTTTTGCAGATGATGTGGTCCTCATTGGATCATCGGCCTGTGACCTTCAGCACTCACTTGATCGGCTGGCGGCCGAGTGTGAATCGGCTGGGATGAGGATCAGCACCGCTAAATCTGAGGCCATGACTCTTAGCAGGAAACCGGTGGATTGCTTACTCCGGGTAGGAAATGAGTCCTTAGCCCAAGTGAAGGAGTTCAAGTACCTCGGGGTCTTGTTCGCGAGTGAGGGTACTATGGAGCGTGAGATTGGCCGGAGAATCGGAGCAGCGGGGGCGGTATTGCGTTCGCTTTACCGCACCGTTGTAACGAAAAGAGAGCTGAGCCGCAAGGCAAAGCTCTCGATCTACCGGTCGATCTTCGTTCCTATCCTCACCTATGGTCATGAGGGCTGGGTGATGACCGAAAGGACGAGATTGCGGGTACAAGCGGCCGAGATGAGTTTTCTCAGAAGGGTGGCTGGCGTCTCCCTTAGGGATAGGGTGAGAAGCTCAGCCATCCGTGAGGAACTCGGATTAGAGCCGCTGCTCCTTTACTTAGAAAGGAGTCAGCTGAGGTGGTTCGGGCATCTGGTAAGGATGCCCACTGGGCGCCTTCCTTGGGAGGTGTTTCAGGCACGTCCAGTGGGGAGGAGACCTCGGGGAAGACCCAGGACTAGGTGGAGAGATTATATCTCAACACTGGCCTGGGAACGCCTCGGGATCCCCCCGTCAGAGCTGGTCAATGTGGCCCGGGAAAGGGAAGTCTGGGGCCCCCTGCTTGAGCTGCTCCCCCCGCGACCCGACCCCGGATAAGCGGATGACGATGAGGATGAGGATGAGGAACTTCTTACCTTGGTCAAAACCTTCCGCTTCCGCTTCCGTGTTACCCGGAACACCGGTGCCAGGAGTCCATTCACCATCTGGTGTCCTTCTTGGGTGAAATTACAGAATCTTTTGCCACATCTGCAGTAGAAAGAAAGGGAAAGAAAGACAGAAAGAAAGTCAAAGAAAAAAAAACACGCACCGCGCGCACACACACACACACACACACACACAGGGTTGCCAAGCCAACATGAAAAATGTATTTATTTTGCATTTGTAGGTTAAGATCCATACCCTTCAATCCCGTAGTTGTCCAAAAGGAGCTTGCACCACCACCTCCTGAGATGAGGCATATCCAACTGAAGAGGAACATTAAAAT
Organism: Gadus macrocephalus; assembly: GCF_031168955.1. Taxonomy (NCBI): domain Eukaryota; kingdom Metazoa; phylum Chordata; class Actinopteri; order Gadiformes; family Gadidae; genus Gadus; species Gadus macrocephalus. The sequence goes on along the minus strand of NC_082396.1, from coordinate 20,646,334 downwards.
GAAGTTTACCACATAACCATTATGATGCTGCTTCTAAATACTGACGCTAGCACACAGATAGTACTTACAACGTTGAAATCGAAGTGCGCGTCCATGGTAATGTACCAGGAGTACTGTAGAACATAGAATGTAATAATGTTGGGTTGTGATCATAGGCAGGGTGTGATTTTACCAGCAATTGGCATGCTTAGGCAGTTAAGACTAGTTTATAGTCATCTTAGAAAAAAATGTGGCCATTATAACATTATAACATTAGAAAATAAAATGCTGTGTGTTAAAAAAGGTATGATAAAGCAAATGAATGGAGCATGGTAACTCACCATGACCATAAAGACTCCACAGTCGATGCCATATAGTTGTTGTGGAACACCCTGTGCCATAAAACAGGTTGTAAGATGAACAGTCATAGCCCTACACACATTTTCCTGATGTGCTTGTTATCTCAGCAATTATTACCTCAATGTCCAAGCCAGTCTCCTCGGTCCAGGTGCCAGGCATCAATTGTTGCGCAACAACCCTAATACAAATTTGATGACAAGCATTGTACAGTTGTCAGGTTAGACAGCAAAGTGAGAAAGATGCAAAACATAAAAGGAAACTAGGCAAATCAGGGGAACGTGATTGCCTAGTAACGACTTTAACTTTGGCAAGTCAGGGGAACGTGACCACCTTCCAAAATGAGCTGTGGGAAACTAGGCAAGTCAGGGGCTAACCACATAGCCATGGGATGACAACTTCAAATCGGTAACACGGCGAAATGATGATAATCAAATCAATACAAACCAGTGAGAGTATATTGCGACAAAAACCAACACGGCATCAAACGCGGTACTTAACAATTAAATAGGTAACATGAAAAGCAACAACTGTTAAGCTTAAGCAATATCAACATAAAAGAAAAGTTAGCAGAGACATCCCAAAAACGCAGCCAATTTGTGGTTGGATTGACGACACATTATTACGCTGTGAGTGTACATGAAAATTGAAAGTAGAACTACACCAAGAACAATGACAGTATACGATCTCTGACTGATAATGCAGTCCACTTACCATATCAATCGAGGCAATCATCTTTCTGCTGTCTGCTGTTGACCAGTTCGTTACATCTCCGGAGTAGGTTCGACAAGAGAAGAGACGCCGTCGTGAATCAGACCAATCAGGGCCGACTACGCCCCCGACCCTACTCTGTATAGGCGTGTATTTCACACGAGGGGCGTGTATTTCCCACGAGGGGCGTGTATTTCCCACGAGGGGCGTGTATTTCTAGGACGCAGGACGCAGTCGGACCCTACTCCAACACCTGGCTGTATTATTTGAAACAGGAAGTACGTCACACAGCTTAGTGCATACAGCCTATTAGCGTCGATGCACGGCTTTGTTGATCATCTGACGCACTAACGTATGCTTCCGCCGGTTGATAATAATGTGGAAGCTACACGTTAGCATAGCGGTTGCATGATGTAACAAAGTGCATGTTATCACTGCTCCAGCTGAAGCCAACCAGCGGTTTCAGGATTTGATCAGTAAATAAGTTAATCAGTAACGTTAATTTGATCAGTTAATCAGTAACGTAGCCGTATTATTCTTATGATAATCTTTGCTGTGATGAATCCATGTTTTTTAATGCAAAAACGAGAATATGAAGATATGGTTTCATAAACTCAACATTAATGTGGTGCATGGTGATTTAACCCTGTTTAATTTAGGTCCTACATCGGTCCAACACGCCATTCATAGGGATTTATATTTGCCTCTCTCGGCTTGTCGTCAGTTTTCCTCCTCAGTGTCCATCACTGAACCAGCAGACTACCTTCCTCTCATCATTGAGTCATGGAGACGACAAGCAACAACGTTTTCATCCATGGGAAGAACATATCCCACAAAACAATTCCGTCTTCTGTCGTGCAACATATGTCCATTGACAAGCTGTCCCCTGCTCTCGTTGAGTGTTTTGGCATCCTCTTGTGTGGATATATAGCTAGCAGGTGGGTAGCTTGAATAGTATTAAAATGTGGATAGCGCATTAAAAAAATATGGACATACAATTATGGACAATTAAAGCTGTTGTTAAAATATTTCAGTGAGTCAAGATGTTGAGAAATGGATGGTGTTCCTCTATACTTCAGGGCCACTATCATCACAGGCAGCCAGGCCAAGGGACTGGGGAACTTTGTGTCCAAATTCGCATTACCTGCCCTTCTCTTTAAGAACATGGTCTTGCTAGACTTTGGAGATGTTATCTGGGCATTTCTATGGAGCATATTGATAGCTAAGGTAGGGCCGTGTGTGTGTGTGTGTGTGCATTCAAACGTATTTGTTTGTGCACATGCATGCACGTGTATATATATATATATATATATATATATATATATATATACATATATATATATATTATATAATATGAATATATACCTATACTTAAAATATATTATATTGTTTCACATATTATATATATCATATATATGTTATTCCATTGCACATTATATTATATTATATATATGCTATGTTATTTATATTACAGTTCAACTATTGAGATGTGTACGTATATATTGAGATGTGTATATTTTTACTGCTATAGAAATATATAGCTTTTTTTGGTAATGTTGATTTGTGAAATAAATGTGTATTGCCAATTGCACTGTTCAAGGTTTCTTAATGCACATACTTGAAAAGGAACTATTAAACTATGAAAAACACACTGACTGCCAGTTTCTCACTATTTGATGTATGCTTTCTCTTAATGATGGTCAATACGTAGTAACTAAAGAAGCACTATTTCGATAGTTTATAGATCTTCTCAGTATTTTCAAAGTGCACGGGCTGTGCAAGAAAAGTGAGCGTTTATCATAGACCCATGCACATATATGACTGGCGATTTAACTAGCGAGATTCAAAGTAATGTAGAGGCAAATCTTTTTCACACACTTCACGTAGAGCATAAACCCTTGAATACTCCATGAAATTGGTTGCGAAATGTAAAAGGTTATCGTGATTTTTATCCAGATAAACCGCAGCTCCTGGCAACTTGCGCTTGTTTGACACGTCTGACAGACCTCTGGCTTCAGAGAGCTCCCGTACCAATATGGCGGCGACACGTTTCGCCGAGGCAACGGGCTGAAGCAGTGGAGGCGGCGTCTACCTATATGATGTCTATGGGTGAAACTATGGCAAGCCATCCCCGCCAGAAAACGGCATCATTTAGACGCGTATCACCTTCATTACGCCGTAAAAAACGCAGTAAAATGTAGAAAAACGCCGTAAAATACGCCGTCATGCGCAAAAAAGCGCCGCTTTTTACGCCGCAATTGAGCCTTTCAAGAGCGCGCGTTTTGAACATCAAACCGCGCGTAAAATACGGCGCTTTTGTGCACATCACAACGCCTTAAAATACGGCGTTTCTCTAGTATGCTAATAATCTCCGCCCTTCTTTTCTCTCAGCCAGTGGCGATTTTGGTTTGGAAACTCTGGTGGGGCCCATGCAGGAAAATATTATAACGCAATCCAGAAATACCACATATTACTACCATCACAAAAAAAACAGTAGCAAGTGACAGAGGGGACCAAAATTGCAGCTGAATAATGCCATCACTCAAACGCGAATCTGACAACATATATTAGGCTATTATAGCAATAGCACCACCAAATGGCAGCGTTCAAGATCTCACAATATCAAAACTCAAGAAAACAACAACGTGGCAACAATAAAACCACAACGGCGCACACCCTTTACACAGCAATCAATATACAAAGCCACCACTCACAATATACCAAAAAAAGAAGAAGTATGGTTTAAGTTGCATTAAGTTTGCAGGCCACCATACTGTACAATTAACAATGAATCTAGCCTGATAGAGTGGTTGCCTATTCAGACCTGGATAATCCTGGGTGAAAATTTAAGTAAGTTTGGGCTAAGATGGTAATTACCTGTGCTTTAAGGACAGTGCTGTCTGGTCTCCTTTGTGTGGCTGAGGTGAAACACAAGCATTTTTTTCCGCTTGAACAACTCCTGGTTGAACGATCTATTCTTGTCCTTTCCCTCTTGAATAATGATTAAATCCGTCCGGCGATGTGGTCCCAAACGTTTTATCTCCAACTTCTGTTCAAGTGCTAAATCTCACATGACAGATACTCAACACGATTCATCATTTAATGAATGAAACGTCCATTTGTTGTTATTTACTGTAACAGTAACTACGTTAGCCAGCTAGCAAGATCTGATCGGCTCCCGCCGTAAACCCCGCCCTTTCTACAAATCAGCCAATGAGAAGAGCCTTGGGGCACTAAACTTCTGGCCCCACCGCCGAAACAGAAGCGGGCGCTGCGCACGCGCTTGCTCGCGCAACAGCACCAGTTTTCTACACTGCAGCAGACGGGGCCATCTCGGCTGTGCCCCACCGAGCGGAAATGACGAGACGGAGCAACAAACTATTTCACACACAACTACTACACTACAACAATTGCGTTCATCAAATAAAAACTGCGGACATGTAATTAATTATTAACAATTAATGTATTATTAACTTATGCTCAATGACATTTTTGAAAAAAAAATGAAAAGTATAATCGTGCCCTGCACGGCAGCGTTCTCTGGTGGGGCCGTGCCCCACTGGCCCCTAATGCAAAGACGCCACTGCTCTCAGCCAAGGCATTTGAAGTGTTTGCGCCCAATCGCTGAACAAGACAAGCAGACCAAATCAGTTCAACACAGATCTCCTCTCATTTGGCGTTAGTTGTAGCGTCATATTCATATAGATATATATATTAGTAAATGCAGTTTCAACGTTGTGATAACCGTGGTCCAATCGATAGAGACGCTTGCTATGTAGGGAAGCGGTTGTCGGATCGATTCTATATTTTGTCAGATGGTCACGCTTTTATGATCGCAATGCTTTTTTGTCCGCAAGCCAGACCTCCTGTGTTATAAGTTCCAAATTCAGTGCCTTTTTAGTCAGCCAGCCAGATCATCTAGGTGTCTTGTTACACGCTTTATAAGTTAATTATATTTATATTATTACAGCCATGGAGCCTTTATTTTCGCGGAGTTATCGTAACATCCTCTCTTGTTCAATCGATATAAATACACAGTGGAAAGGACGAGGAGCCATAGAGAGAGACACTGATGAACTGGGGAGCCATGCTCTAACAACGTTCAGAGGCTTGTAACAGTCTACTGAGTCTGACACGGTGCTTAAATGGGCTCTGGAGACGCAGGAATGTTGTTGGATTCAACTATTTGTGCATGAAAGCAAAAAAATATCTCCCCATCAAGGCCAACAGCAGAGTAGCCGAAAAGAATAGACTGATATGAATGCTTCAAATATTAAAACCCGATTGATTAGGCCTATGCCGACATAATATCAGTCCTAATCCTGAACGCACCGTGCGTACATTTTTCACGGCATTTTCCCCCAGACAGACAGACAGACAGACAGACAGACAGACAGACAGACAGACAGACAGACAGACAGACAGACAGACACTTTATTTACCCCAAACTAACTTTCATAATCCAGCAGGTTACACAATACAAATAACTCTTACACAAATACAGACAGTCGATACAGTAGGAGTAGGCTAATACAGCGCCCACCTCAGCAAAAGGTAAAATGTAAAAAGAAGATATAAGCTACATTTAAAATACAGATGCTGTAGCCTACATAAAAATACAGATGCCACATGAAATATGAAAATAGGATGCAATGTATAAATATGCAAAACTAGGATATAACTAGGCTATAATGAGAATATTTGGTTAACTTACATCTGTGCAATGACTATCCTCCTAAATTAAATTAGTTAGATGGAAAGATTTTTGTCTATGGAATGATCCTGTCACTTTACTGCCACACATTGTGTGTGTCAGTAAAGTGATGAGGTAGGAGAATCCGTGTATGGTTCGTTCTTTGAATATTCCGATTTATAACAAAATCAGAAAAAACTATTAACAGGATTGTTTTTTGGTTTTTCAGATTTGGTTTTGAAACTGAAAAAGGGCAAAAGGAATAAACAAATAAACGGCATTTGATTTTGTGTGTTGGTTTTTAAAACCCGAAACAGAAAAACAAATAGGGCCTACAAAAATAGATAGGGCCTACATTTATAGTTATAGGCTACACCAGAAGGCAGAACGCAGCGAAGAAAAAAGAGCCAACCACCTAAACCAGCAATAGACTGTCTAATTATATTTAGCCTTAGTTATGGCCGCACTTGAACCTTATGGTGATTTTATTCGTGAACTATTTGACACTGGAAGGACACGACGCGATCAGTACCGCTCTAAAGCATTCTGGTGCCCCGAAGTACTCCATTATGAAGGTGAGGAGGTTCTGTGTGGAGCACAACCTTCGAAGGAGAAATCTAGTTTCGCCGGCTCCCATGGGAAACAATAAAGCTGCCCATAGAATGCGAGAGACTCGATGGAACGTTTGAAACGTCTTTATATGTATTATTATTATTTATTTTTAAACAACCTCTTGCCTACAGAGCAAGCGTCTCTATCAATTGGGCCACGGCCACGGTGACCACACTGTACTGGATTTACTAATATATATTGATATGACGCTACAACTAACAACAAATGAGAGGAGAACTCCTCAAAGCAGATCTGTGCTAAACTGATTTGGTCTGCTTGTCTTGTTCAGCGATTGGGCGCAAACACTTCAAATGCATTGGCTGAGAGAAAAGAAGGGCAGAGATTATTAGCATACTAGAGAGACGCCATATTTTACGGCGTTGTGATGTGCACAAAAGCGCTGTATTTTACGCGCGGTTTGATGTTCAAAACTGCGCTTTTTACGCGCGCTCTTGAAAGGCTTAATTGCGGCGTAAAAAGCAGCGCTTTTTTGCGCATGACGGCGTACATTACGGCGTTTTTCTACATTTTACGGCGTTTTTTACGGCGTAATGAAGGTGATACGCGTCTAAATGATGCCGTTTTCTGGCGGGGATGGCTTGCCATAGAACAGTGCTCGGGCAACGACTGATGACGTTTCACGAGTCCACAAGCACACGAGCACGCACAAGTACGCGAATTGAGAAACGGCCTTGGAATTGGGACAGCACTTGGCGCGTCGCTGTGACGCAATCGGCGTTGACGCATCCTTCGAATGCAGCCTTCGAAGGATGCGTCCTAGGAATTGGGACACAGCCGCAATTTGACTGATTGTTCTGATCTGTTTTATTGGATTAAACAGTTATAATTAAGTTGCCTACGTCCTCCTTTTCCTCCGGCACTACAATATGTTCAATAAAACGTAATCACGGACAAAACACGTTTTTTAGACAAACGTAATTGAGAATGCCGAATAGTTCTCTGGGAACGTAATTTTGATGAGAAAGGGTTGCTCTGTCTGTCTTGGTCTCTATAGCAACGACCTCAGCTACCCAGCACTGATCAAAAAAACGATTGTTTCTCTCAATCAAAGCACAAAACAGGACAACTGATGCCTATAAACTTAACCCATACATGTTTTGTAATTAACAAGGACACGTTGGTGTAGTTGTGTTGAGGAATGTCACAGATTTCACTGTGAAATCGCCGTTAATGTGCAGCCATCGGGTCTTCCGTTAGCCAATGGGATGAATGAATGCTCATAGCTTCATACATTGCCGTGGAGGGATTACATTGCAATGAGTGGAAAACCCCCTGCGTCGAAAAAAGAAGCACATGGTCCTGCGTTAGCCAATGGGATGAATGCTCATAGCGGCCCTCATTTATCAAACGAGCGTACGGCAGAAAACGTGCGTAAAATGGACGTACGCTCATTTCAACGTTGAGCTTGGCATTTATCAATTTGAACGTGAGCGCAGGCTGCGATGAAATCTCACGTCAGGTCTGAGCTCGTGTACGCAAGTTTTTTTGGCGCAACACACGGGTATTTCACTGATGAATAGTGCAGCACAAGTAGCCCATGTTGCACATCTGTATTAATTACTAAATAAATTGGAATTAGCCCAGCCGTTCAAACAATTACAATCAAGTCAGCCCTAATTAAAAACAGTATTGCTATGAAAATAATTAGAATGTGACTGGTGAAATGTTTATTCAGCTGTCTATATAAACAGGTGCTTTGGCAAATAGGTGGTTGAGTCGCAGCGATGGCAGATCAGGCTCTGTTAGAGGACCTCAACGCACGTCTAAGACGAGAGAGAGTTTTTCGAGACCCCGCCGATTTTTTTATGGAGAGCGATGAATGGCTCTTGAGTCGTTTTCGTCTCCCAAGGCATCTCCTGATGGAGCTATGCAATGCTTTGGAGCCACAGTTAAGGCGAGAAACTAGGCGATCAAACGCAATACCTGTGCCAGTGCAGGTGTGCTCTATCTTGGGGTTTTTGGCCACCGGGACCTTTCAGCGGGAGATCGGGGACAGGTCTGGTATTTCCCAGCCAAGTATTAGCCAAACCATGCCAGCAGTTTTGGCAGCTATACTGCCCCTCTCTGAACGTTATATTAAATTCCCATACACTAACGATCAGCAAACTGGAATCAAACGGGATTTTTATGCTATTGCTAGGTTTCCAAATGTGATTGGTGCGGTTGATTGTACCCATGTGCGTATGAAGCCACCATCTATTAATGATTACGCGTACATCAACCGCAAAAGCTACCATTCAGTTAATGTTCCGATTATTTGCGATGCCAGAATGTCAATCCTGAACATGGTAGCCCGATGGCCTGGGGGCACGCACGATTCTTTTATTTTCCAAAATAGCAACGTTGGCCATCGTCTACATCAGGGCGCACTTCATGGTCAGAGTCATCTCCTCGGTGAGTTACGCTGCAGTCGCACTTTTTTTTCTCTTAAAACGTTTAAGACATCGCACTAAAAGTTTGATGTGATTCATCTAGGTGACAAAGGCTATGCCCTGAACGAGTACCTAATAACTCCTCTGGCTCATCCGAACACGGATCAGGAGCGCAACTTCAACAGCGCTCACACGCGCACACGGGCAACGGTGGAGCGATGTATAGGCCTACTCAAGGGCAGGTGGATGTCCATCGGGTCAGCGGGGGGAACGTTGCTCTACAGCCCAGAAAAGAGATGCAATATTATTTTAGCATGTGGGGTTCTGCATAATATTGCGCTGGCAAATGGGGTGCCATTTGCCGACCTGCAGCCAGATGACCCGATGCCCAGAGATCCCTGGCCACAGGCGCCACATGCTCGAGCTCTACGACGAAAGGAGGATTTAATTCGGCTCTTCTAATATCTTAAAAAAAAACAAGACAGAGATCAAAGTACAGCAAACCAATTTATTTATTCTTCAAGTTTTCATTGATTAGTTTAGAGCTGTCAAGCGATTAAAATATTTAATCGTGATTAATCGCAAATTCTTTTTCTATGCTAAATATCCCTTGATTTTTTTGTCCCATAATTCTTCTCATTTTAATTCTCTTATCAACATGGTGAAGTGCATCGGCTTGTCTTGTGCAAATGATTTTTTATTGATAACAACATTGGCATATACTGATCAAAACAGGACGATACAAAAAAAGAGCCAATAGTGCAATTAAACGCCTGCTTTGAACAAATGTAATTTGAACATAGCAGTCAGGCTACTGCTTCTTTGTTTTGAGGCAAAGAAAAAAAAAAAATGTGTTAATCGCGCGATAATTTTTTTAACGCCGTTAAAATTGGTTTGCGTTAACGCCGTTAATAACGCGTTTAACTGACAGCTCTAGTTTCAACGTTTCATTAATCGCTAACAGAGAGTTATTGATGTCCACCATTGACTTGCATATCTCGGTTTGTTTGTCCAGGACCTCTGCAGTCAAGACAGATGAAGGCAGACCAGCAATTCGGCCAGACACGCGTTCCGGCTGCTTCGGCGGCGGCGGCCCTTCCGTTTCTTCAACTGGGCTTGGCTCTGTTCCCATTTTGGATGAACCTGCTTGCATTTCATCTTTAAAAATAAAAAGCAATCGTGAGATTATTTGTGCCATTACTTTGTAACACGGAAGCTGTAGATATATATATTTTTTAAATAATTGCAAAGGCCTTTTTACCACTTCCATGACGGGTCTGGAGTGCATCGGTGTCTCCTCCGCCACTTATGCCCGAAATGGACGGAGACCCGATGAGACCAGCCACTCGCTCCTCAAATGCCGTCAGTTCAAGGCTTGGGTCCACCCGGCCTCCTCCCGTTAATTGCTTGGCCCGCTTCACAGCCGCAACACGTTTTTTGGTGCCGAGCTTCATGTCGGACCATTTTTTCTTCACCTTATTCGGAAAAAAAATTACTTTAACGCAATGCAAACAATAGCATATATGTGAAATGTTTTAAGCTGGATAACAGAAATTGTACATTTAATTTATTATTTAATTAATTTAATTAACAAACCTCTTCCGTAGCCCGATGAACATTGGAAACACTATTCACTGCAACAGTTATTTCTTTCCATACAGCTGTCATCCGCTTATGCCTTTAATGCCAGCTTTTAGGCTACCAAATAAAACCAGACGGTTCGCATCCACTAGCGTCTCCATTTCGGTCTCTGAAAAATTACTCATTTTTTTTGCCGTTGGACATTTCTCCATGTCGTAAAAGTTAGGGGCGAGCCTTCTGAAGACGTGCTTTTATATGGGCGTGTTACGTTAATTACGATCGATCTCAGCCGCCGTATTTATCAACACCAGATCCTTCGTACGCTGGGATTGGTGTGATACGAAAGTTTCGTGAATCTCACGTGCGTCCTATCGTACGATGAATCATGCGTTCAGATTTGCGCTCATTTCTACGTTTGTTTGATAAATGAGGGCCAGCGTCTCTATGTGCAGCCATCGGCTCTTCCGTTAGCCAATGGGATGAATGCTCATAGCTTCATATATTGCCTTGGAGGGATTACATTGTAATGAGTGGAAAACCCCCTGCGTCGAAAAAAGAAGCGCAAGGTCCTCCGTTAAGGTATGAACACACCAAACGCGTACCCGCGTAAGATTTACGCGCGTAACGCAGCTAAAATGTTGCTTGACCATTTTGTGTCAAAAATGGTCCTACGTACGCAGCTACGCGCCTGTGGCTGCGCTGGATTTAGGAGTCCGAGGAAGGAAACCCAAACGCCGCCGTGTTTGGGTGCATGATAGAGCTTGGATCGGGTTAGATTAAATAATCTCAGATATAAATAACAATAATCGGGTTAAATAACTTCACATGGTGTGTCTGGTGTGTTTCCAGCATTCGTAGTGTTGATCAGCAGAGATATAGTCCGCCAAGACGTTGAGGTTGCTTAGCAACCAGAGACTCTGTCCATGCAAGTGAATGGAGCGTTCCCTCTTCGTCATAACTATCAAACCAAACATCCTTCACATTCACCGAGCGAACATTATGAAAGTAAAATGCACATTTCTCGCTAAAAATGTTTACATAAACGCATTTAGTGGCGTAACTATGTTACTATTTCCACCCAGAATAAAGAAAGATGTCGGCCGTATGCTTCTGTGCAAGCGTCACTACTCTCTGCCAGTGACGTCGGGTCAAGCTCAACGCTGATTGGGCAACGCGGCTAATCGTCATGCGTATGAGCGTAAAAAGTTAAATTTTTTGAACTCCTCGCGTACGCGCGTATATGTACGTGCATATATATACGCAGCTCATACACCGCTAACGTGGGTAAAATGTTGCTTGAGCGCATGTAACGCATGTACGCAGCTCATACGCGCGTAAACCAATGGTTCCCTAAAAAAAATAATTGCCGATTTTATACGCGTCTATACACGGGGTACGCGTTTGGTGTGTTCGTACCATTAGTCAATGGGATGAATGCTCATAGCGTCTCTGTGTGCAGCCATCGGCTCCCCCGTGAAGTTGTTACATTGTAAGGAGTTGAAAACCCCATGCGTCGAAAAAAGAAGCGCAAGGGTACCCTTTTGCGTCAGAAACTGAAGCCAAAGTCACTGACCGTTCGTCAGAAATCGACGCGCTCGGAGTGAGAATGTGTTGGTCTGGGCTGGCTACCATCAGTGTCAGAGTGCATACCAAAGCAAACACGTCACCTTTAAAGGGGAGTCAGGGGGGGAGGAAGAGGGAGGGAAACAGAGAGAGAGATTAACGAGAAACAGAGAAAGGGAGCAGAGACAGATATATATAGAAAGAAAGAGAGAGAAAATAGTGAGAATGAGAAAGTAAAGCGAGGGAAAAGGAAAAAATGTAAACAAAAATACATTAACACAAATTCTGCAAACACGAGCAACACCAGAAAATCGATATATATATATATTTGTACATTTGTACAATTTGACATAATATACAATCATTCTCATAACATTTTCACATCTATGCAGTGCAATTGACACAATATATAATTTCACACAATATATTATATAATATAATAATTGAATCTAGGCTAGAACCCTTTAAAAAGTATTGTCTTGCTGAGCAGACTGTTGCCAGTCTGTAATTGCAGCGTGCTCAGTTTTGCAATGGGGTGCAGCCACTTACCACTGTCTCCTCAACTGCTTCTCTTTGGGAAACCTTAAAATTGCGAGAAAGGTTAGCTAGCCAGTCAGTCAGATTCATAATACAGATGTATCTTTAAAAAACAAAAAAACATTTAAATAGAAATAACGTTTTAAACGTCAATTTCGGCCGGCGACTGACTGCAGGTGCATCTCACAGGTGCATGTAGAGTATCGTGAATTGTTTTCCGTAGTTTCATTCATTACGTGACACCTTCATATATTGTAGAACCATTACATATACAGTGGCATGTTTTGAGCCTTTTTTTGTTTTATTCTAGTCTCTTTTTTAAATACCTACATCACAGAGAGAAATTAAGGCCAGTCGCTCAGCCGAAACGCAGCTTTCCGTCGTGACCATAAATGCTATATAATTACATTATACATACATTGTAATTACTCACAAGCAAGTAGTGGTAGATTATATATATATATATATACTGTATATCCTATATTTCTTGACAATATTATCTCCTGTTGACGAACGATAGAATAAGGCTTTGCTCACCATGTCCATTTCACGTTAGACTAGCTATAGTCTGATTCTGGTGGCAACTTAGCTGTCTCAACAGCTCTTAGCTCTCAACATAACACATGATCTACGTGACATGACTGAATTTTACAATTACAAATAGAAACTAGAACTGCAAGCAGTTATGCAGGGGTCCAAGAAGTGTGCATTTTGCCGGCACAACGCGACAAGAAATGTGCATTTCGCCGGCACAACGCGAAGCATGTGTTCAAAACAAATGGGCACGGCGTGTGCCAAAAGTTGCAGCTGACTCCAGTGAATCTGTGGATATAAAGGTTTTGACTGTGGGAGGTTCGGTGTGGGAGTTATAGCCCAAAACGCGTTTTCAGAACATTCCATTGGCAAATTAAGAGACGTACAAAGTCTTAGTTTTTTGGCGCCGCCTTGTGGCGAAATTTCCGAAGTCAATTTTCCTTTTCCAAATAACTCCCGCCCACATTAATAATTCTTGGCCATATTTTCTACATAGACTCGGAATCGCCCCTTGATGGTTTCCCTCGAGTTTGAAGAACATTCCTCTGGCCAATTAGAAGATATACAATTTCCTCGTTTATTGCGCCCCCTTATGGCGAAATATTCCGATTATTGTATTGAACGCCAGTAGGGGTAGCATCGACATGTGTCAAAAATTTGGACTTGATCCGATGTCTAATTTTGGTATTTTTGTAATTTTCTGCGTTTCGACGTAAAATGTAGCTAATAAACAAATATTCAAAACGCTACCGTTTCGTCGTCGAAGGTCGGATCAAAGAAATGTCAGAGGGTTTCTTTGCGTGTGAGACTGAAGATGTCGTGTGCAAAGTTTGGTGTCGATTGGTCAAGAAATGTGGGAGGAGTAGCGAAAAAACAGTTTAGCGGTTTTCGCGATTTAGCGAAAAATATGAATAGACGCAAATGGGCGTGGCCTAGGCCAAAAGATGCAGCAGACTCCAGTGCATCTGTGTGTATAAGGTTTTGAATGTGGGAGGTTCGGTGTGGGAGTTATAGCCCCAAACGCGTATTCCTTGGTATAGCGCCACCTAGTGGCCGGCATGTCTGGATTTTGTCGTCTGCGTAGTCCCCACGGATCTGGATCTAGTCATGCAATTGGCGTGTCTGCACCATTTACGGTTTGGGGTGTGGGCCCACTTTTAGGGGGGTAAGAATAATAATAATAATAAGAAAAATCTTTACAAAAACAATAGGGATCCAACCTGTTGGCTTGGACCCCTAACAATTGTTTAGTCTTACTTGTGAAAGGTAATTCCTTGCGATCTTGTTTGAATCGTCCTGACGGTGGTGCACCCCCAAGCGGCGCATGAAGTAGGCATCTTCACTCCGAAGACGAAATAACTCCCGTACCGAGATGGCGCCGACGATTTATGCCGTCCAAGGCCGAAGGGGGCGTCTACCTATATGATGTCTATGGTTTCACCGAGCATGCATCGGAGGTGGCTCGTGTGTGCTTGCAACCGCTATAAATCCCAGGATGCATTTCGCACTCGCAGCAGTACGATGGCGGACAATATGGAGAAGACGCAGCACAACTGTAGCTTAAGTTACTCTTAACTTATATATATATTTATATAATATATAATATAATAATAATAATAATAATAATAATAATAATAATAATAATAATAATAATAATAATATAAGATAATCTATAAATATATCCTCATCCTCATCGTCATCCGCTTATCCGGGGTCGGGTCGCGGGGGGAGCAGCTCAAGCAGGGGGCCCCAGACTTCCCTTTCCCGGGCCACATTGACCAGCTCTGACGGGGGGATCCCGAGGCGTTCCCAGGCCAGTGTTGAGATATAATCTCTCCACCTAGTCCTGGGTCTTCCCCGAGGTCTCCTCCCCACTGGACGTGCCTGAAACACCTCCCAAGGAAGGCGCCCAGTGGGCATCCTTACCAGATGCCCGAACCACCTCAGCTGACTCCTTTCTAAGTAAAGGAGCAGCGGCTCTAATCCGAGTTCCTCACGGATGGCTGAGCTTCTCACCCTATCCCTAAGGGAGACGCCAGCCACCCTTCTATAAATATATATAGATATATAAAGTCGTGTGTGTATAGCTTATACACATGACAGGACACGCATATCTTTTCAATTTTTATTCATTCAGAATATTTACATACTATTTGAAAATGAAAGAGGCTGGGATTTTGTTTTATATCATTTGTTTATATTGTTCAGGGTCCAGTTGCACCAGCAGAACGTAAGGTCCCACTTAGCTTAGTTCCACCGTAAATTGGCCTTACGGAGGAGTTTAGGAGCTACTAATTGTTACAATGTTGCACCACACCACATACGTCCAACGTAGGCTTAAGTTATATCCTAAAACTTACACCTCCTACTTAGTAGGTGTAAAGTCCGCCGTTAAACCGCCCGCTACCGTTGGCATGGCTTTTCATTTTGATCGGTTAGAAAGGTTACTTCAAAACGAAGAAAATGAGGAAGGATATTGTTTACGGAGACAACGCGTTCTTCGTGATCGGTTAAATCCATTGGACATCTACGACGACGTTGATTTGTACATGCGTTTTCGACGCACAGAAATAATGCGAATAACGGACATACTCGCTAATGACTTAAGACATGACACGGACAGGAACGGGGCCCTTTCTCCATCTTTACAAGTGTGTCTAGCACTCAGATACTTTGCCACCGGTTCATTTCAAAGTCTTGTGGGGGACTCAATACAGGTACACAAGTCCACCGTTTGTAGGACAGTCCGCTCCGTGGCACTGTCATTATGCAGACGCATTAACACCTTCGTCGGTTTCCCATCCCAACCTGACCAACAAATCATCGCACGTCAGAAGTTTTTTAACATCGCTGGCTTCCCTGACGTGCTGGGCTGTGTGGATGGGACTCACATCAGGATCAAAACCCCCACGGAGCATGAAAATGTATTTGTCAACAGAAAAGGCTACCACTCGATCAATGCCCAGATAGTGTGTGACGCTGACCTCAAAATAACAAACTGCGTGATCAAGTGGCCTGGGTCTAGACACGACAGTTATATTCTAAGGCAATCCAGGCTTTGGGGGGAATTCGAGGCAGGCACTTATCCAGGGAGACTCCTGGGGGACTCGGGCTATCCTCTCAGGCCGTGGCTGATGACTCCATACCTCAACCCAGCCAATTACCACGAAGAGCGCTACAACTCAGCGCACATAAAAACCAGGAATGCGGTGGAGAGGTGTATTGGAGTTCTTAAAAAGAGCTGGGCGTGTCTGCATACAGGTAATGCCTCTCATGGTCACAATTTGGCATTAGCAGAGGCTAAACCATTCCTTTAATTTCCTAGACTAGACAGTCACCTGCTTTAAGTAAAAAAAAAAAAAAAAAAGATGCCAAGCTTAAACCAGCCTTAGAGTTAATGTTACATACAGCTACTACTACCTTTGGTCTAGCGCACCAGCGCCACCTACTGATAAACAATTACGAAGTTAGAAAATGTCTGTAGTGCAAAGTAGTTACTTACAAACTAGTTTCTAAATGACATGCATGTATATTGTTTTTTGGGTTATTGACAGGCATAATAATGGAACCAGATAGAGCTGCAGTTGTAGCTGGTGCCTGTGTGGTGCTGCATAACATGGCCATGGCATGGAATGTACCACTGATGGAAAATGCTGCTGCTGATGATGATGGTGACCTGGATGTTCCCCAAGGCATGGAAAACAACCTGCATGCTGAAGCAGCTACTGTTCGAGCGTACCTCGCAAGAACACATTTTAGCTAGACGCAATAAAACGTTTTTTGTCCCACAAAAAAAATATTTATTTGGATAACAGTAGGCCTATTTAAGTTTTAGATAGATAACAATTAGTGATATAACAAAGAGAAAAAGAAAGATTACAGCTCAAGAGTTGTGTAGCCATGTGCTTTCAACTCTTCTTGTAGTTTTAGAATTTCCAAATTTAACTTGTATTTTTCTAGATCTATTTTTTCCTTTTCAGCTCTTATCTTTAAAATCTCTTCCTTGACCTTTTCAATTTCGACGCTTATGAGTTCATGTCTCAGAATGTCAAGGTCTTCTTTTCCCCTCTCTGGGTCGCTTTAGGCACTTAGATGGAGGTGGCAGCAGTTGAGGCTCAGAACCTGAGCCTGAGCCTGTTATGGCAGGCTCAGGTGTTGGTGATTGTACTGGCTGGTGAGATGGTCCAGGTGAAGGGGGGCAGTCTTCCAGAGGTGGGGTTGGTGTTTCCTTCACTGACACGCCACTCTCCACTCCACCTCCTTCAACACCAATGAGACAGGGAGAATCTTTCCCTAGGATGTCCAGGACCAGTGAAGAGTAAGATTCAAGATTCAAAGATTCAAAGATTCAAGATTCAAAAAGCTTTATTGTCTAGTATGTTGCCATACTAGAAAATTGTCTTTTGACTGAAGGCTTGGAGGTGTGTGTGTGTGTGTGTGTGTGTGTGTGTGTGTGTGTGTGTGTGTGTGTGTGTGTGTGTGTGTGTGTGTGTGTGTGTGTGTGTGTGTGTGTGTGTGTGTGTGTGTTATTTGTGTGAGTTCTTTGAGGAATGAGTGTTCTGTGTGTGTATAGCTATGGGGATGAATGATTTTTTGTAGATAGCTTTCCTGGCCAAAGGCATTCTGAATCTTCTGCCAGAAGGAAGTAGATCAAAACAAGGATGGAGTGGGTGGGAGGGATCTAAGAGGATGGAGTTGGTCTTCCTTCCCACTGCCTGGATATACAGATCCTCCAGCGCTTTCTGGTGTATTCCTATTAGCTTGCTTGCTTGCTTAGTTAATCTATTAAGTCTGCTTTTGCTTGCGTTTGTGAGGAAGCCGTACCAGGATGTAATGTTGCAAGTGATGATGGATTCCACCAGAGATTGGTAGGCAGTTGACAAAATGTCTTTACTGACATTGAAGGTGTCTAGTTTCCTCAGGAGATACATACGTTGTTGTCCCTTCTTGTAAACCCCATCTGCATGCTGGCTAAAGGACAGACGTTGGTAGATCTCTGTGCCAAGGTATTTGAACTTCACCACCTGTTCAACCACTTGTCCTTCCAGGGTCAAAGGTGAGGAAAGTGGATGTGGGGTGTTAGATGCCCTCCTCCTATGGCAACACAGTTCTTTGATTTTGCTGATGTTCAACTGCAGTGAGCTTTCTTTGAACCACAGGGCCATTTCAGTGATATATTGGGTGTACTTGGACAGGGTGCTTTGATCTGTCAGTTTGGCCACCAAGGCCAGATCATCTGCATATTTAAATAGCTTGAATCCACTGATGTTGCATGTGATCTCATTGGTGTATATTGAGAACAAGATGGGAGACAAGACACAACCCTGTGGGACTCCAGTGTTAAGGATGATGTTGGACGATGTTACACCCTGGACCTTTACATAATAATAATAATAATAATAATACATTTAATTTAGAGGCGCCTTTCAAGACACCCAAGGTCACCTTACAGAGCATATAGTCATCATTCAAAACTATGTAAAACAGACTAGGAATAAAAGGAAAACAGAGGTTAAACATGAAGAATAATAATAATTAATAACACTCAAAGACGCCTAAAGTGAAGTGGGGACCTCACTAACCACCACCAATATGTAGCACCCACTTGGGTGATGCACGGCAGCCAATCGGTGCCAGAACGCTCACTACACACCAGCTTGAGGTGGAGAGTTAGGGATGAGGTGGAGAGTGAGGGAAAAGAACATATTTAAACACTATCGACCATATTTAAACACTGTCGATCACATTTAAACAATATCGACCACATGTAAACACTATCGACCACATTTAAACACTATCGACCATATTTAAACACTATGGACCACATGTAAACCCTATCGACCACATGTAAACACTATCGCCCACATTTAAACACTATCACCCACATTTAAACACTATGGACCACACGTAAACCCTATCGACCATATTTAAACACTATCGCCCATTTAAACACTATCGCCCACATTTAAACACTATGGACTACATTTAAACACTATGGACCACATGTAAACCCTATCGACCACATGTAAACCCTATCGACCATATATAAACACTATCGACCACATTTAAACATGTAAACCCTATCGACCACAATTAAACACTATCGACCACAATTAAACACTATCGACCACATTTAAACATGTAAACCCTATCGACCACATTTAAACACTATCGACCACATTTAAACACTATCGACCACATTTAAACACTCTCGTCCACATTTACACACTATCGACCACATTTAAACACTATCGACCACATGTAAACACTAGCGACCATATTTAAACACTATCGACCACATTTAAACATGTAAACCCTATCAACCACATTTAAACATGTAAACCCCTCTCGACCACATTTAAACCCTATCGACCACATTTAAACCCTTACATGCAACCTTTACATGCTGGGGTCTGTCCTTTAAAAACTCCTTGATCCAAAGTGTCAGCTGCTGAAGGCGATGCAGGAGTGTGTTGATGTTAACTGTATTAAATGCTGACGAGAAGTCCATGAATAAGACCCTGACCAAGGAGTTCTGGGAGTCCAGGTGCTTTGTGATGGTATCCAGTAGATGTAATGTAGCGTCCTCCACACCTCGTTTTGGCTTGTAGGCAAACTGCAGTGGATCCAGATTCTCACCGATGGTGGTGGTGAGCTCTCCTGCAACAACTCTCTCCATGCATTTGCACAGGATAGAGGTGAGTGCCACTGGTCTGAAGTCGTTCAGAGCTTTAGCCCGGGGCTTTTTGGGAACAGGGATGATGGTGGTCTCCTTCCACGCCCTGGGAACAAAACTGGCATCTAGGAAGAGCTGAAACATTTCCGTCATTACACCGCCCAGCTGACTTGCACACTCCTTCAGTATTCTGCCCTTCAGCCCATCTGGTCCAGGAGCTTTGGAGGAATGGAGATGGGAAAAGATGGATATAACCCGCTTCTCTTCTATGCAGATAGATTCTGGGGGTTATAGGAGAGTGACCATTTCCTCCATAGAGTCAGTGTTGTTGAATCTGGCATAGAAGGTGTTGAGTTCTTCAGCAAAGGCAGCAGGGTCTGGGCATTGTACTGCAGCAGTGTTCTTATTCCTGCCCATCATGGTGTTTAGGCTCCTCCATGCATGCCTTATATCTCCACTGATGAACTTCTCCTCCATTTTGTTTTTGTAGTTGAGCTTGGCCAGCTTGGTCTTCTGCTTTAGCTCCTTTTTCAGCTCTTTAACTCTCTGCTGGTCACCCTGGATGAATGCAAACTTTTTTAAATTGAGACAGTTCTTAAGGTCTTTGGTTATCCATGGCTTATTGTTTGCAAAGATCTTAATTTGTTTGGTGGGAATAACACTATCAGCACAGAATGTGACGTAAGAGCATATGGTATCGTACAACAGGTTAAGGTCACCATTGCATTCCCTGAAGAATTCTTCCCAATCTGTCAGCTCAAAACATCCTTTCAGTCTTTGAATGGAGTCTACCTCCCATGCCATGATGGTTTTGGGCCTGTACTTTTTGGGTCTTCAATTTTTGTCTGTACTTAGGCAGTAGTAGTATTACATTATGATCTGAGGACCCAAGGGCAGGGCAGGGCTTGGATACATATGCACCCGGGATGTTTCCAAAACATAAATCTAGCGTTCTATTCAGCCGTGTTGGCGTTGTTACATACTGTTCTAACTGTGGGAGAAGTGCGGTGACGTCACATGTGTTGAAATCTCCCATCAGAAACACGGGCTGGTCAGATGCCCTGGAGACGGCATTGTCATAACATTCTAAAATGCGCTCTGCTGCCAGCGCGTTGTCAGGGCCAGGGACATAAACAAGAATTACTGTTATTAATTGAAATTCACGGGGAAGATAGTGGGGACGAAATGACACAGACAAGATTTCGTAGTGTCGTGAGCAGTGCATCTCACGAACTGTGAAGTTCGTTGCCCATCTGTCATTTACAACCATGCAAAGACCACCTCCGACTGATTTCCCCGTTACTTCTTTGTCCCGGTCAAAGCGTATGAATGTAAAGCCATCCAAGCACACTGTAATGTCCTCAGTTAACCACGTTTCAGTGAAACAGAATAAACTTGTACTCCGATAATCTGAATCAAGCTTAACAAGTGCCGCAAGTTCATCCATCTTATTACGTAGCGATCGCACATTTGCCAGAGTGAAAGCAGGTAGTGGTAGTTTACTTCCCCGTCTCCTGATCCTGTTCCTGATCCCTCCTCTCGATCCTCTTTTCCTCCTTCTCTTCTTTAAAAGCCGGTGTGTTGGTATGAGATCCAGCTGTTCTGGTGACAAATCAACTGTTTTGCAAGCATATCGCAGCTTCAGAAGGTCCGCTCTGGTGTAGGTGCGTCTCGATGCCATTTGATGCGCGGTGACCCCAGCAGAGAAACTATCTTCATATTCCGTCGTGGATTGATGTTTTAAATCAAACGATGCAGAACTCTCACTATCCATACTTCACAAACGTATTGCACCAGTCTAACTGGACAAAACTTGAAAAAAAATTCGCTATATAATGTTTAAAAAAGCCTTCAATCACGAGTCGCTCAAAAGAGGAGCGCCCCGCGTCGTTGCCACAACAACAAGTATGGCCCTATGTCTTCCTTTGGCCCACCCCCAGTTGAAACCGACTTGGGAAAGTCTTCCGTTGCTTGAATTTTTAAGTCACTCCACTTCTTCCTGACATCTTTAGCCTCTCGGAGCGCAACTCCTTTGGCATTAACGGCCTCCGTTATCTCCTCCCATATTTGTAGTTTTATTTTGTTGGTTATAAAGGTGTTAAATTTAGACTCCAGCGCAGATTTGTTTTCTTTATATTTTGTTATCAAAATGATGACCTCATCATGGGTAAAAAATTTCTTTCTGGGTCTGCGATCGGACATGGCCAGGCCTGAAAAACACAACACCACCACGTTATATACACTCCAGAGTAGGCTATATAGCATATGTTTTCTGCCCTAAAAGTGCAGAGTGTCAAAAGGCAAAGTGCAGCAACTAACTAGGCTACTATTTTACAATATTTACTGGTGCCCTCAAATGATTAGGTAAAACCATACCACATTTGTCATGTCTGCTTTTATTGAAATATGGAAAACGAATTATTATGAACGATTATGAATGCAACACTGAACAACAAGCTGTCTTAATGTGGCATAGACATAGGGTAATGTGTAGAAGGGGGTGGGGGTTATTTATTCAGGTAGGCTAAATTCCTTTATTTGATAGCTTGGTCAGTTAGCCGACAACTCTATATTTGACCATCACCCTATGAAAAGTTACGTTTAAACATGAGTTGAACCAACACACACACACACACACACACACACCTTAATATTGTTTATATTATTAATATAACAAACTTACCGGTAAAGTTAGCCTACTTCGTTTGTGTTGGTATTCTTCCTTTGTAGCGCTTGCAAAGAGCTCTTGGTTTATGGTAGTAGATAAAACCAACCGTTTAACTTTAACTTACCGTTAAAAAATCTGTTAATTCCGTTGTTTCACTAAAGGATTGTTGCTAGACAACACAAGTCAGGCTTCACAGAAAATTCTAAACAATACATTACATTACGTCTACAAAAACCACAACACAACACATGCATGACAGTGAGCTACTCTTTATTGTAAGACATCAAATTGTTTTAGTTACAAGTTTAACGTTGGACATTCATGTAAACTATGGCCAAGCAGTGACACGGGCTAGTATCGATGTTTAAAAGTCGAAATTAGCCATTTCTCCTTCCACTTATAACGCTGGACGATTTTCTCAACTCACATCGCCTGCCGGTCCAAGACGAATGCAGCATTTCCTGTTTACGTTGTGTGCTGCCTGCACTTGATTGGCTTGAAACTATGCAAGCGTCATTAAATGCGACAACAGTTTAGTAAGGGCTGGTTTACGCCTCACTAATAAAGTTATATCTTAAGTTATGGTGGTGCAACTGAAATTTAGAACTATCTACGGCGAACGTTAGGTTAAGACGGACTTTACGCTCCAACTTACAAACGACCTTACATTCTGCTGGCGCAACCGACTGCAGTAGTATATGCCTAAATGAGGCCGTAGCACAGTTAACGGACGAGCAGAGGTGGTGACGCAACCCAGTCGCCAAGAAAAAACGTTGACGGTGTACGTTTCCATGAACACTGGATACTAGGGCTGTCAAAATTGCTCAAAAATTACATTCAAATGTTCGTTTGGAAAAAAATCACGAATTCGAACTATTCGAATATCTGGTTGCCTATTTTACGCAGTTGCCGTCAATATGTCAATAATGCGACAAAACCATGGTTCAAATTAGTGGGATATATATATATCCTATAAACAGCCCAGTAACGTGGAGGCCTAATCATGAAAAGCCACAACTTTGTATCGCTTGCATTTCACCACCACACCTGCAAGCGCGCAAACTATAGTAATCTGAAGAAGACGCCCGCTTCTGAATGTTACAAAGTATGCTAGTGGTAACGTTCCTTGCTTTGCTTACCATTTATCGAGAAGGCCTATTAAAATCGATAAAGAAAAAAAATGCATGTCGCCTACGTCTTCCACCATGCCAGCGAAAGGGCCAGCACTACGCACCGTTCGGATTCATGAAAAAAAAGCTGTCTCGGACTTTGCCGAGAACATTGCGTTATAGCAGCTTTCACCAGTCAGACTACTAGCTCCCTGAGCTCTACTTCGGATGCTTATTGAATGGCATAGCCTGTGTAAGTCCAGCTCAGAACAGTTGTGAATAAGAAAGAATAAATGTCCATGTCTGTTGTCTTGCACAGACAACCAATTGAAATCGCCAGGAACAAAAATGATGAACGTAGGCTATAAGATTTTGTAATGTAGTGCAACCGTGGCTAAACTGCTGGGTTATTCTCAATGAAAAAAAAAACATTAGGCTATAAGAACGATCATCGCAAGCAGCACTGCTTCCCCGGGAAAATAGTCTCGTTTACTTAGTACATATCAGAAGTCACCCAGTCACAGCGTGAGAGCTGGAATACCTATATCCAAGTACGGAAACCCCGAGGGGATAAAATACATTCGCTCTTCACAATACTAGTCTGTTACACTTGTACCGCGGGAGTGTTTTTTCACATTCGAATATTATGAGGGACATCGCGAACAGACAGAGGCTCATTCACAAAGCAGATAGAGGCGCTTGTACCGCGGGAGTGTTTTTTCACATTTGAATATTAATTTTCACGTTCGAATTCGCGTTTTTGGATACATTTCGAATATTCGTTGACAGCCCTACTGGATACGTAGCATTTCAACGTAAAAAATAGCGTGTTATACCTTCAGTATCCACGCGTGCCGCTGTGGATGCGGGTTTCGGGGTTTGGGTTTCACGGCTTTCGCGGCAAATTGTGGACACGATTGTTTAGGGGGGGGGGGGGTAGACTGTTGTTGACCGGGGAGGGGGGGGGGGAGACACGTTTGTTGAGGGGGGGACGACGACACGATTGTAGGGGGGGGGGGGCAACACGTTTGTTGAGGGGGGGGGGGGGGGGGTACACGTTTGTAGGGGGGGAGGGGGAACCCTCGACAACGAGAGTTGGTTTTTATTGAACGCTCGACAACGAGAGTTGGTTTTTATTGAACGAGACTTCAACACGGAACAGCTGCACGAAACGATGGTCACGTCACTCTCGGTGACGGTGTCGACAACAATGAACACACGAACAATGTTAATAGAACAACACACAACCACATAACATCCCGAACCCATTAACCCCACTTAATCCTAACAACAAAACAAGTTAACAAAAGCCCCATTTGTCAACTGACAACCCCAATTCCCAGAATCCCCCGCGGCTCCGGAACACGGCGTAGCTTATATTAATCTTTATTATCTGAATGGGAAATGCAATATTTTAGGACAGATACACCATTAAACGCGTTTCTAATGACATTTCTAGCGAGAAATGTACATTTTCCTTACATAATCTTCAATCAGTGAATGTGTATGATCTTTATTAATCTTTATTATCTGAATGGGAAATGCAATATTTTAGGACCGAATCACCATTAAACGTGTTTCTAATAACATTTCTAGCGAGAAATATACTTTTTACTTGCATAATCTTCAGTCAGTGATTGTGTCTGATCTTTAGTTTTATAGTTATTAGGATTTGATCGGCTCGCTCGCATGTTTCAACGACGTCAGGTTGTGGGCTGCTTTCGCTATAGCAGCTCACGTGCTTCCTGTGTTTGTGTTATTAAACTGTTACTTTATGTAACTTTTAATGATATCATCTTGTTAGAAACACGTATATCTGAGAGCCAACCCAGTCGCCAAAAGCATACGTTGACAGTGTACGTTTCGTGAACACTGGATTACGTCGCATTTCAACATAAAATAGCGTGTTATACACACACACACGCACGCACACAAACACACACACCAACCCGGTATCACGCAATTGCGTGCTCCTGCGCACGAACGTTAATCTATTGAAGCGTGTTCCCGAGCACGATAGTCCGACTTTTTGCGTGTTACACAAAACGAAATGTAAACCAATGCATTCTGAATGGGAGTGTTCTAAGACAATTAACGTGCTCCACAAAACGGTACGAGAGAGAGAGAAAGAGAGAGCGGGAGGGACAGAGAGAGAGAGAGAGAGAGAGAGCGAGAGAGAGAGCGAGAGAGAGGCTTCAGAAAGGGTGTGCGCAGATAGTACAGTGCACCCTAGTTATGTTTATGCCAAAACCTATATATATAATTAGGCTGTGGAAATTGCAATAAGTTAAGAACACAACTTCGCACGTTGAGCACACAGCCGTGTGACTCGTTTATTAAAAGAAAACCGGAAAACAAAGCGTGCTGAAGGTAAACAAATCCAGCATGGTCTGTGACGTCATGAGACGCACGTAATCCTTAGGGACCGCGATCCCTGAACCACCAAGAACGTAAATGACATGCAGTAAACAACAACACAATTGAAAGAACAACACATAACGAAATACTGTAGGTGAATTATGTTACGGTCACTACAAGGCTATAATTATATTATTTAGCGTGTAATGAGACAATCTATAGCCAAATTGTCGAAGATGCCCGAGAATCTTCGGGGATATCAGCATGGGAAATCGGCGAATCAGACCCATGAAGGGGGGGGGGGGGGACACGTTAGTTGAGGGGGGGGGGAGGACACGTTTGTTGAGGGGGGGGAGACACGTTTGTAGGGGGGGGGGGCACGCTCGACAACGAGAGTTGTTTTTTATTGAACGCTCGACAACGAGAGTTGTTTTTTATTGAACGAGACTTCAACACGGAACAGCTGCACGAAACGATGGTCACGTCACTCTCGGTGACGGTGTCGACAATAATGAACACACGAACAATGTTAATAGAACAACACACAACCACATAACATCCCGAAACCATTAACCCCACTTAATCCTAACAACAAAACAAGTTAACAAAAGCCCCATTTGTCAACTGAGAACCCCAATTCCCAGAATCCCCTGCGGCTCCGGAACACGGCGTAGCTTATATTAATCTTTATTATCTGAATGGGAAATGCAATATTTTAGGACAGATACACCATTAAACGCGTTTCTAATGACATTTCTAGCGAGAAATGTACATTTTCCTTACATAATCTTCAGTCAGTGAATGTGTATGATCTTTATTAATCTTTATTATCTGAATGGGAAATGCAATATTTTAGGACAGATACACCATTAAACGCGTTTCTAATGACTTTTCTAGCGAGAAATGTACATTTTCCTTACATAATCTTCAGTCAGTGAATGTGTATGATCTTTATTAACCCTGTAGCACCCCTTTATTATCTGAATGGGAAATGCAATATTTTAGGACCGATTCACCGTTAAACGTGTTTCTAATAACATTTCTAGCGAGAAATATACTTTTTACTTGCATAATCTTCAGTCAGTGATTGTGTCTGATCTTTAGTTTTATAGTTATTAGGATTTGATCGGCTCGCTCGCATGTTTCAACGACGTCAGGTTGCTTTCGCTAAACTAGCAGCTCACGTGCTTCCTGCGTTTGTGTTATTAAACTGTTACTTTATGTAACTTTTAATGATATCATCTTGTTAGAAACACGTATATCTGAGAGCCAACCCAGTCGCCAAAAGCATACGTTGACAGTGTACTTTTCGTGAACACTGGATTACGTCGCATTTCAACATAAAATAGCGTGTTATACACACACACACACGCACACACACGCACAGACACACACACACAAGCACACACAAGCACACACACGCACGCACAGACACACAGACACAGACACAGACACACACACACACACACACACACACACACACACACACACGCACACGGTGCATTTTGCTGCTAAAACAACAACAACAAAATATTCCCTCAAATATTATTACTTTCAAAACGGGAGGGCAGGAAGGGGGGGCCTGCCCTCGGGGTCTGACCGGGCCAAGTCTCGGGCAGGAAGGGCCCCCCCTTCCTGCCCTCGGGGTCCGACCGGGCCAAGTTTCGGTGCGGAGGTCCCAGTTAGGCCCTAGAATAAGGTCTTAAAATTTCAGGGCGGTAGGACCTTCCTATCTCAAAAACTGTTTTTCCACCACATTCTGAACCATTAGGCCTTGCAGGCTACACTTCTGAGGGGCTTTGTCCAAATGACACTCCATTTGGGAAAACTTTTTTTCTCTAAGGGCTAGAACTCCAAATCTCGGATATGTCGTACACGGGGCCCCGGGAAATGTGTGTAAATATTTTAGCATCCCTAGCAATCTCGAAAAGGTCAGCAAAGGGGCGTGACCTCCAACAGTACAGTAAATGTACATAAGACAGAGGTTAGTTTCTAGTCCCCATTTTTTGTGGGATGGAGGTGTACATTTGTGGCTAAAGGTGTGTAGACACAGCTGGCCTGTGGCCACGTTTTTGAAGTCGGGGGTCAAAAGGTCAAAAGGAGCCGGCACCACGCCGCTTATGAGATAACAAAAAGTTAATGTGTGTTTCTCTCATAACTTTTTGTCATTATTAAAGAGAGGCCTTATTCTCAGATATGCATGTTGGATGGCTAGGGTGTAGGTCTGGGAAGAACTTCAGGCCAAAATCTTGCAAGCGAGCCGCCGGGTGCAGGTGCAACGAGATGGAGCACTTGCTGAGCCTGGACTTTCATAATCTTCGCTCTGTGAATGTAAAGGATGTTTGGTCGGATGTTACGACGAAGAATCATAATGTGAATGGGAATATTCTATAAATCTCTTGATATCATCTTTCGTCTCAACACTTCTGCTGCAGCCACTTAAAGTCTCACTCCGAGAACCTTAAAATATGAATCAATCCATTAGAAGTATGAAAATATCTTCCCGGTAGTGCAACAGAGCAAACAAGGTGTCCTTTGACATCTACGTTTCGAGACGATTGCAACAGTGCCACACATGATCATATTTGAATATGTTTCGGGGTAGTAATTAGCTGTCGATTTTGGAGGCCTTTATCAATAATGACCAGCTATAGATTTGCTTCCCGATGGAGATTTTTGACAAATTACATGTTAATTAGCATCTACACGTTAAGCTGAGTCCAATGAGATCAAGCTCGGCCTCTTGCTACACCGAGATCATGTCCTAGACCTAGGTGTACCATGTATAATACATGTTACCATTAGCTAGAGTGTCGTTCTTGGTGTCATTGGACTCAGCTCAACGTGTAGATGCTAAATAACATGTCATTTGTGACAAATCTTTATCGGGAAGCAAATCAATAGCTGCTCAGTATTGATTAAGGCCTCCAATTTCGACAGCTAATTACTACCATTCAACATGTTCGAATATGCTCATGTGTGGCACCGTTGCAATCTCCTGGAAGCGTAGATGTTGAAGGACACCTTGTTCGTCCTCTTACGCCACCGGGACGATATTTACATGCTTCTGATTGACTAATGAATTGATTCAGCTATTCCCCCAGAAGTCTGGGGTCAAAAGGTCAAAAGGAGACGGCACCACGCCGGGGTGGATCCAGATCTCGGGCAACAGCGCAGGGTTGCCAGGTCCTGCAAAAAAACGTGCCCCCCACATACCGTTCAAAATCCACCCAAAATGTCCTAGAAGCATCCCAAATAAAAAATGATATTATTGGCCATTTTGGCCAACGTTTTGAAATATTTTTTTTTTAATAATATTTGAGGGAATATTTTTTTGTTGTTGTTTTAGCAGCAAAATGCACCGTGTGCGTGTGTGCGTGTGTGCGTGTGTGTGTGTGTGTGTGTGTGTGTGTGTGTGTGTCTGTGTCTGTGTGTCTGTGCGTGCGTGTGTGTGCTTGTGTGTGCTTGTGTGTGTGTGTCTGTGCGTGCGTGTGTGTGTGTATAACACGCTATTTTATGTTGAAATGCGACGTAATCCAGTGTTCACGAAAAGTACACTGTCAACGTATGCTTTTGGCGACTGGGTTGGCTCTCAGATATACGTGTTTCTAACAAGATGATATCATTAAAAGTTACATAAAGTAACAGTTTAATAACACAAACGCAGGAAGCACGTGAGCTGCTAGTTTAGCGAAAGCAACCTGACGTCGTTGAAACATGCGAGCGAGCCGATCAAATCCTAATAACTATAAAACTAAAGATCAGACACAATCACTGACTGAAGATTATGCAAGTAAAAAGTATATTTCTCGCTAGAAATGTTATTAGAAACACGTTTAACGGTGAATCGGTCCTAAAATATTGCATTTCCCATTCAGATAATAAAGATTAATAAAGATCATACACATTCACTGACTGAAGATTATGTAAGGAAAATGTACATTTCTCGCTGGAAATGTCATTAGAAACGCGTTTAATGGTGTATCTGTCCTAAAATATTGCATTTCCCATTCAGATAATAAAGATTAATATAAACTACGCCGTGTTCCGGAGCCGCGGGGGATTCTGGGAATTGGGGTTCTCAGTTGACAAATGGGGCTTTTGTTAACTTGTTTTGTTGTTAGGATTCAGTGGGGTTAATGGGTTCGGGATGTTATGTGGTTGTGTGTTGTTCTATTAACATTGTTCGTGTGTTCATTATTGTCGACACCGTCACCGAGAGTGACGTGACCATCGTTTCGTGCAGCTGTTCCGTGTTGAAGTCTCGTTCAATAAAAAACAACTCTCGTTGTCGAGCGTTCAATAAAAAACAACTCTCGTTGTCGAGCGTGCCCCCCCCCCCCTACAAACGTGTCTCCCCCCCCTCAACAAACGTGTCCTCCCCCCCCCCCCCTCAACTAACGTGTCCCCCCCCCCCCCCCCCCCCCCCCCCTTCATGGGTCTGATTCGCCGATTTCCCATGCTGATATCCCCGAAGATTCTCGGGCATCTTCGACAATTTGGCTATAGATTGTCTCATTACACGCTAAATAATATAATTATAGCCTTGTAGTGACCGTAACATAATTCACCTACAGTATTTCGTTATGTGTTGTTCTTTCAATTGTGTTGTTGTTTACTGCATGTCATTTACGTTCTTGGTGGTTCAGGGATCGCGGTCCCTAAGGATTACGTGCGTCTCATGACGTCACAGACCATGCTGGATTTGTTTACCTTCAGCACGCTTTGTTTTCCGGTTTTCTTTTTTACAAAATAAACGAGTCACACGGCTGTGTGCTCAACGTGCGAAGTTGTGTTCTTAACTTATTGCAATTTCCACAGCCTAATTATATATATAGGTTTTGGCATAAACATAACTAGGGTTGTTGGGAAAAATAACCTGCTGAGTACATCACATGTACATTATAAATATAGCTAACTCCTACCCTAGCCTGATGAGCACATCACATGGACACATTATAATATAGTCAACTCTTGCTCTAACCCAACAACACAAACATGATAATATATAGTCAGGTCAAGGCCGGAGCTGAAGGCCCCATCTCCCAGGCAGGCAGATGGTGGACACTCAGACAATGCACCAGTATCATCTCCAGAACGGGAGAGCCACATTAATTTATCACACAGGAGACATTTTGAGAGCTCTTCCCCGTTAGGAGGAACCAAGAGATACCTCTGCCCACACCAGGGGCCTGAGAGCCACATTAAATTATCACACACGAGACATTTCAGGGGGGCACTCCCCGTTTTAATTTATCACACCGGAGACACGAGGAACTCTCCCCGTTACGAAGCTCTCTCAGGGCCTGGGAGCCAAAACACACAGAACCGCACACACCTCAAACGCACACACCTCATCGAGAGGAGGATACAGCATAAGACTGCATCACACAGGGACTCTTCACCTTCTTCTGCAGCAGACCTTCCACGGAGGCGAAGCTCTGGACGAACCATCAGCGCTGATTAGGGACTTAGACATATTCGATTTCTCACGCTTTATGACTCTGTATAACCGTTGCCACTTTACTTAATAAATCCAAGGTCCTCGTGCCGATAGACTTTATTACCTCTCCGTCTCATTTCATCTGGTCCAGTAACTAGACAGACCGTTTTTCCCAACAGGGTGCACTGTACTATCTGCGCACACCCTTTCTGAAGCCTCTCTCTGCTCTCTCTCTCTCTGTGTCCCTCCCGCTCTCTCTTTCTCTCTCTCTCGTACCGTTTTGTGGAGCACGTTAATTGTCTTAGAACACTCCCATTCAGAATGCATTGGTTTACATTTCGTTTTGTGTAACACGCAAAAAGTCGGACTATCGTGCTCGGGAACACGCTTCAATAGATTAACGTTCGTGCGCAGGAGCACGCAATTGCGTGATACCGGGTTGAGATGGCGGAGAATGGCGATTTAAGTTCTGCATTTAAATGTAAGTATTTGGTTTCTAGTCACTCGAGTATTTGACGATACAAATGTTAAAAAAAACAAGGGCCCTTAAAACTTTTTTCATTAAAGTAACAGGCAATATAAGTAAGGTAACGTTACAGTTAGTGACGCTGTAACGTTAACTAAGAACACCCGTTAAGCCCTATAGTTTCAAATTTAAGAGGTCAAAAGCGTTATATTTACCGAAATTGTGGCGATTATATAGATAATTTGCTATTCTGAAACGTTAGATAAATGGACCAACGCGAACACAGGTTGTGGACCCTGGTTTTCAGACCGTAACGTTACAGACGTTGGGATTGACTACACAGTTAACTTGGTTATTTTGCTATTTCAGCTGCTTTCGTTTGGTAGTGTAAAGCAAAACTAATTCTAACATTTGGTTTTGGTTTAGGGAGCCAGCAGCATACTGCTCGATTTATTCTATTGATGAGCTGTTCACCGGGGTGAAATACTCAGCATACTCAGTGTGGCTTGGGGGTAAAGAAACAATCGTTTATTTATATCGTAAGTTAGTTTATAAAAATTATTATAGGCCATTTATATATCTACATTTGACCATATTGTAAAGGTTAGTTAAATTAGCCCTCATTAAACAGCAGGACAGATACAACATCCCCAGAAATCGTATACTACGATGTCCTATTTTGGGTTATTAAAGAAAGAAAGACAAAAAATGTCACAGCTCGCATCAATACTAGACAGCACTAGACAGTTTTGACTTCTACTGGTTGTCTTATTATTATGGGCTTCATATAGGATGAGGGCTAATTTAAATGTAACCTTTACAAGATGGTCAAATATATATATTATAAATGGCCTATTGTTAACATGGGCTATTAACATGATTGATAAATGTGTCTCTTGTTTTCTCTGATTAATAATGTCTCTGTGTTTAGGACAATTCTTGAGAAAATAGGCCTGCAGGGGAAGGTGACTCCCCTGCAGGCAAAGAAAAAATGGGACAATTTAAAAAATATATATAAAGTATGAACATGTCATTTTAAATATACATTATTTGTTTTAACCATGCAAGTTAATAAACACTTTTGCTGAATTTTTTTTTGATACTGCTGTTGTTAACTGCCATGATTGATTTCCTCTGCCTTAGGATTGCAAGTATCCAGGGTCAGGAGAGGGGGTAGGTGGGAAACCCACTACTGCCACTTGGCCCTGGTTTGTCCCCATGGATAAGGTATTGGGACAGAGGCATTCCACCCACCCCCCTGTCCTAATTGCCTCCATCCCTGAGAACACACCAGGGCCAAGTACAGCAAGTACAGCAGTGGTGGATCAGGAGGTCGAGGACAAGGATCAGGAGGAGGAAAGACAGCGAGGGCCAAGGTCCAGAAAGAGGGACAGAGAGGAAGACATGTTCCAGAGTCGCTCACTATCTTCCGAAAAGGACTCAAGACTCACCTGTTCAGAGTCCACCTCGACTCTGCATAGTCACCCTCCCCCTTCTGGCCACCATTGTACACTGTGTTGTATTGTATTGTATTGTATTGTATTGTATTATAGTACTTAACTGTGTAGCAACTGCAGTAGCTGCTATCATGGCTGTAACACGGGGAATTGATTAGCCTAGCGATTGTGGTACTTGCACTTGGTTCTATGAACATCCTTTCTGTACCGACAGCGATATATTGATGCACTTCTTATGACAAATGTACTTATTGTAAGTCGCTTTGGATAAAAGCGTCTGCAAAATGTCAAATGTAAATGTTCCAGTTAATAAAAGAGGACATGAGGCTACAAAGGGAGGCAGAGGAGAGAAGAGCCCAGGAGAGCAGGGAAAGAATGGATAGGTTTTTCTCAATTTTGGAGCGTTTGGTGGACAAATAACTTGTGTTCTGTTCTATTTAACACATTGTTTAATATTATTTACATATTTATTGAAACTCACTTAACTAACTATTTAACTAACTTTTTTAACTAACTATTTAACTAACTTTTTTATTAAAACCCTAACTAACTTTTTTGTATTGACTAATGTATTCGTATATAACTTATAAAACATATATACAACAATAAAACTATTTACAACAAAAAACATTCATGTGACTATTTGCAACAATTATGATAAAACTACTATATACAAAAACATAATGATCAATAATAATTTTTGTTGGTTTCTTTGTTCTTTTTTTCGCGCTGTCCGGTTTAACTTCTGTTTACTAACAGGTCAGGTCAGCTGTCAGGGTTGCTAGGTGACAGGAGCAGCGCATGGTCACGCAAGATAAAGGGCGGTAACGGTTTGTTACGTAAACCGGAAATGCTCCGTAGGCTAGACCGTCCCATTTCTTCGGCCTTCGGAGTGTCCTTCGCGGTCTACGAAGGCCGCATCCTTCGAAGGACACGGTCTACGAAGGATGCGTCCTATGAATTGGGACACAGCCACAGGCTGTGTCCCAATTCAGAATTCCCATTTTTTCAGAATTTTTCAGAATTCCCATTTTTTGTGGGATGGAGGTGTACATTAGTGGCTTAAGGTGTGTAGACACAGCTGGCCTGTGGCCACGTTTTTGAAGTCTGGGGTCAAAAGGTCAAAAGGAGCCGGCACCACGCCGCTTATGAGATAACAAAAAGTTAATGTGTATTTCTCTCGTAACTTTTTGTCATTATTAAAGAGAGGCCTGATTCTCAGATATGCATGTTGGATGGCTACGGTGTAGGTCTGGGAAGAACTTCAGGCCAAAATCTTGCAAGCAAGCCGCTGGGTGAAGTCCAACGAGATGGAGCACTTGCTGAGTCATTTCCTGTAGGGCTGGAGCCACAGGTTGAAGCGTATGCGTCCTTTGAGACCCCCTTTGATATATTAGAGACCCCAAAGTACAGCTTACTTACATTTTCTCGACTCAGTCACCTATTGCATCACTTCCTTTAGGGCTTCGGCCTCCTAATTGATCATTGTAGTATAATTGAATGCCCTCTTTCATATATATGATACCTCCACCACTGGGACGTGGCAACAATTCTCCAAATCCATATGGGGAGGTGGGGGGAATGCTTGTGGACAGTAGGGGTGTACACTAGCCATAAATAGGAAGCAAACTCAGGAGAAGGAATGACCTCTCACAAATATTTATTCAATAAATTGTTTCAAATAACCCTGCCTCGTTAAATTAATGAGCTTGGTGTTTTGCTTTCAAAAATTGGTTATAGAAGAAGTCTAAACTGCAGAAAATAAAAACATCCAAGCTGCCTTTAAGGATACCTTGGAATATCTGTCTATTTTTTAACCATCGGACCCTAGTTTACGACCAAAACAACCCAATTGACGGCAGCTCCTTTGCCGCGTGGTTTAAGCAGGCCCCCAGGATAGGCGCATACTTCCGCAATCCACCAGTGCTCAGAGCTGGCTGTGGACGGGGGTCCGTCATTTCATGTGGCCCAGAAGTAGATATCGCCGTCCACTCCAATACAAGTGGGGAACAGGATTGTGTCTCCGCAAAAAATGTCTGGATATCAATCAAAGGCTCATAATTATATTTCTACCCTGTTCTAAAAAAATTTAAGTTTTTTCTTTTCAAAACGCCTCCTCAAGCGTTTTATTAGCAGTTTATGTTGGGTGGGCAGCTGAAAGGAGTCGTACTGAAACAAACGGCTCCTTGCTATGGACCTATTTTGAAGTGCACGGCTCCATTAACTTCCGAATTAAATTAAATTCCGAATTAACTTCCATTAACTCCATTAACTTTCAAAGTCTGAGATTTGTCCTTTTACTTAACATGAATGGCGTTGGACACGGATATATAACACACATATCATTGAAATAACTGTAACAGGCACGGACGTATTGTTTACCTGAATGATTATGGGAGACCTATGTAATTTTCATAATATTGTTAATTGTCTAATATTAACATTTCAGTTGCGTTGGTAGGTATTTCAATTTCATTTGCTTGTTTAGCTATGTATGACAGGGTTATGGTTAGCTATGTATGACAGTTGACAATGTTGGTGTATTACAATTCATTATTTGGGTAGGCTACTCCAACTTCGTTGCTGGTCGATATGTAAACATTTACTTTTATATAAATGATTGATTGCATTTTTCGTAAATAGTTAGTTGGAAGG
The DNA here is from genome assembly GCF_031168955.1 of Gadus macrocephalus. NCBI lineage: Eukaryota > Metazoa > Chordata > Actinopteri > Gadiformes > Gadidae > Gadus > Gadus macrocephalus. Next base: position 20,610,542 of record NC_082396.1, on the reverse strand, counting down.
AATCAGTTTCTTAAGCAATAACATTGAACTGAATTTTTTAGGCCTACATACGTTTACTATGTTACTATGGTATTATATGGAGCAATCTTACATATTTATGAAGTTTCCAGATCAATAAAGTTCTATCTCTTTTTATTTGAACTGCCTGTATGTCCTCTTGATTATAGTATTACAGTGTGTACCTTGGTTATCAGTTATCATAGAATGGTGTCCAAATGGCTGCATGTGTAAGAAATAGGATTTGAACCAAGTGTTACAATAAAAAAAGCTTTTATTACAAGACCCCCCACCCCAAATTCTAACCAAACACTTTTTTTGGCTGTTTGGCTGGGGCAGAAGAGTGGAAGGGGAAACAAAGACAGGTAGCCTAAAGAAGAAGTAAGGAAAGGAATGAGAGGAAGAACAGTGAAATTAATGAACAGTGTGATAAACGCAAATGATTACCCAAAGGACAATGTGGTATTGGCATATATATTCCAGAATTTGAAAAAGGATATGGATATAGAGTGGGTGACTTTATCAGTATACTCAATCGAGATGGCCACAATAATAACCGCTCTTAGATGGGTTGTAGATACTAAGTTTTATAACAGATAATTCAATACGTGAAGATTTGGTGATAGAGGTAAAGCATCTTCTTTTAAATATTATAAGCCTTGGTTTAGTTATTCAGTTCTGTTGGATTCCAGCCCACCATGGAATATATGGCAATGAAATTGCTGATAAATTAGCTAAAAGATACTAACCTAATTAGAAGAATTTAACCTTAAGTATATATATTTTTTATTTGTATTTATTCATTTCTTTTGTTAGTTTGTTTTATTTTGTTTATTTTGTTTCGTTAGTTTGGTTTTTTCTTTGAATTTATTTTTATGATTTAAAGTATCATTTGCCAACGTCCTTGTCACAAACTCCTGTGTAGTAGTCCAGTAGGTGGCGGTATATGGGGAAAAACTATGATCCTCCACTAAACTAGAAGAAGATCTCTGCATCCGGTACGTCACGGACTAGGTCACGTGTCTTGGCCCCATAACGCGGAAGCAAATCGCTCCTGTACGTTACCCTGCGCCACTGAGCAGTTTGTATAGGAATGAATGGGCGGCCATTTTCCAGTCTGTAGTCCATCCTTTATTATGTCCATGGGTTTAAGGATTAGAGGGGGTGGTCGATAGCAACCACCATAGCAACCATGACGGTCAAGTGACTGGATGCAGCCCCGTTGAAAAAAATAGAATACCACCCTACACACTCAAGAGATTAATCAGGAGATTAATGATGTTTAAATTATTAGGACCAGTCTTTAATTGCATGGGTTTACAAATCGTTCTGTGTAGCATGGAAAAATCGGAGTAACACTCCCATTCAGAATGCATTAGTTTACATTTCGTTCTTTGAAGCACGGTTATTTTTATTTATTTATTTAATTTCAGTTTTTGAGGAGCGGCTTCAAAGATGCAAATTTTTCTGCAATAATCCAAAATCCAATGGAAAAACCCGTTGGCTTTTTGTCAAGGGAACGGAACCGAGGGCGACGCTCACTTCCGGGTTGGCCAACACACGTCATCCCTCCACCACTCAATACTGTAAAAACACATGTTCAAGTTGAATGATAATGCATGAATTTATTCTTTATTCTGCTATAGTGATAGCATCGCCACGTCATGGCCGCAGGCTGCTAACACTGCTAACACCCAGGAGGTTATTCTGCTATAGTGATAGCATCGCCACGTCATGGCCGCAGGCTGCTAACACCCAGGAGGATGGCGCCCCACCCCCGCCCCCGTACTGATAGTAGTCCTGAGTATTACTGAGACAAAAAAGGGTTCAGCCGTAGACACAGTATAAAGGAAGTTTCTCATAATCTGCTGAACCCAAGGTTGCCTACGTCAAAGCAGGGCAACTTTCGCATTCATGCTGTAACCACTAAGAGAGTAAACAAAGGGAAACTTAGACACACTGCTAACCTCACAAATCTCATATCTATTGCCTCCAAACCAAAAACAACCTTAAAGCCTATCAACAGCCCCATCAGGATGGCTCTACTTAATGTGAGGTCTCTTAATAACAAATCATTTTTAGTTAATGATTTTATTACCACTTCCAAACTGGATTTTATGTTTTTAACTGAAACATGGCTGGAACAAAATAACAGTGCAACCGTTCTGATAGAGACAGCCCCTCCCGACTATAACTTTTTTGATGCATGTAGATCTGGAAAAAGAGGTGGAGGGGTTGCTGCTATATTTAAAAATGTATTTCAGGGGAAACAGATGTTATTTGGTGATTTTCCATCGTTTGAATACCTTAGTGCTGTATTGAAATGCTCCCCCAGAGTTCTCCTATTAATTATTTACAGGCCACCCACATATTCTGCAAATTTTTTCGATGACTTCACAGAATTATTGTCTAGCATCTCCACAGAATTTGACTGTCTAGTTATAACTGGTGACTTCAATTTTCATACTGATGATTTGAATGACAAGTGTGCAAAAAAACTTTTTACCATTTTGGACACATTTGAACTGTCTCAACATGTGAAAGAGGCTACTCATTGTAAGGGGCACACTCTAGACCTGGTTATCACAAAGGGCCTCAATGTTTCTGATCTCTCTGTGACTGATCCTTCCTTGTCTGACCACTTTTGTGTTTTCTTTAACATACATTTTATTCCCGACATACAGACAAAATCAAACACTGTCAAAAAACGGTATATCAATGAAGATTATAATGTACTTTTTAAAAAGGCCATCTCCTTGCTACCACCTCTAAACCCATGTTCTGCTGATGATCTTGTAGAAAACTTTAATTTGAAAATTTTGAAAGTCATAGATGTCATTGCACCTTATAAGGTTAAAACGATTTCTGGAAAGCAAAAGGCACCCTGGAGAAAAGCTGCTTCTGTAACAGCACAGAAAAAAGAATGCAGGAAGGTTGAACGCATCTGGCGTAAAACAAAACTTCATATTCACCATGATATCTATAAAGAGAGCCTCCGTGCCTACAATTTAGACTTAAAAAATGCTAGAGAAACATTTTTCTCCAATATCATTAAAACCAACACTAATAATGCAAAAACCCTATTTGCAACTGTTGACAGACTGACCAACCCCCCAACAGAAATTCCACCTGATCTCCATTCCACGCAGAAATGCAATGAGTTTGCAGCTTTTTATATTGATAAAATTGAAGGTATCAGACGCGCCATCAATATCTCCACGTCAAACAAAAATGTTGGACTACCACCCTGTTCAGGCAAAAATTACGTGACAAGGATGGCACTCTTTGATGTTATAGACTCTCAAAATCTTGTGGAAACTGTGACACAACTAAAGCCATCCACCTGTTGCCTTGATACTATACCTACCAACCTCTTTAAGAATGTTTTCGACTGCCTAGCAGTAGACATATTGCAGATAGTTAACAACTCTCTCCAGTCAGGCAAGTTCCCAAAAGCTTTGAAAACTGCAGTTATTAAACCCCTTTTAAAAAAGCGGAGCCTAGATGCCTCTATTATTAACAACTACAGACCAATATCAAATCTACCCTTCATAAGTAAAATCATTGAGAAAGTTGTCCTCCAGCAACTAAATCACTTCCTGGCATCAACTGGTTGCTATGACACCTTCCAATCAGGATTTCGACCCCTGCACAGCACTGAGACCGCCCTTATTAAAGTTGTAAACGACATCCGTCTTAACACAGACTCTGGCAAAAAACCTCAATACTAATGCTACTTGACCTCAGTGCTGCATTCGACACTGTAGACCATACATTACTTCTGGAAAGGTTAGAAAACTGGGTGGGGCTTTCAGGCACTGTCTTAAATTGGTTCAGGTCCTACCTACAAAATAGGAACTACTTTGTTTCCATTGGCGACTTTGTATCAGAATCAACCAACGTGACATGTGGAGTCCCACAAGGTTCGATCTTAGGACCCTCTTTATTCAACATCTACATGCTCCCACTAGGGCAAATCATGCAAAATAACAATATTGACCATCATTGCTATGCTGATGACACGCAAATCTATGTATCGCTATCACCAAATGACTATCGGCCCATAGATCTGCTGTGCCAGTGCATTGAGCAAGTGAAGGAATGGATGTGCCGAAATTTCCTTCAACTAAATGAGGACAAAACAGAGATAATTGTATTTGGTTCTAAAACGGAAAGGCTTAAAGTAACCCAACACCTTCACTCTCTGTCCCTGAAAACCTCAATCAAAGCCAGAAATCTAGGGGTTATCATGGATTCAGATTTACATTTTGACAGTCACATCAAATCAGTTACAAAATCTGCATATCATCACCTTAAAAATGTAGCAAGACTTAGAGGGCTCATGTCCACCGAAAACTTACAAAAACTTGTACATGCCTAGGCCATGCCTTAGGCCCAAAATATTTAACTGATATGCTTCCACTACATCAGCCTTCTAGACCACTAAGATCCTCTGAGACCAATCTGTTAATTATCCCCAGAGTAAACACAAAACATGGGAAAGCAGGATTTAGTTACTATGCAACAAATAGCTGGAATAAACTCCCAGAGGATTTAAGACTTGCCCCAACTCTGAGCACCTTTAAAACAAGACTGAAGACTTTTATGTTTGCTATAGCCTTCTGCTAAAATCTTAAATACATTGCACTTTCTAAAAAGCTTTTTAACTTTGCCTCTATTTTCTATTTTAATACTAAAATGCCTTTTTCTATTTTACCCATTTCTTTGCATATGTTTTTCTTTTACTTATCTATTATTTTATTTTATTGTATGACAATGTTTATACGTGAAGCACTTTGAGTCTGCCTTGTGTATGAAAAGTGCTATATAAATAAAGTTGCCTTGCCTTGCCTTGCCTATAGTAACACGGTAAATAAATGGCAAAAATGGGCTGAGAACGAATTCGTATTTACGATATTGTAGTGACTACATTATGGGTTCGTGTTCCCCTCTTACTGATCGAGTGGGAGGGAACTGGTCAGGAGTCACGGGGGCTAGGGGGACGTGTTAGGCGGTTGCACGCGACCAGTGCATGGTTGCTAACCATGCACTGTGACTGATTGTTCTGATCTATTTTATTGGATTAAACAGTTATAATTAAGTTGCCTACGTCCTCCTTTTCCTCCGGCACTACAATATGTTCAATAAAACGTAATCACTGACAAAATACGTTTTTTAGACAAACGTAATTGAGAATGCCGAATAGTTCTCTGGGAACGTGATTTTGATGAGAAAGGGTTGCTCTGTCTGTCTTGGTCTCTATAGCAACGACCTCAGCTACCCAGCACTGATCAAAAAAACGATTGTTTCTCTCAATCAAAGCACAAAACAGGACAACTGATGCCTGTTACGTATTTTAAGAATCTAAGCTACCCACACATAGACCCAATGAAGCAGGACCAAACATATAAGCCGTAAATACTATACATAGCCACAAGGGGAGCAAGACCTTATTGGAGGCTGCTCCAGCCACAGATAGCAGCACCTTTTGATATATGAAGAAGCCGAAGCCATTACGGCACCCCGGCCACGCCCACTATGCCACGCCCACTTGACGGTCTCTACCTGTGCACTAGAGGTGGAGAGCGTCAGAGATCAATAGGTAGACGGCGCAGAGAGACCCCGGGCCTAAGCCCGGGGGCTTGAAGTAGATCACGGTATTTTCCTCTCCACGCGTTAGATACAATTCCCTCCCTTAAGCTACAGTTACCATACCGAAACATGCCTACTTTATAATAAATGAAGTCAGTTAAAAGCAACCCGGGATTGGACAACTTTCTTCAAGAATACTGCAACATATTTGGTGACCCCGACGTTTGGAAGAAAGTCCCGAGAATCCCGGCGGGCGCGACGCTAAAACAACTTCAACAGGCCACACACGTCTGAGGTAAGTAAAACTCATTGTTTTAAAGATTAAATCTGAAATAGGATTGGTTATAAGAACATTTAGGTGTAAGTTTGTTTTAGCCACCGTCCGGTCGTGCTGCTCCAGAGGCCTAGACCTCGATTTAAAAAGCATAACAACACGTGTAGATCAACGGTTGCAAGAACACTGAAGGCCCAACCTCCCCCTTTTTTCACACTTGAGTTGTTCTATTTCATGTAGGCTACGCCGTCTAGGCTTCGCCTTATGGGCTTGTCCCGCTGAAAATTCAAACTATGCACCTATCAGCGTGGGCACCGCCCACATTTCCCACGGTATCGTGTATATAGCACGGTGCATAATGTCGCTCATCCTCCCTTTTCTTACAGCACTTGTGCTTGTCAGCAGATTAGAGAACTACCTAAAAGAAGATGTCTTCAACGGAACAATGGATCTCCCAAGCCGGTGGCAGCGGCCCGGGAGAGGCCTCGGACAAACGGCCCTTTTCAGGGCCACCTGAGAGCGCTCCTGGGGCTAGGTCCTTCGCAGGACTCCTTTGCGCCTCCTGTCCCGCCTCCCTGGCACCGGGTGACGGGCATGTGGCGTGTTTTCGGTGCCTCGGCGCCGACCACGCCGCGGCTGCTATGGCGCCCTCCGTCTCCTGTGTCTCATGCCGGAAGCTGTCTGAAGAAGGGATCCTCTCCAGGCACCTCTACTTCTTTCCGGCGGTGGACCTGGCTGACGCCATTGACCTGTTCAGGGCCAGCCCGGACTACCACGATGGCGTCATCAACGCCGACGACGACGCTGTCTCAATAGACGATGTCTTCGACGACTCGGCGTCCGGTGTTTCCCACTCCCGGGTTTCAACCGCCACCGCCGTGGAACGAGAGAGACCGCGCCGGATGGCTGATCTCTTCGGGGAGATCATGGGTGAGGCGGCGGCCATCAAAGGAATTCCTATGCCGGCCCCGCCTCTCGCCCCCATATCGGACGATATGCAGGGCGAGTGCTTTCGCACCCCATCGTCTTCCGGAAGGGTTACCCAGTGCCCCTTGTTCCCGCCTGTGCAGCACTTTTTTAGTGCTGCCGGTGGGGACCCTTCTACACTGAAGGCCCCGGTGAAGTCCTACACGGATTTCACCAACGTGGAAGGGTGGGCCGATACTCAGGCGAGGGGGATCCCTCGCCTGGAGCCTCCCCTGGCAGCGCTTCTCTATCCGGGCGCCGTATGGCGCCCTAACGAAAAGCCGCTGCCCCCCGACCACCTCCAGAAACAGATTGTCGGCCTAACGTTTGTGCCTCTCAATCTGCGGCGGCGGTCAACAACATCGCCATGCTCTCCTCCGCCATGGTCTTCTTGTCGGCTGACCGGGAGGCCTACGGCCCGGAGGAAGCCGCAAGATGGCTGACTGTTTCCCGCTTTTCCAGCGCCATCCTCCAGCTATGCCAGCCGATAGCCGTTTCGGCCGGCCGGCATATGGCGTGGTCAACTATGATTCAGCGAATCATATGGCTCTCCCACACTGCGGTGCCGGAACGGGAGCGGGCCAGCCTGGTCCAGGGTCCACTAGCGCTGGATGGCCTATTTGGTCCCCGGTTCTCCGAGGTTCTCACGCACCAGCAGTCTGTCCGTGAGAATCGTTCCCGGTTCGGGGCGATTCTCACGGGCTCCTCCCACCAGCAGGCCGGGAGGAAGCGGGGTCCAGGCCGGGCCCAGCGTTCCAGGGGACCGCCTCCGACTCCAGCCCCAGTGCCGCAGCAGCAGCAGCAGCCGCGGCCACCGCCACCGCGGACGGGTGGAGCAGCGCCACGGACCGGGAAGTTCCGGAAGCTGGCTCCGACTTTTTCCTTCCCTAATAAAGAAAAAATTAAAGACTGTTCGACTGAACGGCAGTACATGGTACCCAAGGAGCGATATTCCTTAGGCCACCTGCGTCCTACGCTTGTGGCGCGACCCTCCATGTTGCCTCTTTCCCCCCCTCAGCCCGGTGGCTGTAGGGTGGCGGCGTGTTCACATGGCCTCTGGTTCACCTGCTTCTAAGAAGCGGCGATCCTTGGAGCCTCGTGGATGGATCGGAGACTCGTTGCACGAGCCCGTGGATGCGGCCGCTTGTACCGGTCCCCTGGTTCCCCACATTAAAGGTGCGGAGACGGGTCCGCGCGCTGTGGCTACAGCCTGCGGACAGCACATGCGCATAGGTGCGGCGGCCGGACGGCTCGCTCCCTGTTCAGCGGTCACGAGCGCAACATCTAGACAGCTCGTTGTTTTTACAGCGGCTGGTTCTGGTACGTCTCCTATGCTCGCTGAGCCTCCTCCCTTTCGTGGGAAGCCCCCCTTGGTTCACACGCAGTGTGGAGGCGGTAGGGGCAGAGGAATACGGGTTATTCCTGGACGGTCTTCCTCAGCTGTCGTCTCGCCCTCTCTCCAACCGCTATGCGTGTTGGCAAGAGCGGTGCGTTCTGCCATCGTGGTTGGACACCACGTTGAGATGGGGCCATCCCATACAGTTCAAGCGTCGTCCCCCACCATTTATGGGGTTGGTGGAGACCACGCTACGGGACCCGGCTGCGAGCACGGCTCTGGCAGCAGAGGTGGCACGTCTCTTGGTAAAGGGGGCCATCACTGTCGTTCCCCCCCACGAGTCTCACCTAGGTTTTTATTCCCGCTACTTCCTGGTTTCCAAGAAGTCAGGGGAAATGAGACCTATTCTGGATCTTCGCGTGTTCAACAGATTCGTTGCCACGAGGAAGTTCAGAATGCTCACGGTCGGAGCATTGTTCCGGTGTGTGAGAGAGGGCGATTGGTTCACATCCCTGGATCTCAAGGATGCTTACTTCCACGTCCCTGTTCGGCAGGCGCACAGGAAGTTTCTCAGCTTTGCCTTTATGGGGATGGCGTACGAGTACCTGTGTCTGCCGTTCGGCTATTCCCTGGCGCACCTTCTCGAAGTGTGTGGAGACGGCGTTGGAACCGCTCAGGCGTCAGGGAAAGAGGATTCTCTTCTACCTAGACGATCTGCTTATTCTGAGCAACTCAGAAGAGACCGCGAGAAGGGACACCATGTTGGTGATAAACCATCTCTCCTTCCTGGGTTTTGCCATCAACTGGTAGTGTGATGGAAAATCCACATGTTGTATTGTTTTGGTCTATGTATGAATTTAAGTTTTGTTGCTATTCGGTGTAATTTTTATATAGGGCCTACGTTCTACTCCTTGTGGGCCATCTAAAGAGTAAACCGTCAAGGGTCGAGTGATGCATTTTGATTGCCTTCCCTTTCTTTATCTTTTGTGTGTTGTAAATCAGCTTCCAAGCAATGCTTTGAAGCATGGGCCTGTTCCTCAACCCCCTGGCTAGCGTCAACGAAGCCAGAGGGTTACATGGCACGGCCGCCGACCCCTCAAATGGCATTGGGGGGGGGGGGGGCTTCAATAGAAAAGATTACCATCTGGTAAACAAAGGCTTTTGGTTTATTGGGGGACACCTCCTCCAGAGCCCAACCCAAGGGAATAAGAACTCATCGATTCAAACACTCTATGGACTTTTTCCAAGCATGCCTTTAGTATATGAAGTACCACGCACGGAGAACTCCCATCTGAGGCCTCAGATTATTGTAATGTATGCCTGTTTTATTGTTTATTGATACATGTTGTGATGTATCTTTGTTCGTACTTTTTTTTAATACAAATATATATAACAACTAATTGTCAACAGTATTGTGTGCTTTTTGCATCTAAATATCTCATCTGTCTTAGACGCAAACTCTGATAGAGAAGTTGCCGCGACAATTTGGGGGCTCGTCCGGGATACCTAACCTGAAGATCCCGCGAAAAATCCCTGGGTGTCTGCCAAGTCAGGTCTGAGGATTCGGTCTCAGTCCCAAAGCTCTACCTCGCCTCCAGGTGACTGTAACCAGACTAATGGGGTCGAGGAAAGGGTGTCTGTGGGGGATGGAGTAGGGGTTCTTCAGTACGGTATCCAAAGGAAAAAGAATTCGAGCAGGTGAGATCACAATACTGTTAAAGCTTCCAAATAAAATCCGTTACAGGAACGGTATATAAATGTTTCGGTAAACGTAAACTTAAATCTGAACTTAGGCCTCGTTCAAGGAAACTCTGTTATAGGAACATACGGTAAAGCTCCGGTTCCGTCAATATATATATGGTTATATAGGTAACAGAAAGGGCAGCTAGAGTCTGTCGGGGAATGGGAAAAAGGGAAACCCGTTGAAGCGCGGTTGGTGTGTTATATATATATATATATATATAGATAATAATAACGGGCATTCATTAATAAATATATATGTGTAGTAACAAGGAGGTTACGGTGATTAGATAATAATTAATAGTGTGTACGGATTAAAAAAAAACAAACATGGGGAACAAATCGGGAAAAACAGAGATAACGCAACCCAAAAAACGTTGACGTGTACGTTTCCATGAACACTGGATACGTAGCATTTCAATGTAAAAAATAGCGTGTTATACCTACAGTATCCACGCGTGCCGCTGTGGAGGCGGGTTTCGGGGTTTGGGTTTCACGGCTTTCGCGGCAAATTGTGGACACGATTGTTTAGGGGGGGGGGGGAGGTAGACTGTTGTTGACCGGGGGGGGGGGGGGAGACACGTTTGTTGAGGGGGACGACGACGACACGATTGTAGGGGGGGGGGGGGGGGGGGCGACACGTTTGTTGAGGGGGGGGGGGAAACACGTTTGTAGGGGGGGGGCACGCTCGACAACGAGAGTTGGTTTTTATTGAACGCTCGACAACGAGAGTTGGTTTTTATTGAACGAGACTTCAACACGGAACAGCTGCACGAAACGATGGTCACGTCACTCTCGGTGACGGTGTCGACAACAATGAACACACGAACAATGTTAATAGAACAACACACAACCACATAACATCCCGAACCCATTAACCCCACTTAATCCTAACAACAAAACAAGTTAACAAAAGCCCCTTTTGTCAACTGACAACCCCAATTCCCAGAATCCCCCGCGGCTCCGGAACACGGCGTAGCCTATATATTAATCTTTATTATCTGAATGGGAAATGCAATATTTTAGGAGAGATACACCATTAAACGCGTTTCTAATGACATTCCTAGCGAGAAATGTACATTTTCCTTACATAATCTTCAGTCAGTGAATGTCTATGATCTTTATTAATCTTTATTATCTGAATGGGAAATGCAATATTTTAGGACCGATTCACCGTTATACGTGTTTCTAATAACATTTCTAGCGAGAAATATACTTTTTTTTTATACTTCAGTCAGTGATTGTGACTGATCTTTAGTTTTATAGTTATTAGGATTTGATCGACTCGCTCGCATGTTTCAACGACGTCAGGTTGTTAGGAATAGGGACGCTGCTTTCGCTAAACTAGCAGCTCACGTGCTTCCTGCGTTTGTGTTATTAAACTGTTACTTTATGTAACTTTTAATGATATCATCTTGTTAGAAACACGTATATCTGAGAGCCAACCCAGTCGCCAAAAGCATACGTTGACAGTGTACGTTTCGTGAACACTGGATTACGTCGCATTTCAACATAAAATAGCGTGTTATACACACAAACACGCACGCACGCACACACACACACAAGCACACACACGCACGCACAGACACACACAGACACAGACACACACACACACACACACACACACACACACACACACACACACACACACACGCACACGGTGCATTTCACTGCTAAAACAACAACAAAAAAATATTCCCTCAAATATTATTACTAAAGAACCGTTTTCCAAAGAACGAAATGTAAACCAATGCATTCTGAATGAAAACTTTTTTCTCTATGGGGTAGAACTACAAATCTTGGATATGTCGTTCTCGGGGCCCCGGGTAATGTGTGTAAACATTTTAGCATCCCTAGCTATCTCGAAAAGGCCGGAAAAGGGGCGTGACCTCCAACAGTACAGTCACTGTACATAAGACAGAGGTTAGTTTCTAGGCCCCATTTTTTGCGGGATGGAGGTGTACATTTGTGGCTTAATGTGTGTAGACACAGCTGGCCTGTGGCCACGTCTTTGAAGTCTGGGGTCAAAAGGTCAAAAGGAGCCGGCACCACGCCGCTTATGAGATAACAAAAAGTGAATCTGTATTTCTCTCATAACATTTTGTCATTATTGAAGAGAGGCCTGATTCTCAGATATGCATGTTGGACTGTTAGGGTATAGGTCTGGGAAGAACTTCAGGCCAAAATCTTGCAAGCGAGCCGCTGGGTGCAGGTGCAACGAGATGGAGCACTTGCTGAGTCATTTCCTGTAGGGCTGGAGCCACAGGTTGAAGCGTATATGCGTCCTTTGAAACCCCCTTTGATATATAAGAGACCCCAAGGTACAGTTTACTTAAATGTTCTCGCCTCAGTCACCTATTGCATCACTTCCTTTAGGGCTTTGGCCTCCTAATTGATCATTGTAGTATAATTGAATGCCCTCTTTCATATTATATGATACTTCCACCACTGGGACGTGGCAACAACTCTCCAAATCCATATGGGGAGGGGGGGGGGGTGCTTTTGGACAGAAGGGGTGTACACTAGACATAAATAGGAAGCAAACTCAGGAGAAGGAATGACCTCTCACAAATATTTATTGAATAAATTGTTTCAAATAACCCTGCCTCGTTAAATCAATGAACTTGGTGTTTTGCTTTCAAAAATAGGTTATAGAAGAAGTCTAAACTGCAGAAAATAAAAACATCCAAGCTGCCTTTTAAGGATCTATTTTTTAACCGTCGGACCCCAGTTTACGACAAAAACAACACAATTTACGCCCCACACACACACACACACACACACAATGCATTTCGCTGCTAAAACAACAACAACAGATATTCCCTCAATTATTATTACTTTCAAAACGTTGGCCAAGGTGTAATATCCTTTTTATTTGGGCTGCTTCTAGGACATTTTGGGTGGATTTTGAACGGTATGTGGGCAGGACGTTTTTTGCAGGACCTGGCAACCCTGCGCTGTTGCCCGAGGTGCAGAAATGCTCCGGAACAGATATGGATCCACTATGGCCAAAAGACTTGTATGCACCCCCCCCCCCCCCCCCCCCCCCCCCCCCTTAAATAAATTCTATGGCAGAATAAAGAATAAATTCATGCATTATCATTCAACTTGAACATGTGTTTTTACAGTCTAGCGTGGTGGAGGGGTGACGTATGTTGGCCAACCCGGAAGTGAGCGTCGCCCCCTGGTTTCCCTTGACAAAAAGCCAACGGGTTTTTCCATTGGATTTTGGATTATTGCAGAAAAATTAGCATCTTTGAAGCACCTCCTCAAAAACTGAAAATAAATAAATAAATAAAAATATCTGTGCTCCAAAGAACGAAATGTAAACCAATGCATTCTGAACGGGAGTGTTTCTCAGATTTTCTATTTTTTTCAACAGGGCTGCATCCAGTCACTTGACCGTCATGGTTGCTATGGTGATTGCTATCGACCGCCCCCTCTAATCCTTACATGGTTCTAAAAACCACACGGCAAAGGAGCTGCCGTCCATTGTGTTGTTTTTGTCGTAAACTAGGGTCCGATGGTTAAAAAATAGACAGATATTCCAAGGTATCCTTAAAAGGCAGCTTGGATGTTTTTAATTTGTGCAGTTTAGACTTCTTCTATAACCTATTTTTGAAAGCAAAACACCAAGCTCATTGATTTAACGAGGCAGGGTTATTTGAAACAATTTATTAAATAAATATTTATGAGAGGTCATTCCTTCTCCTGAGTTTGCTTCCTATTTATGTCTAGTGTACAACCCTACTGTCCACAAGCATCACCCCCCCCCCCTCCCCATATGGATTTGGAGAATTGCTGCCACGTCCCAGTGGTGGAGGTATCATATATATGAAAGAGGGCATTCAATTATACTACAATGATCGATTAGGAGGCCGAAGCCCTAAAGGAAGTGATGCAATAGGTGACTGAGTCGACAACATTTAAGTAAGCCTTGGGGTCTCTTATATATCAAAGGGGGTCTCAAAAGACGCATATACGCTTCAACCTGTGGCTTACAGGAAATGACTCAGCAAGTGCTCCATCTCGTTGCACCTCGCCCAGCGGCTCGCTTGCAAGATTTTGGCCTGAAGTTCTTCCCAGACCTACACCGTAGCCATCCAACTTGCATATCTGAGAATCAGGCCTCTCTTTAATAATGACAAAAAGTTATGAGAGAAATACGCATAAACTTTTGTTGTCTCATAAGCGGCGTGGTGCCGGCTCCTTTTGACCCCAGACTTCAAAAACGTGGACACAGGCCAGCTGTGTCTACACACCTTAAGCCACAAATGTACAAATCCATCCCACAAAAAATGGGGACTAGAAACTAACCTCTGTCTTATGTACATTTACTGTACTGTTGGAGGTCACGCCCCTTTTCCGGCCTTTTCGAGATAGCTAGGGATACTGATTGTTTACACACATCCCGGGGCCCAGAGAACGACATATCCGAGATTTGGAGTTCTAGCCCTTAGAGAAAAAAAGTTTTCCCAAATGGACTGTCATTTGGACAAAGCCTCTCAGAAGTGTTGCCTGCAAGACCTAATGGTTCAGAATGTGGTGGAAAAACTGTTTTTCAGATAGGAAGGTCCTACCGCCCTGAAATTTGAATACCTTATTCTAGGGCCTAACTGGGACCCCCGCATCGAAACTTCGCCCAGTCGGACCCCGAGTGCAGGAAGGGGGGGCCTGGACTTTCATAATCTTCGCTCAGTGAATGTGAAGGATGTTTGGTCGGATAGTTATGACGAAGAATCATAATGTGAATCTGAATATTCTATAAATGTCTTGATATCATCTTTCGTCTCAACACTTCTGCTGCAGAAGTGTTGAGACGAAAGTCTTGGAGTGAGACCTTAAAGTCTCACTCCGAGAACCTTAAAATATTAATCAATCCATTAGAATTATGAAAATATCTTCCCGGAGGCGTAACGGGGCAAACAAGGTGTCCTTTGACATCTACGTTTCGAGGGGATTGCAACAGTGCCACACATGATCATATTTGAATATGTTTCGGGGTAGTAATTAGCTGTCGATTTTGGAGGCCTTTATCAATAATGACCAGCTATAGATTTGCTTCCCGATGGAGATTTTTGACAAATTACATGTTATTTAGCATCTACACGTCCAATGAGATCAAGCTCGCCCTCTTGCCACACCGAGATCATGTCCTAGACCATATGTACCATGTAAAATACATGTTACCATTTGCTAGAGTGTCATGCTTGGTGTCATTGGACTCAGTCACCACATATTAAAAGTAAGCAAATTCAGTCAGAGGAGCAGTGCTGGAGGCTGTGCGGAAACACGAATGCCCATAACTCATGTTTTCTGGCTATGCCCAAACAGTCCGATATTTTGGGGGAATTATGTCTTACTTTAAATAAGATTCTGGGATATGAAGTCACGAACAATGTAAAGGTGCTTTACTTCTGTATTTTAAAGGATGCCATCTCAGGAGAAGATTTGTATCCGTGTAAAATATCGCTGATGGCCTGTAAGAAAACACTCACTAAGAACTGGTATCAACCGGACACTCCCAACCTCAAACAATGGATGTACATAGTAAAACAGATCAATGCAATGGAAAAAATGACTTTTTGCCTAAGATCCAGAGGAGCGATCTTCTCAAGTAAATGGAAGAAATGGACTACCTTCATTAAAGAAATAGATGAAGCTACACAATCAGGATAAGCTTTAAGCAATAAAAAAAAAAGTCTATTAAACTAAATTTATGCTGGAGTACCCCCTTTCTATTTTTCATGTTATTGTAGCCTACTTGTCTTTAAAAATGTGAAAAGAAAAAAGGCCTGGCTGGGGCCTAATACAAGCCTTAAAGTGTTTACAAGCCTTAAACCCTATTGTAATCGTTAAGGTGCGGCCACACTGAATGTGTTACGCGCGTTAGATTACGCGAGTAACGCGCCTAACCTGACGCTTGATCATTGTGTGTCACAAAAATGGTTCAACGCGCCCACGCAGCTAGATGAGCCTGCCCAGCGGAGGTGTCTTGCTTCGCCTTGAAGGGGCTTATTTTATATTGACTGGCAACGTTTTATACATTATCCCGCTTATTACACGATACAATAACTTCACATGGTGTCTTTTTACAATTTATTCGTTACCAGCAGTGTTGATTAGCAGAGAAATGGTCCGCCAAAGACGTTGGCGTCGCTTAGCAACCGAAGACGCTGGTGTTGACAAGTTACCGGACTACTACCCTACTACCCTGTCCTCGGCCCGACCCGGCCCGAGGACAGTGGTGGGAAATATCGGCTTGACCCGGCCCGCGGGACACCCGGGCTCGGGCAGAGAATCTAAACTCTACTGCATGACATCCTCTGTAGGCGCTCACAGCTTGGTGAGTTTCACCCCCTCCTCATCGTTTCAACACACACTGAATCGATGACTTCGTCGTCCATGTTCTTTCTGCTTCTGTGTGTCCTCCGTCTCTCTGCCAGTGAAATCGGGTCAAGCTCAACGCTGATTGGCTATCGTGGCTAAGCGTCACGCGTTGGGGCGTCAAAAGTTACGTTTATTTTAACTCTGCGCGTTGGTGCGTTGGGCGCATTGGTGCGTTGGGAAGGTATTTAGGTGCGTAAAAGCCAAGGGCGTCAGTTTGTTTTTAGAAGTGGTGGGGACAATAACCATAAGCTTGAATGTGGTCTGAAAAGTGCTGGGTACCCTTATGTAAGCTATTCATCCAGTCAACGGATGAATTACAATATGCTCTACAGTCTACAGTGTATTGTCAGGTGTTGAAATTATTCGAATATTCGAATACCAGTTCGGAAAATTAGTATTTGAAGCTTAAATCAGTATTTCGGAGCTTCGTTATTTTATTTTTTTTCCACGTACGTGACTTTACCAGAGCGAGGGAGGCAAACTATAAGCGTCAGCGACACCAAGCAGAGAAGCGAGAGAGGTGGAGGAAGAATATATATCTTGTTTCCCTTTACTTTATAACACATCATTAGCGGGATCTCTGGAGGAAAAGTAATACTTAAAACCTTAGCTTAGTTGTTTGTTTACGTTCGCTGTACAGCGCCGCGCCAATCAACTGTGACTGGCTTGCTGCAGAGCGTGAGCGTCTTGAGAATACCCGGTCAATATAATGGATATAATATGGACACATAAGACAATCAATATTCGGTATTTGTTATGGATTTATTGTACAAATTCCCTGAAAAGATGCACGTTCCAGGATTAATTGAAAAGCTCCCGTAAGGGCTGAGATGGCAGAGAACAGCTGATTTGGAACGGAGCAACAGCTGTTCGCTTTCACGGGGAAAAACGAAGGAACTTCAACCTACTTAGGCCTACTAATTAACGGTCAAAAGCTATTAAATCGTCAACAAAATATGCAGATACTGTCAAAATCGGTTCGAGGGAGTATATAAGGATTATTAATGTTGTTTTTGATGGTGTTTTTTTCTGGAACGAGTATTCGAATATTCGCTTCGAAAAACCGAAGTATTCGAAGCCTGAAAAATGGCATTCGGGCCAGCCCTATGAAGATCCTATTCGAACAATAAAAGTTGAAAACCAGTTTGTGTTTTGGCTTGTTTTGCAAAACGGCGTTGGAAACACCAGGGTATTGGCTCGGGATATGTAGGCCTAATACTAGTGCACACAGGACAAAGAACAGTGTTGGCAATTTAACACTTATCTTGACATCAACAAAGTTTACCAGACAAACAATGCCAGACTGTAAAGGGGGTACGAAATGAAACGAGGTACTGAGCATCAGCCTTTTGAAGACGAGCAAGGGCTGCTGGTAGCATGTTATGCTGCATTAAAAAAAAGCAGAAAAATACAAGCACCCAGAGGAGAATTGCATCTGCCAAATCCTGACCACCAGTAAACACTTGCGAAGGACCAATGTAGACTTCACTCGTTACAACATCATAAGAAAATTGTCCGCAAATAAAATCCCCTTCAGTTTAGGATAATCACACAGGTTATGCGAGAACATATTTATGTCAGGATAGGCCTACCAGGCTCCAAGTCATCACATATCTCAATCAGACAAAACCAACTATAACCACATTGGCATAGCAATCGCACCGTGTGTAGCTGCTACTAGCTGCAATCAATATATACAATGCATACTAACTGGAGAACCAACCAGAATCAGATCACAATCGCTTGGGACCGTGGGAAACCTTTGGCCAGGTCATCACGATTCACGAGCAAACAGAACCAGCAGCAAAGTTTACTAAACCAATTTCTTACCTTATGTGGCCCTCCACATGCAGGCTAGATAACGTATCCATATCGATATCCAGTGTCACAAACATGCTTTTTATAGGAAGCAAAAGGACCAGCTATTTTCTGAATAAAAATGTCAATTTTGGCTGTCTGTCTTGAAACTTCTCCAGTGCGTTCACACGCAACGGGACGACAAGATCCCATACAAAGTGAACGTATAGACGCGTATCGTGCAAATTTTTGTTTTGTCTTTTTGATTAGTCACGCCACACTTTCGCCGTGCACAGGCGAGCGCGTTCACGAGGATTTGTGGCACGACAAATTTCAACTGTGACACGAATTTCACGTGCTGACAGCCAATCAGCGTTCAACAGCGTGGCCACTGAGTGACATGTGTAACGTAACAGCCAATCAGCGTTCAACCGTCAAACTCAGCGCAGTGCTGTCCGGGGTGTACTGCAGCATGGAGGAAGAAAGTGATTGTTGCCGTTTGCGACTCTCGGAGCTCTATATATAATAGTATATAATATAATATAATTGTATATATAATATCACGGCCAAAAGCTCTGTGTGCCTCCGGATGGCCGTAGAGCGGGGAGCTCATAGGGATTGGGCTTCTCGGGAGTCGGGGTTTGTTTACCGGCGTTGCTATGGGTTCCGGTCTTGTGTGTTCCAACGGTTTATTAGGTAGGCCTATCTAATAAATGTCTTCGAGCGCGCCTATCGCATGATTTTAGACTCGACGATTTCGGTTGAGTATGTGGGGATTTTTTCAGTCGCAATTGGTTTGCACATTTTTAAAACTGGTGGGGACAAAATTCGTATTTCAAATAGTGGGGGGGACATGTCCCCGCCGTCCCCCCCGTAATCGACGCCTATGGTAAAAGCGCTGATTAAGCGCGTGTAACGCATCTACGCGCCTAAACCAATGGTTCCCTATGCAAATATGCCGATTTTCAACGCCTCTAACGCACGTAACGCGTTCAGTGTGGCCGTACCTTTAGTATTAATATTATTAGGGGTCCTACGAAATCCGTAAGAACCCTATTGTAATCGTTAGTAGTAGTAGTATTATTATTTTCCTGACTTTTTGGCTCCAAAAGTTATAAAAATTGGCAGGCTCGTAGAGCTCGTAAAATAATAATGGAATCAGAAGATGGGTAAGAACAACACAGGTGGCGCTATAACAAGGCCTTGAAGTTCAGCATTTCAACAGGCTGCCATTACCTCTAGGAAGGTGCAATTTGCATTAAACTTGTTATACATGCACTATTTGTCATGATTAACAACTTTGACCCTGCAACCCATACGATCAGACCATTTGGATATAGTGCAGTGACCCAACAACCACCCATTAACTACGGTAACCCTTTTTTTACAGTCCCCTAATTACTAGGTATTTACCCGGTACATACATGGTAAATCATAGTGTATTACTGGGTAATTGCCACTGGTAATAAGAAGGTAAATACAGAGGTAGTTAGTTACCCGGTCAATACATGGTAAATCATAGTGTATTACTGGGTAATTACCACTGGTAATAAGAAGGTAAATACAGAGGAATTATCCGGTAAATTATAGTGTATTACTGTGTAATTACCACTGGTAATAAGAAGGTAAATACAGAGGAATTACAGCTGAAGTACTAAGTAAAACCTCCACTATTACCCATCAACTCAACTAAGTAGCGTGTAGTTGTAACTGTTTTAGGTTGGTAATAACTCCGATATCGTGTACTTCCTAGGAAATTAGGCAACCAATTCTTATAAACACCTATTATCCAAGGTTTATGTTGGTAACAGCCCAAACTTAATGATGTACTATCTAGAAATTTGCATAGTGCTTTCCAATAAAATACTTTTTCTTAGTTATTATTCATAGCTACATCCATTTAGAAAGGGTTTTTTCGATTTACCACTATGGAATTACTTACCTGGTAACAACCTCTGCAGGAACAGTTTTCCTCTAGTGTCATGGTACATCTTCTTAAATACTGGGTACAAAGCCTCGTTTGTTTCCATGGTATTACCAGGTTCTTGCCATATAATTTATAATAGATTCCATTGTCCATGCAGTCAACACAAACTTGTACCAAGTACGTTCTGCGACGTTACCAAGTAAAACACGACAATTTACCCAGTAAGTAAGCTGAAACTGTACTGTAAAAGGAAGCCTTGTTTGTTTCCATGGTATTACCAGGTTCTTACCATATTAATTTGTAATACATTATTCCCTTTTCCATGCAGTCAACACAAACTTGTACCATGTACGTTCTGCGACGTTACCAAGTAAAACACGACAATTTACCCAGTAATTAAGCTGAAACTGTACTGTAAAAGGAAGCCTCGTTTATTTCCATGGTATTACCAGGTTCTTACCATATAATTTGTAATACATTATTCCCTTTTCCATGCAGTCAACACAAACTTGTACCATGTACGTTCTGCAACGTTACCAAGTAAAACACGACAATTTACCCAGTAAGTAAGCTGAAACTGTACTGTAAAAGGAAGCCTAGTTTGTTTCCATGGTATTACCAGGCTCTTACCATATAAGTTGTAACTGGTTATTCCCTTTTCCATGCAATCAACACAAACCATAGATGTTCTGCAACATCGTTCACCAGTAGTTAAGCACTTTAATTGTTGTTATAAAACCCCAAACCACTGTTGATGAAAGGCATATTAGAATTAAACAAAATCAAAGGCTTATCTTTCAAACAATGCATATCTCACAAACAGGCACTGAACACTGAAGAAATCGGACAAAAAAAAGAGACGTCCACATCAACTCAATTTAAATGTTACTGATGGTGTTTTCATAAAACACATGACATTGTTATGGCAAGTGACCACAAGGAAGACTGCTTCAACCTCTTCCATTTGAATAAGCGGTGAATGCCATGCAGCAATCTGCCTATGGGAGCATCTTTGTGGTCATTCGCAAACCAATGAGTCCACTCGATGAATGGGAGATTACTCTTTAGTGTCTTCTCTGTGAGGTATCCCTGCAGTCTCCACATCTGGGATTTGAAGGCTGACCAAGTACCTCCAAATCTCCCCTTCCATACTGTAATAAAGAATCAGAAGACAAGAAAATAAACATTAGGACTGTCAATTAATGAACATTTCTAGAACATGTAGAACTCAAAGATTATTTTGTTTATTAGTTAAAAAAGGATGCTGATCCTCTGGCCATTGTGTTTGGTCATAGTGAAAAGAGAAAAAGGCATAGCCATATAAATACAGTTAATAGGATGAGAGGGGACAGGCTGTTAGCTCCGGTTAGCACTTTAGCATCGCGCTAGCGGAGCTTCTGTCATTCAAATAACTCGGACATGTTGTTTAAAACCTATAACACCCAATTTATTAAAATATCCGGATTTAATCGGGCTCTCTCCCATAAGTACAGTTAATATGAAGGGAAGCGACAGGCTCTGTTAGCCCCGGTTAGCGCGATGCTAAAGAGCAGCTCTACCGGAGCATGCCACCTCAACAGGTGCAAGTTAGCCTCCGGTTTGATATTCGCCGGATATTCGGTTTACCACCCAATCGGATTCAACAACATAAGTGCAATACATTACGGGCTTAGTATGTTGAGGACGGTTTAGGACACCGTATCGCCAAAAATCACAAACACATGTTGGCGCCATCGATGTCTGTGCAACAACGTCATTTACGTTCTGGCTGCTACCTGTTTTAGGGACCGTCAGCAAATTACACTCACCGACTGGTGGCAGAGACGTTACCATGGAATTGTTTCAGGAAATTAATCACACAAATATATTGCAATATAGTTAATCATAATGCAGTTAATAGTTTAATATTCGACAAAAAAACTAAACTATATTTGAAATTATTAATTGCATCCCGTTTAACAATAATGCAATATATTAGCAAAGTTACCTGCAGTAAGTAGCAGCCCACCATTGGCAACTACTACTACAATCAGGTGACAAAATGTATTTTTTAGTGATTTTTATGTTATTTTATATGATTTATTTCCAGAAACAATTCCATGGTAACGTCTCTGCCACCAGTCGGTGAGTGTAATTTGCTGACGGTCCCTAAAACAGGTAGCAGCCAGAACGTAAATGACGTTGTTGCACAGACATCGATGGCGCCAACATGTGTTTGTGATTTTTGGCGATACGGTGTCCTAAACCGTCCTCAACATACTAAGCCCGTAATGTATTGCACTTATGTTGTTGAATCCGATTGGGTGGTAAACCGAATATCCGGCGAATATCAAACCGGAGGCTAACTTGCACCTGTTGAGGTGGCATGCTCCGGTAGAGCTGCTCTTTAGCATCGCGCTAACCGGGGCTAACAGAGCCTGTCGCTTCCCTTCATATTAACTGTACTTATGGGAGAGAGCCCGATTAAATCCGGATATTTTAATAAATTGGGTGTTATAGGTTTTAAACCAGTGATTCTTAACCATAGGGCCGCGGCCCAAACTTGGGCCGCCAGCGCCCCCTAGAGGGCCGCGAAAAGCTTTCAGTTTTGCACCTGTGGGCCCCAAGGGCCGCGGGACTTTGTAGATTATCAAGTGAAGACAGAGATATGTTACGCATGAGACGCTCGGTAACTTACAATGCCGTTTTCGACCACGCGGTGGCGGTAATGCATCACGCAGTTGTGGAAGCGGGAATACACAGAGAAGAAGAGTCTTCTTCAAGTTTGCTCGCTGCGGCAAATATGGATACGTTTTTTAAAAGAAAACATGACGACGAACATCCTGACCCCTCCACCCAAAAGACAAAGTTTTTGCGGAAATACAATGTCGACTTCATTAAATACGGTTTCGTA
Organism: Gadus macrocephalus; assembly: GCF_031168955.1. Taxonomy (NCBI): domain Eukaryota; kingdom Metazoa; phylum Chordata; class Actinopteri; order Gadiformes; family Gadidae; genus Gadus; species Gadus macrocephalus. Next base: position 20,587,630 of record NC_082396.1, on the reverse strand, counting down.
AATGGAGGAACAGAGGCAGTGCCAAAAGCCCAGTGTGTGGAGTGTGGGCTAATGCTGTCCAACGAAGCCCTCAAGCCCTCAAAACTACAGCGGCATCTAGAGACCAAGCACCCGATGCTCGTGGGAAAGCCGGTGGATTATTTTAAGAGGAGTGGACTGCAGATGCAGAAAAGGTCTGTCGTGTCACTGACGAGCAACTCTAAATGTGCATTGAAAGCGAGCTACCTCGTAGCCAGACGTGTTGCACAGACTAAGAAGGCATTCACCATAGCGGAGGAGTTGGTTCTGCCTGCCGCTGTTGATATGTGCCGTGAGATGATCGGAGAGGCCGCTGCAAAAAAGCTGCTGACCATCCCACTCTCAAACGACACTGTGAGTCACCGTATCGCAGACATGGCCTCAGACATACAGCATCAACTTATAGAAAGAATAAAAAGTAGCCCTTTTTTTTCTTTGCAACTAGACGAGTCCACGGATGTCACGAATGCTGCACTGCTGCTAGTTTTTGTTCGCTATCGCTGGGACAGTAGTTTGCACGAAGACATACTGTTTTGTGGAGAGCTACCAACACGCACTACGGCTCAGGAATGTTTCCGCTGCATGGATAACTACTTCACTGAGAACGGCCTGGACTGGCAGAACTGCGTCGGGGTGTGCAGCGACGGTGCAGCATCAATGACTGGCAGGCATCATGGTGTCATTAGACAGATACTTGATCGTGCACCAGAAGCTAAATGGACACACTGTTTTCTCCACCGCGAAAGCCTTGCAGCAAAAAAGATGTCACCAGATCTCCACCAGGTGATGGATGTAAGTGTGAAAACCATAAACTTTATTAAAAACAATGCAGTGAACTCCAGATGTTTTGCTAAGCTTTGTGAGGACATAGAAGCAGATCATGTCCAGCTGCTATATCACAGTGAAGTGAGACGGCTCTCAAGAGGACTGGTCCTCAATCGTTTGTTTGAACTGAGGAATGAGGTCTTCTCTTTTCTCACTGAGAAAAAATTTCATCTTGCACATTACTATGCTGACACAATGTTCACAGCAAAACTTGCCTACCTCTGTGACATTTTTTCACTACTGAACCAACTCACTTCAAGGAAGAAACAGCAACATATTTTTTGTTGCAGACAAAGTTGAAGCTTTCAAGAGGAAACTTGCTTTGTGGACCAAGAGGGCCCAGGACAAGAGGATGGACATGTTTCCACTTTTGTCTGACATTTTGGAAAACTCCCCTCATGTCAATATCAGTGACTCAGTCTCCCAGCACCTCTCACAACTGGCAGAGAAATTTGGTGACTACTTTCCTGAGGATCCCAGAGAGGGAAACATGTGGATTTTGGACCCATTTGCATTGGAAGTGATTTTGCTTTGCCCTCACACCTGGAATCCCAGCTTCTGGAAGTTTCCAATGACAGCACTTTAAAGCTGCAGCGGGGCAAACTGGACCTGGGCTCCTTCTGGATTGCAGTCTCAAAGGAGTACCCATGTCTTGCACTGAGGGCTGTGAAACTCCTGCTCCCATTCACAACTACGTACCTGTGTGAATCAGGGTTCTCCATTGTGGCCACAACTAAGACCAAAGCCCGAAACAGACTCAGAGCAACACTGGAGGCTACTCTGAGAGTGAGCCTTTCTCCCATTCCGCCCAGACTGGATCTGATTATGTCTCAGAGGCAGGCCCAAGTGTCTCATTAAGAGGTGAAGTTAAAAAGGGAGTTGTTGTTCATTGTTGTTATTATTTGTGTCATTGTTCATTTGTCACAGATATAAAGATTCTTCTGTCATGAAAAAATGGAGACTGCTGAAGCAATTTTCAAATGGCTTTGCAGATTATAAGGCTATAGTTTAATTTGCACTTTATTTCAATTTTATTTACAGCTTATTTAATTTAAAAATAGATTTATATTATTTGAATGCATTTATTTTATCACCCCCTTTTTTTTTAAAATTTAAAGTAAAATCCTAATATTAGTCTTTTTTTTTAATTATTATTAAAAATCCTGACTTGATTCTTGAAAATGTTCTTTTCACAGCCTGATTTGGTCCAGGAATTATCAGCCTGTTCAGTGTCATGATACAGTATGAGTTACATACACATAATAAAAGTCTTTGTGATGATCCCATTTTATCATTTCATTTTATTTTACAAGGTTTTTGCTTGTTAAACAGTAAGTGGATTGGATTTATTATTGAATACAAATTAAACCGAGAGTGAGGTCAGTTAAACCTATACAGTGTTAATATTTTGTGGGCCCCGGGCCACTTTGTACTTTAAAAATTGGGCCTCAAGGTCAAAAAGGTTAAGAACCCCTGTTTTAAACAACATGTCCGAGTTATTTGAATGACAGAAGCTCCGCTAGCGCGATGCTAAAGTGCTAACCGGAGCTAACAGCCTGTCCCCTCTCATCCTATTAACTGTATTTATATGGCTATGCCTTTTTCTCTTTTCACTATGACCAAACACAATGGCCAGAGGATCAGCATCCTTTTTTAACTAATAAACAAAATAATCTTTGAGTTCTACATGTTCTAGAAATGTTCATTAATTGACAGTCCTAATGTTTATTTTCTTGTCTTCTGATTCTTTATTACAGTATGGAAGGGGAGATTTGGAGGTACTTGGTCAGCCTTCAAATCCCAGATGTGGAGACTGCAGGGATACCTCACAGAGAAGACACTAAAGAGTCATCTCTCATTCATCGAGTGGACTCATTGGTTTGCGAATGACCACAAAGATGCTCCCATAGGCAGATTGCTGCATGGCATTCACCGCTTATTCAAATGGAAGAGGTTGAAGCAGTCTTCCTTGTGGTCACTTGCCATAACAATGTCATGTGTTTTATGAAAACACCATCAGTTACATTTAAATTGAGTTGATGTGGACGGCTCTTTTTTTTGTCCGATTTCTTCAGTGTTCAGTGCCTGTTTGTGAGATATGCATTGTTTGAAAGACAAGCCTTTAATTTTGTTTAATTTTAATATGCCTTTCATCAACAGTGGTTTGGGGTTTTATAACGACAATTAAAGTGCTTAACTACTGGTGAACGATGTTGCAGAACATATATGGTTTGTGTTGATTGCATGGAAAAGGGAATAACCAGTTACAACTTATATGGTAAGAGCCTGGTAATACCATGGAAACAAACTAGGCTTCCTTTTACAGTACAGTTTCAGCTTACTTACTGGGTAAATTGTCGTGTTTTACTTGGTAACGTCGCAGAACGTACATGGTACAAGTTTGTGTTGACTGCATGGAAAAGGGAATAATGTATTACAAATGATATGGTAAAAACCTGGTAATACCATGGAAATAAACGAGGCTTCCTTTTACAGTACAGTTTCAGCTTAATTACTGGGTAAATTGTCGTGTTTTACTTGGCTTGACTGCATGGAAAAGGGAATAATGTATTACAAATAGGGATGCAAATTATCGAGTAATTCATTAATCGATAGTTGTTTCACCTTATCGATCGATGATCGATTAATTGATAAGCGGCAATTCTTCTGAGAAGCAGAATTTCCTTCTGAATGTGACACATTTAGGTGGTAATTCAACAAAGTCGTTTAGTTGTACTTTAAAATACTTCCACATATTGTGTATTTGGCGTCTTTGTCGTCATTAACCAACTTAAAGTGGCTCCATACTAGGGTTGGGTATCGTTTGGGTTTTATCCGATACCGGTGCCTACTCGGTAGCCTACTTTTCAAACGGTTCCGGTGCTAAAACAATTCTCGAAAAGGTACTTAAAAAAACGAAACTGCACACACTTGCATACATTTAATTTTTTTTATTAACCTTTATTTTTCCAGGAATATTCTCATTGAGATTCAAAATCTCTTTTTCAAGAGAGTCCTGGCCAAGAAGGCAGCATACAAACATTTAAAGTTTCACATTAAAAACAAAAACACAAAATTTCACACTAAAAACAAGACACAAAACACAATAAAAAGTCACAAAGCATCAATCCAATTGGCAGTAAGTCAGTGTTCAGTTTGTGGTTAAATAGTCCTTGATCCTGCTTTTGTAATTGTTCAGGGTGATTAGGGATTCCAGTTTAAGGTGTTCCTGTAGCTTACACCATGATGACGGGGCAAAAGATTTAAAAGCACTTTCACCAAACGTAGTGCGAGTCCGAGGAACGTTATACATAATCAAACTGCTTTGTTTTAGGAACCATTAGAGAACACAAATACGGAGGCAGATCGTGCAAAATTGCCTTATAAAGAAACATACCAGTGTTCCATCCTACGGGTGTATAAGGAAGACAGACCAACTTTCTCATACAATTTACAATGGTGTGTTCGGAAGCCAGAGTTTGAGACAAACCGTAATGCTGCATGGTACACAGAATCTAGCATTTTCAGAGATGATGAATTTGCATGCATATATAAAATATCACCATAGTCAATAACAGATAAAAGAACGGCTTGGACAATTTTCTTCCTGGCACCAAAAGAAAAACAACATTTATTTCTATACAAGAAACCCAGTTTAATTCTTAGCTTTTTAGTAAGACACTCAATGTGATGTTTGAAAGAGAGATTTTCTTCTAGAAAAAAGCCCAGGTATTTGTAGGTTGCGACTCGCTCTATCACTTTGTTGTTTAGAGTAACAATCTGGTTTTCATCCATATCGGATGTTTTATTACTTCTTGTAAAGCAGATCATTTTGCTTTTGTCAATATTTAGTACAAGTCTTAATCCATGTAGGTTTTGCTGAACAACATTAAAAGCCGATTGGAGGTCCTTAGTTGCACTTGCTAAGGATGAAGCAGAGCTATACATAATGGTGTCATCTGCGTAAAAATTGAATTTTGTATTTGTAACATTGCAACACAAATTATTAATATAAACTATAAATAAAATAGGACCCAAAATGGATCCTTGCGGGACACCATAGTGTATATTTTTACAGCTAGACGATAAACCGTCAGCTTGGACACTTTGTGTTCTATCACTCAGATAGTTCTCAAACCGTTTAACTGATTTTGAGGAAAATCCTATGTTCACTAGCTTTTGTAATAAAACAGAGTGGTCGACTGTGTCAAAAGCCTTTGATAAGTCTAAGAATAGTGCAGCACAGTGTTCTTTCTCATCAATTGCTGTTATTATGTCATTTAGAACCTTCATTGTAGCAGTGACAGTACCATGTTTCTTTCTAAACCTGGATTGCAGATCATTTAGAATACAATTTTTCGATAGAAACTCCTTTAACTGATTACTAATAAGTCCTTCCAAAATCTTGCCAAGCACTGAGAGTTTGGATATAGGCCTATAATTGTTAGGGTTTGCTGGATCACCACCCTTCAGCAATGGAACAACGTAGGCTGCTTTCCAAATTTTCGGAATTTGACCATTTTCTATAGTCAGGTTAAAAATGTGGGTTAATGGTTCAGCAATAATCTCAGCAGCAATCTGCAACAAATGTGGATCCAATCCATCAGGGCCAGCTGATTTTTTAATGTTTATCTTTTTCAGAGCATCACGTACTTCATTAATTGTAATGGGAGTAACATTAAAGTCAAAAGGGAGCTTTTGCTCGGAGTAAGAGGAGTTTTGTGCCGTTTTAAGTGGCATTTCCTTCTCAAACAGTTTTTCTGAGGCGATAAAATGCTGATTTAAAATATATAACATCTTTGTTTTGTCTGTAATGATTTCATTTTCAACCCGAATTTCCTTTGGTAACACACTGTCACTTGTGCTTGATGACATGGACTTAAAAACCTTCCAGAATTTAGATGTATTTTTCATGTCAGACATTTCTTTAATATAGTACTCTGATTTAGCTTTACGTATCAAGGACATACATTTATTCCTCCGATGTCGAAAATGAATCCAATCAGACTGACTTTTGGATTTTCTTGCAGTTGCCCAAGCTAGATTTCGCTCATGAATTTTATCAGAAAGGTGATCAGTGAACCATGGATTGACACGGCCTTTAACCTTGTATTTTCTAAGAGGAGCGTGCTTATTTGTAATGTCTAGGAAAAGTGATTTAAAGTAAGACAAACCCATATCAGAGTCGGGCATCAGACCAACTTTTACCCAGTCACATAAATAAAGATCATGTAAAAAGGCTTGCTCACAGAAAGATTAAAAATTCATTTTGGTTATCATACGTGGTTTTACTTTTGGAAGCTTCATGTCTCTCACTGCAGCAATTACACAGTGGTCACTGATGTCATTTGCAAATACAGCAATGTATTTGAGAGGACAGTTTGTCAGAAACAGGTCAATAAGCAATGACTTTTCAGGGTGTTTAGGGTTAGGCCTTGTCGCAGATTCTATCATTTGTGTCAAGTGTGCATCATCACAAAAAAATTTAAAAGGATCAGAGACCGGAGACAACCAGTCCCAGTTCAGATCTCCTATGAAAACCAGTTCATTGTGTTTAACATTAGCCAAGGACTCTGATATTGAGGTTAATGTATCTTTTAATGCAGACGGAGGTCTATAACATCCCACTATTGTCATAACACAACCTTTAGTAAATTCAACTTTCAACACAAGTAATTCATATTGTTTAGGAACTGACTTTGATATAAGAACTGTTGTCTGAAATGTATTTTTTGTATAGATTGCCACTCCTCCACCTTTAGCGCGGCGATCTGCACGAAAGAGGTTATACCCATCCAGATTTACATGACTGTCTGGAATAGATCTACTCAGCCATGTCTCTGATACAACCATAATGTCAGCATTTGTAGAATTTGCCCAAATTTTAACCATGTCCATTGTTCTATCTAAAAAGTCTGCAGGGGTCTGTAAACACATTGTGGTAGTGGCAGGCCCTGGATTAGGCTGCACATTCCCTGATAATAGTAACAGAAGCATGATGACACACCTAAGTGTGTGTCTGTCATTTTTTGTGTTTTTTGTAATATCAGATCTGTTCAAGAAAACAGGCCAAGAGTTTTCGGATGGGATGAAATAGTCATTTAACAGGAGGAGGCTTAACAGATGCTTAAAGTTTGCTTGTTTAAGGATAGGGCATACACAAGATACCAAGCACCCCTGGGAGCCTGTCAGCTCCTGTGCACTGGTCACCTTTGATTTATCTAAGTACACTGTATGCAAAGACACACTCTCACAACTTTTCCCAATTCTTTCATGTTCACACACAGGTATAAAGAACAAGGCCAGGAGGGCAAACATTTTACCTGACATGGTTAGTATATGTCACAGTACTTGAGATGGGTTGCAGATTGTAGGCCTGGAGATTTTAGCAGTGCTGCTTTGGGGTCTTGAGATGATAGTAGGCTGGATGCTAGCAGGTCATGCAGGTGGCTGGAGGCTGGATGCTAGCAGGTCAGCCAGGTGGCTGGAAGCTGGATGCTAGCAGGTCATGCAGGTAGCTGGATGCCAGCAGGCCAAGCAGGTCAGCCAGGTGGCTGGATGCTAGCAGGTCATGCAGGTAGCTGGATGTTAGCAGGTCATGCAGGTAGCTGGATGCTAGCAGGCCATGCAGGTAGCTGGATGCTAGCAGGCCAGGCAGGTAGCTGGATGCTAGCAGGTCATGCAGGTGGCTGGAGGCTGGATGCTAGCAGGTCAGCCAGGTGGCTGGATGCTGGATGCTAGCAGGTCATGCAGGTAGCTGGATGCCAGCAGGCCAAGCAGGTGGCTGGAGGCTGGATGCTAGCAGGTCATGCAGGTAGCTGGATGCCAGCAGGCCAGGCAGGTAGCTGGATGCTAGCAGGCCAGGCAGGTGGCTGGAGGCTGGATGCTAGCAGGCCAAGCAAGTGGCTGGAGGCTGGATGCTAGCAGGTCATGCAGGTAGCTGGATGCTAGCAGGTCATGCAGGTAGCTGGATGCTAGCAGGCCAGGCAGGTGGCTGGATGCTAGTGTGCCAGGTAGATGGCTGGATGCTAGCAGGTCAGGCAGGTGGCTTGAAGGTAGATGTATCCACGTAGTCCGTATTCGATTCAAAATTGTTTAATTTAAAGTCCAGTGTGCTCAGTAGTAGTTGATGCAGAAAAAAATTACGACAAATCAGACATAGAAGCAAAAAAAAACAGACAGACAGAGAGACAAACACACATGCAACCTAGGGTGCTGCCATCTTGGATTTGTGCGATACATGCACGACTTGTTCTGAGTAATAATAATAATAATATTAATTACTTGCTGAAAGCAGGCAGGCACGCATCATGGCGCAACATTATTGCCAAAGTCATATTAATTAACACACACACACACACACATGCGCGTTCATTCAAGTTCACCCACTACAACCTGCCGATCTTCAATCAAAACAACATCAAGTAAGCGATGCCGCAGCGCGTTGACAAGTCCGTCCCGAGTCTCGAGGAGCCCATAGGCTTTATGGTTTATATGTTTGAAAGCCGTGACACAGACACTCTATTACCAGTTGGCCTGAAATACCACGCCTCGCAGTCATGGACCTATAAAGAAAGTCGTAGTCGTACCATGCGTGTTTAGCGCAACATTGAAAAGGGTCCCGTCTGAAACAGTGTCGCGGAGCGCTGCGTTCCGAACGTTGTGTAATCAAATACACCGGTATGGCGGTATATAACAAAAGCATTTCCTAACGAAAATACACACCGTTATTCAGTCTGAACCGGTATAGCGCCCAGCACTAACGCAAGTTGACGCCGCAACACCATGGGGGCGGGGCAGGGGGCATTAAAAAACGCCAAGCACCGTTATGAGGAACCGAAATGTGCGTTCTTATTCGATCTCGTTACAACCGTTTACGTCGGAACCGGTTCCCTACTGGAACCGAGTTTCGGTGCTCAACCCTACTCCATACTGCACTCCGTTTTGCCCTCTTCATCGTATCAGTGTCCCGCTTTTCGTTTGTCTTGTCCTGCTTCGCTTGTGTTCCTGCTTGTGTTCCCGCGTGTGCGTCAAGTACGTCTGGCGTCAAGCGCGCCCTCACGTGGACGGTTGGGGAATTACGGGTTAAAAATGCGATTAATTGCAATTTATTTTAATTAAGTAATTTATTTTAATCGAGTAATCTCTTATCGACAATTAATCGATAATCGATTAATTGTTTGCATCCCTAATTACAAATTATATGGTAAGAACCTGGTAATATCATGAAAACAAACGAGGCTTCCTTTTACAGCACAGTTTCAGCTTAATTACTGGGTAAATTGTCGTGTTTTACTTGGTAACGTCGCAGAACGTACATGGTACAAGTTTGTGTTGACTGCATGGAAAAGGGAATAATGTATTACAAATTACATGGTAAGAACCTGGTAATACCATGGAAACAAACGAGGCTTCCTTTTACAGTACAGTTTCAGCTTAATTACTGGGTAAATTGTCGTGTTTTACTTGGTAACGTCGCAGAACGTACATGGTACAAGTTTGTGTTGACTGCATGGAAAAGGGAATAATGTATTACAAATTATATGGTAAGAACCTGGTAATACCATGGAAACAAACTAGGCTTCCTTTTACAGTACAGTTTCAGCTTAATTACTGGGTAAATTGTCGTGTTTTACTTGGTAATGTCGCAGAACGTACATGGTACAAGTTTGTCTTGACTGCATGGATAATGGAATGTATCTATTATAAATTATATGGTAAGAACCTGCGGTAATACCATGGAAACAAACAGCTTTGTACCCAGTATTTAAGAAGATGTACCATAACACTAGAGGAAAACTGTTCCTGCAGAGGTTGTTACCAGGTAAGTAATTCCATAGTGGTAAATCGAATAAACCCTTTCTAAATGGGTGCAGCTACGAATAAGAAAAAGTATTTTATTGGAAAGCACTGCTAATTTCTAGATAGTACATCATTAAACTTGGGCTGTTAACAACATAAACCGTGGATAATAGGTGTTTATAAGAATTGGTTGCCTAATTTCCTAGGAAGTACACAATATCTGAGTTATTACCAACCTAAAACAGTTACAACTACACGCTACTTAGTTGAGTTGATGGGTAATAGTGGAGGTTTTACTTAGTGCTTCAGCTGTAATTCCTCTGTATTTACCTTCTCATTACCAGTGGTAATTACACAGTAATACACTATAATTCCTCTGTATTTACCTTCTTATTACCAGTGGTAATTACCCAGTAATACACTATGATTTATCATGTATTTGCTGGGTAACTACCTCTGTATTTACCTTCTTATTACCAGTGGTAATTACCCAGTAATACACTATGATTTACCATGCATGTACCGGGTAAATACCTAGTAATTAGGGGACTGTAAAAGGAAGGGTTACCTTAACTCCTTTGGTGCCGAAAGTGTACATGTACCAGGTGACTGTGGGACTATATGTTGTTAAATTCATAGCAATAAGGCCAAGGACGGCAGAGATATACATTTTAAAGTGAAATGCATGCATACCTCCGATGTTTAAAAAGCTCTTGCATGGTATTCAAAACACATAGGCTTGGCTGTTGAATATGGCTATTAAGAAGATATTCCATAGTATACCCATGCCACATTTGAAAATGTGTTCCGTGTTCCCTGTTGTCTCCCGAGTTCCCTGTTGTCTCCCGAGTTCCCTGATTCCTGTGCCTTAGCCTTTAGGCGAGAATAAAGTGCAGTTTTCCTGGGTCCTACCTGCCTGCCTGCACCCGCAACCTCTAACAGAATGACAGCACCAACCTTGGACCCAGCGGACGCTCAATTTTGCCGTGAGTTGGAGGATATATTGTGGTTCATAATGAAAGAAATGGACTACTGGGAGAACATTCCCAGCAAGAAGGAGCAGGAGGCTATCGTGAAGCGTACACGCAGGGTTGTCTCGTCAAGGCCTGAGTTGGAGGACGCCTTGCCCGAGTGGGCAGTGGAGCTGCTCAGCCCCACGGTCTTTTGGCCTGAGAGCTACATGCCGGTGCCACCAGACTTTTGTGACCGGCCTAAGCCTCGACGCTCCCACTCTCAGCCTCTGCCTCCGGTTCCCCGCTCCCAGCCTCTGCCCCCGGTTCCACACTCCTACTCTCAGCCTCTGCCCCCGGTTCCCCGCTCTCAGCCTCTGCCCCCGGTTCCCCGCTCTCAGCCTCTGCCCCCGGTTCCCCGCTCTCAGCCTCTGCCCCCGGTTCCCCGCTCTCAGCCTCTGCCCCCGGTTCCCCGCTCTCAGCCTCTGCCCCCGGTTCCCCGCTCTCAGCCTCTGCCCCCGGTTCCCCGCTCTCAGCCTCTGCCCCCGGTTCCCCGCTCTCAGCTTCTGCCCCCGGTTCCCCGCTCTCAGCTTCTGCCCCCGGGCCCCCGCTACCAGCCTCGGCCCCCGGTTCCCCGCTCTCAGCCTCTGCCCCCGGCCCCCAGCTACCGGCCTCTGTCCCCGGCCCCCAGCTACCGGCCTCTGCCCCCGGTCCCCAGCTACCAGCCTCTGCCCCCGGTCCCTAGCTACCAGCCTCTGCCCCCGGTCCCCAGCTACCAGCCTCTGCCCCCGGTCCCTAGCTACCAGCCTCTGCCCCCGGTCCCTAGCTACCAGCCTCTGCCCCCGGTCCCTAGCTACCAGCCTCTGCCCCCGGTCCCTAGCTACCAGCCTCTGCCCCCGGTCCCTAGCTACCAGCCTCTTCCCCTGCCTGTGGAGGTCCGCCCTCTGCTCCTGCCGGAGGTGGCCCGCCCTCCAGACCGTCCAGGGGAGGCACGCCCTCCGCTCCTGCCTGTGGGGGCCCTCCTCCACTCCGTCCCGAGGGGGTTCCTCTTCAAGGCCTTCCTCCTGAGGGGACCCGCCCTCTACCTGGCCTTCCACCTGAGGGGGTCCGCCCTCTACCTGGCCTTCCTCCTGAGGGTACCCGCCCTCTACCTTGCCTTCCAGTGGGGACCCGCCCTCTACCTGGCCTTCCTCCTGAGGGGACCCGCCCTCTACCTGGCCTGCCTCCTGAGGGGACCCGCCCTTTACCTCGCCTTCGCCGGCCTCCTGAAGGGTTCCGCCTTCACCGCTGCCGGCCTTCTGAGGGGGTTCTTTGCCACTGCAGGCCTCCTGAGGGACTGAGCCCTCATCGTCCTTGCCGCCGGCCTCCTGAAGGGTTCCGCCTTCAGTCTGCCTCTGCTTGCCCCCCAGGCCGTCCGCCTGAGGCTCCCTGCCATGCCCTGGGGCAGTTTTCTGCCCGCCCGCCTGACGTCCCTCGGCTCTGCCCCAGTCCATTTTTTTTTTTTGGATTCCCCCCTCCTGGCGCCCCTCCACCCACCCGTTTTGGGTTTGACTTTCTTCGTTGTTTTGCTTGTCGTGGGTCGCCTGGGAGTCGACCCTTAAGGGGGGGGTACTGTCATGGTGTGTGTGTTTCCCTGTGTTTCCCTCCTGTGTTGATTACTGTTCCCTCCCCTAATGTGTCTCAGCTGTTCCTCGTTGTGTTTGTTATTTAAGCCCTCGTCTTTCCTTTGTTCCTTGTGCTGTCATTGTGGTTGTTAGTCCTGCGTGTTCCGTGTTCCCTGTTGTCTCCCGAGTTTCCTGTTGTCTCCCGAGTTCCCTGATTCCTGTGCCTTAGCCTTTAGGCGAGAATAAAGTGCCGTTTTCCTGAAACCGTCTGCGTCTGGGTCCTACCTGCCTGCCTGCACCCGCAACCTCTAACACCACGGCCTCTCTACAATGCAGGCCGGGCCTTAAAGCGGTACACACGTAATTTCGCTAACATCCGTTTAAACAGTTGACTTTGACGCAGTATGCTTTAGAAAAATGGTTGGTGATGGTTTAGTTTTTAAGGCATACCAATGCCATATTACCTTACCGACCAAACTCACCATACCTCCACGTACAGAAGACATCTATTTCTCAAAATATACTCTGCCCTTGGCAGTCTACGCTCATACTGTCGGTCAAACTGTCGGTCATAATAATAATAATACATTTCATTTAGAGGCGCCTTTCAAGGCACCCAAGGTCACCTTACAGAGCATAAAGTTATTATAAATCATTGTGGAAAAATAATAATACTAAATAAATAAATACATTTAATTAATTAAATACCTCTCCTGGAACCGTCACCTTATCGTGGTGGAGAGGTTTGCGTGTCCCTGTGAACCTGAGGGCTGTGTTGTCTGGAGCCTTGTGCTCCTGGTAGGGTCTCTCATGGCAGAGTGGTCTCAGGCGAGGGGCCAGACTAAGAATGGTTCAAAAATCCTCAATGAATAACGGAAATAGAGGAGATGTGACCCGGCCCGGAGGAAGCCCGGGGCCCCCGTCTGGAGCTAGGCCCAGACGGAGGGCTCGATGGCGAGCGCCTGGTGGCCGGGTTTGCCACGGAGCCCGGTCGGGCAAAGCCCGAACAAACTACGTGGCACCCCCCCTCTCTTCATCTCATGGGCCCACCACCTGTGGGAAGACCCGTTGGGGTCGGGTGCGCAGCCACATGGGTGGCAGCGAAGGTCAGGGGTCTCGACGGACCAGACCCGGGCGGCAGAAGCTGGCTCTGGGGACGTGGAACGTCACCTCGCTGTGGGGAAAGGAACCGGAGCTTGTGAGGGAGGTGGAGCGCTATCAGTTAGATCTGGTGGGGCTTACCTCCACGCACAGTCTCAGCTCTGGTACCGTACTCCTGGATAAGGGTTGGACTCTATTCTTCTCCGGAGTTGCCAAGGGCGTGAGGCGCCGGGCGGGTGTGGGGATACTCATAAATCCCCGGCTGAGCGCCGCGGTGTTGGAGTTTACCCCGGTAGACGAGAGGGTCGCCTCCCTGCGCCTAAGGGTTGTAGGGGGGAAAACTCTGACTGTTGTTTGTGCGTATGCACCAAACAGCAGCTCAGAGTACTCGGCCTTCTTGGAGACCCTGAATGGAGTCCTGTATGGGGCTCCAGTAGGGGACTCCGTAGTTCTGCTGGGTGACTTCAACGCCCACGTGGGCAACGATGGAGACACCTGGAGAGGCGTGGTGGGGAGGAACGGCCTCCCTGATCTAAACCCGAGCGGTCGTTTGTTATTGGACTTCTGTGCTAGTCATGGATTATCCATAACAAACACCATGTTCGAACATAAGGGTGCTCATAAGTGTACCTGGTACCAGAGTACCCTAGGCCGAAAATCAATGATCGATTTTGTGATCGTGTCATCTGATCTGAGGCCGCATGTTTTGGACACTCGGGTAAAGAGAGAGGCGGAACTGTCAACCGACCACCATCTGGTTGTGAGTTGGATCAGGGAATGGGGGAAATGTCCGGATAGACCTGGTAAGCCCAAACGCGTAGTGCGGGTGAACTGGGAACGTCTGGAGGAGGCCCCCGTCCTAGGTATCTTCAACTCACACCTCCGGCTGAGTTTTTCTAGCATTCCTGTGGAGGTTGGGGGCATTGAGCCGGAGTGGGCGGTGTTCAAAGCCTCCATTGCTGAAGCTGCGGTGGCTAGCTGTGGCCTCAGGGTCTTAGGCTCCTCAAGGGGCGGTAACCCTCGGACACCGTGGTGGACACCGGTGGTCAGGGAAGCCGTCCGATTGAAGAAGGAGGCCTTCCGGGATATGATATCCTGGAGGACTCCTGACTCGGTTGCAGGGTACCGACAGGCCCGAAGGGCTGCAGCTGCTGCCGTGTCGGAGGCTAAGCAGCGGGTGTGGGAGAAGTTCGGAGAGGCCATGGAGAAGGACTTTCGGTCGGCACCAAAGTGTTTCTGGAAGACCATCCGGCACCTCAGGAGGGGGAAACGGGGAACCGTCCAAGCTGTGTACAGTAAGGATGGGACTCTGTTGACCTCAACTGAGGAGGTCGTCGGACGTTGGAAGGAACACTTTGAGGAACTCCTGAATCCGAATAACACGCCCTCTATGTTGGAGGCAGAGCTCGAGGTTGATGGTGTTTCGTCGTCAATTTCCCTGGTGGAGGTCACTGAGGTAGTCAAACATCTCCGCAGTGGCAAAGCCCCAGGGATTGATGAGATCCAGCCAGAAATGCTAAAGGCTCTGGGTGTTGAGGGGCTGTCATGGTTGACACGCCTATTCAACATCGCGTGGGAGTCGGGTACAGTGCCAAAGGAGTGGCAAACCGGGGTGGTGGTTCCCCTGTTCAAAAAGGGGGACCAGAGAGTGTGTGCCAATTACCGGGGTATCACACTTCTCAGCCTCCCTGGTAAAGTCTACTCCAAGGTGCTGGAAAGGAGGGTTCGGCCGATCGTCGAACCTCAGATTGAAGAGGAACAATGCGGTTTTCGCCCCGGACGTGGAACTACGGACCAGCTCTTCACTCTCGCAAGGATCCTGGAGGGGGCCTGGGAGTATGCCCATCCGGTCTACATGTGTTTTGTGGATCTGGAGGCGTATGACCGGGTCCCCCGGGAGAAACTGTGGGAGGTGCTGCGGGAGTATGGGATAAGGGGGTCTATCCTCAGGGCCATCCAATCCCTGTACTCCCAAAGCGAGAGCTGTGTTCGCGTCCTCGGCAGCCAGTCAGTTTCGTTCTCGGTGGGTTCTGGGCTCCGCCAGGGCTGCGCCTTGTCACCAATCCTGTTTGTGATATACATGGACAGGATATCGAGGCGTAGTCGTGGTGGGGAGGGGTTGCAGTTCGGTGGTCTGAGGATCTCGTCACTGCTTTTTGCAGATGATGTGGTCCTCATGGGATCATCGGCCTTCAGCACTCACTGGATCGGCTGGCAGCCGAGTGTGAAGCGGCTGGGATGAGGATCAGCACCGCTAAATCTGAGGCCATGACTCTTAGCAGGAAACCGATGGATTGCTTACTCCGGGTAGGAAATGAGTCCTTAGCCCAAGTGAAGGAGTTCAAGTACCTCGGGGTCTGTTTCGCGAGTGAGGGTACTATGGAACGTGAGATTGGCCGGAGAATCGGAGCAGCGGGGGCGGTATTGCGTTCGCTTTACCGCACCGTTGTAACGAAAAGAGAGCTGAGCCGCAAGGCAAAGCTCTCGATCTACCGGTCGATCTTCGTTCCTATCCTCACCTATGGTCATGAGGGCTGGGTGATGACCGAAAGGACGAGATCACGGGTACAAGCGGCCGAGATGAGTTTTCTCAGAAGGGTGGTTGGCGTCTCCCTTAGGGATAGGGTGAGAAGCTCAGCCATCCGTGAGGAACTCGGATTAGAGCCGCTGCTCCTTTACTTAGAAAGGAGTCAGCTGAGGTGGTTCGGGCATCTGGTAAGGATGCCCACTGGGCGCCTTCCTTGGGAGGTGTTTCAGGCACGTCCAGTGGGGAGGAGACCTCGGGGAAGACCCAGGACTAGGTGGAGAGATTATATCTCAACACTGGCCTGGGAACGCCTCGGGATCCCCCCGTCAGAGTTGGTCAATGTGGCCCGGGAAAGGGAAGTCTGGGGCCCCCTGCTTGAGCTGCTCCCCCCGCGACCCGACCCCGGATAAGCGGAAGAAAATGAGATGATGAGATGAGATTTAATTAATTAAATGAAACAAAAACAAGACTAAACAAACAATCAAGACAGTGATCAGTTAGACGTTGTGTGCGAGTTTGAACAGGTGAGTTTTGAGTTGTGACTTGAAGGTTGTAATGGTGTCTGACTGTTTTATGTGTGGGGGGAGGGAGTTCCAGAGCCTGGGTGCTGAACAGCTGAATGACCGGGCACCCATTGTAATAAGTCGTGATGTGGGGATACATGGTAGTCCAGCAGAGGTTGAGCGGAGGGAGCGGGAGGGAGTGTATTCTTGGAGGAGGTCGCAGAGGTAACTGGGGGCTAGGTTGTGGAGAGCTTTGTAGGTGAGGAGTATGGTTTTGTCTTGGATGCGGTAGTGTACTGGGAGCCAGTGAAGTTGGATGAGTACAGGGGTGATGTGGTCAGATGATTTGGTGCGGGTGATGATCCGGGCGGCTGAGTTCTGAATGATCTGCAGTCTGTTGATGAGTTTGGTGGGGAGTCCGGTGAGTAGGGCGTTGCAGTAATCCAGTGGTTTTCAAACTGTGGGGGGCGCCAGAGTTCTTCAGGGGGGGGCGCGACGTGAGAAAAAAATAAACTCGAAAAAAAACCTGAAAGTCGATGATTCAAATCATCAGTCGTACTTCAACTGTAGAAGTAACATACATAACTAAATCAATTTTCAACCGTTTATCTTCGTGCAAACCATTTAACAAATCTACACACTTGTATCTTCAATAATATCTAAACAGAATTTCGATATCATTTAGAATTTCTTCAGAATCACAGTTTTAGTTTCATACCGCTTCGTTTTCAGCTGTTTTCATTGAAGACGTCTGGCCATTCTGATACACCTACTTCTAGACATCGTAACTCATTCCTTTTTCAACCGTTTACCATTAAACAAATCTACACACTTGTATCTTCATTACTATCGAAACGGAATTTTTATAGCATTTATACTTTTTTCAGAATCACAATGGTCCAGCGTTCACCCCCTGCCTGCTCCCAGGTGGCCAGGGCGCTGTGTCTGATCATGCAGACCATCCGAGTGATCAGGTCAAGCTGATCCAATATGTTCCAATCCTTTAATTCCGTCCACCTTCAAGGCTGGGATTGAAATATTGTCTTTTTCCCTGGGAACAGGGCCTAGAACTGGGAGCTATTCATGGTCCTGGGACTGATTGACTGGAAAAGCAAAGATCAAGCTGGTAGGAGGTAGTGAAGGTATTTCAATTTCAGGAGAAACTAGTACACAAATGAACCCATATATGTATCGACAACAAAACATTTAGCGTTGGGACACCATCAAATGATTCTTCATGGGGCCCAGCGAGCAGCCCATTAGTTGGAGGTATGCTGATGGGATGCCTTGCATTTCAGCAGAAGTAGCGGCGTCTATCCTGATTGAGACCTGAATATTTGAGTCCACACCTGTTGAGAAACTGATTCAATGTTTATTAACCATGCCTTGGACATGGGACTGACATGGAGGGTCATACAAATTGAGATGAGGATAAGCCTTGGGCCTGAGCTTGAAAAACTTAACCATGCACCTGCACAGACAAAAGTGTGTGTGTCAATACAAGACGCGTTGATGGCGCAAGCGCCCCCGGACTTAAAATGATTAAGATACCGACCATAGATAAACCCCAAATTGCATCCCAAATTGTAAGGTCTCCGTCAGGGATGGAAGCATTTTATTGGGAAGTAATTTCCTTGCCTTGTAAAAAAACCATTGAAAGCTTGTAATTAAATACAGTCGTAGCACTGTTTCCGACAATTCTGACACTATTCTCCCCATTACGAGAAACAGGAGGTTCAGCGTAATGGTGAGTCTAGTGTCAGTGTTGTTGGAAACTTTTCTTCAAACTTTTGAGCAACATTTGAATTGCTGAATTAGAAAAAAAAGGCTTGGAAAAGATGGAGCATTTGCATTGGATTGTATGCCGTTGACAAAGCTTAGAAAGCAGGGACATTTTCCATGATTTGTCTCTCAACAGTAAGATATGTTCTTACTGCTAACAGGCAGAATATGGCAAATGACTTCTAGTTATGTACTAATTAAACTTGAGGGTGGACTCTGCTAGGCCCTTTCTCATGTACCATTTAGCAGACTCTAAAAGTCAGAACAACAAATTCTCTGAAGATATTAAGTGTCGAAATGGAGGGATGGCGTTTGGGGTGAAGATGGCATCCGGGCAGAGGCTCCTGAGGATCTGTCAATTGAAAGGAGATAGAGTCAACTGCTACATTGTGATGCCCTGGGATGTGCCGAGCGGTCACGATGATATTGTGCGAGACCACTGTCGAAGTAAGGTGCCTAATGAGAGGCACTATGTCTTTAGAATAGTCTCTGACTACAGCTTGATTCTGACTACAGCTTGATTGTTGCATTCGCTTCCTCTGCAATGAATGTTGGACAGACATGGCATTGGGCGACCCCAGGGTTTATTTAGTACTGTGCAGAAGGCTTTTCTAAGCGTCAAGCTTCATTTATAACACCCCACAAAATCCAGATTGAGTGGCATCTCTGAAAGTTGATTGGAATCTAAGGAGTGCTTGATCTCTTCATTCCAGAACAAGAGGCCGTCCCACTAATGTTATTAAGCAGTATGTATCGTTGGTTGGAAAAACTACCCCCACGCAAACCCTTTAGAAGCGATGAAATGAGGTGGTGGACAAACATGGGGTCAGGCTGGCATGAGAGTTCTGAAGCTAAGGCTTGGAAATTGATTATGCTGGATGATGCTTCATTGTTCTCTGAAATTAGATGGATTTGGGCAACTGTGCAAAAGGGCTCTGCAGGATCAGCCTCCCTGCAGGGACTACCGAAATGTAGAAAGTGGACTCTGAGGACTCCACTTTCTATCAAATTTGTGTCAATACAATTGAACCAAACTGATTAAATATCAAACATATAAGAATTAAAAAGAATAAATCTCAAAGCAAAAGAAAATTCAAAAGTATCAGACTTTTGCCCCCACTGCCAGCTCTCTTGCTTGTTTGACTATATTGACAACAATCTGATTTATATACTTTACCAAATACAGTCATGTTTAAAGTTGTTTTTCAAGAGATATGGAATCATCAATGCATCTTTCAAACAATTTATATAGATAAAGGTGATGTAATGGAACCAAAAGTAATGATATTTTTACTTTGTTATCATTTATTCAACATAAAAACTAAAATTTCTGCTGAAGAAAAAGTTAGGGCACCTTATGCCCTAAAAGTTGGCCCCCTTTGGCTGAAATGACCTCAATTCGACCCTCAAAATTCGATGTTATTCTCTAACTGTCTTCCATTCTCTGACATCAATTTAGAGAAAGTTTATCCCACTCATCCATGCAGAATTCTTTCAGCTGTGTAAAATTTGAGGGGTCTTGCATGCACAGCCCGAAATCACCCACAGCATCTCCATAGGATTAAGATCCGGGCTTTGACTTGGACATTCGAGAGCTCTCAACTTCTTCGCTTTCAGCCATTCCTTGTTTGATTTGCTGGAATGTTTTGGGTCATTGTCATGTTGCATGGTCCACATCCGCTTCAGCTTCAATCTTCTGACAGATGGTCTCAATTGTTACTCAAGAACACTCTGGTAAAGGAAAGAATGGTACAAAGACTTCATGGTTGATTTTATAATGGTGAGCTGGCCAGGCCCCGCTGCGGCACAACAGCCCAAAACCATAACACTTCCAGTCCCGTGCTTCACAGTTGGTATGAGGTGCTCCTTCTGTTACTGAACCAAAATAATAATATTTTTAGATTCATAGATTCATCTGTCCAAAGCAAATTGTTCTTTCAGCAAGGGTTTCTTCCTTGCACACCTCCCATGCATATCAAACATGTGCGGTGTCTTTCTAATAGTATATGCATATACTTTAATATCAACTGTAGGGTAAAATTCATTCTGAAAGCCTCCTGATCTCGCCATACTAGTGATGGCCCTTTAACTAGCAAGAGCAAACCTAACTAAATGTCTGAGGTTTAAATAGGATGGGCTCTTCCAGAATCCTCTCTAATAATGTTCTAATTTGCCCCAGATTTGGTGCACCTGATCTAATTTAAGGCATTTTAAGTAGCAATACATGAGAGGGTGTCGTTACCTTTTTCTCAAATAAAATTACATTTCTATTAATTACACCTTCGAAATAATAAAATAAAAATAATAATCTGTTTTATTTATATGACATCCATCTCTAAATAACGTTGAAATTAAGATCAAATGTCAATATGTTGAAGAAAAGTTTTCACATGACTGTAGGTGCACACATTTTTCTTACAATTATGAAGCACCTGCCGGTGGTGGTGGGTCGGCTTTGGGCGGGAGAATGGTTTGATATCGGGCGAGGTGGATTGACGTGAACGAACTTGTAATAGTATAACAGATTAATAGTATTGGGCCGGTTGGGAGGTTGAATTGTGGCTCAAGTTCCTGCAAGCTGAATATGGTGGTGCCGCCTAGTAGCTACTTGGCTGCATGCTAGAAAATGCACAGGGATATTGACTTTGTTTTTAATTTTTGGTTTAAATAACTGCAATGTCAAATTCCTGCCTGATCAGAGGATTTAAAATGGCAGTAATGGTTTGGCCAGCAGAGACGTTGGATAGATGGACGGCGGGGGCGATGACATGAGGGTTGAATGATTGATTCTTTAGTCTTCAACCGGCCTTTCAAGGACTTTATGGTGCTGTTCTCTGTAAATTGTGCACAAGAGTTTTGTATTTCCTGTCTGCCAATGCGTTTGGCGACTGGAGCTTGAACAGGAGATAGTTTGCTTTTCCTTTTGTCTTTCTTCGGATCGGCGGGGACAGTCCCCTCACCCCGGCAGAAGAGGAAAATCCTGCAACCGTACCTGCTGCTCCCCGCAAGGCAGTCGTCACCGTCTGACTGGCAGATGAGGGAAGCCAGCTCTTTAGCTGTGAATGCTAGAGCCCTGGCGCTGGGTTGAGGATGTGGGCCCTGAGCTGGGGGGATGGTTGAGATGCAGGTAGGGGGTTTGGGGTGCTCCTCCGCCCGGGTGAAGCCGGTTTGGGGTGCTCCTATGGGTGAAGGAGGGTCAAGCCGTTTTCGGACAGGTCCAACATATTAGCTATCTCCACCTAAATGGATTGGTGTCTGAATCCAACATGCTGCCATTAATCCCAGAGCGCATGCTGAAGACAAAAAGGTTCCCGATTGGATGAGATATAATTGAGCTTGCTCTGCAATGACCCTGTGAGAGAGGGAAGAGAGAGAGAACTTGAGCATTGCATGGCCGGCGAGAATTTGAATGGGAATGTCTGCTCCCGATTGAACTCTTGCTTTAGCTTATAATGAGACTTCTGTTAAGCTGTGTTTGCTTGAGACGGGTTCAGACACCATGCTACCCGCTCCATTGATTTCCGGTGGTGGAAGCGTTGTGGCCATTCTAGTTAAAGGGGTAGTTCGGAATTTTGGACATAGGGCCTGATTCCCAAGTGAGCATTGGTATTCTATATCACTGGAGACAGTTTTCAACACATTTCATACAGTCCTTCTCGTTGCAGAGTTCGCTCGTGCTAGGCTAGCGCACGTCAACGGGCAATGCTAGCCTGCTATTAAAACAGTCTTACCCACTCCACAGTACACCCGAGGTAAATCAATTATAACGACAGACTATAAATCTAAATGTCTGTTTATAGAATAATGTTAGAAATAAAACCAACCTTGCATTGCATTGCATTTTGAGGGAATTGCGGGGTCTCAGCAGCAGTGTTTATATTCCTGTACGTAGGCTACGGCAGCGGCGGACTGATACCTAGGTTACCTGCCGCTGTCATTGCTACAAACGCAGAGTACAGTGAACGAAGGAATTCTATAAGCGTATTCAATTAACAAGATACGCCCACGTTTGGAGGAGTTAGCGATGCATCTGCTTTTGAAGACGATTATGAGGACTTTGTTGTATCCAACGAACCGTACATGTACGAGCCAGTGTTTTGATGTCCAAGCCAGCAGCAACAAGCCACAGTTGAGTCCTTTCTGGATCTCGCACTGGAAATGGGTGGAAACTTTGTGGTGCCCATCTGTACCGTTTATTTCTACAATTTCTAAAAGCACACTGAACCATCATGTTGCCTAGTTGTTCAATTGCGCTTCTGTCCCACGCTTCTCTGTTTACGTTCTTCTGTCGTGATTCGGTTACAAACCTAACCAGCGCATAGTAGAATTCCGCTTCTGCTGAGAAAGTAGTCCCTCGATGATTCATGCGATGCAAGGTTAGTTTTATTTCTAACATTATTCTATCAACACAGACAATTATAACGCCAACACAGGCGTTATAATTGATTTACCTCGGTGTACTGTGGAGTAGGTAAGACTGTTTTTAATAGCAGGCTAGCATTGCCCGTTGCCGTGCGCTAGCCTAGCACGAGCGAACTCTGCAACTAGAAGGACTGAATGAAATGTGTTGAAAACTGTCTCCAGTGATATAGAATACCAATGCTCACTTGGGAATCAGGCCCTATGTCCAAAATTCCGAACTAGCCCTTTAAGGGAGGGCAATGCGCTATACTCAATTTTAAACACATCTCAAGTGAACGTTGTATTTTGAGTTTGGTGAATGACACCCAACTATTACCTTTACAATTAATCAGTTCATGAACCTTGGGAGTAGTAGGGAATAGTTATTGCTTATGAAACCAAACAACCCCTCCCAGCCAATCAGCGGTGTACACTGCTAGCCAATTAGTAGGAGACTTTGACCTTTAAGCCCTTCCTATTGTTACCTCATGCTGTATGCATTGTGTATCTTAACACCGTGACAGCCGCTTATACAAGAGGATCCTTATCTTTTCAAACCATGCAGGTGATTGACAGATGATTTGGATTTCCTCAATGCACTAAACCTTTTGCACTGAATAGAACCTATCATAGCTAACTATAAATATATGCAACCCAGTCAGTGAGTGTTTGTTGAACTGTTTGTGCTAATGTGAATTTTAAGCTTCATTCTGAGGTACATTTTTAATCTGTATTAGACATATGTACCCCTGTATCAATGACAAATGTAATTATGCTATTGTTTTTATACCATAGGTTTACAAAATCATTTTAACAATGCCTCTCTCTAAAGGAGGTAGGTCTGCTGTAACAGCCTGATGTACAACTTGTTACATGTTCTGGGGATTGTCTGGATGTTCTGTCATTCCCAATTAACAATGAAGTTAATGTTCACTTCCCACAAGAGGCATGTTAACAGAACAAATGACCATGTTTGATTTTTCTTTGAACCTGACAAAACTGGGAGCTAATTCAGGCATGTGTCCGCCCGGTCTCCTGAAGTAGAGGTAATTGAACTAATGACCGTGTTCAGCTCAGATATGCACCAAGCTTTATATATTACTATGTTTAACAAAAAAGATGCAGTGTTATATGTATTTTTTATTTTACTCTTGAACAAGTCTAGATCAATTTTGTAGGCTAGGTCATAATAGGTCCCCAGTTACCTCTGCGACCTCCTCCAAGAATACATTCCCTCCCGCTCCCTCCGCTCAACTTCTGCTGGACTACTATGTATCCCCACATCACGACTCATTACAATGGGTGCCCGGTCATTCAGCTGTTCAGCACCCAGGCTCTGGAACTCCCTCCCCCCACACATAAAACAGTCAGACACCATTACAACATTCAAGTCACAACTCAAAACTCACCTATTCAAACTCGCACACAACGTCTAACTGATCACTGTCTTGATTGTTTGTTTGTTTTGTCTTGTTTTTGTTTTATTTATTTATTTATTTATTTATTATTATTATTTGTAACTTTATGCTCTGTAAGGTGACCTTGGGTGTCTTGAAAGGTGCCCTTTAAATTAAATGTATTATTATTATTTATAATATTTTGGATACAAATGATGGTGAAAAAGTTGGCCATTCATCTGCATTTCACTTTAGTACCCAGGGTCTATTGCCCTTTTGAATATTGACCACTTTTAAACTTTGTTTATTGTTCCTGCCTCCAATATTGTTGTCATGAATGTAATTTGCATGAATATGTTATCGGGGATCTTTTCAGTTTGAAACCATGATTTATTGTGTATGCATGTGACAGACGTTATTTTGGATGGTATGTATGTGTTGACGTGTCGTTTACTGTGTAATCACCAACAAAGCCACAATTTGCATCTCAAACATACATGTATCTGTTGTGTTATGTTTGTAATACATTTAATAAAAACCCTTCACTTTAATAGAACTGCCTTCAAAGTTTTGCTCTTTGAATATATATATATATATAATTACTTTACTAATTTAACCATTTTTTATTACAAGTCCACAAAGCCAATCTGACACAATATATGTCATATTTTGGGGATATGATCCCCAAACAAAGGTAAATTGTATAGAAAATCAAAAAAAAAGAACTGAGTTGTAAAAACAGTGACTGAGGCAGAGAAGCCGTCCTTATTGACCTTTGATTAGGTTAAGGTACTTAATTTACATTTTAAATATACTTTATTCATTTTTATTTTTTGATGACTTCTGTCTATCATTAGTGGCGCTTCCAAATACTTAAATACCACATTGGCTACTACCTTTATATCGAAGAACAATAATCTGTTTTGAACACATCTGATAAACAAAGGGCAATACCATAAATGTAATATTAGCAAATAATCTTCATTAAAAAGAGGCAGAAAATGCATTAATTCAGAACAATGCAACCCTTTCAATTATTTTTTTATAGAAAAAGTAATTGTCTTAAGAATCTAACAGGACCAGTATTCATAGTACTCTGACACAAGCCTCCATTCCCCATGCAAACCCTGCTTGTCAAAGCCCATGAAGTCAAAGCCTATGTCAACAAATACAAAATGTCTGGATTTCGCTGTGTGCGTTATCAACTTACACATGCATTTCACGAAATATACTTAGTTTACTTCTGCAAAAAAGGAAGTGTCTTGATCAGAAAGGACAGGGTGCATCTATTGCACACTGCGTTCCACGGAGGACAACATCCCGCGGAGAATGTCAGTGAAGGCTGTAGATGGTTCCAACCGCATTCTTTAGTACTACTAAGAAATTACAATGGAGCTCAGGGTCTTGAGCACTGCTGGACATAGCAGAGTGTCAGCAGACACTCTGTCCTGAGAGCACAACGCTAAAAAAAGAGTACAAATATTCTGAGCAGTGAAGAGAAAGTCAACTATGTAAAATAATTCACCTTGAACGGTTTAAGCTTGGTTTTACCTTGACCCAGACACAGATTTAAGACGTTTTAGTTTAAGAAAGCAGCACACACCATAATAAAATCACCTATTGTAATGCTGGAGAGCGTTGGGGATAGAAGCTCACCACCTTGTGAAACATTGTCGTCCCAGTCCACCTCCTCCTATTCTTTTGTTTCTCATCTGTGTTGTTGTCCCCCCTCATTGGGCCTTGTGGTGCTGGCCTCTGTCCTGTGTCTGCTCGGCGCCGTCCAGGGCCGCCTGGCTGTAGCGGCGGATCAGTGCACCCGGGAGGAGAGCCCCGCAGGCGATGGCCAGGAGCTGAGCCAGCGTTCCCCAGGAGAAGATGTCATCCATGGAGGAGATCTTGGACAGAATGGACCCGGTCCGGACACAGATGAAGTTATACGGAATCAAACCTGTGAGACGAGATGAAGGCACAGTGTTTAAGTGTGTACCAGCAACTGTGTGTACATATGTGTTTGTGTCTGTGTGTGGGTTAGCATCCTCACCTATCAGCACAGTGGGGAAGAAGAGAGTCAGGGGTATGTTGAGGATGGGGGAGGTGACATTAAGGAACCAGTTAGGTGTCATGGGGAACAAACGCAGGAAGAGGAGGAAGAAGAAGAGACTTCTCTTGTTCTCCTCCACCTGCGGGAGAGAGTCAGAGAGATGGAACGACGGCGTTGAGAGGGACAGATCCGACAAGAACAGGTAAAAACAGAAGGAGGGAAGGGAAAGGGACCTGGAGGGAACGTAGAAAAGCAATGTGGAAGAGAGGGAGGTTGAATATTGGATGAAGAGCTAGATAGACAGACACATGCAAATTGATAGTTGGATATATGTAGATAGATACAGCAGAAAGAAATACAGACAGATATATGTAGATCGTAGATTGTGAGTGTCACTCTCATGCCACACCTCAGATTTCTTTCTCAAAGGATATGCTATTTTGTTGAATATAACCTCTAATGTAATTTTATGATGCCCGGCCCAGGCTCAGTTGTCAAATGGTGCGGAGCCGTTTGGTGTCTGAGTGCTGCAGAATGGGCAGCCATATGGTAGAGGGGTGGCTCACTGACCCACTGAGTTTAACCCTTCAAGGGCCCTGGTGCATCATTCTGATGCCCCCCCCCCCCTACTGTCACCCAATAGAAATATATAAAAAGGATAAATAATCATATTCGAATTTGAAACAGTAGGCTGTGTTACTTGAACTTAAAACATTCAGTCGATTCATCGTCAACACATGAATAGGATCAGATGTGAGGAAACTTGGGAAATAGCTGTAAACATTTAAGTTGCTTTACTTCAAGTACAGAAATGTATAAATAGACCTTTTCAGTGTGCGATGGCCACCCTGAATGGGCACCAGAAAGTGTTTATACCTTTCTCTGCAGCAAGGCCACTTTGTCAGGGAAGAGGCGGATGACATGCTCCTTCCCGAAAGCGGAGGAGAGCAGGTAGCAGAAGGTGGAGCCCGAGGTGGTCAGGAGGCAGGCCAGGGCCAGACCCTCCCAGGTCCCAAACAGAGCCCCGGCCAGCATGTTCTGTATCACCAGCACAGGACACACATGTGTTTACAATGTATGATCATGTAGCATCTGGCAGCAGCCCTTAGAGACTCAAAAGAAAGACAACAATCAAAGAATACTATCTAAATTCAAGCAGTGACATTGTTTTAGTTATAGCACTGCGCAAAAATATTTTGAAAACAACCACTGGACAGGGTGGACAGAACAGGGCCCAGTTTCCCGATAACGATGGATCTTTGCTCGTACGATCATTCTCCCGATGGATCTTTCGAACCATCGTTAATTTCTTTGGAGAGTTTCCCGAAACTCCTCTTAACATGAACGCGCATTCGCTGCACTCACAACGTTCGTAGGATTGTACCTGTCCACTGGCATGGTGCTGAAAAGGGCTATACGCAGGGGGAGACGCAGGAATGTCGCAGGAAAATAGGGTTAAAAAGGGTTAAAATATCTACCCATCAAGGCCGACCGCAGAGTAGCCTACGAAAAGAATAGATTGCAATAATATGAATGCTAAAGATTAGGGGTGTGAATCTTTGGCTTCAGACAATTCGATTCGATTAACGATTCAGTAGTTGGCGATTAGATTCAAGGACAATTTTTTTTTTTGGGAACGATTCGATTCGATTCTGTAAACCACGATTCGATTCAGTAACTTTTAACCAAAATTCTATATCCGTGAAATAAACATGCAATAATGTGACACCCTGTCATGGGTAGATGTGTTGGAGCGTCTTGAACTAGGTGGAAAATCACTCAGGAGCCGACGAGAAGTTTGGAAAAAGATGGGATCTTTTATTTTCCCAATTTGAGGCCCATAAGGCAATAAAAATAAAACGAAAATCAACAAAAATAAAAATACTTTTCACTAAACAAACTGAATGGGCTTGAGAGTCACAAAAACATCAATTCGAACTTAAGCATACTGGACCTTTATATTATTGCTAGATTTTGGCATAGCCAAAATATACAAAAACTGCAATAAACATAATTACAAAAACTCGGGGTCACTTCCGGTTTACCCGGAAGTTATGACGTTAATTTAAACATGAATTTAAACCCCGATGACGCGGCACACATTCCCTAATACAAAGTCTAGACGAGACGCTGATAAGACGAACATTTACGCTGTGTTAACATGTAACTTTTAAACTAAATAAACAAACCTGGAATTTGACAACGACATACTTGTTTGAATGGTTATTGCAACAGAACAGGGCCCCGTTTCCCGAAAGCGTCGTTAGCCTAAGTGGATCGTGAAGTGCGTCGAAAGGGCATCGTAGAGTTCTCACCGCGTTTCCCGAAAGCATCGTAGGGAACGAACGTCTTGAAAACGCTCGTAGCTAACGAGTACTCCAGGGGTGCTCGTAGGTACTCGTAGGACGCTAAGAGCATCGTCAGCTATAGCCTCAGTGGCGTCACCATCGGACATTCCGTTTTTGGATGCGTTTTATTAAAACGCATTGCGCCTTTATGTTCTTAGTTTGGTAATTAATAAAGATTATTAATTAATTTATTAATAAAGATGTTAAAATGGCCAAAATAAAACGGGACAGTCCAGAAAATGTTTGCGCAGGCAGGGCACTCAAAATGTGTGAGAAAAAGTGGGGGGATTTGTGCAGACTGACATAGGCTACTCATAAAACGTAGCATAAAATAATGTAAAAAAAAAACGAAATAAAATAAATGAAAAAAAATATTTTTTTTTTTTTATGAAAAACAAGCAAAGGAGCAGGCAAAAGGCTGGGATATGGTGGGGATTGGTCACGTTGACGGGAATGTTTAGTGACATGAGGGAGGGTGGAGGGGGTTAAAAAAAAGTCTCAATCACTATTCGACGCGCATGAAAACCAGCCGCGCAGTTATGAGGGAGGCCGTCCTCACACCGATCTTCCTCATCGTCATCGTCCTCAACGTCCTCCGGTTCAAGCAATGCCACCCCAGCCTTAGCTGCAATGTTGTGCAACATAGCCGTCACACATATCACGGCGCATGACTTGGCCGGAGAAAACTGGAGCCCTCCGCCTGACTTGTGAAGGCATCTAAAGCGCAACTTCCACCTCCCGATCGTGCGCTCAACGATGCACCGGGCCAGACGGTGGGCTTCGTTGTATTCCTCATCATGGACGTCTCCCGGGTTATTCACAGGTGTGAAGAGGAATTATTTAAGGGGGGAAAATGCCGTGAAACGCACAGTGCATTCAGGATTAGGACTGATATATGTCGGTTTAAGCCTAATCAATTGTGTTTTAATGTCTTTAGCATTCATATAATTGCAGTCTATTTTTTTCGTAGGCTACTCTGCTGTTGTCCTTGATGGGGATATATTTTAACCCTTTTTAACACAATTTTCCTGCGACATTCCTGCGTCTCCCCCTCCTACGGAGCCCATTTCAGCACCGTGTCAGTAGACAGTTACAATCCTACGACGTCGTGAGTGCTTAAGAGGAGTTTCGGGAAACGCGACAAAGAAATTATCGATGGATCGCAAGATCCATCGGGAGAATGATCGTACGAGCGAAGATCCATCGTTATCGGGAAACGGGGCCCAGGCGACGTTAATGGTAAATGGTATTAAACAGAACGTTGTAATGATGGTACTTGCAAGATTGTATTAAACTGCCGTAGCAAGCATGATAAATGACATGGTTGATAAATGATTTTAAAACAGTAGGAAGGTAACGGAATACATAGTCAAACAAGACAAACACACACAGGCAACATTGACGGAAGCTATGCGTCACACACCCCTTGTCAATTTTACCATTATTCTTTGCGAAGCCAAAATGCTTCCACACTTTGGATTTCAAGTTTGCTGGTGCATTAACAATCTCGCTGCCGCTCTCTGCCATGTTTGAAATGCACCAGTAGAGGGTGAGGGAGAAAAAAAACTCGTGGGACTTCCTTGCATGCTTACTAGCTGATGACAGAGTTACGGATTACCGAGCTGCACTTCACAAAATAAACGTGTAAACTAAGTCTTAAAACATTAATCATAATCGATTCATACGATTTAAAGCATTTATATCGATTATTGGTGAAGCCAAAGCGATTCATTCTATTTATTTATTTTAGCAGATCGATTTAGTTGAATCGGTAGGACTGACAATCGATTCATCGATGCATCGCATGAATCGTTACACCCCTACTAAAGATATTAAAACACAATTGATTAGGCCTAGGCCGACATATATATAAATCCTAATCCTGAACGCACTGTGCATACATTTATTCACGGCATTTCCCCCACTGAAATAATTCCATATTACAAAAATCCAAAATAGCTTGTGTAACAACTACATTTATCTTAATGTGCTGATTTTTTTAACATTTTGCGCAGCAAGAGAGCCGACTTTATCTGATTCCGCATAAGGTTGCATTGATTGGCTCTCTAGTATAGAATATTTGTAGACATTAAAAATGCAACATTCCATTCATACATTATCTTTCAAACGCGGCTATTGCTGACCCGATTAGGAGAGCTTGGTCTAGATCCTGCCCATAATGTTGGGCAGGATGAAGTAGGCTATAGGCAGGGTTCCAGTTATGATTCCATCTCTGTGTGGGTCTCTTAAAGTTGTTGACGGTGGGGGGAGACCGTACCTGCCTTGCGCTGAATTTTGACGAGGGAGGGGGGGGATATAGGACGTAAATATGGGCTATTATGACACGGCTCTTCTCAAATGCCGTGGAAAGCTCCGTTGCATGGGCCCTTCACAACAATGCCAGCTTCTTCGGTTGCTGAGCGACGTCAACGTCTTTGGCTAACTATTTCTCTGCTGATTAACACTACGTATGGTAAGTTGGTATCAAATAAATTGTTGAAAAAACCACCTTGTGAAGTTATTTTTTCGTTTGGCAAGTAGCCGCTCATTATCGAAAATAAGCCCCTTCAGGTCGAAGCACCTCCGTTTCGCGCACGCCCGGCGATTTCACCTTCTTATCTCAAGTTTCCTGTGTAAAACCGAGGGGGTCAAATCCCCCGTTCGTCACGGCGCGGGGTTTCCTGGTTCAGTGGGGAAGGCGGAGACTCCGTGCTCCGCTGTGCACGGAGTCTCTGACCTCTTTAGAATAATTTGTATTATTGCATACTCCCGAATGTTTTCATTTTTTATGAATGAAGACACCCACATGCAATAATGAGTTCACTCTATAGTAGGCTAACGATGCTCTTGGAGCACTACCTGGAGCACTCGTTAGCTATGAGCGTTTTCACGACGTTCGTTACCAACGATGCTTTCGGGAAACGGTGTGAAAACTGTACGATGCTCGTACGACGCACTTCACAATCCACTTAGGCTAACGATGCTTTCGGACGAATCACAAATGCAAGGTTACTTCATTATACTTCTTTGTATTATAATTTCTTACGTGTAAGTATATACCTATATATTTATGCATGTATATGCAGTACATATGTATGTATGACTGTATGTATGTAGGCCTACACACGTACGTACGACGGATGTACACATATCCATGCATATGTTATGTATGTTTTTTATGCATGTATGTTTATTATTTTGTTTTTTATTAACTATCCTACTTGGTACTTTCTGTTGAGTAGTCTAATGCTGTAATCCAATTGGATGGTACGCCGGTACCTGCAAGTCATCCAGCTTTCTTGCGGCATTTGCAGAGGCACGCCCCTTTTGGTCGAAGTAGCTTTCCCATTTCTCATTGGCAAGTCATTGTTATTTTTTAGCTACATTAGCCTCTCTAGCAAACCAGCTCGAAAAACATACAACACAACTTTACATTGTATTGCAAGCACAGCAAGACCGTGCAATGCATAAATTGGTGACACGCATAATGTAGCAATGTAATCAAGTGTGTAAGAGCATTTAAAAATCTACATTAAAATTACCAACGTGATACAAATACAAAGAAAATAAATCTCTTTACGGGTGCAGCCATTTTTGTTGACGGGGGTAGAACGGGCGGCCTCAGTGAACTCGCTCTACTTTCAAAGCGACGAGACACTACGACCAAAAGGGGGTGTGCCTCAGTGAAATGCCGCAAGAAAGCTGGGAGGTTTGTAACGGCCGAAGCGTAGGGATCGGCATAAAAAGCGTCAGGACTTAATTCGACTTCGTTTTACATGTATCAGCACGCGTTCTGAACAACTTTAACGCGTATAAGCACGCGTGAAAGCCACTCAGCACGCGTCTCAGCACGCGTTCTGAAGGCACTTCCGGCGCGCGTTCCAGAACGCGTTCAGGAAAGTTCAGAACGCGTTCCAGGTATGCTAATGAGCTCCTCCCCTGAATTTCTAAGCCAATAGATTTGAACTTTTTTTACCCAATCATATGCATGGCTAAACACACAGACAACATCAGTCGATTCCAGAGATCTTCTTTCGCCCAGTTTCCCGAAAGCATCGTTAGCCTAAGTGGATTGTGAAGTGCGTCGTACGAGCATCGTACGTGTTTTCACACCGTTTCCCGAAAGCATCGTTGGTAACGAACGCCGTGAAAACGCTCGTAGCTAACGAGGACTCCATGGTACTTGTAGGATGCTAAGAGCATGGTTAGCCTATATAGCACCAGCGGACATTCCTAGTTGGATGCGTTTTTATTAAAACACATCCAAAAGACATAGGCTACTAGACATGCATCATGCTGTGACCAGTGGGTGTTGGAGAATTTCTGCAGGCGTTTTTTGTTGCGATTGTTTGCATTAAGCACTGCATGCGCTTCGGTGAGGCTGTGATGAAGTTCACTATTTATTGGACCCTGTCTAGACAGTACGAACATCCTTGACCATAGTTAATCGCGTGTGTAGTCTTCACTTAGAGTGAACTCATTATTGCATGCGGGTGTCTTCATTCATAAAAAAATGAAAACATTCGGGAGTATGCAATAATACAAATTATTCTAAAGAGTTCAGAGACTCCGTGCACAGCGGAGCACGGAGTCTCCGCCTTCCCCACTGAACCAGGAAACCCCGCGCCGTGACGAACGGGGGATTTGACCCCCTCGGTTTTACACAGGAAACTTGAGATAAGAAGGTGAAATCGCCGGGCGTGCCAAGCTGCGACCGAACCGGCACGGCAGTGTAAAAATACCTGGGTTCGAGTTAGGTGGGAGCTGAGCTCCCATAGATACTAGAGGTCTGGCTCCCATGAAACCAGCAAACTCAAATATCTGTGGGGGTTACTGAAAATACAGCAGCATAATATTGTAATTACAAATAGGCCTAAAGCTATTTTCCCTTCCGCATGCAGAGTAATATTGACGTTAAGTGGGATAATAGAACGCCGGTCATTATCGGGAAAATAAGCCCAGACAGGGCGAACCGGACACAGACGCGAAACAGAGGTGCTTAGACCTGAAGGGGCTTATTTTCGATAATGAGCGACTACTTGCCAAACGAAAAAATAACTTCACAAGGTGTCTTTTTACAATTTATTTGTTACCATTCATAGTGTTGATCAGCAGAGAAATAGTTACCCAAAGACGTTGACGTCGCTTAGCAACCGAAGACGCTGGCGTTGTTGTGAAGGGCCCATGCAAGTGAACGGAGCGTTCCACGGCATTGAGAAGAGCCGTGTCATAATAGCCCATATTTACGTCCTATATACGTCTCCCCCTCCCCCCCCCCCCCCGTCAACAACTTTAAGAGACCCCCACAGAGATGGAATCATAACCCTGTGGAAATTGCATTAAGTGAGAGATACAATTTCGCACGTTGAGCACACAGTTGTGTGACTTGTCTATTTAGTTAGAGAGAAACAGGAAATCAAAACGTGCTGCAAGTAAACAAATCCCGCATTGGGCTCTGACGTCATGAGACGCTCGTAATCCTTAAAGGGATAGCGATTCCTGAACCACCAAGACTGTAAACGACATGCCTAACACAATGGAAAGAACAACACATAACAAAATACTGTAGGTGAATTATGTTACACTCACTACTTGGGAACATCCAGTGGGTGTACAGGCACCTGATGATATCCCCGGACAAGGTCCATCTTGGAAAAAATCAGCCAGGTGTGCCGAAAAATCCTGAATATTCGGCACTGGGTTCAGGCGTTCAGGCGTTGTTGCCTCATTTAGCCGCCGGTAGTCGCCACACGGGCGCCAGCCGCCGCCGGGTTTGGGGACGATGTGGAGGGGTGAGGCCCACGGGCTGTCGGACCGGCGGACTATACCCAGGCGCTCCACGTTTGCAAACTCAGCCTTTGCAATGGCAAGCTTGTTCGGGTCGAGGCGCCGAGCACGGGCGTAGACGGCTGGACCAGTAGTGGCGAGATGGTGCTCCACACCATGCTTCATGGCAGACGCAAGGAAAGTATGCTGAGTGAGGGCTGGGAAACCGGCCAGCAGACGGTGGAAGACATCTGAGGCGGAGAGCATGCTAGACAGTCGTATGGAGTCAGCCCTGCTGAGCGTGCACGCATATGAACAAAACGTGATGGCGTCAATCAAACAGCGGTTCTTGACATCCACCAACAGTCCATGCGCACACAAAAAATCAGTGCCGAGGAGGGGAACGGAGACCTTTGCTGTAACATAGTCCCAGCCAAACCGGTGGCCTCCGAAACACAACTCAATGTACCTCGTTCCATAGGTACGGATGGGGCGTCGGTCACCATGTCCAAACGGGAAGCAGGCAGGATGCTCCTCTGTGCTCCCGTGTCGCACAGGAACCGCCGTCCGGAGATGCTGTCGCGGATGAAAAGCAACCTGCCAGCACGGCCAACGCTCATGGCCACTACCGAGCGCCGGCCCTGGCGTTTCCCAACCCGCCGTAACTGCATGGCGGAGGGCCTTTAAGAGCCTTCGTTCCAAACTTTGCATGGTAGAAACACATGCCTGAAGACCGCTGCGGGCCTGAAGACTGCTGGGGGTCAGAAGACTGCTGCCGACGAGAAGTGGTGGCAGCGACGAGCGTGGAGTTGTCCTGTGTCACAGGAGCGATGTGCGCGGGAAAAAACGCAGCCACACAGTGCCCTTGACCCGCCAAATTTATCAGCTTCTTCAGCCAACCTCCGACTGTCAGTGCTCATGGTGTTGGCTAAAGCCGCCCTCACTTGGGAAGGCAGCTGACGCATGAAAAGCTGAACAAAAAGAAAATCGGGTTCTGGCTCACCCATGAGATCCAGCATACGGTCCATGAGCTCAGACGGCTTGCTGTCACCGAGCCCTTGAAGTGAGAAAAGCCTGCTGGCTCTCTCAGAGTCCGACAGTTCAAAGGTCTTTAACAGGTGGGCTTTGATAAGTCCAGCAGACTAAAGTCGGGGTCACCAGTGTGGAAATTGCATTAAGTGAGAGACACAATTTCGCATGTTGAGCACACAGTTGTGTGACTCGGTTATTTAGTAAGAGAGAAACAGGAAATCAAAACGTGCTGCAAGTAAACAAATCCCGCATCGGGCTCTGAAGTCATGAGACGCTTGTAATCCTTAAAGGGATAGCGATCCCTGACCCACCAAGACAGTAAACGACATGCCTAACACAATGGAAAGAACAACACATAACAAAATACTGTAGGTGAATTATGTTACACTAACTACAACCCTGCCTATAGCCTACTTCATCCTGCCCAACAATATGGGCAGGATCTAAACCAAGCTCTCCTATCGGGTCAGCAATAGCCGTGTGTCAATGCCTAGCCTCTGCCATTGAATGATAATGAATGAATGGAACGTTGCATTTTTAATGTCTACAAATATTCTAGACTAGAGAGCCAATCAATGAAACCTTATGCGGAATCAGATAAAGTCTGCACCTTTCTGCCCAAAGTATGTTTCAGACTCAGCACAATAAGATAAATGTAGTTGTCACACAAGCTATTTGGGATTTTTGTAATATCGAATTATTTCAGGGGGGGAAATGCCGTGAAAAAATGTATGCACAGTGTGTCATGAGTAGATGTGTTGGAGCGTCTCCAACTAGTTGGAAATCACTCAGGAGCCGAGTGTGGAAAAAGATGGGATCTTTTATTTCCCAATTTAAGGCCCACAAGGCAATAAAAATAAAACAAAAATCAACAAAAATACTTTTCACCAAACAAACTGAATGGGATAGAGAGTCACAAAAACATAAATTCAAACTTAAGCATACTGGACCTTTAAACAAGTCACTTGAGAGCAATAATCAGACGTATGTCCTTCCACGATCAGCTCTCCCGAACCACTGACGAGCGTCAGCCTAAATAGGCCACTTCCTCCCCTACTAATTGGCGCATACCAATATACACGTGAGACAGGGGTGTTACCAGTTAAATTACCTAAGCAGCTTTAAACAGCTACAATTCTCCCCACAATAAGCTAGAACCCTAAGCACGTTAAAGATTTTGGCATAACCAAAATATACAAAAACTGCAATAAACATAATTACAAAAACTCGGGGTCACTTCCGGTTTACCCGGAAGTTATGACGTTAATTTAAACCCCGTTGACGCGGCACACATTCCCTAATGGCGCGTTTCCACTGCAGGGTGCGGAACGGATCGGATCGCAAAAGGTGCGGAGCGGGTCGCGTTTCCACCGCCAAAAGTGGGCGTGACCCGGACTTAGCCGTACCCGTTTTGGCCAGTTTTGGCCTCCTTTTCAGGACTCCTCCGTTGGGGTACTGAAAACTAGACGAGACGCCTGAAAGGGTCCCGGGAAATTCTAGCTACACACGTTGATTGGTCGACAGAATCATCACTCCCGGGTGACGCGGGGATAAAAACAAACAAACAGTAGCCTCGAGGTATTATTCTTTACAATTATGTCACGTAAAACGCTTGCTTGGGCGAACAAGGAGGTGGAGACGTTCGTCTGCATTCTTGGGGAGGAAGACGTTGTTTGCGATGTTTTCGTAGCTGCCGCGGCGATCGACATCCGGCCTACCACAAAGGGTACTGTCGGCAGTGGAAACGCGACCTCGGAACTGAGCTGGGCTATACCGCCCCCTCTCTACCGCACCTTTGCGATCCGATCCGTTCCGCACCCTGCAGTGGAAACACGGCATTATACAAGGTCTAGACGAGACGCTGGTGAGACGAACATTTACGCTGTGTTAATGTCGCGGAAGGCGACTAGGGGGAAAAGTGCATGAATGGCAAGGACAGTTGATTCCCCCCAGATACCAAACAATAGACTCTGGCTAGAGCCGATATTCCCTGCCCCTAGGGGCACTGTGGGTTGGGGTATACGTTGTGTTCCCTCTCTTGTACACAGACTAAGACGGACCAGGATATAAAAGGGGCCAAGGCATTGAGTTTGGCGCGCCTCACCCTGAGAACAGGAGTACCGATCACTGGACGCCGGCAGACGCAACGATTATCGCGGACCCACCACTACCAGAGACTACTGCACGACCAGACCTCGCCACACCAAGAAGGACCACTCAGACGTTCTACAGTTCCCAACAACGCCTCTTAGTCCCGTTGGAAAGGGACGTAACATAGCCGTAAGCTTGCCTGAATCGGATTCCGAGAACGTCCACACCACCCTGAAGCATTGTTTTTGTCCTGTCTGTTCCACCTAGAAGTCACCCTCCGTTCCGGGCGATCTTCTAGCCTGCTCGGCCTCCGTGAGCAGCGAATGACGGACGGAACCCTACACCACGTCGCACAGCAGTGTTTGTGTTTGTTTGTTTTGTTGACGATTTTAGACTTTACTATTTGTTGTTTGTTGGTTTTATATATATATATATATATATATAGCATATTTTATCTTTTGAGTCCATCCTAAATGTGTGGGATTCCTATCGTATAGGGGGGGTAGTAGTATGGCGAGCACTGCGTAATACTAGCCCTATTGGTTCAGCGAGCCCCTGGTTTTTCCCTAATCAAGTGTGGTGGTGATGATTATGCATGAATAGGTTGGTCCCCCCTCACGTGTGTGCAGTGTTCAGTGTGTGCAGTGTTCAGTGTGTGCTGTGTGCAGCATTTTACAGGTTTGCAGTGTGTCGAGTGAGGGCAGGGTGTGCAGTGTACTGAAGTGGGCTCGACATACTAGTATGCTAATATCGTAGCACCAGTCTACCCCCTGGCTTAGAGCCATTCCTTCTCCCCCTCCCACATACGTGATAGACTCAATCTTACAGAGTGGCATGTGATTGTGCTAATAAAGTATATTTGTTTATAATTGATCCATTGACTGCTGTTGTGGTATTTGGGGGATTCCTAGTAGGAGGTTTGCGCGACATCTCTTTTGGCGTTGTCGGCAGGATCCCCCAATTCATCACAACAACATGTCTGTAGACGGTCGTGCTGAGTCCGAAGAGCGTCCAGGGGGTAGTCTAGAGCAGGGGTCTGTTAGACCACGAATGAACACTGTGATGATGCCATGGATTATGAGCTCCTCTTGGGTCCCTAAGTTCACAGGCGAGGACGACAGTCTTCCATTTAGCAAATGGCATCCTAAAGTAAGGTCCTACCTCAGAGCGCAGGGACTAGACCATAGTCAGACAGTAGACTTTGTGTTAGATGCGCTAGAAGGGAAAGCTCACCGACAAGTCATGTTGCTTCCCCCCGAACGGAGACAGTCAGAGGAAACTATTCTGGCGGAGTTGAGTAAAATATACGGAGACACTAGGACATCATCCAGCGTCCGTGCAGATTTCTTTGCCTGTAGACAAGAACAGGGGGAGGGAGTGGAAACTTTCACGTCTTCTCCAGATAGCAGAGGTGCTCCCCCGACACCACAGGCCCTCGAGATGAGGTCCTGAAGGATCACTTCGCTAAGGGCCTAAGGGAGGGCCCACTGAAGATCGAGCTGGAGCGACATGGCCGACGTAACCCCACGGTGACCTTTGAAGCTCTCTGCACAGAGGCTGAGGCAGTGGAGAAGGAGACAACCAGGAGGAAAACGCTGGCTTGCAGGGCCTATGTGGCCCCCACCATCACACCCTCACACCAGGGATCCATCCCTCCATCGGAGTGGGACCAGCTGAAGGACGCTCTCCGCGCTGAGCTGAAACAGGAGATACAAAGCCAGGTGTCTCTCTTGGGCAAGACCATCGCAGATGAGATACGCAGCCAGTTACAGCAGGAACCATCCCTGGCCCCTCAAAGTAACTACCAGCCACCCCGGGGAGGAAAACCGACGGGACGAGAGACCCGAACGTTCCAGTGGGACGACCAAGGGCGCCCCCTATGTGCTGAGTGAGGAGCCGCTGGCCACGTTCAACGCTACTGCCCACAACGACGCTCCAACCGGTCGGGTTTTCCTGCTCCTCGGCCACTGTAGGGCAGGTG
This sequence comes from Gadus macrocephalus, assembly GCF_031168955.1. Lineage (NCBI taxonomy): Eukaryota > Metazoa > Chordata > Actinopteri > Gadiformes > Gadidae > Gadus > Gadus macrocephalus. The sequence continues at coordinate 20,548,461 of NC_082396.1, read as the reverse complement.
ACCGAAGAGGGTAGCCCCAGCGAGACCCTAGACAAGCCCTCCTTGGTGGGCCAATGCACCGAAGTGCATACGATCCACGGGGTGAAAATTCCCTGCGTTTTGGACACGGGTTCCCCAGTAACCCTGTTTAGTTACTCCTTATTTCAGCGCTGCGTGGCTCCCGTATCACCCCCAAGGGAATGGGGCATGTGAGCGGTTCAACAGAACTATTCTGGGATTGCTGAGCTCGCTGGATCCCACGGATCACCCCCAAGGGAATGGGGCATGTGAGCCAACCCGGTCTCACGAAAAGTCGTGACACTGTCACGTTATTTAATCTATTGAAACGTGTTCAGGATCACGTATTTTCAAAATGTTCGTGTTTTAAAGCACAAATTTCAAACCCATGCATTTCAATTGGAAGTATTTGTCGTGTCACCAGCACGACTTCCAAACTAAGGTTCTGTGCAGGAGCGTTCTCCCTAATGTCCCTTAAGGAGCTCCGTACAGTACATTTATTGTTAAAAATTGTGAACAATATGACAGCTTTAGGCCACCCGTTTCTACTTTCACCTTTGATTCTGAGAAATTGTGACATTTCACGGATATAGGCTATTAAATGCAGGTGCGCTGCTCAGGCAAAGCGCAAAAGAAAAAAGGGTAGCTGCTTAATCTTAATCTGAATTGTATGTCTTGATGTTTTGATCTAGCCATAGATCTATTGTCTTGTTTTTGGCTATGTGAATGGAAGTCCGCGTCGATGCCTCGCAAGTCCAGTGTCGCGAGCGGACGTGACATCTAGAAGTCATACCGTATAATAATGGGTTATCATTAATATTGATGCGTAGGGGTTGATTATAACTCTTGTTTATTGTTTATACCACAGTCTGGGGGAATACTCGTATTCTGATTGGCTGCAGGGTGTGTATTATCTCCTGATATAGGCTACAGACACCTGCTAAATAGTTCCAGTCAGTGTTTAGATTCTCTGCCCGAGCGTTTTTACTTTTATTTTATCATTATCATAAATTAGCCTAATCTGAGGAGAAATCTATGCCATAAACAGAAATATTATGGGTCTTTATTACACGGGTCTTTTCAATGCCGTGGAACGCTCCGTTCACTTGCATGGGTCCGGGGATAGCTCGGGATTGGTTTCTTTATTAATCGAATGGGAAATGCAATAGGTCTATTTTAGGACCTTACATAATCTTTAGTCAGTGATTACGTCTGATCTTTAGTTTTATAGTTATTAGGAAGATTTTATCGGCTCGCTCGCATGTTTCAATGACGTCAGGTTGCTAAGGACGCTGCTTTCGCTAAACTAGCACACACACACACACACACACACACACACACACACACACACACACACACACACACACACACACACACACACACAATGCATTTCGCTGCAGATATTCCCTAAATTATTATTACTTTCAAAACGTTGGCCAAGGTGGAATATCCTTTTTATTTGGGCTGCTTCTAGGACATTTTGGGTGGATTTTGAACGGTATGTGGGCGGGACGTTTTTTGCAGGACCTGGCAACCCTGCGCTGTTGCCCGGGGTGCTGAAATGCTCCGGAACTGATCTGGATCCACTATGGCCAAAAGACTTGTATGCCCCCCCCCCCCCCCCCCCCCTTAAATAAATTCTATGGCAGAATAAAGAATAAATTCATGCATTATCATTCAACTTGAACATGTGTTTTTACAGTATAGCGTGGTGGAGGGCTGACGTATGTTGCCCAACCCGGAAGTGAGCGTCGCCCTGGTTTCCCTTGACAAAAAGCCAACGGGTTTTTCCATTGGATTTTGAATTATTACAGAAAAATTAGCATCTTTGAAGCACCTCCTCAAAAACTGAAAATAAATAAATAAATAAAAAGATCTGTGCTCCAAAGAACGAAATGTAAACCAATGCATTCTGAATAATAATAATAATAATAATAATACATTTAATTTAGAGGCGCCTTTCAAGACACCCAAGGTCACTTTACAGAGCATATAGTCATCATTCAAAACTATGTAAAACAGACTAGGAATAAAAGAAAAACAGAGGTTAAACATGAAGAATAATAATTAATAACACTCAAAGACGCCTACAGTGAAGGGGGGACCTCACTAACCACCACCAATGAGTAGCACCCACTTGGGTGATGAATGGGAGTGTTTCTCCGATTTTTCCATGCTACACAGAACGAAATGTAAACCCATGCAAATAAAGACTTCATGTTCATAATCATTTAAATATCATTAATCTCCTGAGTGTGTCGAGTGGTATTCTATTTTTTTCAACGGGGCTGCATCCAGTCACTTGACCGTCATGGTTGCTATGGTGGTTGCTATCGACCGCCCCCTCTAATCCTTACATGGTTCAAAAAGCCACGCGGCAAAGGAGCTGCCGTCCATTGTGTTGTTTTTGTCGTAAACTAGGGTCAGATGGTTAAAAAATAGACAGATATTCCAAGGTATCCATAAAAGGCAGCTTGGATGTTTTTATTTTGTGCAGTTTAGACTTCTTCTATAACCTATTTTTGAAAGCAAAACACCAAGCTCATTGATTTAACGAGGCAGGGTTATTTGAAACAATTTATTGAATAAATATTTATGAGAGGTCATTCCTTCTCCTGAGTTTGCTTCCTATTTATGTCTAGTGTACACCCCTACTGTCAACAAGCATCACCCCCCCCCCCCCCCTCCCCATATGGATTTGGAGAATTGCTGCCACGTCCCGTTGGTGGAGGTATCATATATATGAAAGAGGGCATTCAATTATACTACAATGATCAATTAGGAGGCCGAAGCCCTAAAGGATGTGATGCAATAGGTGACTGAGTCGACAACATTTAAGTAAGCCTTGGGGTCTCTTATATATCAAAGGGGGTCTCAAAGGACGCATATACGCTTCAACCTGTGGCTTACAGGAAATGACTCAGCAAGTGCTCCATCTTGTTGCACCCACCCAGCGGCTCGCTTGCAAGATTTTGGCCTGAAGTTCTTCCCAGACCTACACCGTAGCCATCCAACCTGCATATCGGAGAATCAGGCCTCTCTTTAATAATGACAAAAAGTTATGAGAGGAATACACATGAACTTTTGTTGTCTCATAAGCGGCGTGGTGTCGGCTGCTTTTGACCTTTTGACCCCAGACTTCTGAGGGAATAGCTGAATCAATTCATTAGTCAATCAGAAGTATGTAAATATCTTCCCGGTGTCGTAAGAGGGCGAACAAGGTGTCCTTCAACATCTACGCTTCCAGGCGATTGCAATGGTGCCACACATGAGCATATTCGAACATGTTTAATGGTAGTAATTAGCTGCCGAAATTGGAGGCCTTAATCAATAATGAGCAGCTATTGATTTACTTTCCGATAAAAATTTGTGACAAATGACATATTATTTAGCATCTACACGTTGAGCTGAGTCCAATGACACCAAGCATGACACTCTAGCAAATGTATTTTACATGGTACATATGGTCTAGGACATGATCTCGGTGTGGCAAGAGGGCAAGCTTGATCTCATTGGACTCAGCTTAACGCGTAGATGCTAAATAACATGTAATTTGTCAAGAATCTCCATCGGGAAGCAAATCTATAGCTGGTCATTATTGATAAAGGCCCCCAAAATCGACAGCTAATTACTACCCCATGTGTGGCACTGTTGCAATCGCCTCGAAACGTAGATGTCAAAGGACACCTTGTTTGCCTCCTTACGCCTCCGGGAAGATATTTTCATACTTCTAATGGATTGATTCATATTTTAAGGTTCTCGGAGTGAGACTTTAGGCGGCTGCAGCAGAAGTGTTGAGACGAAAGATGATATCAAGACATTTATAGAATATTCCGATTCACATTATGATTCTTCGTCATAACTATCCGACCAAACATCCTTCACATTCACTGAGCGAAGATTATAAAAGTCCAGGCCCCCACTTCCTGCACTCGGGTTCCGACTGGGCCAAGTTTCGGGCAGGAAGGGCCCTCCGGGTCCGACCGGGCCAAGTTTCGGTGCGGGGGTCCCAGTTAGGCCCTAGAATAAGGTATTCAAATTTCAGGGCGGTACGACCTTCCTATCTCAAAAACTGTTTTTCCACCACATTCTGGACCATTAGGTCTTGCAGGCAACACTTCTGAGGGGCTTTGTCCAAATGACAGTCCATTTGGGAAAACTTTTTTTCTCTAAGGGCTACAATTCCAAATCTCGGATATGTCGTTCTCTGGGCCCCGGGAAATGTGTGTAAACATTTCAGTATCCCTAGCTATCTCGAAAAGGCCGGAAAAGGGGCGTGACCTCCATCAGTACAGTAAATGTACATAAGACAGAGGTTAGTTTCTAGTCCCCATTTTTTGTGGGATGGATGTGTACATTTGTGGCTTAAGGTGCGTAGACACAGCTGGCCTGTGGCCACGTTTTTGAAGTCTGGGGTCAAAAGGTCAAAAGGAGCCGGCACCACGCCGCTTATGAGGTAACAAAAAGTTCATGTGTATTTCTCTCATAACTTTTTGTCACTATTAAAGAGAGGCCTGATTCTAAGATATGCATGTTGGATGGCTAGGGTGTAGGTCTGGGAAGAACTTCAGGCCAAAATCATACAAGCGAGCCGCTGGGTGCAGGTGCAACGAGATGGAGGGGGGCCTGGACTTTCATAATCTTCGCTCGGTGAATGTGAAGGATGTTTGGTCGGATAGTTATGACGAAGAATCATAATGTGAATCGGAATATTCTATGAATGTCTTGATATCATCTTTCGTCTCAACACTTCTGCTGCAGCCGCCTAAAGTCTCATTCCGAGAACCTTAAAATATGAATCAATCCATTAGAAGTATGAAAATATCTTCCCGGAGGCGTAAGGGGGCAAACAAGGTGTCCTTTGACATCTACGTTTCGAGGCGATTGCAACAGTGCCACACATGATCATATTTGAATATGTTTCGGGGGAGTAATTAGCTGTCGATTTTGGGGGCCTTTATCAATAATGACCAGCTATAGATTTGCTTCCCGATGGAGATTCTTGACAAATTACATGTTATTTAACATCTACACGTTAAGCTGAGTCCAATGAGATCAAGCTTGCCCTCTTGCCACACCGAGATCATGTCCTAGACCATATGTACCATGTAAAATACATTCGCTAGAGTGTCATGCTTGGTGTCATTGGACTCAGCTCAACGTGTAGATGCTAAATAATATGTCATTTGTCACAAATTTCTATCGGAAAGTAAATCAATAGCTGCTCATTATTGATTAAGGCCTCCAATTTCAACAGCTAATTACTACCATTAAACATGTTCGAATATGCTCATGTGTGGCACCATTGCAATCGCCTGGAAGCGTAGATGTTGAAGGACACCTTGTTCGCCCTCTTACGACACCGGGAAGATATTTACATACTTCTGATTGACTAATGAATTGATGCAGCTATTCCCTCAGAAGTCTGGGGTCAAAAGGTCAAAAGCAGCCGGCACCACGCCGCTTATGAGACAACAAAAGTTTATGTGTATTCCTCTCATAACTTTTTGTCATTATTAAAGAGAGGCCTGATTCTCCGATATGCAGGTTGGATGGCTACGGTGTAGGTCTGGGAAGAACTTCAGGCCAAAATCTTGCAAGCGAGCCGCTGGGTGGGTGCAACAAGATGGAGCACTTGCTGAGTCATTTCCTGTAAGCCACAGGTTGAAGCGTATATGCGTCCTTTGAGACCCCCTTTGATATATAAGAGACCCCAAGGCTTACTTAAATGTTGTCGACTCAGTCACCTATTGCATCACTTCCTTTAGGGCTTCGGCCTCCTAATTGATCATTGTAGTATAATTGAATGCCCTCTTTCATATATATGATACCTCCACCAACGGGACGTGGCAGCAATTCTCCAAATCCATATGGGGAGGGGGGGGGGGGGGGGGTGATGCTTGTTGACAGTAGGGGTGTACACTAGACATAAATAGGAAGCAAACTCAGGAGAAGGAATGACCTCTCATAAATATTTATTCAATAAATTGTTTCAAATAACCCTGCCTCGTTAAATCAATGAGCTTGGTGTTTTGCTTTCAAAAATAGGTTATAGAAGAAGTCTAAACTGCACAAAATAAAAACATCCAAGCTGCCTTTTAAGGATACCTTGGAATATCTGTCTATTTTTTAACCATCTGACCCTAGTTTACGACAAAAACAACACAATGGACGGCAGCTCCTTTGCCGCGTGGTTTTTAGAACCATGTAAGGATTAGAGGGGGCGGTCGATAGCAACCACCATAGCAACCATGACGGTCAAGTGACTGGATGCAGCCCCGTTGAAAAAAATAGAATACCACTCGACACACTCAGGAGATTAATGATATTTAAATGATTATGAACATGAAGTCTTTATTTGCATCGGTTTACATTTCGTTCTGTGTAGCATGGAAAAATCGGAGAAACACTCCCATTCATCACCCAAGTGGGTGCTACTCATTGGTGGTGGTTAGTGAGGTCCCCCCTTCACTGTAGGCGTCTTTGAGTGTTATTAATTATTATTATTCTTCATGTTTAACCTCTGTTTTTCTTTTATTCCTAGTCTGTTTTACATAGTTTTGAATGATGACTATATGCTCTGTAAAGTGACCTTGGGTGTCTTGAAAGGCGCCTCTAAATTAAATGTATTATTATTATTATTATTATTCAGAATGCATTGGTTTACATTTCGTTCTTTGGAGCACAGATCTTTTTATTTATTTATTTATTTTCAGTTTTTGAGGAGGTGCTTCAAAGATGCTAATTTTTCTGCAATAATCCAAAATCCAATGGAAAAACCCGTTGGCTTTTTGTCAAGGGAAACCAGGGCGACGCTCACTTCCGGGTTGGGCAACATACGTCAGCCCTCCACCACGCTATACTGTAAAAACACATGTTCAAGTTGAATGATAATGCATGAATTTATTCTTTATTCTGCCATAGAATTTATTTAAGGGGGGGGGGGGGGGGGGGGAGCATACAAGTCTTTTTGGCCATAGTGGATCCAGATCAGTTCCGGAGCATTTCAGCACCCCGGGCAACAGCGCAGGGTTGCCAGGTCCTGCAAAAAACGTCCCGCCCACATACCGTTCAAAATCCACCCAAAATGTCCTAGAAGCAGCCCAAATAAAAAGGATATTCCACCTTGGCCAACGTTTTGAAAGTAATAATAATTGAGGGAATATCTGCAGCGAAATGCATTGTGTGTGTGTGTGTGTGTGTGTGTGTGTGTGTGTGTGTGTGTGTGTGTGTGTGTGTGTGTGTGTGTGTGTGTGTGTGTGTGTGTGTGTGTGTGTGTGTGTGTGTGTGTGTGTATGTGTGTGTGTGTGTGTGTGTGCTAGTTTAGCGAAAGCAGCGTTCTTAGCAACCTGACGTCATTGAAACATGCGAGCGAGCCGATAAAATCTTCCTAATAACTATAAAACTAAAGATCAGACGTAATCACTGACTAAAGATTATGCAAGTAAAAAGTATATTTCTCGCTAGAAATGTTATTAGAAACAAGTTCAACGGTGATTCGGTCCTAAAATAGACCTATTGCATTTCCCATTCGATTAATTAAGAAACCAATCCCGAGATATCCCCGGACCCATGCAAGTGAACGGAGCATTCCACGGCATTGAGAAGACCCGTGTAATAAAGACCCATAATATTTCTGTTTATGGCATAGATTTCTCCTCAGATTAGGCTAATTTATGATAATGATAAAATAAAAGTAAAAACGCTCGGGCAGAGAATCTAAACACTGACTGGAACTACTTAGCAGGTGTCTGTAGCCTATATCAGGAGATAATACACACCCTGCAGCCAATCAGAATACGAGTATTCCCCCAGACTGTGGTATAAACAATAAACAAGAGTTATAATCAACCCCTACGCATCAATATTAATGATAACCCATTATTATACGGTATGACTTCTAGATGTCACGTCCGCTCGCGACACTGGACTTGCGAGGCATCGACGCGGACTTCCATTCACATAGCCAAAAACAAGACAATAGATCTATGGCTAGATCAAAACATCAAGACATACAATTCAGATTAAGATTAAGCAGCTACCCTTTTTTCTTTTGCGCTTTGCCTGAGCAGCGCACCTGCATTTAATAGCCTATATCCGTGAATTGTCACAATTTCTCAGAATCAAAGGTGAAAGTAAAAACGGGTGGCCTAAAGCTGTCATATTGTTCACAATTTTTAACAATAAATGTACTGTACGGAGCTCCTTAAGGGACACTAGGGAGAACGCTCCCGCACAGAACCTTAGTTTGGAAGTCGTGCTGGTGACACGACAAATACTTCCAATTGAAATACATGGGTTTGAAATTTGTGCTTTAAAACACGAAAATTTTGAAAATACGTGATCCTGAACACGTTTCAATAGATTAAATAACGTGACAGTGTCACGACTTTTCGTGAGACCGGGTTGTGTGAGCGGTTCAACAGAACTATTCTGGGATTGCTGAGCTCGCTGGATCCCACGGACCACCCGCGATGGCATCACAAACTTCCGGCCCTGATCCAAGTTTATAATAACTCTGTCCATGCAAGCACCGGGATGACCCCCCACTTTGTTCTTTTTGGACGCCATGCCAGACTACCGATTGACATGATCCATGGAGTGACCCCGCCCCAGCGGCGAGGTGACCTTGAAGAATGGGTTCACCAACACCATAATACCCTGATGGACGCTTATGCCCGGGTGCAGCGATACGTCTCCCGCCGGCAGGCCTGGGACCAGAAACGTTACAATAGACGGGCTTTGGCTGTTCCTCTGCTACCTGGTGAGCGAGTGCTGGTCAAGAACTTCCGCAGAAGGGCACAGGGGAAACTGACATCAAGGTGGCTTCCCACACCTTATGTTGTGCTAGAACAACCCCGGCCAGAACAGCCCGTCTACCTCATTCGCCCCGAAGGGGCAGAAGGGCCCACTCGAATTCTGCATCGGAACAACCTCCGCCCATGCCCAGCAGGAGTGCTGGCCAGCCCGCAGGTACCAGAGGAAGGCCCGCCTGGGGCCAACGTGGGTGCCCCGCCCCAGTTCAATCTTCCCAGTTTCCTAGTGCCCCCGTGTCCCTCCCGTCCAGCCGGCCCTGGTGTACCGCCAAGAGCAGTACACCCTGTGCTGCCCCCCGGTCGCTATACCACCCCTATACCATCCATCTCCATGCCCATAGGTCCCCCAAGGCCTTCTTTAAGCATCCCCACCATGACGCCTCCTCACCCCCCTATTGCCCGACCCTTTGAGTTAGGGACCCAAGATAGGGCCACTGGGGGGGGACTAGGGTTAGTTAATGATGGGGATGATGTTGATAATGATCCGTTGTTGATTATTGATAGGAATGTTGTGAATTATGATCCGTTGTTGGTTGAGGATGTTGTGTTAAATGATTAGATATCTGCTTCCACTGATTCAGAAGCGGACCAACACACAATGGGGCCTCGTCGCTCACAGCGAAGTAACTTTGGGGTACGACCTACACGCTACACATGATTCACCTGGTCGGGCGACCATGGTTAAAGGGGGGGGGAATGTCGCGGAAGGCGACTAGGGGGAAAAGTGCATGAATGGCAAGGACAGTTGATTCCCCCCAGATACCGAACCATAGACTCTGGCTAGAACCGATATTCCCTGCCCCTAGGGGCACTGTGGGTTGGGGTATACGTTGTGTTAAGACGGACCAGGATATAAAAGGGGCCAAGGCATTGAGTTCGGCGCGCCTCACCCTGAGAACAGGAGTACCGATCACTGGACGCCGGCAGACGCAACGATTATCGCGGACCCACCACTACCGGAGACTACTGCACGACCAGACCTCGCCGCACCAAGAAGGACCACTCGGACGTTCTACAGTTCCCGACAACGCCTCTTAAGGCCGATTTATGCTCAGTTACGTAAGCGTAAGCGCAAGCGCAAGAGGCCCTTGCGCGCCCTTGCGCACCCCTTGCGCGACTTCTCACGTCTTGCGTGCGTCGGGCGATTTTTCTAGAATTTTTTACGTAAGCTTTTACGCGAGCCGCGCAGCCTGCAAGGCTGTGATTGGTCTGCTCGTCTGGTTACTACTTCCTGTCTGGAGTATCACATTTCCTGTTTTCATACCGCCAATCCTTTATGCGAACCCTTCCACAGGGGCAAAGTGCTATTTTGATGCGCGACATCAAACAGCTGATGCAGGATTGTGAGCCATTTTAATGATCTTGTCACCTGATATTCGTTCTATTAGGCCTACTGGCCTTATTTGTTTTAGTGTTAGCCTATTTGAATTAATTACGTAATGTTTTGTGTTCACGTTCTATGTGTAGAATGTTGGTGTATTTTAGTGTCTCTCTTATTGTTCACATTTCTAGTCTAGGAACAGGCCAGGGCCTCTCATACATACAAGGTGTTATCCCCAACATTCTGCCATTGTTATGTCTCTACAAGGTTGAACCAACCTGGTCCTCCGGGACATAGCCAGGGCCAAATACCTTATCAAGGCTGAGAGTGCGTCTGTTCACGTGTTATTCATCTATCCCCTTTTTGTATTATACTCGCCCCAACCCTTTGGTTCGACGAGTAGAGGGTTCGACAGCCAAGGAACAAGTCATCGACCACCGGGTCCACTATAGATTATTCAACCTAAGTCTGTATCTCGCTGTATTACATCTGGAATAAACCATCTATTCAACCCTCTAATCCAACCTGTCAAGCTGCTTTGATTTCGACTTCAAGAATTACTACTACGACTGAAAATACACAACGCAGAGTCTGTCCGAACAGTTTAGAAATAAGCTGAAATCTAACATTTGGTGCCGTGACACCGTCTTGAAGAGAGAGGAGTGAGAAGACGATTGCCTCTGAAGATTGCCCTGTGACCGAGAAGAGCGCGCGCCCTGCCTGGGAAGACGTCTGATCAACGCCTGCCCTGCCGAGGGACCCGCATCCACAACGCGGCTGAACCAGCGCATCTCTATGCACCACGTGGGAATCAACGGTGACTGAATCTCATTCCACACTCTCGACCAAGGGAAAAGAACAAGAAAGTAATCTTAAAATAATCTACACACACATAACTGTGATTATTATTATTTGTTTTACTATTAGGCTGCACTACATTTGCTGAGTAATGAAGTTGTGTCATTAAGAGCTTGACGAAGTGAGAACCTGTATTAGTGTTTAAAAGCTCAATAATCACTGAATATACGCTGTATGAATGGGAAAGACACGTGTATCTGGGTTAGATTCCTAGAATCTGGGTTAAATTCCTAGTATCTGGGTTAGATTCCTAGAATCTGGGTTACATTCCTAGTATCTGGGTTAGATTCCTAGAATCTGGGTTAGATTCCTAGTATCTGGGTTAGATTCCTAGAATCTGGGTTAGATTCCTAGAATCTGGGTTAGATTCCTAGAATAGGTGCATCTTTGCTAGTTTGTCAATGTTGATACGTGTCCTGAATATAACTTAAGACGTTTGGTTTGCTCAGGGGTTTTGTTTTACGACTTGCTGGACAAGGAGTGAAACCGTATTTGTATTGAATTATTGGTGAGGTTACATGAATCGCTAGAGTTTTTATTTGTGTTATATTGTTTTTGATCCCCGCCGAGGAATCAGATATTGTTTTTGATCCCCGCCGAGGAATCACATATATTGTTTTATATTGAAGAAGGAAAAAGTGTGCCATCATCTGTTGTTGGCATACCGAGCTCCGTGGGAGGCGTCTATTTGTTTCTTTCTAAGCAGCGATTGGTCGCTAGTTTTAGTTACTTTACAGATAGAAAAAGATAGAAAAAATGCCGAAAGGTAAAGGCTGGCCAAAGAAATCGATCTGGATGGTTTTCAAAAACTGGATCAAGAAGACTAGACGAAGTAAACCAATCGGGTTGTCACTATTGTCTCAGTGTAAGCGATACTTAATTAAGCATGTCGGCAACAAAAAGAGAGATGAATTGGAAAAGACAACTGCTCTGAAAAAAAATAGAGAGCAAATCAAACTGCTTGCCGACGAAATTCTTTTGTTAAAGGATGAAGCGACTCTGAACAAAGAGCAGAGGAAGTTGACAGACCTACACACGACGCTGGTCAGACAAGGAGTGATAGCGGCCCGCCCCCTCGACTCAGGGCCCTCTGAGGGGAGTGACCAAGGCAAAGGAGGAGGAACCTTGGGAGCCTATGGTCGCATTTACCCCAAACTGCCATTGTGTGGCCCAGATGGGGAATACATCTTCCCTGGTGGTTTACAGGAGTCGGGACACAATGTTCTTTCAGTCATCAACAGCTTTATAGGCGAGTACCCGGTCATCTGCAGTACTCCCCACGTGCCACAGAAGGGAAATCCATCTGCCCCACCTGACTATGCTAATTATGATGCGACCCAGATCCCACAACAATTTCCCCAATTCTCCCCTGTCCCACCACATTCCTTCCTTCAACATCCGAACCCCCGGGTACAGCAACCCCACGTGGAGAGGTCTGGAGCAGTGACTAAGAATGAGTCACTCAATGGAGGATTTGATGACAACATACAACCACACTGCAGCGCGATGGGAGGCGCAGCCACACCACACATGAAGGCCACAGACGAGAAGAAGGAAATAGCCAGGGACCGAGAAAGATTCCCCCAGTCCGACAGGCAGAGAGAACCTCGACCATGCCACAACTGCGGACAAAATGGACACTGGCAAAGAGAATGTAAGGCCCCTCGAAAGATGCACCGGGACCGCTCAAACAAAATGAGGGAACGATGGAAGAAATTACAAGCGAAGAGTGTTGAAGAACTCAGCCGCCTGTGCGATTCAGTGTCGGAAACCAACAATAACACCGACTTGGAATGACACTCGTTAGATTTGGCACGCAAACTGACTGATACGGGGTGAAGAGTAGGGAGTGTTTGAGTGTTTGTTATTTTCATTCCTTTATTTTCATGAGAGGTTAGTTTTCGAAAGATGCTAGGACTTTTGTCACCACCTCTCTAAGTTCACGTTGGTTCCTTCTTGACACAACTGCTCAGCTTTAGAACATTTGTTTTTGTTTTATTTTTGAACAAAGGTTCAATCATTCATTCATTCACACAAGGTTTATTGAGAACTATGATGACTGATTACTGATTACTGATATAACCATTTTCGAATCAAGCGATTCATTTTTTGTATGATCATTTTTCATTGTTTATCGAATCATTAAGACAATTACAAACCATAGTTGATTATTATTACTGTTGGAGGCTGTGACAATGCCTCCCCCATGACTGATACTGCACTTTTTCTTTGTTTCATGTTTCATCGTACCTGGGAGATCCAGGAGACACGGACACTTGATGAGTCCTTGAACTGAACTGTGTCTGTGTTTGTCCTGACGCCCTACTACGAACTTTCATCCTCATCCCCCATCACACCTGCGGTGGCCATCAACTGGAAAAGAACTCTGTTGCAACTGCTACTCAAAACCAACTGAGTCATGCAGTATTGTCTGTGATGTTGTTGTGCCAAGCAGAGGGAGGGGCCTGGACAGTTGACCTTCTTGATTCTTTAAAATTTGTATCTGTTTTGGTTTAATCATGTGTAATCTAATGAGTTTGTTATTTTCTTTATTATAGTGGCCTACACCTGGTTTACTTGTGTATGATTTGAATTTACTTGTCTTTTGCCTTTTATGCTTTCTTTCATTGATTTAGTTAATTATTAATGGGTCACCAGAAAATACACTGAATTCTCTTTTTGTGGGTGATCTTTAAACTATGTTTAGTATGATCAAGAGGGAGGAATGTAGAATGTTGGTGTATTTTAGTGTCTCTCTTATTGTTCACATTTCTAGTCTAGGAACAGGCCAGGGCCTCTCATACATACAAGGTGTTATCCCCAACATTCTGCCATTGTTATGTCTCTACAAGGTTGAACCAACCTGGTCCTCCGGGACATAGCCAGGGCCAAATACCTTATCAAGGCTGAGAGTGCGTCTGTTCACGTGTTATTCATCTATCCCCTTTTTGTATTATGCTCGCCCCAACCCTTTGGTTCGACGAGTAGAGGGTTCGACAGCCAAGGAACAAGTCATCGACCACCGGGTCCACTATAGATTATTCAACCTAAGTCTGTATCTCGCTGTATTACATCTGGAATAAACCATCTATTCAACCCTCTAATCCAACCTGTCAAGCTGCTTTGATTTCGACTTCAAGAATTACTACTACGACTGAAAATACACAACGCAGAGTCTGTCCGAACAGTTTAGAAATAAGCTGAAATCTAACATATGTGAAACATAAGTGTTCATGTTCTGTGTGAAACATAAGTTCAGTAGCCTCTTTGAGTGAATGAAATTTGAAAGCGTGAGTGTGTAGTGAATGAAAAATGTGTGCGTGTATGGTGGGACTATTTTCTGTATTTGATAAATAAACCCCTTTTCTCTAATAATGCTGCCTACCATATAATTTATGTGGACATTATGCGCTATAGCTTAAAGCCTTTGGCTATAGGCCTACACTTAAATAATTCATTCATCTGTCAAGGCAGTAGCTGTAGCATTTTATATGGATATGAATGAATGAGTTTGACGTAAACCAAATTAGGTAACTTGTGTAACATGATAACTAATGAATCAAAAGTCATGCTTCCAAGTAACCAATGTATATATATTTATTGGTCAGTGCGCATACCCAATCGCAGCACATTGTACTGGTGGGGAAACACGCCAGCATCTGACAAAAAATGATCTGCCAGCTGCTCCCTGACAAGGGCCGGTTTTGGTGAGAGTCGGGAAGATATCGGATGACTCGCGAAAGGAGATCATCAAACTTTGGCACATAAACAAACCAACGACTACCACAGACAAAGACGTCATTCTCGAGGTCGTCTTCAACGAAAAACTTTACTCCACATATTACTCCACCTACTGTTCTGGCGGTAAATTGCTTGGCAACACGCGCAACCTAAAAGGGAGCATGAATTGCTTTGAGTAAATTTTGCGCAACAACGTAACACCAACGCTGAAGCATGCAGCCGCCTTTAGTCCCGTTGGAAAGGGACGTAACATAGCCGTAAGCTTGCCTGAATCGGATTCCGAGAACGTCCACACCACCCTGAAGCATTGTTTTTGTCCTGTCTGTTCCACCTAGAAGTCACCCTCCGTTCCGGGCGATCTTCTAGCCTGCTCGGCCTCCGTGAGCAGCGAAGGACGGACGGAACCCTACACCACGTCGCACAGCAGTGTTTGTGTTTGTTTGTTTTCCAACTCGCCGTTCGAGGGACTAGTTTGGCGCGAGTTGGAACGGACGATTTTAGACTTTACTATTTGTTGTTTGTTGGTTTTATATATATATATATATATATATATATATATATATATATATATATATATATATATATATATATATAGCATATTTTATCTTTTGAGTCCATCCTACATGTGGGGGATTCCTATCGTATAGGGGGGGTAGTAGTATGGTGAGCACTGCGTAATACTAGCCCTATTGGTTCAGCGAGCCCCTGGTTTTTCCCTAATCAAGTGTGGTGGTGATGATTATGCATGAATAGGTTGGTCCCCCCTCACGTGTGTTCAGTGTGTGCAGTGTTCAGTGTGTGCTGTGTGCAGCATTTTACAGGTTTGCAGTGTGTCCAGTGAGGGCAGGGTGTGCAGTGTACTGAAGTGGGCTCGACATACAACCCAGTCGCCAAGAAAAAACGTTGACGGTGTACGTTTCCATGAACACTGGAGACGTACTATTACAACGTAAAAACAGCGTGTTATACCTACAGTATCCACGCGTGCCGCTGTGGAGGCGGGTTTCGGGGTTTGGGTTTCACGGCTTTCGCGGCAAATTGTGGACACGATTGTTTAGGGGGGGGGGGAGGTAGACTGTTGTCGACCGGGGAGGGGGGGGGGAGACACGTTTGTTGAGGGGGGGGGGGGGGGGGGACGACGACGACACACGATTGTAGGGGGGGGGGGGGGGGGGGAACACGTTAGTTGAAGGGGGACGACGACGACGACACGTTTGTTGAGGGGGGGGGAGACACGTTTGTAGGGGGGGGGGGGGGGGGGCACGCTCGACAACGAGAGTTGGTTTTTATTGAACGCTCGACAACGAGAGTTGGTTTTTATTGAACGAGACTTCAACACGGAACAGCTGCACGAAACGATGGTCACGTCACTCTCGGTGACGGTGTCGACAACAATGAACACACGAACAATGTTAATAGAACAACACACAACCACATAACATCCCGAACCCATCAACCCCACTTAATCCTAACAACAAAACAAGTTAACAAAAGCCCCATTTGTCAACTGACAACCCCAATTCCCAGAATCCCCCGCGGCTCCGGAACACGGCGTAGTTTATATTAATCTTTATTATCCGAATGGGAAATGCAATATTTTAGGACAGATACACCATTAAACGCGTTTCTAATGACATTTCTAGCGAGAAATGTACATTTTCCTTACATAATCTTCAGTCAGTGAATGTGTATGATCTTTATTAATCTTTATTATCTGAATGGGAAATGCAATATTTTAGGACCGATTCACCGTTAAACGTGTTTCTAATAACATTTCTAGCGAGAAATATACTTTTTACTTGCATAATCTTCAGTCAGTGATTGTGTCTGATCTTTAGTTTTATAGTTATTAGGATTTGATCGGATCGCTCGCATGTTTCAACGTCAGGTTGTCAGGCTGCTTTCGCTAAACTAGCAGCTCACGTGCTTCCTTCCTGCGTTTGTGTTATTAAACTGTTACTTTATGTAACTTTTAATGATATCATCTTGTTAGAAACACGTATATCTGAGAGGCAACCCAGTCGCCAAAAGCATTCGTTGACAGTGTACGTTTCGTGAACACTGGATTACGTCGCATTTCAACATAAAATAGCGTGTTATACACGCACACACGCACGCACACACACACGCACACACATGCACACGCACGCACAGACACACACAGACACACACACACACACACACACACACACACACACACACACGCACACGGTGCATTTCGCTGCTAAAACAACAACAACAAAATATTCCCTCAAATATTATTACTAAAGAACCGTTTTCCAAAGAACGAAATGTAAACCAATGCATTCTGAATGGGAGTGTTTCTCCGATTTTTCCATGCTACACAGAACAAATGTAAACCCATGCAAATAAAGACTTCATGGTCATAATAATTTAAATATCATTAATCTCCGTGTGTTGGGTGGTATTCTATTTTTTTCAACGGGGCTGGTGCCGTCTCCTTTTGACCTTTTGACCCCAGACTTCTGGGGGAATAGCTGAATCAATTCATTAGTCAATCAGAAGCATGTAAATATCTTCCCGGTGGCGTAGGAGAACGAACAAGGTGTCCTTCAACATCTACACTTCCAGGCGATTGCAACGGTGCCACACATGAGCATATTCGAACATGTTTAATGGTAGTAATTAGCTGTCGAAATTGGAGGCCTTAATCAATAATGAGCAGCTATTGATTTGCTTCCCGATAAAAAATTGTGACAAATGACATGTTATTTAGCATCTACACGTTGAGCTGAGTCCAATGACACCAAGCATGACACTCTAGCTAATGGTAACATGTATTTTACATGGTACACCTAGGTCTAGGACATGATCTCGGTGTAGCAAGAGGGCGAGCTTGATCTCATTGGACTCAGCTTAACGTGTAGATACTAATTAACATGTAATTTGTCAAAAATCTCCATCGGGAAGCAAATCTATAGCTGGTCATTATTGATAAAGGCCTCCAAAATCGACAGCTAATTACTACCCCGAAACATATTCAAATAGGATCATGTGTGGCACTGTTGCAATCGTCTCGAAACGTAGATGTCAAAGGACACCTTGTTTGCCCTGTTGCACGACCGGGAAGATATTTTCATACTTCTAATGGATTGATTCATATTTTAAGGTTCTCGGAGTGAGACTTTAAGCGGCTGCAGCAGAAGTGTTGAGACGAAAGATGATATCAAGACATTAATAGAATATTCCCATTCACATTATGATTCTTCGTCATAACATACGACCAAACATCCTTTACATTCACCGAGCGAAGATTATGAAAGTCCAGGCCCCCCCTTCCTGCACTCGGGGTCCGACCGGGCCAAGTTTCGGTGCGGGGGTCCCAGTTAGGCCCTAGAATATGGTATTCAAATTTCAGGGCGGTAGGACCTTCCTATCTCAAAAACTGTTTTTCCACCACATTCTGAACCATTAGGTCTCGCAGGCAACACTTCTGAAGGGGCTTTGTCCAAATGACAGTCCATTTGGGAAAACTTTTTTTCTCTATGGGCTAGAACTACAAATCTTGGATATGTCGTTCTCGGGGCTCCGGGAAATGTGTGTAAACATTTTAGCATCCCTAGCTATCTCGAAAAGGCCGGAAAAGGGGCGTGACCTCCAACAGTACAGTCAATGTACATAAGACAGAGGTTAGTTTCTAGGCCCCATTTTTTGCGGGATGGAGGTGTACATTTGTGGCTTAATGTGTGTAGACACAGCTGGCCTGTGGCCACGTCTTTGAAGTCTGGGGTCAAAAGGTCAAAAGGAGCCGGCACCACGCCGCACCACGCCGCACAAAAAGTGAATCTGTATTTCTCTCATAACATTTTGTCATTATTGAAGAGAGGCCTGATTCTCAGATATGCATGTTGGACTGTTAGGGTATAGGTCTGGGAAGAACTTCAGGCCAAAATCTTTCAAGCGAGCCGCTGGGTGCAGGTGCAACGAGATGGAGCACTTGCTGATTCATTTCCTGTAGGGCTGGAGCCACAGGTTGAAGCGTATGCGTCCTTTGAAACCCCCTTTGATATATAAGAGACCCCAAGGTACAGTTTACTTAAATGTTCTCGCCTCAGTCACCTATTGCATCACTTCCTTTAGGGCTTCGGCCTCCTAATTGATCATTGTAGTATAATTGAATGCCCTCTTTCATATTATATGATACTTCCACCACTGGGACGTGGCAACAACTCTCCAAATCCATATGGGGAGGGGGGGGGGATGCTTTTGGACAGTAGGGGTGTACACTAGACATAAATAGGAAGCAAACTCAGGAGAAGGAATGACCTCTCACAAATATTTATTGAATAAATTGTTTCAAATAACCCTGCCTCGTTAAATCAATGAACTTGGTGTTTTGCTTTCAAAAATAAGTTATAGAAGAAGTCTAAACTGCAGAAAATAAAAACATCCAAGCTGCCTTTTAAGGATACCTCGGAATATCTGTCTATTTTTTAACCGTCGGACCCCAGTTTATGACAAAAACAACACAATTTACGGCAGCTCCTTTGCCGCGTGGTTTTTAGAGCCATGTAAGGATTAGAGGGGGCGGTCGATAGCAACCACCATAGCAGCATGACGGTCAAGTGACTGGATGCAGCCCCGTTGAAAAAAATAGAATAGGCCTACCACCCAACACACGGAGATTAATGATATTTAAATTATTATGACCATGAAGTCTTTATTTGCATGGGTTTACATTTCGTTCTGTGCAGCATGGAAAAATCGGAGAAACACTCCCATTCAGAATGCATTGGTTTACATTTCGTTCTTTGGAAAACGGTTCTTTAGTAATAATATTTGAGGGAATATTTTGTTGTTGTTGTTTTAGCAGCGAAATGCACCGTGTGCGTGTGTGTGTGTGTGTGTGTGTGTGTGTGTGTGTGTGTGTGTGTCTGTGTGTGTCTGTGCGTGCGTGTGCATGTGTGTGCGTGTGTGTGCGTGCGTGTGTGCGTGTATAACACGCTATTTTATGTTGAAATGCGACGTAATCCAGTGTTCACGAAACGTACACTGTCAACGAATGCTTTTGGCCTCTCAGATATACGTGTTTCTAACAAGATGATATCATTAAAAGTTACATAAAGTAACAGTTTAATAAGACAAACGCAGGAAGCACGTGAGCTGCTAGTTTAGCGAAAGCAGCCTAACAACCTGACGTTGAAACATGCGAGCGATCCGATCAAATCCTAATAACTATAAAACCAAAGATCAGACACAATCACTGACTGAAGATTATGCAAGTAAAAAGTATATTTCTCGCTAGAAATGTTATTAGAAACGCGTTTAACGGTGAATCGGTCCTAAAATATTGCATTTCCCATTCAGATAATAAAGATTAATAAAGATCATACACATTCACTGACTGAAGATTATGTAAGGAAAATGTACATTTCTCGCTAGAAATGTCATTAGAAACGCGTTTAATGGTGTATCTGTCCTAAAATATTGCATTTCCCATTCGGATAATAAAGATTAATATATGCTACACCGTGTTCCGGAGCCGCGGGGGATTCTGGGAATTGGGGTTGTCAGTTGACAAATGGGGCTTTTGTTAACTTGTTTTGTTGTTAGGATTAAGTGGGGTTGATGGGTTCGGGATGTTATGTGGTTGTGTGTTGTTCTACTAACATTGTTCGTGTATTCATTGTTGTCGACACCGTCACCGAGAGTGACGTGACCATCGTTTCGTGCAGCTGTTCCGTGTTGAAGTCTCGTTCAATAAAAACCAACTCTCGTTGTCGAGCATTCAATAAAAATCAACTCTCGTTGTCGAGCGTGCCCCCCCCCCCCTACAAACGTGTCTCCCCGCCCCCTCAACAAACGTGTCGTCGTCGTCGTCCCCCTTCAACTAACGTGTCCCCCCCCCCCCCCCCCTACAATCGTGTCCCCCCCCCCCCCCCCTCAACAAACGTGTCTCCCCCCCCCCTCCCCGGTCAACAACAGTCTACCCCCCCCCCCCCCTAAACAATCGTGTCCACAATTTGCCGCGAAAGCCGTGAAACCCAAACCCCGAAACCCGCCTCCACAGCGGCACGCGTGGATACTGTAGGTATAACACGCTGTTTTTACGTTGTAATAGTACGTCTCCAGTGTTCATGGAAACGTACACCGTCGACGTTTTTTCTTGGCGACTGGGTTGCGACATAGTAGTATGGTAATATCGTAGCACCAGTCTACCCCCTGGCTTAGAGCCATTCCTTCTCCCCCTCCCACATACGTGATAGACTCAATCTTACAGAGTGGCATGTGATTGTGCTAATAAAGTATATTTGTTTATAATTGATCCATTGACTGCTGTTGTGGTATTTGGGGGATTCCTAGTAGGAGGTTTGCGCGACATTAACATGTAACTTTTAAACTAAATAAACAAACCTGGAATTTGACAACAACATACTTGTTTGAATGCTTATTGCAACAGAACAGGTGACGTTAATGGTAAATGGTATTAAACAGAACGTTGTAATGATGGTACTTGCAAGATTGTATTAAACTGTCGTGAGCGCATGATAAATGACATGGTTGATAAATTATTTTAAAACAGTATGAAGGTAACGGAATACATAGTCAAACAAGACAAACACACACAGGCAACATTGACGGAAGCTATGCGCCCCGTCACGTGCGTTCAGGATTAGGACTGATATATATGTCGGCCTAGGCCTAATCAATTATCTAATCAAATATCTTTAGCATTCATATTATTGCACTCTATTCTTTTCGTAGGCTACTCTGCGGTTGGCCTTGATGGGGAGATATTTTAACCCTTTTTTAACCCCATTTTCCTGAGACATTCCTCCGTCTCCCCCTGCGTCATAGCCTGGTTCAGCACCGTGTCAGTGGACAGGTGCAATCCTACGAACGTTGTGAGTGCAGTGAATGCGCGTTCATGTTAAGAGAGGTTTCGGGAAAAGAAATGTACGATGGTTCGCGAGATCCATCGTGAGAATGATCGTGCGAAGATCCAACGTTATCGGGAAACTGGGCCCAGACCAAGCTGACTCATGTTATGCAGAAATAAAAACGATACGCTATAAATAAATGTCTGCTTTTTCATTCAGTTATGATCAAACTTGCCACTTACCATACACAAAATGTTCGGTCAAGTAACTTAGTCTATAATCAAAGAGTATGTACTTGTAGTGTTCGCCACCTCCACATTAACCCCCTTTAATTTAGAACATCTTAACTTTAGACTTTAAAAACGATGGATAGGTTGGTTTTTGCAGCTAAACAAAACTCAAAATGAAAGGTACCCTTTCAAACTATTATATTATTAGACTACTATACATATATATAGACACACTATACACTAAACCATCACCATAGGCCTGTTTGAGCAAACTTTGCAACAGGAAAGATTTTCGAAAGAAGATCTCTGGAATCGACTGATGTTGTCTGTGTGTTTAGCCAAGTATATGATTGGGTGAAAAAAGTTCAAAGCTATTGGTTTAGAAATTAAGGGGAGGAGCTAATTAGCATTTAACTGGAACGCGTTCTGAACTTCCCTGAACGCGTTCTGGAACGTGCGCCAAAGTGCCTTCAGAACGTGTGCTGAGACGCGTGCTGAGTGGCTTTCACGCGTGCTGATACGTGTTAAAGTTGTTCAGAACGCGTGCTGATACGCGTAAAACGAAGTCTAATTAAGTCCCCCAGGGCAGGGTATGCGTAGCCTTCTGGACGCCTTCTGGACGCGTATGCGTAGCGATGTGTTGACTATGTAACGGCCCTTACGACGATGTACCATCCAAATGGATGACAGCATATTCATGCCATTTGTGTTGGTTAGTTGACAGTTTGGGTGTGAGATCATTCGTGTGTCTTTATCAAATGTTTGTGTTTTGACCTCCATTATGCTCCATCTCAGGGGGTTAAACTTCACTAAAGCTTCTAGACTCTGTGCTCACCAAGAAGGAGGACCCAGGGATGGCGAAAGACTGTTTGTAGAGGTAGGCGCTGCAGAACAGCAGGAGGACATAGTTGTGGTGTTCTCTCTTGTAGAACTTTAGCGTCTCCGCTAGCTCCCTTAGCTCGTCCAGGTCAGAAGGGAACTTCAGCCTGGATGGTGGAAACAAAGTATATTTTGTTTTCTGTTAGCTTTACGGACAGATGGAAACATCCTATCTTAATTGGTATTGATTGGAATTGGTATTGAACTAATTGTCAGATGAAACACACCTGTATTGTATACATGTGTAGTGCATGTTGGATGCACTACAAACTCAAACGGGGGTGTTGAAGTGCAAGTGAACTTATTTGATAACTAAAGATGATTGCTGAAAGAAACAGGAGGGGAAAGAAAGACAGACAGACAGAAAATCAAGAAACATAGGGAGAAGAGGAGAGTAATTGTATCTGCCTGATTGAAGGACAAGAATAGCCCTTGCTGCATGTGTGCAAACAAAAACACACACACATGCAATATAAATGTTTGGATATAATAACGGAAGAAAATCCCCCTGAAACACGTTGGCTGCCTCTCCACCTAATATTCAGCATCCGTGGTTTTCATTGATCAGCTAGGCAACTCATGGACTGTCACATGTTGATGGCATTAATGTGTGTGTGAGGGGAAGGGGAGCCTTTGGGTTTGGCTTATATTTCTCGTACACATTACCCTGCAATATGCATGTTCACACACACACACACACACACACACACACACACACACACACACACACACACACACACACACACACACACACACACACACACCCTAAAAGGATGAACCTTAGATATGTGAATGTGGGGCCTAAAGGTCACATGTTTGAATCCCTACACCATCATGGTAAGGAAGTGGGGGTTGGGCATCACCAGCTCATTGCAACAGATCTGTGATCAGATCTTCAGCAATATGACCAGACATGAACTCCTGAACGTCTCCATGTACATAACCTTAATGACACAGGACATTTTGACGAAAGGGCAGACACCGTATGCATGGCACTCACTGTGGCACTTTTGTTGTACCCACACACATTTACAGACAAGCACACACACACACATATACACACACACACACACACACACAGACACTGCGTAAACACATGCACAAACACACACACACACACACACGCACACAAACTGTGTAAGAGAGGCCCATCTGGGTGCATGCCTGGGCAGTATAATATCTTGCTAAGCGTTATTCTAACTGTCCCTAGACTACTGCACACACACATAAAACACACACACACACACACACACACACACACACACACACACACACAGACACTGCGTAAACACATGCACAAACACACACACACACACACGCACACAAACTGTGTAAGAGAGGCCCATCTGGGTGCATGCCTGGGCAGTATAATATCTTGCTAAGCGTTATTCTAACTGTCCCTAGACTACTGCACACACACATAAAACACACACACACACACACACACACACACACACACACACACACACACACACACACACACACACACACATACACACTCTCCCGCTCTCAATTCAATTCAATTTGATTTTATTTGTATAGCCCTTAATCACCATTACAGTCTCAAAGGGCTTAACAGGCCAAATATTTATGACACCCCCGTTTACCCATGCCCCCACAAGGGCAAGAAAAAACTCCCTTGAAATCAGCAAGGAAGAAATCTTGAGAATGATATCTTGCTCTCATATGATACCAACAAACACACACTCTAAAGACATTCTAAAGAGTAATGGGATACATACAAGCTGTGCTGCCCAACCGAGCCTGCTCTGCTCTTGTGGGGATTTCTGTTTTTGCATTGGTTCTGTTGCTCTCTCTAATGCAATTGCAATCATTTGTCAGCAGCGTTCTTATTTTGCAGCTTAAAGGCCAAATTAATGACTTTTTGCATTACACTTATGCTTGAAACTTGTGTTCGCCTATATTGTTCAAAATAAAGTAAAGCAAATTAATGAAAGGGGACTTCAGTAACCAATGACAGCCAATGGGATCACAGTTAATTAACCTTAATTATGCCTACCGATACTCCTTGACTTCCGAGTCCTCGTCTGTGTTGTCTGATGGGATTGGGGAGACGGCGGGCAGGTGCGTGGACAGCAGGTAAAGGTAGCAGGTTGCCGCGGACAGGACGCCCAGCAGTCCAACTATGGAACGCATTTTTCTGATGCTATACAATTCCAGTCCTTTGTAAGTTAACCAGTGATTATGTTTTCTTAGTTTGTTCTGCTACACACCATTTGACAACGTGTGCTGGCGAAAGCTACAAGTGACTGAGTTCTGCTGAGAGGCTGGAGCGGGACGGGGATCACATGGCGCCTGCAGACCAACTGGCCGAGATCAAAATAACTGTCATTGCGACTGAAATGTGCCTGTTGTCATTGCACTTCTGTAAAGTGGCCTCTAAGTGGCAGTGACACGAGGGCCTTAACCACACAGGGGCCCAGGATCAGCGTGGATTGGAGCGACGAGATGGAGACATTTAATAAAAAACAAGAGAAAAAATTAGCAACTTGGGTGTTTTTTAAGTTCATGTTTTTTATTACCACGGTAATTGCATTGTTTTATGGTTAAAACCAATAAATGTAGTGCTCTAATGTGATTGCTGAGATTATGTACTTTATAACCTTACGTTCTCTCGTTTCAAACACTTTATACTACAATGAGAGCATCGTAGATTGTAGACCAATAAATATATATATATTTTTCAATATACAGGAGAAAGTATGAACTATGCATTGGTAGGCAAAGTATAGAAGACATGGCACGTACAAATTAAGGCGCTTACATTCACTGAAAAAAATTATTTTGCAATATAATAAGCTTAATTTCGTTCTGCAAAGAGAGCTCAACAATAAGCAGAATTAAATCGGTCAAGTGCTGCATTATATAGGACATTTAATAAATATTTTGAAGCAACATGTTATATATCTTTTTTGTAATATATTTTTATTGGTTTGTAGTGTCAAACATTTCCACATCATTCATCATATCTTCTGTGTTTGCTCACCATTATGACATGAATAGTACAAATTTGAGAAGTCTCTCAGAAGTACACACAGACATACTGACACAATACAGTGTATGCCGCATTTGCAGATACCGATAGAAGTCCTGTTTTTCCAAAAGGTATTTCTCTTTGAGTGAATCAAAACTAAGCATTGTCCCTCCTTTCATTACCTTACATAAAGCTGTTAGGTGTCCACTCCTTGAATCTACAGTCCAGTTGGTGAGGAATGAAGTCTGAGTCATGCGAGGCACACCATTTAAGAAACATAATATATATATTATGTTTTTATTATGTTGTAATATAATATCGCCTTCTAATTTATATTCTTTAATGAACGTTTTCCAAATTTTTAGAGTACATTTCACCCATGGATTCTCAATACTCTTTATGTAATTTTGTAAATTATTGTCTGTTATAACTGCCTGTATGGGGTTCGAACATATTTTCTCTTCAATAGATTTCCATTGAGCATTATATTTTGGGTTTCACCAATATACAATGGTTCTTATCTGTGTTGCCAGCCAGGAAATAGTCTCTGAGAGAGGGTAGACCCCATCCCCCTTTTTCTTTTGTCAGTTGTAGAGTTTTGAGTTTTGGTCTTGTGCTTTGCCATTTATATCTTGACAGCATTTTTTCCCATTCATTGAATTGGTTTTGATTGATTTCAATTGGTAGGGTCTGTAAAAAGGTACAATAATCAAGGTAATATACTTATTTTAATAGATTCAATTCTTGAAGAAAGGCTCAAGAAAGGGATAAGGTTCCATCTTGCTATATCTTCCTTAATATTTTGCTGTACTGGTAGGTAATTACATTCTAATCATTTTGGAAGATCTACGGGTATGTTAATCCCCAAATACCTGATGGATTTTTCTTTGCCATATCACTGGGTATTTCTTCTTAATTTCTTCAGGTGGGCTGTAATTATATGAAATTAGTTGGGTCTAACCAATGTTAACCTTGTATACCAGGGGTCGGCAATAGGCGGACCGCGGTCCGTGTCCGGACCCAACTGACGTCCTCTCCGGACCGAGACACAATTGCAACAATAATATTAATAATGCGATTTTTTTTTTATATACCGTATTGGTCCGAATATAAGACGGCCTTTTTTCCAATCGAAATAGGTCCGAAAAAGTCGGGTCATCTTATATTCGGGGTCTAGTATTCAGAGCGCAGTTTCTCTTCTTCGCCTCTCCCTTTAAATGTCAATACACATTCGCGGCCGCAGGTTGCGCCAGAAATTGGTTCCGGGAAGAAGTAGTCCAGCGTCCTTAACAACCAGACCGTTACCGGTGTTTAAAGACAGGCTGACCAGAGACAAGTGGCTCAAAAGTGGGTCAGGTCAATCAACAACAGCGGAGGAGCTATGATGCCAATTTTAAAATATTGGTCGTCAATAAGGCAGAGTCAAGTAACAACTGCCAAGCTGCCAAGATGTTTGGGGTCACGGAGTGTAACGTAAGAAGATGGCGAGCACCAAAATAACGTCTCAAAGACGTCAACAGTCAGCGCAAATCCTACCGTGGTCCTCAAAGTGGCCGTTTCAGTGAGGTTGACCGGAGAGTTTTTGAAAACGTCAGAGAAAACGCGCTTTGGGCGGAGCCGGTGGAAGCGGAGCAGCTGGGGAGCGATGACAGCGAGAGCAAACACAGCGGGGCAGAGGACGTGTGTGAGCGATAGACAGAGATCGGAGGAGAAGTTTGGCGAATTTTGGTTAAGTTTAGTTAAATATGTGGCCTGTATTTTTTTATGTTATTTAAAAATGTTCCCAATGTTGCTTGATATTAATTTTGAATCATACTGTACATATTTTGCCTTGAAAGTGCCGTGGCCTTTACTGGCATTATTATTATTGTCATTGATATAACAAGTGTTTCATTCACTGTTCTTTGTTCTGCAAATCTGGTCTGCAAATCTTTTTTTCTAAATGTTTGTGTTGAAAAACGGGGGGTCGTCTTATAATCAGGGTCGTCTTATATTCGGACCAATACGGGTATATATAATTTTGACCAAGAGATTTTAACAACTAATGTTTGGGTGACTTTTATAAACCCGTTAAATACATTAAATTAACTATAACTTTATGGTAGGCTATGTTTTTGTTTAAACGTTATAATGCCAGTAGCCAATCAGATGATAGCCTGCCCTACGAGCTGTGCGACTGGTGCACGCAAGCGCGGCAAAATTGACAGAAGAAAAGAGTGCCGTCAGTTGAGAGAGAAAGCTTTCATTGCAGTTCAAGAGAAAGGTAGATTGTGAGAACAGAGCTTTTAAAGAGGAGTGTTCATTCTGCCTGCATGCAGCTCTAAGCATGTGTGCCTGATCTGCTCCGAGACGGTGGCGGATAGTCAGTTGTTGACCAAACAGACACTGATACTACTAGCGCCTCAAGTACTTATATTGGCTAAATATGCCTCTGAATCATAATGCACACCTTGACTGTTGGTACATAAAACACATGCAGTCCTATATCAGTGAAAACAACGGTCATAAAAAATGTGTGATAGACCCCCGGACCCAAGCTTGAGGATTTTTTTTGAAACTGGACCCATTAGGATTTTAATTGCCTAGCCCTGTTGTATACCAACAATTTACCATATTATTCAAATTATTCCACCAATTTTGGTAAAGTGTCTGTCGGCTGTCCCAAAAAACACAAAATATCATCTGCATAACCGGGCCAATTTATACTCT